>NC_136282.1:3409260-4609260 GCF_964198595.1 Lampetra fluviatilis
GAGCTTTCGTGACTGCAGGAAAGAATAAAGCATGTGCTTTCTGAGAGAAAGTCACTGATTGGCTGCAGTCACGAGCTGCTTTGTGCCATTCTTGTGACTGTTTTTTAAAGGAATGCGCGCAATTTATTCTTTATTTACACAAAACCATTTGAAAGAACGTCCAATTTTGTACAAGCTATTTCCATTTCCATTTGCCAACTAAGTGGTGAGGTTCGTGGAGTCGAGAAAATAGGCTCTTTCGAGTTATTATTGAACACGTGACAATCCACGGAAGCTACACTTGCAGTAAAAATAACAAAGCTTTACCTCCTGGTGGAAGCGATGCAACGAATCTCAATATTGCAGAATGTCCTTCACAAAACGGAGATTCCGCTCATTGTATGGCCTGAAGTGCACACCTACTACATGGGACAATAAACTGTTATTGTCAAGGCAAGTTTAAAAAGCATCGAGGATTCAAGAGTGCACTATTGTTGAGTCGCATGAAGGCAACACCCCTGTGCGATGCTGTACATCTTGGTCAATGATCTCAATGAAGTTACAGCCTCAGAGAACACATCCAACGTGGGTTTTTTTCTGCGAGTGTGCTCTGTATGACAGTCATTGTATCGTTTGAATTAATAAGACTAAAAGTCCATGCAAATACAATAACCAAACAGTATATCGTAAAGTCAGCCAATACAGTGACCTAAACCACCACTGATACTATTAGACTTGTATTATAATGAGGATTGTCACAACAAATGAGATACAAAAGAAAATGCAACAACAAAAATACTTATTTTTTAGTCAAGGTGCAAGTGAAGGAGTCAGTGGTGGCCACTTTTTGCTAGATGTGCCGACTTTATATACTGCACATGGTGGCAAGTTGGTAGGGAGGCAGGGAGGTAGGTAGGGAGGCATCGTGGCATGGATGCAGGGTGGCAGGGTGGCAGAGCTTGTATAGTCTCCCCCTGTTCTAAATGGGTTTCCATGGTATTTCCTGGTTTCCTCCAAGAGATGATAAAAAAAACCCATACAAGATAACTGGTATTCGCCAAATATCCCAGTGCTGAAACATGACCTGCTAATGACAATGCTCAATTGGGATTACGCATAAGAACATCACACCATACTTCAAAAACCTGGCAGGACTTTCCTGTAAAAGGAGGCGTGAGACTCCGTAAGGCCTTCGTGGGTTAACAAGCTAAATTATAACAATAGTAAACCTCATATGTGAGCATCTAATACACATCCTAATATCAGATTAATACGTGATCGTTATTGATTTCGGTATTGTGTTTTTAAGTGTTCACAACACTCCTAAAAAGCATCATCAAAGGTTAGCAAAAGAAAGTTATTTTTGGAATGTACCTTTGACACAAAGGTTAACAATTCGCAGCCGTACCTGTTGCTGGTTTTATTCGACATAATGTGATGCAGCGGCACGGTTACACGAAGCTACTCATGATTGACACGACACAGGCTTCTCTAAGGAATTCTCCAAGCCATGTGCGTCTTAGGTGAGCGCATCGCGCGCTTTCAGATCCGCATCTGAGAACATCTACAACGCTCTTCCTTCCAATATTAAGAAGGCAATGGAGCTATGCACTTCAAAATGTGAATTGAAACTCATTTATTTTGAACTGCTTTTTGTGTTTAGTTTGTTGTCCTTCCCCCGTACCTCCGATTAGCACAGTTGGCTACATACGGTGCGAAAGAAGTTGAACGTACATACAAGTTAGCTTTGATTTACAATAAATCATTAGTCTTCCTATCCTGATAAAACTGATGGTGGAGTTGCATTTTAAATTCCCTGTGACTCAAACGATAATACCAAATCAGAAACATGCATGGAATAGATTCATAAACCGTTAAAGTAGGTAACTCGGATTACTCCAAGTATATATTTATTTAAATGTAACAGTGTAGTCGTCGTCATGGTTTTTTTTCTGCACTTTTCAGTGTTACTCCTATGAGATAGATTTTTTAAAAGTTAAATGGTCTATTGAATATATTTTCATGTTTTCTCCGCTGCAACTTAAAGTGTTTTCTCAAATTGTATGTTGTCGTATTTTGTGGTTTACATTGTGTTTACTGACGTTTTTTTTCTCACAGATTATAATATTGTTCTCGATTGCATATGCTGAAGATTTGTTGTGTGCACGCACATTGTGGCCGTTTCGTTGTTGCTGTTCATTCCGCGGAGTGTCATCGATTGTACACGTTCTCTCTCGGAATCCAAGGTCTTCAGTGCAATGCCAACCTACTGTCTCTAATGACTCCTGCTATATTGTGAATGTACTGTATATATAAATGAATGTATCCTCACATACCCTACACTAAAATACTTCTTTGTCAATGTGCATGTATGTTGAACTATTTCGTACCGTATGTAGCCAACCGTGCTAATCGGAGGTGCGGGGGAAGGATGACAAAAAAACTAAACATAAAATGCAATTCGAAAGAAAAAACTTTTCAATTAAAATTTAAAAGTGCATAGCTCCAGTGGCTTCTTAATATAGGAAGTTCAGGAACGATTCCCAGACACTTGTATGGAAATACATATTTGTTTTAGTCAGAGAAATGTTTTCACGTAGCACAGGGAGTTTACAGGCGAGGGCTTGTCTGTAACCCAACACTTGGCCGGTTACTTTTGTCCCAATTCAGCTTCGCAACAGATCCCCAGGAGCCCCCCCCCCTCCCACACTTTTGTTCCCGGCAGCACCGAGTGTTTTTTTGTGCCTCTGGTCGTAACCCCCTGACCTTTGCTGCCCGCATCCTTCCAATTTCAAACGAGTACCATTCAAAAACGGAAGCCTGAACGGCATTTCTTACGACTGGAAAAGCCACGACAGCCCTGCTAACAGATATTAATCTGCACTGCTATCCCCAATTAAAATATTTCCAGTTCCAATAATTAAACTCGACAACGATCACAAATATAATGCTCTCCTATTCTAAAGAGTCAAATCCAACCCTATTATAATCGGTGTTTCATTATCCCAAATCCAACCGTGTTAAAATCAATGTTTTACTTTATATAAACAATTTTTTTTCCTTCAAATTACAGGGTGAATTATTTCATAAGCTGATACTGTTAGTAATTAATTGTTCTTGCAAAATTGAAAATACTTTGAAGTTACAACAGTGCCGTTTGAACATACGTTAAATAATTTATAGAATGGAGTAGTGGTAAGCGCACTTCACTATAATCCCAGTGGCCTAAGTTAGATTCCTGGCCATGCCTAGCTTCAGGCGACAGTGATATCTGAACAAGTACTGGGCTCCCATTTCACCAATCCATGCTGCTGACCAGCGTGGTGAAGTATGGTCAAACAGTTGCCGTGACCAACACGGTACGGAAGGCTATCATTCAGCGGTTGGTTTACAAAGGGCTGTACAGTTTTTTCCTATTTAAGCACTGCAGTGCTGCTAGATACATTTGACATGTGTTCTTCCATAGAAGCAGCACACTGTGATCTTACAATCACATAAACATACATATCCTAATAAAGAAAACCCAGCAACCTTTAGCATACTTCTTTAGGGTATAACAGTTGTTTGTTAACCGATGGCAAAAGTAGGTCAGATTAAGTGCAACTTGTGATGTTGTTATTGCAGAAATGTTTACAGCTGCAGCCCCACTGGGCGCATGCTAAGTCCGTTAATGCCTCCCTATCCTAATGAGCCACCAGCGGAGAGAGCCGATGTCCACAAAGGCCTTTTTGTGGAGCGAGCTGGCAGCCGTGGAATCTTGATGCAAGCGGGCCGGGGGGAGAAGGCTGGGCCCCCTCTCAAAGAACATCCCCGTCATCTCCCCTTACGTCCTCTCAACAACTCCCGCAACCACACCGGCACACCCAGCAACAACAACCCACCCACCGCCGCTAGCACCTCCGAGCGGGAGCGTTGTCGTTACGTGGGCCACCATCCGTGTCACCATCTGTCACGCACACACAAAAACGCCAAAAGCGCGGTGGCGCTTGCAGGAGCCGCGCGACCAGCGCGCCCGACGAGTGTGCTAACAACGAACAATGCTGGCCTTTCACTTCCCCCTTCCCCTCTTCAGCGTCCTGTCTGCTGAGGGAGGAGGAGGTGGGAGCAGGGGGGTGGAGGAGGAAGGGCTGAGTTACAACAACAACAACAAAACCAGGGTTAGAAAGCGGACTGCATATGTCTGGTGCTAATGATCTTACGTGAACTTATGCGCTCGTCTTCAAGCTCCAGTCGCTTGTTAATTCCTACGCAAAAACACCGCTGCTTGCAGCGCCGCAGCACGCGTTCCTGTTGCGTAGAAAGAGACACAGGATTAATGCATTTTTGGCAGCAGCAGACCAGATGTTGGGCTTACGCACACAGGATGAGCAACAGCGCATGAATATGCACGGATTTTTCGAGTCCTGGAAACCCGCTGAATTGTGTGAGCGAGAAACTGTGCTGTCTGAAGTGATGCGATCGTCAAGCAAAAATCGCGTACCTACGAGTTGGCAATTGCAAATATTCCTCCATGCACCCGCAAAGCACCTTACAGCTTCCGGGAAGATTGAAATTCCGAACAAACTTGGAAGTTGTTACACTGAATTCCTTAAAACATGAGTGACACAGCAGATTGTGTTTGCAAGAACTGCTGACGAATCGCTGTAACCCCGACAGGTAGAAATTGTGGAAATGTCTTGGCGGGACCTTAAAAGGTGGTTTCAGGGAACGGTGCAATGATGCATTCAGCCGTGGTGACCACGCACGTGCATGCGGGCGTGTGCGTGCGTGGGGAGAGGTGGTGCAGCGGTTAGCATTAAGCTGAGATACAAACCCAGCGACCTGAGTTCAATTCCCACTCACGGCCAGCACCAGCGATGATTATATGACCCGGTTATAGGCTTCCCCTAGGCCGACTCAACCTAAAATTAATACCTGGTGCGGTGTATAAACATTGTCACACGGGAGACAAAGGTGGTCGGGCATGGTGCTGGCCACCCACCCCCTAGTGTGCCGTGCTGGCCTTCATAGGTGCTCGCTAAAAGCACTTGCCCCAACAGTCTGTTCGGGGTATATGGGGGATCTTTGTCTTTGCACGTGGATAATTAGGCTTGAGAAAGCGGCGTGCGAGAAGCATTTAGTGGCTCAGCTGAGGGCTGAAACTGCTAAGCAGCCACAGTTCTTTGGACTTGTCAACGTGACGCCATATATAATGATACAGCCATCCCAATCCTCGGCCATTGTATGGCTTTAATAATATATTGTGATTTTCACTTGCTACTGTCAGGTTGGCATCCTATTTTTAGTGACGTTTTGTTAAAAGCACCGGGTGCAATAATGACAATGAGCCCGTGAACGGTTATTTCAACGGGCGAAAAGCCTGTAAATAAAGTACAAAAAATGGAAAGCGAATGGAATGAACAATGATTGTTAACGATGGCTTTGTTTTTGAAGACATTGTTTCATAGTGTAAATTGTGCTTTTGTCATGTTGCTTGATGCATTATTGCCGATTTGCTGGAATGAAAATCTGCTCAGAAATTCACAAGACTTCAAGTTCATCAAAGCACTGAAATTACATGCCGAGTCTAATTTTGAAGCTATAATAGCTGTGCACATTCCCAACTGTGAAACGGCGATTAAAATAAAAAAAAATGGGTACAAAAGTTGAAATTGCAATTAAATCTAAACAAAAACCTTCAAATTCATGCCTGAATCATACACATTCACGTTGAAAATGGTACATCAATTAACCACACCAAATTGAGATTCATTTAGCTTAGCTGGCATTTTTTATATATATTTGTCGGTTTAAAATGTAATTGCATGCATATTGATATGTTAGACTCGCCATGCACACTACCTGTCCCCGCTCACCTCCCTCTCCCGCTCCGCACGCTCTTACACACGAGCAACCAACCAGGGCCTTCCGTCGAAGCCTCCGGGCGACCTGCACTCAGTCAGGAGTTTGCGCTCTTTCCACGTGATGAGCCACTTTGTTGAGCTGTCATTTGTGACCAGGTCGCTTCTGAAAAATTAACCCGTAAAAACAAAGTTTTTCACTATAAATCCTTTATATGCGTGGCATCGGTTTTATTTTATTATTCATTTCTGTTTTTCTTGAGTAAGAGTTTCAATTTTATCACATTGGTATTTTAAATTAAATATGAAAAAAAAATTCCTAAAAAGTGGAAATTTTTGGAAAATGTTTTTCACGAAAATAAATTGTCACGCACAACGAGTCTGTGTGCAAAATGTCAGCTCGATTGGATCACGGGAAGTGGGTTAAAAACGACCGAAAGATTTGCACGGTCGTAAGCGCGCAAGCAAGCAAGCAAGTGAACTTAATATGAAGGATTTAAAAAGACGTTAATATCAAAGTGGGCTTTACCTGGTAAGATACAAAAAACTTGTTGAGTTTTATTTGTATATCTTTTTTTAAAGAGATTTGTTTACCCTTCCTATAATTTGCACTCCTAACGTGTTTTTGCATTGTTGTTGGAATGTTCCCACCTGCCCCTAGTGGACATCTGTGAAAAAGAGCTTTTCGCTCATCGGATTACTTCAGTATAAATAATTTTTTTGATTCTGAACTCTCTATCCCCAGCCATCGGCTCTGTCAATTAATCTGTCCCTGTTCACGTCCAGACTGAAGACCTTGCTCTTCTCCTCTGCCCACGACGACTGGGCTGTCTCATTATTCTAAAATACACTGACGAAAGATCAAACAATTATTGCATCCATCTACGTGCCCTATGGAAGGCGGTGTGATATGTAGCACACGTGGTTTGGAACACATTTGCGATACCTGTGCAGGGAGGATGGTGTTTTCTACCAAGATGAGAATAGGGAATTAAAACACTCGGTTGCTGTGGGGTTACATTGTGGGCATGGCACAACCACTGATGGGGATTCATATTCTTTGGGTCTTTCAATATAAAGTCACGTAGATAGAAATACAAATATCACGACGTTTCGACCGCAACGCAAGCAAACGTCATCAGGCGGAAGAAAAAGGAGGGAAGCTGCTGATGCAGGCTGCTTTAAAGGTTAGAGATGGGCGTAGCCTCAGAGTCATAAACGAAGTGGGTAGGGCTAGTGATGCTTAAGCGAGAAATTTGCATGTAAATGTACTGTGTAAATGTGATTAGCGTGTCAATGTGATGGGGATTATTTAAGTTACCTTTTGCTTAAATGAGCTACGTGCAGATTCCAATGGAGCCTGACATCTCAATGCCTAATCCCATCGATGCATTCGGATGATCGTGTTAGAAATGTCCTCGCTGGGTGGTAACAATAGTTTTGCCACCTTAAATGCTGCATGGCTTGAGTTGAGCGACACAATATGTCGGGATTTGCAACTGTACAGGTATAGGCAGACTCCTAACTCTATCTTTTGCTACGTGGATCTGTACAGTTTGTTGCGTTTCTCCCGTCATTTGGTTATTATGCGTAATGACTTTAGTAAGCCCCTTCTGTTGGAGCAGATGTGTTATATAGGGGTTAGGTCACTCTCAATGAGCTTCGAGGGTTCAAAAGTTCACCATCCATCACAATTACTGTATTGTGATTTAACAGCAACTGCCAGGATGGCTTTGTGGAATATGTTACGTATACTTCTATTAGAACTCTTATTTGCCAAGTAAATCTATTAAATGTGGGCGATAATTGGTCAATATGTTAATAACTTGGCAGCTGAGATGTTTCTCCGGCTTCTCTTCACGTGAATCTTAGTCTATAGACTCATAGTGTATCGTATGTATTTGAAATGTCATAGGTTTCAATAGACAGCTCGAAACAGCCCATTGGCTCAAATAGCATATCTTGAAGGTTATAAATATGATTGTGCCCTGTGCGATTGTAGGCACAGAATGACATGGTGGGTTCTTAACTGTACACTTTTTTGTCAACCACTTTTATCTGGAGAAGTAAAAATGGTGCTTATGCTAGATTAGCATTCCCTATATTACTGCCCACAATATTATTCACTCGGAGATCCAGCAAGGAGTCTTGTGCAGCTATACCGTGTCACTAAGACATGAGCAATTGGCCAATGCTGGTGGACCTAAGGCAGCGCTGGAAATTCCACATTCCCTCAATGGGGGCGAGTATATCCACATTACTTCCACTGTTGCTACCTCCCACAAAGTGGTGGTTCTTATTTTATCGACCCCAAGCGATGACAGGCCGAGCTGACCCTGACCAGATTTTATTGTTTGTTTAAATTACGATTGAGAGTCGAGCACTTTCATCACAGCACCACCCGGTCGGATATATATTCACATGTCCATATTGGAGGCAATAAAAGCATCTTAATTTGTATCAATTTCTTCGGTGGTTGTTGTGAAATACGACGGTGATGGTCTGCAAAGCGGCACATTCTCAACAAAAAACACACTTGAACCCTGAGATAAAGTCCACTGAGTTTCACAGACATATTCAGCTCTGCGTCCAATATTGAAAGTGTGTGGTACCAATTAGTGAGTGCATGTTTATTGGTTTAAATGTGAACCTCACTGGAGAGTTGAGATGTTAACGTGCTGTATTACACCTCACTTGTTATATAAATGATTAGCCCAAACATCTAGCCCATGTTTACAGTCGTGATCAGTCAGACCACAGTGTAATGAATAGATTGCATGTCCACACATTCTATTAGATGTACATCATTAGTGTTTTGCAAAGCAGTTGCACTCTCTCGACCCTCAAAACTCACCACTGTTCCTCTATATTTGTTTTCCCCTATTAACGTTCATTAGAAAATTCAGTTTGACATTTAATTGTCGCGCTTTGTTCCAGCTGACGATGTTGGCAACAAATATGGGTGTCATTTTGGATCCAGGCCTAACTCCTTGGTGCCACATGAATAAGCATTGTTGTGGTCTGGTACTATATGTCACATCGCATATCCCGTTACAATGCCATGCTGTGGTAACCTTTCATTAGTGTTATATGATAGCCTCATATGATAGCCTACCGAGCAGGGCTGACGGTAACTACCATGTTCCAGGAGAGTAGTGATACCAATTTCCATGGTTTGCCCAGGACGGTCCCGGTGGCTTCAGAACGACCAAAGGCGTTTGCACAGAAAATATTTTTATTCCCGCTTCAAAACGTTCTTACCTCATATACTCCAATATTCTGGATTAAGGGATCAGGGAAAACCACCTGGTTCCCTCTTCAAATCTGGGTTCATACAAGGTGGTGGTGGGAGAGGTTCCCCAAATGAAACAAAGTGGTGCCCTTGACTCGCCTTCACTGCCCTGTACTTAACATCAATGTGGCCAGAATATCGGAGTTACAGGCACGGCTTTGGAAAGGATGCTTCCAAAATGCCTTGCAACTGCCCTGCGGCATGCATTGTCACTTTATTATTGTAACTTCAATGCAAAGAAGGAAATGCCACTATTTTAAATAAACACTGTTGAGTACTGGAATAGCAGAAGAATGTAAAATATGATATTCACTATTGTCTTCAACTGATTTTGCCCAGTTTTATTAACTGCACTTTTTAGAAATGTTCCAATGCGCTGGTTATCTCCATGGATCATTGCATCTCATTAATTGAAGTGGTTCGCGCACAGCACTATGAACCAGGCACCATGTATTCCAGACAACAAGTAATGTAAGTGGCAAGCGATTTTTGACCTGGTTCTGGTTCTCTCTTTTTGACTATTTTACACTGACCAGAAAAGTGAGGTATGGGCAAACAACCCCAATCACGACTGCGACGATGTGAACACAGAGTTCAGCAAGCAGTGGCTTGACAAAGGGCTGTGAATTAGAATTTGGTCGCATTGAGTGATTTTTTTATTGTACTTTATCACTGTTTCACGAGGACAATTTCTGCAGACAGCAGACATGCCAGGTAATTCAATTTCTGTGCCTAATTACTCCATTCGCAGACACGACGTTTTATTTATTAATAGTGCAGACATAACTGTAAAGAAACTATTTAATTAGTTAATCCATTAAATTCAACCACAAGAGGTGACTGACATGCGGCATGTTTGTGGTTTGATTCGAAATCCTTCATGGCAACCGAATAAGGACATTGTGGCTGCATAGCACACTTGTGGTATGTTAATATTCGACGTATATTATTTTGTTGTCAAACAACGTAAACCAGATGCAGGCACACTTGATCCCAAGCACATGTGCGCACAAGAGAACCCGTGGAAAATGAATCGCTGGGGGCGGACGCAGGGGCTTGCAGAGAAAATGGTGTTCAGAGCACTGAGCCAGAACTACTGGGAGCCTGGTTTGAATCCAGGCAGCCATACGAGTTAAAACCAACGTCTCAAATATACTGAGTTGATGGCCCCAGCGGAGTAACACATAACTGCACGCAAAAAAACCACATTAATTTTTTCACCGAATCCTCAATGCCACTCTGAAATGCTCAAATGATCCACTGTATTGATCAACTGAATGATTTGTGGTGACATCTCATACGCCGTGAAAAGGAGAACACTGCATCACTGAGGTTCCAACAAGAAATATAGGGGAAATTACTCCGAACATTCAAAGCTAAGTACATTTGCATAAGTTGAGTCACCATTTTTACGATTGAGAATAATTTTTCCGTAACAGCCACCACAAGCTCCACGTAATGGTGATTTATGCATCGTTTCAGTGTCCGTTCCTGATTGTAAAAATGTCTGTAATTGGATGGAGTCCATTGCTTAAATTAAAACGTATTTGCCGCCTTTCAAATCAACTTATTTTATAAAGGAAAAAGGAATTATACATTTGTTTGCCCTCTTTCCTCTCTTTGATAAACTGTCTTCACATTATGTTCACACTATCGAATGAGTATTGCTCTCTTAACTCAGTTGGCTCCGAGGAAACCCCGGCCTCCTCTTGTCTTCTCCTTCGTGAGATGTTCGAAGACGTTTTAATCTCGCGAAGAAATTAAGTTGTGTTGTTACCCATGTTCTTGTAATGCATTACAAAAGCTCATAAAACAATGTATGTACTGCATCAAAACAATCCCAACATACACGTGTATTCCTGCACTGGACAAAAGATTTTAGCCACATCATTGTAACCGATTTATGTACAATGATTATAGAAACCCCCATATATCCATATTCAGTAGCAAAACAAATATGTAATCGTGTTAAAATAGCAGTATTCCAGATACACTTTTTTGAAGGCAGGTTGTGTGCTTTTTTAGATTGGGTGCCTGGGTTTCAGGTAACTGTTGTGGATCTAAGCAAGTTTAAGATCCGCAAGATCTTCAGCAGATAATGAGACGATGGGGAAATGCATTCCTGCATTGCATCTTTGTGCCAGTTTTCTAATTCGCAATGTGAGAACAATATGACACGTATCCAGCAGTTGTAGTTTCACGTTTTAATTAAACGTGTTAAACACTGCGAGCTGTTGCTACACTTTACCTGCTGTGAGCCGTAGGATGTTAATTAAAACACATTCCTGCATTCATCCTTCAACAAGTTGGCACTGTAAGTCTTCTTCTTGTTTATATTCAGGAGCTGGAATCTGTTCTTGTAAAACCCAGCAGTAAACAAACTTATTTGTAACAAACAAAAGATTAATAAGATCAAAAAGACGTGGACCATTTCAAATATTCAACCAATGTAGGACAGTAAAATCCGAAACTTAAATAAATATAACAGTAATGTTCCTTCAGAAACTATGACAGTAATGAATTAGGCACTTGTAAATGAAGACAATGTGATTTTACACTTATAACCAACAAATTAAGAACAAATTTCACTTTAGTTGGAGGCATGGGCGCAGTATAGGCATGGGATGGCACTCAACTCCATTGATTGTACTAAGCAAATTATGAACAGATTTGGAAATGGAGCATGCCACTGAAACCATGCCCAGAGGTAGCAGAGGGCAAGATTTACAAATGCTCTGAAATAAATCATTTTGATCTCTTGCATCACTGACCACCAGAGGTGTGGACTCGAGTCATGTGACTTGGACTCGAGTCAGACTCGAGTCATGAATTTGATGACTTGCGACTCGACTTGGACTTGCATAACAATGACTTTGTCCCACCTATGAGATGTGGACTCGAGTCATGTGACTTGGACTCGAGTCAGACTCGAGTCATGAATTTGATGACTTGCGACATCGACTTGGACTTGCATAACAATGACTTTGTCCCACCTCTGCTGACCACCGCATTGTACTGGCATAATACCTTGAACATGTCAGTGCTAGGAGCTGATGTCAGACTTTTGGTCTGTGAGGACACTAATGTTTGAAATGCCTCAAGTTCAATTTAACTCCTAAGGGGATTGAGGGAAGTGTGTAGCAGATATTGAGCCATTTTTATACAAGCAGGTGCAGATCCATTGAGATGAGTGCATTTTACAACGCAGGCATAGAGGAAGATAATACATCGATGTTTCTTTTAAAACCACCTCTTTATAAACCACCTCTTGATAACCTTTCAAATGTAATGAGTAAAGGGCAGTGGTTCCTTAACTTGGGGTGCACGCACCCCCTGGGGGTGCGAGATGCACTCTCTGGGGGTGTGAGACGTGGCCAGATTGTTTCGAAGGTAGATAATTAAAACACGTAAATATAACTAATTTCTTTCATCAAACCTGTGTATTTATTAACAGTACATTGCTTAACGATTGAGAACCAGGGGGGTGCAAGGCTGCAGTAAAGGTTGAGAGCAACTGGTGCAGGATATACTGAAAGACGACACATTTTCCACATTTCATTGATATTTAAATCATGTAAATGTTGCACAAAATAATGAACAGACATGAGTGAACGGCTGTGGATATTAGAGTACCATGGTAATTTGAAATGCCAAAAACACAATTTCCTCAGTAGTAACGGTGGAATAAAAAGGCCAACATTTTCCCTGGGGCTTCAACAAAAAGTGGGTGCCACCAATCTCCGTTGGCAGTTTTGAGCTAGCTACGGGACATTCCACATTCCCCATTCCCGTGACATGGACCATTCCCCATGCTCGGGGTTTGAACTTGGCCGTGCGTTTGTTGAGTCAAGTTTGTAATCCGTGGCAGCTCCTCCAGCTCTCACTTGGCCAGGTCGCGATACGGAATTGTAAGTCGCACAGTATTCTGGGGAAAGTTGCACTCGTTATCGTGCGCTTCTTAAGAATTACGTTTATGTTTGCCAATGGTTAGTTCGGTGAAGGAAACGCCCGTGATTTTTATGTTCGGCATATGGTAGAACGGTGGTTTTAAATCTCGCCAGACTGCAAGGGCTGAGCTTCAAAGAGGCGCGTTTTATCGTAGAGTTTTAATCTAAAAAAGAAGTGTGTTAATTAGGATGTGTTTGCGTTTTGAGACGGGGAAGAGAAGCTATGATTATAGTTTGTACGCAAGCTGCTGCATCTTCGGGGTCATCCATTGAGTAGGTACGCACAAATCTGTTAAAACTTGACCCCTCCCTGTACGCACGCGGACTTTTTACCCCTCCCCCCACCTGCGTAGGTACAGCTTGACGCACCCCCCTCCCCCGAATCATATAGAACGGCCGATACTTAATCAAAGCAGAAACGATCAAGGATTAATAATATTAACGTGTTTAAGCAAACAGATCGTCCACCGCCAGCTGCATTAAATAATTTAGTTGCGTACCTTTAAAAAGTTTGTCTCGTGTCCGCTAGGTTCAGACGCCGACTGAACCCAGTCGAACAGGTGACGTGTTATAGGGGTTTCGTCAACACGCGCAGTGTCAGGCTGAAGCACAGAAGCGTGATAGCTGTAGTCAGGGGCACGGTGGCATACAAGTGACACCTCTTCCACAGTCCCACTTCTCCCGCTAGGACTTGTTGTCTGACAGCTGAAGAAACTGAACTGTTGCTCATTTGAAGGTCAATGTAGACAAATTATTATCGAGGCTTCACCCCCCGCCCGCCCGTTTCCTATGCGTACGTACATTGTCAGTAGACCTCCCATATGCAAGCGTAAGCATTTGGGTTAACTCCCCCCCCCCCCCTGCGTACGAATTAAATTGATGGCCCCTTAATGAGTGTGCATGTATGTAGTTGGCACAAACACGAGAGAGTGCAGAATAATGAAGCTGAGCATGGACTTTTAACTCGAGTGATGATACTCATCCCCATGCACTTATTTTTTTTTTTACATAACACAAACATGTATAATAACTCGTGAAAATAATTTACTCTTTTTAAACCAACTCTGTAAGATTTTTTATATTATTCTGAAACAAAAAAAAAACACGCAGGACATTATATAAAATTGCAATTATCGAGCAAGTATAGTAATACCCAGAGTTACTGTTTTGGTTTTCCAGTTGGTTTTAATTAATTGGTCCTTAGAGCACCATATACCTCTGTCAATACAATATTTTTTGTTAGTTCTCCAGTGTGTTATGTATGTATATATGTTTAAAATTAAATTGCGCATGCGATAAGCAAAAACGTCGTCTAAATTGCATACTGTGCCTCTGCTTTTTGCAGTCACTGCAGTTGTTATCTTGATTTGAAGCTTTGGTGACTGCAGGAATCCATACTTTTTGGTTCTTTCGGTAAAGTCACGTAGGTAGAAAAAAAATATGACGTTTCGATCGCAACACAAGCGGTCGCCCTCAGGCAGAAAAAATAATCCAGCAGTGGAACTGCTGATTCAGGAAGAAACAGAGCGAGAGAGCTATTACAACAAGACGTTATATACGTGGCGAAGGGCAAGTGGGCGGGGGGTCTGAGCTGGAAAGAAATTCCATCCCCGCACGCAAGCACATCAGTTGTGTTAATGGGGGAGATTAGGTAGAGAGATTGGCATGAAATGAGCTTCCGTCGGCACATAACAGTTGTGCGCATATGCGGGGGTTCTAACCAGGCACACACAAAGTCTTGGAGGCAACACGTTTATTTACTGACAGAACTTGAACCACTAACACAACCAACAATTAATTAACGTTCCAAGGTTAACTATGTACATTTCGGGTTAACTACGTAAGATGGTGGCCACCGTTCCCAACCACCTAACCACTTAAACGGAATCACTATATGGTTGAACCAGAACAGCCGACACGCCGTCAAGTCGTCGTGTGCGGAGACCGAAGAGCGAGGATCGAAGAAGGCGGCTTCATTCCCGGGTCGAACAGCCCCGCTCCCTCTCGGGACTGGGCTTATATATCCTGTGGCGTGACTGGGCTCCGCCCCTTCTCGATCCTTCGCAGAGGCTCTGGGTCCACATCACGTGGCCCGCTCACCTCCTTCTGGGGGTCCCCGTGCCCCCTCGTCCGGTCACGTGCTCTTGCTGGTTCACACAGACTGTCGTGTCCTGACCCGACCTCCGTGATATCCGGAACCTGCCCTCTAGTGAGCCCCTAGGTGTAGTACACCCACTTGCGCCCTAGAACGGCTCATTTATGTCGTTACACAGGTATTAATTTGTTGGATGGCATCGATCACATGGTTGTCTGCTTGTGGGCTCCCTCGATCGGATTATCATCTCGTGCCACCTGCTCTCTACCGTGGATTAATTACATTGTCTCTTCTACATCAGCCACGTGTCCTGCATCTTAACACAAGCGGTGTACTTTGGATGCATTCGTCGTCAATTAATTTGAGAGAGAAAAATAGAAAACAGATGCTTTTTTGCCAAGGTGATTTTGAAGCCTTTACACTGCCGAGCTTTGTGTGAAGACGTGTGGCGAATGGTAGCGTAATTAATTTAGTTTTGCATTGATTGAGGCTGCTGTGGCCCAGACTGCTGCTTGTATATGCGCTGGGTACTCGGCCATTGGTAAACAGAGTTGAGGCCTCTCACATTGGAGGCATCAGGATTATTATTGCACTAGCTTGTTTGCCTGTCCTAGGACGGAAGCTGTAATATTAACGAATAAATTGAGCAGAGTATAATTGTATCTTGTGTAAATTTAATGGCAGTGAATCTTGCACAAAAGTATGTCATCAAACACTTCACTGCAGTTCACTGTAACACTGTATTAATGGCAGTGAATCTGGCACAAAACGAAGTCATAAACACTTCACTGCAGTTCACTGTAGCACTGTATTAATGGCATTGATTCTTCCATAAAACTATGTCATAAAACACCTCACTTCATGTCACTGTAGCACTATATAACTGACCTTCAATTTGTTCAAATTCACTTCTTTTATACTTTATTATCTTCTGCTTTCGGTTGCTGGGGTTAAAATACATTGGAATTCGATACAATATCTGGGAAATCACCGATAAATGTCTATTTTACAATAATGTAGAAGCATAAATTAGACTTACATTTTGTCTCAAATGCTCAAGAAATCAATAAAGACACCAAATCCACTTTGTTGCTGCGTAGAATTATTTATTAGATTCACTTTCAATAAAGAAACATAAAACTTAAAGCCAATTTGTGAAAAAAAATATTTCTGCTCAACCTTGTTCTGCGTGAGTGTAAAAATTCACCTGCTCATGAATATTGATGATGGGGAGGGGGTGCGGCATGTGGAGTGACGTCACGTGCGTTACACACAAACAGACATTCTTGACTCACTATAGTAGTAATATGCTAAAGTCATTGCCATGTTTAATTTGGGGCTGTTAATTACGTGTGCCTTAAAAAAAAATCTGTATCCAAGTCTACGCAATGTGCAGCCATTAACTCGCCTCTTTTTGTTGGAGGGATGTTCCAGGTAGTGATTGTAAAGCATAATGCATCGTGCCTCTTTGTGGGGTCGCAATGTGGCAATATGGTAGAGTGTTCTGACTCCCCTTGATTACAGCTTTTGATACAAATCCGGGCAAAGCCTTATGGCAATTCATAGCATATGAGCTTGTGTGTGTGTAGGGAGCAGTGGTTAGCGCACTGCGCTACGAACCCAGCAACCAGAGTTTGATTCATGGCCACTGCTAACATTGGTGGTAAGCGATATCTAAAGCTGGTTCTGACCCTCCTTCCACATAGATTCAGCCTTAAAGGAGTACCGAGTCTTGTGTGCACACATCGGCACTGGGTAGGCAAAGGCAGCACGGAATATTTCTGGCCACACAGCTCCATCATGCAGGCCTTTAAAAATACTTGCTAACAGCACTTGTTCTCATTACACTAATTAGCAAACTTGTGACGCACACAATATTTTGGAGGTGCAGAGTTATACAAGGGAGATTTTTGTTTTTTATTGCGTGCATGTTTTCCGCAAAACATATCAGAACCGTTACTGTCAGAGGACGTTGATCAATGATATATGTGGATTGTTATTTAAATTTTGCGTTTGAGAATGAATTGGCACAGGGCTTGGCACGAGCTAATGTGTTTGTTCATGAGCGTATGTTTCAATACTCGCACCCCCATACATACTGTAAGAAAGGGGAATCAATTGTCCGTGCATAGCACTTTTTGTAGTGTAAATGCAACCAAGCGAATAATAATAGTAATAATTGACATTGAAATCATTACCCATGGGAATATGATGTTTTAAAAAGTTTTTTATTCAGTGGAAGGGACATAATTGATGACGATTATTATTCACTCTTCCATTTAGTCTTCTCGAAGGTAAAGTAAATATGTCTTAATAATGTCGCTGAAACATGTGTATCGGCTTTAAAATATATTAATAAATTTGCATAAAAATGCGCTTTTGGTTCGTATATTTAATACAAGTAAAATGTTTGTGGAAATGGTCGATAAGATTGGTTTGAATTCAGCCATGAAATCCAATGTAGAATTAGCTGCTAATACCCACAATGGTAATATCACGTTCCCCAGGGTGTACGGACGAGGTTATGATGGTCACTGTGTAATTCCCTCCAATCATGCCACCATTGGCCAAATTTGATGTTGCCATTGGGCAAATCCTGGAACATGGTGTTCACATTTTTTTGGGGTTATACCTCTGCCAAGTCTTTTCTCCCAATCTAAGCAATATGAGAATGCATCCTACGTGATATTTGGACCACCTGAATATACTTAGAAATTACATAACAGTGCAACTAAGATACACACATATATACCGTATATGAGTTGGTTTTAATTAACTATTTGGACAGCGGGAAAGTGGAAACCATTTCAGAGGTTTTCCTGCTTAACCAAATTTAGTTGAAAAAGAATGGTCCAGAAAGTCCATTACCCTTTTGGATGAAAATGTTATTGTACCATGTGCTTATGTAGTGAGACAAGCTCTTGTTTAATGTTCTTATTTTAATAATGCTTTACAAAGCTAAGGTGCAGCACAATATGGTACAACACCAATGTATACATTCCAATTACATGTACAGTATTTTCAAATTAGCTTATTTAATGGTAGAAACTGACCTGAGATTAACCTAATTATCGTGGCTGTAATATTTTCACACCGTTCCCATATTATTAAAAAAGACAACAATTATATTAAAATATATTAAACAAAATATTCCAGACATTTTCTGGCAAACTCGTTCACTGGGACAGATGTGGTTAATTGCCTTTTTCATTTACTGTTGAAGAATATACATATCGACAATTGTGGCATAAATTAGTGTTCCGTATATTTATTACTTTAATCGATCGTTAGAGGAGTTGTCATACTCCCAGTCTCAATATTTTTTATGAGAAATATAGGCGACACTCCCCACCATTGACGAACTTGAAATATAACTGAAAATTCCACAATGTCAAAGGTGCAGCCCTGCAATTGCTCAGTCATGCCACCGCTGGCAGAAGGGTGCCCACGAGAGGAAGCTGAAGAGAGCTCCTCTCGAGGGCATTTGATCTATTCTTCTATGTTGGTCAGACGTCTTGGAAGAGGTTCCCACACACTACCCCACCACACGTGGCCTGCCGGTTTGAGTATATGTGGGCCAGTTGTGTACACAGCTTAAATTTCAGTCTGACCTACAGATACTTTCTTGAATTCCCAGCCCCAAGGGCAGGTCCATGGCTCAAGCTCTCTCAACCATCTAATCCAGTCTTGCCCCCCCCCCTTTTTGCTGTGCAGCACTCCACTAGCGCTCACTCTCTTGAGCCATAATTAGGGAAGTAGAGTTGAGGTGTTTTTTTTCTTGCCTTCCTCAGTTGTGGTTTTGTAGGTGATTCCATCACCTAATCCCGGTCAGCAGGTACACATGCAAGTGGAGACTGTCGTGATGGTGGGGAATTTAGGGCTGATGATGTCTACAATCTCCTTGCTGTAATTAAAACGTCTCACTTCGTGAGTAACGGTGTCACTTGAAGGACAGCCACGACAGTGACACATCCGATATGAAGCTGCATTCAACGATTTCGTGAGTTTTGAGGTAAAGATCTTCAGAAACGTTCACATTTGTTAAAACGGTCTCCGCGTGAGTAAATCTGCGGATGGAATGTGGCAACATCGTTTGGCAATTAAATGGACTTTCCCAGTTACCTCCACAGCTGGACAGCGTTTACCGTGGAATTCCGCTGCAATGAGAAAATAAGCAATGGCTTGAGTAAATGTTTATATGAAAATTAACACGCACACACAAACTCGAATACATAAACACAGGTTCGAATCCAACACATTCTGTTCACGATGGGAAAATCCATAGAAATTGTAAAATGCGTGCGGGGTGGAAACAAATAGAAATAACAACACACCAAGGTGTGCTGCTCGAAAATGGCAAGAAGGCATGCTTCCCATCATGCCTTGCATGTCACGTGACTACCATATTGTATGTACAATGCTCTCAGCCTTGTCTAGACCACCAACTCAAAGTGTGGCCAAATTGTTATCGACGCCACCAACTCAAAAGAGTTGAAAGTGTCACCATCCCTCTTCAGGTTGCAGTGAAACAGAGACAACTGCACTCATCAATGAACATTGATGGCACTGGACAACGACTGTTGATGTTCCACAAATGTATATTTACTGTATGTTATTGACGCTGTAGCGATGGTATTCACGCTGGTACTTATACACTACATGTACATTTGGGGTAAGCATTTGTTCGTAAGCACCTAGCAGGGTTAATACAGCACACAAAATGGTCGTTCACCAAGTTGTGGTCGGCACTCATTTTATGCACAGTCGACCTACGGGAAAAAATGGTTCAGATGTCAATGAACAGCATCATTACCAGGCGTTTCTCGAGATATCGATTCATATTGATTCTTCTAGCGAATGTTTACCCACATGTTTAAAATGTCTGACATGTGCATCTGACATCTACCCCTGTTGGAGTCAGCGGGATTCTAAAGCTACTTGTACCAACCAACGTGGCATTGCCAAATGCAGATGCCTCCCGTCAGAAAGTATTACTCTGTGCCATTGCGCACCTCGGAATGAGCCAGCGCTCTTCCACATTGCGATCATCCTCCATGTGATCCACGATGCACGTGTGATGCTTCATTTTTCCTTGTTGTCGCTTTGACAAATGCGTGAGCCACGTTATCGGGATAATCAAACTACATTCGAGTAAATCCAAGGCCCATTTTTAATCAAATTGCACAGGTTATATTTGTACTTGCAATAATGCGAACACACTGATCAACGGCTTGCTTATCAAGATTTGTTAACGATGTGTTGATACGTATTGTGGTAAGTTGTTACTGAATAGCATTGCATGTATATCAATATATGATGTGTGTGGGTGTGTGACTTATGCCTCCCCTTTGGTCGACTCGAATTTAAGCGAGTGCCTGCTGTCACTTGTCAAAATCATCATTCGGGAGACAAATGCGGTTGGATGTGGTAGCTGACCACACCACCTTCTCATAGATGTTTGCTCACGGCACTGGCTTCTAAAGTGTATGATAACATTATAAATGCAGGATATTTAAAATGGTTGTGTGTCAAGCCGTGTTTTGATGTTTCGCCATGCAGGCGTTGAGCCGTGTGATCAACACCAACATCACCACGTGTCTGCCTGGGTACAAAGTGACTCTTAAAAGGACCACCCACTCCCAATTGCACGAATGGGGGGGTGGGTGGGTGTTTATAGAGCAAAGCTTGAGTTTCTGTGTCTCAGCAGTGCGTTCTTGGCTGGGTTGTCAGCGGAGGTCTCACTTCAAGGGAAGTGACCAGTGGATTTATTTCATAACGAGATGTGAAAGCTGTCTGGCCTCTACACGAGGATCCGAATGCTTCCTATGGCAGTCACTTTCGCACCTCTCGGTGTGCCTGAGGACTCATGTCCGTGTGTGCTGTAATTGGCACTCTTGTCGTAAGAGGTGCTTGTAATCGCCACTCTCCCCAGTAGGCTGTAAGAGCAGGAACGTGATATTTGTATGAATTCGAATGTGCATTTGTAGATTCACTATTCAGTGCTATTTTATCTTATTTACATCCATACAGATAAATCATCGCTGTCATCACGATTATCATCAATTTTTTTGATACGGTACTCCGTTATTTTGCATGGGGTACGTTCCGGAGATGCTCGTGAATAGCACATTTCACCGATAATCATATTGGCCTTTTAATAAATTACCTTCAATAAATACATAATTAAGCTATTAAATACATTACAATTATCATAATAACACAAATAAAATTGGTTAAATAATTATTTATAATTGAACTTACCTGAAATTATGATGATGCTGCACATCATAACTTTATCTAATCACTTTGGCTCATCACTTTCTCACGTCACATTCTCTCTCATCATTTTATCTCATCATTTTATCTCATCACTCTCTTTCCCTCATTGTCTCTCGATGCAGGCGTGTAGAGTTCCAGATGCGATTCGCGGATAGCCAAAATCGCGGATATCAAGTTCGCGAATAACGAGGGAATACAGTGCATATAATCATTGACATCTCTTGTAAATACACTCCTGGATTCAAGGTCAAAGGGGTCGTTTGGTCTGTACAGTTAGGTGACATTGGCAGGAGGGGGGGGGGATGAGGGGGTGGCAGCAACAGTTCAGATCTTTCTGTACTCACCTCCGATGCTAGCCATTGCCTGGAATTATACTCAGGTGACCAAGTTCATAGCGGGAAGTGTGCTGACCACTGCAACACGGCTCCACCCAACATCACATGAGTATGCACATTGAGTAATATCTCTTAGATCAGCAAAGTGTCGTTTAGCCCTAACAAGCATTCAATAAAGTGCAATTACACATTGCACTCAGCATATATAAATCAAGGTGACCTGGATTAAGGTCCTTATGCAGGCCAGGCATACTAACTTTATGCCTGACATTGCCAAAAGGACAACACGCACTGCAGTAAATCGTCATTTCTCTGACGTATGGTGAGAAGTGCTCGGTTTTGATTCCGTTCCAAGATTAAATACTTCAAGATGCATTATTTACGTTCTTAAAATACCCTTGAGCCCAAGCTGTGGAATGTACCAGTGGGTTAGTCAGCATGGGGCACACAACCATAGTGTGCAGTGGGGCATAGCCAATGACGCCCGGTGAAATAGTTCAGGAATCCCATATGAGCATCGTTGTGCATGTGATCTCTGAGAAAGGGTTTGTCGCTCTAACGTCGGTCTTGCTAAGTCACAAGCAAAGCTCAGGGGGACATACATAATAACCATATAAGATTCCCAAGGATTACCCTACTCCTGATGCAAGAGACGTCATCGTCCTTTGCCATGGACTGCATGATGATGAGCATTACGGAGAGTCCAGGAATTAGCCGTGTGGCGAGTGAGTACAATGGATACACGGAGGTGGCCAAGTATGTCAGATCGCTGAGCTAGAACCTGAGTTCGAATCTGGGAAACCATCCGTGAGTATACTGGGTTCTCAAGTGGTTTGAGATGATGGTCTCAGACCAGTTTTGAATGACTAGACAGATGTAACAGCATCACGTAAAATTTATTTCACTTATATTGTTTTATTATGCTTGTTCACCCAGGAAAGTGTCATCCATTGTCATGACTATTTTTCAGGAGGGTCCCGCTATGTTTTCACAGTAGGGGGGGGGGGGCATTTATTTAGATTACAAAAATTCCAATAGAGTATTTTACAGGTAATTTTTTAAAATGTAGACCATGACACTCGCACACAATGGCCTTCTCTTGGGAATTACGTCAGAGGATTTTTAGCGTCCGCAGTGAAGCGGACGGCGTGTGTTTTTTGTATGGGTAATACATTCTAAGTAATAACCAGTGTGGTCGCTAAATTAGAACCGTCGACCTCTGCAGTGGAGAACGTGCTACTGCTCGGGCGTGTCACCTCCCCCAGGGCGCGTCACCTCCCCGAGGCCACGTCACTTAATTTTGGATACATCCCAGCTCTGAAAATGCATTCAAACGTCAGGGTGTGAATCAACACCTGTCTATCATCAATAACTTTGTTCATGAGGATCCTACATTGGGGTGTTTGGCTAATTCCTTCATAATTATATTGGATCATAGGGGAAAGTAAAGTTGCCAGAAGGAACCCTCATCGTACACAAGTGAAAAAAAGCACAAAATCCATGGGACAAGCTTAAGGTGCCATCGCCTACGAAGAGCGCCTGCTTAGAAGAAGTCATGCTGTGACTAATCGAAAATCACCGCACGATGGGCAGCTTGTAAATCCTACGGCTCGCACATAAAGTTTATCTGTGCATAGGCTCATGCTGCGAAATGTGTCCATATGATCACAGTACTTTCCTCTACGCTTGAATACTTGCACTGCATAACTTGTTCGTGTTTTATGAGTCCCTTGGGAAGGAGAAAGATAGTGTAATTTGCATAAACATCGTCTTAGTACATGTCTGTCGTTTTCTGTCGCGGTTCCAAAAGGGTAAACGATGCTAATGCATGATGGTTTTTAAACATAAGGCTATTTTTTGCTGTACTTCCAGTCAGAATAAATAAAACAAATCGTTTAACTGTATTTCAGTCAACATATGCCTGCCATAATTATTCTAATAATTGCAACTCTACAGCCTATAACGCTTCTAAAGCATATGCTGTTAGTTACACAAACATCATTGCCTAATTACGCCAACGATACAAATTATGTCATATAATCATCGTGCTGTCAATTACACCAGTAAATGTTTTACAGAGCATTAATATAACGCGTACTCGCTATTTTAAACTGTAATTGTTATGTTTGTTCTTTAAGAAATTTTACGACATCAAATAAAATATTCTGATTTATTTTCATAGGGCAATGATCATCATAACATTATTTTACTAAACAGACGATATCATTATCGCGGACCTTATTGCGTCAGCCTTTAACTAATATTTATCTGGCAGCTGTACAGTAGGAAATGATACATGTTCTCAAGACATTTGTGCAACACTTATCATGCAAGTTTTAATTAAAGAGGTAATTGTAACATTTGTTTAGAAATTATCTGGCCATGCTATTAAGTCACTGCTGCCTGGCACAATATTATTTGTAAGAACATAAACGATTCAAAAATTTTTTAACACACCTGAAAGTATTCACCATCCCTTTAATTAAGCAGCCCATTAAGATTATCTTTGCCAACGGGACCTGATAATTACATTTTTATTTCCAAAAAGGTCAGAATGTAGTTGCATAAGAAATGTTTATGTGTAAATACAGGAAACCCTTACACAACGGCAGCCTTATCGAACGCGTATTTCGGCTCTACACAATTTACCTATTTAACTAATTTTTCCCCCGAACACGTGGGTGACGTGTGACGCTGCTCAAATTTCCATCTCCTCGTTGAAAAGTAGTGCCGTGAAAATGCTGCATCTGTTAGAAGGTGTAAATGAATCGACTGTGGAAACAATTGTTTTACCCAGTGTGGTTTCTTCCGTACGTATAATGTAACACATTCAACACGCACAACGACACGACGAAAATATTCACAAAATACCGCATGCATGTAGCCGTCCACTCGTTTTGAGATCGTTAGTCATATGGACGCCGAGATGGCGAATCATTAACGGTCAAATGGCAGTGTCAGGAGCAAGCGTTGGGCTCGAGTGCCACTGTGCGCGAAGAGTAATGGAAACGGGGGTTGTGTGTTTTGGTGAATTTGAAAAATAAATAGCGTACACATAGAAATAAATGGAGGGCGACTCTATCCTCTATTGCAGTGGTTCTTAGCCTGGGTGCACCCTGCACCCCCTGGGGGTGCGAGATGCCCTTTCTTGGGGTGCGTGACACAGGCAGATTTTTTTAAAAGGTAAATCATCAAAACACAAATGAAGCATGGGCACGTAAGTACAACTATCTTGATAATTGTTTTTTTACCCTTTTATCTGGCAATTAAACTGACACCTTTTTTACAAGGAGTCATGTTTGCATTGACCACAATACCTGCGGTCGAAATGCAAACAAAAAACACAACTCTGATAATGTATGCACTGTCCTTGAAATTGATTGGTCTACACCCGAGACAGCTTTTCTTAGAGCCTAGTCTCACATGGTATTGGACCAGATGACGCCAAACGGCGCACATCTCAAAGACATGTGAGACTCGGCTCTAAAAAAAGCTGTCTCAGGTGTGGACCAATCAATTTCAAGGACAGTGCATACATTATCAGAGTTGTCTTTTTTGTTTGCATTCTGACCGCAGGTATTGTGGTCAATGCAAACATGACTCCTCGTAAAAAAAAGGTGTCAGTTTTGTTGCCAGATAAAAGGGTAAAAAAACAATTATCAGATTTTTCTACTGGCAAAGGAGGTTCCAATGGTACAACTACCTTGTTTCATCAAACCTGTGTATTTATTAACGTTATAAATGTTTTAATGATTAAGAACCAAATGGGTGCAAGGCTGCTGTTAAGGTTAAGAACCACTGCTCGAGTGCAACTAGATTTTTTGCCCATCCAAGGACGGGTGTATATTGCAGTAAATCTGAAATATTCAATAGAAAAATTGTTCAGCTCGTGATTATTAATGAGGGGGGGATTGCCCCATGTGGAGCGACGTCACCGGCTAATGGTGATTGGGGAGGGGTGCGGCATGTGGAGTGACGTCACCCGCTCATGATTATTCATGAGGAGGGGTGCGGCATGTGGAGTGCGCAACCTTCTTGTACGTTCGTGTAAATTTCCATGCGGAGCATGAATATTAATTAAGGGGCGGGGGCTTCTTTTGCAGTGACGTCACACACGGATTAAGCACTGTGCTGCGTAGATTTATTTTTTACCATCACTTTCTGTAAAGAAACGTCATATTTGAAGCGATTTTGCGTAATAAATTATTTAATTCAGCTCTATCTTCCTCTGCGTTAGTGTAAAAATCCACTCACTCATGAATATTAATGGCGGGGGGGGGGGGTTGTGCCTCATGGGGAGTGACGTCACACGGGGGGGGTGGCCTCATGTGGAGTGACGTCACGCGCGGGACGGACAGACATTTCTGGGTGATTATAGTAAGTAATAACAATGGTGGAAGTAACGTCGAATTAGTCAACAAAGAGGGAGGGGGTGATAATTTAGGACCCAGGAACACAACTCTATTTTTCCCATGAGGTCTGCCTGTATAAATAAATTAGTATTCATATTCTTAGGTTTTTTCGGTAAAGTCACGTAGGTAAAACATTAAAATTAATGAAAGTAAAATAAAATAAAAATCACGACGTTTCGGAGGCAACACAAGTCTCCGTCATCAGGTGGGACCGTCACAGCCAGATTTGCTGCATCAAGTGAGGCAATGATTCAAGATGTAATCCCTTAAAAGCAAGTTGAGGGGGGAGGAGAGGGGGGCGGAGCTCATCGGAATGTGGTAGCCAATGAATGGAACGTATCGGGAGGGAGGGGGGCGGGGCTCAAAGACGGCACGACGTGTCATGTAGAACGCCTCGGGAGGGGGAGGGGGGGGCGGAGCCAAAAGAATGTACGACGTGGTACACGTCGACGGCGTGGACGTGGTTGTGCGCAAGCAACTACTGCTGCACACGCCAACGCATTGGACAGAGAGGGGGGGAGGGGGGGAGGGGAGGCCAAACGAGAGTGTGGTGCAAGTGTACGTGGACATGTGTGTGTACAAGCACCTGTTGATACACATGATAGAAAAGAACGAAAATGCCCATGTTTATACCAGTGCTGGCTGAACAATGAAGAGAGTACTGTTAAACACTGGAGATGTTAACACTCGGTAAAGTAAAGTAAAATAGTGCCTGTCAGATAAGATGGTCCAAAAATGTGTAATTAAGTCTTTTTTGCGTGGTTGATAACATCTTTCCAATGATTACTAAGTTTGTACCCATCATCACGGTTGAAATTATGTCTGTGTTTGTATATTTGTATGGCTTCGTGTACAAACCTTTGATGGTAGCCAGGAGGTTTGCAGAGAACCTTGGTCTCGGAAAAGACAATTTCATGAGAGCCCACCGAGTTGTAGCAATGATCGGCAACGGCCGAAGAATCAGTTCTGCCGTGTTTCAGATCTGACTTGTGCTCGCGGACACGATCAGAAACATGACGTTTCGTTTCTCCAATGTAGCAATCACCACAAATGCAACTCAATTTGTAGACTCCAGGATACTGTAAGTCAGGAACGACATCCTTCACAGATGGGATCAGATCACGGATTTTATGCACCGTGCTGAATCGGACTTGGATCTTATGTTTGTTTAGAATTTTGGAGATCTTTTTGGTCACGCCTGCTATGTATGGTAACGTGATAGTTTTGGTCGGAGTTTCATGTGGCTGTTTCTGTGTGGTGGGAGAAACAGCTTGCCGGATAGTGCGGTCAGAGTATCCGTTCATCCTGAGGGCCCGATGTACATGTCTTAATTCACCGGTCAGGTGGTGTTGGTCAGAAATGCCATGGGCTCTGAGGTATAGCGTTTTAATGAGATAATTCTTTTGAGATGGGTGGTGGTGGGAATCCGGTTTCAAGTAGGAATCTGCAAGATCAGATAAAAAAATGTTTTATTTGTTTATGAAGAAATACCTTGGAATGCTACTTTTTAAAGTTTCAAGTGCCATTTTTTTCCATGCTTAAATAACTTTTTTTTGTTGGGCAGTTGCAAAAATTGGTTTGTGTGTCTTAAACTTGATGCCTTGCTAAATGAACCCAGAATCACATACAGGGGAGGAAATATGTATTTTTAAAATCTCAGACTGATCAAACTTTTGATACTTTTTTTTTGCTAAATTCATTTTGGAGCGGAGAAAAACCACCATCACACTTCGACTTTATACTACGCCTCTTGCACAGCTAAGCCATGCACTTAGTTTCTCCTTGTACAGCTTCGTTTTCCACTAGGCTGCTCAGACTTCCGCAATTCTTTCCGTCTTGCCTGAATGCCACTCGAGGCATCCGCCATGCGGTTTAAATGGAGATAGCGGTTGGCTGGTATCAGGGTCAATGCCAGCTGGCTGATATGGATCAGGATTGTATATGCAATGTGTTGCATAAGCATCAGCCATACATTTCAATGTCAATTCTACGAGGCCGATCCAGGCCACACCGGACTCTGTGCATCCCAACCCACAACACGATTTCATGATTCTGATCCAGCTGGTAATCATTCGATTCTTGGAATCTTCGTTACAGGCTGAGGACTGTGAGACTCGCGCAGCTTTACTGAATATGCTGCAAAGTGAACTGAACTTTGCAGGCCTCACTTCTTCTCTCTGTATGTTACTTGCACTATTTCGCTTTGTTCGCACATTGAGAAGTTATTAATGAGTTCACTGCAACCATTACACACAGTGTACATTTGAGAGGTAAGTAATTCATTTTCTTAGAAATAATTTAATCTGCCTTTTGGATATCGTTATATTTCAATACTGTATCATTTTTGTTTGTGCTACATACGGCGCAAAGGAAGTTCAATATACATACATTTTAAAATGAAAGAGACATGTAAAACTGCGACTTTCTGTTGCCCTATTCTCTGCCATGGACGTTTATATTGGCATAAAAAATTGCCATTAAAATTGTAATTCAAAGCTAATCTCTGCAGTCTTCATGGGCATTTATTGCTAGTTTGACTTTCATGTTTAGCCAATACTCCGTGCGACTTTTGTTCAAACATGGGCTCAGAGACAGCTCGGCTCTGAGCTGAAGCTGTTTAACAACATCTCCCCACCAAAGGGATTTCTTATTGTGTAAAAATGACAGCACCACCAGCATTTATGATTCCATTATCACAATAAAGGGATACATTATGCACAATAAAAAAAACATCCCGTAGGAATGTCCACTGATGTTTGCAAATTGTTAAAACAAAAATACTCAACATTGTTTTGGGAGTACGGTACAGCATTTTTAGCACAATTTTTAAAGAGAACAATGCCATGTTATGAGCTGAGTTATTGTTGCGAGTGTTGTGACAAGTTGGCCTTTGTAATGTTATTTTGCATGTACGTAGCGTGTGGAACTTATCTCTCTGCAACCGGCAAAATGTCCCAGCGATTCTGGAAGCGTGCTGATGACATGGGCGCATGGTTGACGAGCAAAATTAATCACTCGCCAGAGGCGTGAGAGCGCGGTGTGAATTGCGGATGGTGGTAGAATTGATACAGGGGAGGCTTAATGATGCACCTGGTAAAACAACACTCGGCACCGGCCAGCATTAATCACTGCACCTAATTACACGTCCAATGTGACTTTTAAATAATGCATTTATGCAGAAAGGTTATTACTTTGAGGGGTAGTTGTGTTTCATGAGATATGTTACAACTTACACAAGGCTGACGTTTTTTCCCCCATTCTCCATTTAATTGTTGCAGTTAATTAAAATGCTATGTTTACATTTTGCACAATTATCACACCCAACATGCACACTTGTGCGCAGGAATCCATGCAGGAATCCATGTGCACACTCGTGCATATTGGATTTGTTCAATCTTGTTGTGAATATGGAATCGACATTCAATTGTTGATGGCATGTACTGCATGTGGCATGCAGTCATTAGCAGGCACGCGGGGCACGACAATTGCGATTACCCACGTCTATTCTGTGCCATGCACAAATCCTACATGAGCCTCAAATAGGTCGATTCAGCCCAAAATAAATAGCTTGTGCAATGCATAAGCATCATTACTGGAGGTCGGACAAAAGTGCTGACCCAATGCCACGCTTGTGCTATGCCGGTCTTAATTGGTGCTCGCTAACAGCACTTTCCCTACCAGTCTGTAAGGCAAATAGATCTATCTTTGTATAGTACATGAATATGTGGCTACTCATATAGATTGTGTGAGTGCATATATGCACTGTACGAAGGTGGTCCAGATGTCTTGGAACCCCGAAATTAATTGACACCGAACATGGTGTTACTCTCTCCTTAGCATATTCATTTCTGTTTGAAATAAACCTTACTTTAAAAATAACACATGCTGAGTTTTAGAGACTTGAATGGGGGTCACGGGACATGTGGACCACGCTGTAGATGGATTGACAGTGAGCAGTGCGACGCACACCGTAACTAACGCTGGACTAACACCCCCATCAGAAGCTCTCAAAGAGAGCGCTGTGGCTCATTAAAGTTATTTTCCCACTTCTCTTTAGCCAGAGCACTTGCTTACATCTGGGCATTGCGTCTTCTCCCGTGGTGCAACGGCACTGCCAGAGCGAGCAATGTGGACCGGACGATTCGTGAGATGAAAAAAAATACAAATCTGTCACGTCCTCACACGAGCAGGTGGAATGTGGTCGCTGTGTGATAGAGGAGAGGGGACTCTGCCTGTGGGTGGCTTAGAGGGATGCTGACGAAACATGATATTGTGTGCTTTGTTAAGGAAGTGCCACCGGACAGGATAGTGTGTGGCTCAGAGGATACATTTGTTGCTGCTGTGGTCTGGTAAATTACTGAGGGTATGGAGTTGGTGGCTATATGTATACAAGGTGGGCCAAAAGTCAGGACACACAGGGTTATTATATTTATTTTGACAAATCACATTGGGTAATTTAATTTAACAAATGTTCAAACTGACTGCCATTAGCATTCATGCATTCATGAATTCTCGTTTTAAATTAGGTGTCATATTTTAACATTCATCCATTATGTTTTTTCTCAATTCATTTTCGCAGCGTTATTGGTCAAGTTTTGTTTCTGACGGATTTGAGGTGACACCCTGGAAGAAGAAAAATATATATGAATAATGATAATAGATACAAAATTAACCCGAAGAATAAACAATTTAAATGTTTTAATGCCAGTGTTAAAATAAATTAAATAACCCCGTGTGCCCTGACTTTTGGGTCACCGTGTATATAGGGCCACACTTATTCTTTATGTACAAAGCATTATGGTGTATACAGCATGGCAACATTTGTTTATTTATGTGTGCTTGTGGTATTACAATGGTAATGTTAAAACCTTAAGAGAGAGACACTTTCACCTTGGCAGTCTTTTCTTTAGTCACCTTATGTATGAACATTTTTGGCAACAGAGTGCACGGCTAAAGTGGTGACTCAAAGCCAAAGAACCCACAGAAAGGAACATTTAGAGAGCTGAGTCTAAACTAAATAATGCAAGCCGGAGATAAGTGAGGGAAATAATGCGCCAGTCAGTAGTGGCAAGCTGACATGCTATGGTTGGTTAATGCTGTGTGCTTCGCAGATATCACATTTTTGACGATCTGAATGTTTTTAAAGTAATGCAAGCTAAATGGTTATCACCAAATTTTACTTGAGTTTAAAGCGATAAGTTACATTGCAAAATTAAGTTTCTACCTTTTACTAGCATTTAGTCTTCCAGAATAAAATAATGTGAACTTTATTTAGTATGTAGTCATCAGACAGTTTATTTACATGTAGTGTTAGGGTAAGAAAAAAATATAATTGGTTTTAAAAATAAGGTCAATTTCATTATTGCTGTTCACAGAGCATCAATTTATTGTGCATTTGGTTGCAGATAATTGGAATACGCGACTGATTAGGAAATGAGCAGAATAATCGGTTGTGAGCCGGAATTGATTTGACTGTGTAACTGTGAAACGTGGAGCAGGCTACGGACAAATCGGGGTGGTGAAAATGCCCTTGCCCTGTCTTTCAGATCTCATTACAACTTTGCTTCCCCCGTCACTCTCCCATAGATCTCCATGCGCTCTCTCTTTTTGAACTGCTGCCCTCGCAGGCTGGAGCATCTTCGTTGCTCACTCTCGCCTCCATCTCCCCTCCATCATTCTGAATTCAGACCCATACAGACAATCGCTCATTCAGTTGAACAGTTCTCCGGTTGGGCCCGCACCTGTCTATTTTCGATCATAGGTAGTCTTGGGCCGTGATTGATTTAAGAACATTTACTTGAACATCTAGAATGCAGTGGATCTCTGTTTTCATTTGCATGGGCTGTGGTATTTGCAGTGGGGTAAGCATACTGCAATACGATCCTGTTCATCTGTATCAGCTTCCTGACTTTCCACGGATTTGGTAGCATTTGGTATCTGAACTTGGCATGAGAGGCTCAGGCCTATGTCTGAAAGGTAGAAGTACAGCCCTGAAATGTATTTATTCTTACACCACTGCTGGCGGAAAGGCTTCCACTCTAGGAAACTCTCCACAGCCCCCCCATAGAGGATATTTTGACAGATTTTTCCTCAATGGTTCGACATCTTAGAAGAGTTGGGAGCACTCACACCTTACATCACAGCCAATTGATCTGCCAATTGGCTGTGTACCCATGTCTACTGCTGGAGGCGGGGGGGGATTTAAGAACCTTATTATTATTAGGAAGCCACTGGAGCTTTGCACTTTTAAAACACATTTTTTAGAACTGCTTTTGTGTTTAGTTTGTTGTCTTTTCCCTGCACATCCTATTAGCACTGAGGGCTACATACGGTGTGAAAGAAGTCCAACATACATACGTATGAGATCGAACATGGGACTGCTGTATTGAAAATGCAGTGTGCTATTAATTATACCACTGGAGCAACGCCTATGTCTACTTAGCCTAAATTACTTCCCGTCCTCCACCTCCGTCCCCCCTCCTCCTCAGTCCCCCCCCCGTCCCCCTCCCCCTCCGTCCCCCTCCCCCTCCGTCCCCCTACTTCTCCCGCCCCCTGCCCCCTCTCTTTCCTTCCCTCCGCCTCCCGCACCACCCCCGTCCGTCCCCCACCCCCCTCCGTCCCTCACCCCCTCTGTCCCCCACCCTCCCACCCCGCTCCCACCCCGCCTCCTCCCTCCCACCCCGCCCCCCCTCCCTCCCACACCTCCCCGTGTCAACACTGGAACTGAGAAGACAATGGCAGCTGGGCTGGTTAACCCCCCCCCTCCGCGTTAACAAGTTCTAGCAAATAGAAATTTCCCCAGCAGTCTCTGTGAAGCTAAATGGGGGGGGGGGGGGGCTACATCATTGGAATTTGCTCGTGGTGTGTGGGCCTCGCTGCGCACTGTGCAAATGCGACGCGTAGGAAAGTTAGCCCCATTCATAGTTTTTGAACCTGAATTAATGTTTTCCACACCGGGGATCGGCAAAGCAAATTTAGAACTTGTTATTTTATTACGATCACTGAATATGACTCCCCAGCCAGGTGTGTGCCCATTACTCACAAAGTGCACCGTTACTTTTATGGCCGTCCTGTTAATAGGGGTCACATTTATTATACCTAATAAATGAACTTGAACTTGAACATTTTCAAAGACCGGCTCATGCTGCCAGTGACGATCGAAAGCATTATCTTTTAAACCTTCATTTGACTGCTATTAAAGTCAGAATACGCATTAATCATTTATAGTTAGTGTCAGCAGCGAAAGGATGAACTGTCACTCAAAAGTCTGCCTTGGATATAAAAATGTCCGTTACGATGGGACTGCTGCAATGTGGGGTGTCGCGCTTACTCAAATGCCTCATCAGTTTAAAAGGCACAGTGCCCTTTAGCAACTCCGTGCAAAGTTTATTACGATTCCACTTTGTCCCCAATCTGCTTTAAAATGCCAAACGCGTCTGGGGCAGGCAAACATACAATAACTAAAATATATCATGGAGCCCATGAGTTCAGAACGTTGACCAATATTGGCCTTTTTAAAACTTAAATTTGTGCTTAATATCTTTATTTTTCATTATCGTTACTATTTCAGCACGAATGCGGCACTGATGTTACTTTAAACGAGTCCCCTGGCCAAAGTCTCGATGCGTGAACTGACATCTATTCTCGTTATTCAGTCGTTGTTTGATTCTCAAGTGTATAAATGTACGTATCTTTTATTTAACCGGGAGATGAAATGAACCTATTAAATCACATTAAACTTCATTGGCTCCTTTGCAAGCGCGACCCTGGAGCGATTATATTATCCACTCATCAAAAAAGCACCAAAGATATCCTCTGAGCTAAAAACTAAAATCACACCTTTCACATAATTGCATAATCACATCGCAATGTACGCTTTGCAAGGATGCATTTAATAAAAATCCCTTCGCCGCCGAACCATTATCTATTGTGACACATTTCACTTTGTGTTTAAACTACCGGTGTCACGGATCTCAGGTGGGGATTGACAGAACAATGTCTGAAATCATACTCATTATCTGTGGATATGCTGCCATTCAATTTCCCTCTGGGTCACTGTAGCTAATGCCAGTGTCTTTGAGGTCCTGTATTGTCATGTTCTAGGCTATGACCCGGTATAAATTCTGTCTGCCACACAAATGTAAATGAAGTGAATCCCTGATAGTCTACGATGTAGAACATAGGAAGCTGGAGTGTTGGGAGGAAGGAGGATGTCAATTCCTTTTGGGTCTTTAGGACGATTAACATTAAAGGGCTGGCTCAAGGGGCCATCTGAGATTCTTATATTTTAATTAAATGTCTTTCGTTTTAATTGTTAACACTAGCTATTGTTCGGCAATTTCCCTGTTGCAGCTCTTATTTATTAAGAATATAAAACCAGTGTATTTGAGAGCAGGGACTCACTGTTAATCTGTCTGGTTAAGTGTTTGTCTATGAAAGATATTCATCTCTTCATGGATAACAATGCCTTTTGCAGCTGACCAATAGACTACTTGTGGAGTTAACAGCTGTTCATAACCCACTACTACAGTTAACTAATAATATGCATAGTCCTTAATGGAAACATTGGAATTACTTAATGAATATAAGAAAGGATAAATTAATGGTGGGATAATTGGCTAATTATAATCACTCGTGTTTGGTATACATTAACCCAGACAAAATGTAGTTTAATTATGAAAGTATACAGATGTAGAGGAGCAACCTCTGGAAGGGGGCCAAGCAAAAAGGGGAGTGCCAGAAGGACGATAGAGGAGGGTAAGTAGACAGAGTGAGATGTCTGCTAGTGGGGGTGGGGGGGGGGGGCAGGTAGAAGGGGGGTCAGTAGACAGAGTGAGACGTCTACTGGTGGGGGGGGGCAGGTAGGAGGGGGGTAAGTAGGCAGAGTGAGACGTCTACTAGTGGGGGAGCCAGGTAGGAGGAGGGTAAGTAGGCAGAGTGAGACGTTTGCTGGTGGGGGAGCCATGTAGGAGGAGGGTAAGTAGGCAGAGTGAGACGTTTGCTGGTGGGGGGGGCCAGGTAGGAGGGGGGTAAGTAGGCAGAGTGAGACGTCTGCTGGTGGTGGGGGGGCCAGGTAGGAGGGAGGAGCCCGGGCAAAGGGGATAAACGGGGAACGTGGACGGAATGGGAGGGGTCAGGACAAAGGAGAGCCAGGGAGAGAGAGAGAGGAACCAGGCAGCAGGGAGAAAGCCTCCTAGGGCCGGAGAGACAAAGGAGGGTCCGGGTCGAAGAGTACGAGGCAGTCTGGACCGAAGGTCGAGGGATTCGGGAGAGAGGGCTAAGGGACAGGGAGTAGGATGTTGGCGTGAATAAACGGCAAGCAGCCCTGAATATTCAACCCTGGTCTCCGTCTGAGTCTACAATCCCACAGGGCATCACGAAGCACGACTATACACATAATAATATATATATGCTAATTAATTCAGGTCAAATTGCTAGATATCTAAAAACATACTTAAGTTAGACAAAAAAACTAAAAATTGTACTTCAGTCGTGGGAAGTAGCAGCCACTTTATTAGCACGCAATGAAGAGTAACCACAGCCAAGGTTTGAGACAACGTTAGGGTCATTGGGCATGGTGTTTTCAAGTTAATTTCAATGTCCACTCTGTGCTGTAAAATTCCTATTTCACGTGACCAAGTCGAAAGTGTCGTGGTTCGAATTGAGCGTATGTTGGGGGGCCAATACCCAAATGGCCCGTCTCGCTTTTGGTGCACATTTCACATGCGTGAGAGCGCGATAGACATATCATGTAGACGATGCATCAGCTTGCATCGGAAAGTAGCTGCCAACCCGGGTGGCTTGTTCTACCACTGGGGCCTTTACTCTTGATGACTACAGGAACAGGGGTGTTGAAACTCAGGTCATTCTTCACGAACCAGAGAGCACACACAGAGTCATTGCATTAACGGTTCTCAGAGCGCATTCCGTGAACGCCACGCAAAACCGATCCCGTCGCTTAAGAAAGTGTCCCAACAATTGCATAAGATGTGTCACAATAATTTAATACTGGTAGGAACCTCCTGGTTACACCAGCCCACAGGGGATTATTGTGTCCGTCCGTCGTGCATCCAAAAATGGGAGGGGAGGGTGGGGAGGGGCTGGGTGGGGAGGGTGGGGCTGGGTGGGGGGTGGGAGGGGTGGGGTTGGGTGGGGAGGTGCTGGTCACCCCGTGGTGCCCTTATAAAACTCAACGTTTAACCTACTCATGCCGGCTTGTGCCCGCCCTCACAGTCGGCCATATTTGCGGAATACACCACGCCGCCATTGACCCTGGCCATTGACCGAGCAACCCAACGTTCCTCCCAGCTCCCTCCGCAGGAATGTGTTTATCTCGCCAAAGATTGATTAAAGCATGCTCATGATTTACAACCAGTGTCTCTCTTCACTGCCCATGTACATGCGTGCTTACAGTTTGCCATATTTATCATTTGAAAAATAAGCGTGGATTAGTATAATTTTTTTTATCTTTCTGTAATTTGGCAAGGAGCTTAGTTAACCTATTGCAGCGAGAACGCACATTACATTTTCTGTGTTGCAGAGACGAGAGAGAGAGGCCATCAAGACATATACAGTAACCATTATGCTTGCATTTCAAGGTGCTCTTTGGTTGACAGATGTGACAAGCGCCCACCCACCCCTCTTACTCTTCTCATATGTAGTGAAGTATTTATTCCACGGAGGTCGCGCAATTTGTCATTTATTGTTCAGCAGTAGTTAAGGCTTGGCAATGATTCTTCCACCTTGCGTCTGGCTGGCAGCATGCTCACTGGTGAGACTGGCCTCGGTGAGTTGGACGTGAAAACGAACGGCGAAAGACACGGCTGATGGAGACCCTGGTGGCACATCATGGACGGCCACATGGCAAAACGTATGCTGCTGCAATCACGACAATTCGGTTGCATTAAAAGAATGATCCGGCAATGGTGACATAGCCACAAACCTGTAACATCGTGATTTCTGTCCGCTAGATTTATTTTGTGCTATTGTTGTTGAACTAAATTATACAAGTAGCTGTGTCGATCATGGGTGGGATTGTAAAATAAGACAGTGTGATGTGTGGATTTACAAAAGGCTGCGCATTATTTATTATAGTGTCATGGCTGTTCACGGTAAATCGAGAGAAACATGTCTATAATTGTTGATGTCCACACATTGTGAGTACTCAGTGTGATAGAGGCTTGCCTCATTAACGCAGCTATTCAGCACCGTTTCCTCACTCCCGACATTAACATAGAAGCCGTTCCATGTTCACAATATGAATGCTCATCATTATGTGCACAACGTACAGCTACAGTCACGACACTTGATCTATGAGTGGGTGACTTGGGACATTTTGACGCATAAACTACCACCGTCGCGATTTTGGGGGCCGTTTAACATTTGCTTGTTCTCTCTATTTTGGCACGCACGGTTTGTCCTGAAATTTTAAAGGTGCCGATGGGCTACTTTTAGAAGTGCCAATAGGCGTCTGCATTACAGTAGGACATTCTGTGAGGGTAGGAACGTTAGGTGGTGTACGGAGGCAAACGTTTGCAGTGAAAACGGCTGCTTAGTAAAGATGAATCGCCGCTGGCTGTGTGCCAGAAGCGTGCAGATTTTTACAGCAGATGCGAACGGGAGCTAAAATTCTGTAGAGAAGATGGAAAATGCATTAAGGACGTGAAGATTACATGACTGTAAATCTATAATAAATTCACGTAATTATAGAAGTTGAAACATTGATGTTTTTTATATATCACAGCTCCCTTTGACATTATGGGCGTTTTGTGTTTTAATGTGATATCATTTGCTGATAACGTAATATTTAATTATCAATAATTAAGCAACAATATTTCACAATATGTTTCAGCCCTCTGTCACTCCACTGCTGGATGAAGGCCTCATCACGCCAAGGCGACCCATTGGGGTTGTTTGGCTTTAATTGTCCACGCTGGTCATTGTCGACAATCGGTTCAGGTGCCGTTCGCCACTGATGTTAGCCATGGCGTGGAATATAAGTCGCGTAGCTGCAAAGTACAATGCCCAAATCACTGTACCGCCCCTCCTAAATGTTTAACATAATTGAGTCATGCAACTAATATTAATATTCATGTTATTATTTAAGGCATACTAATTCCATTATAACTGTGCTGGCCTTGGCAATGCACAGTCAGTTTGGTTGCACATTCCATTTTTAAAGGTGGGCTGGGTTTGAATCTATGGAATAAATATGTGGGTTAGAGCACGATGGAGTGCTATTGGTAAACTTAACTTGATGATGAAAGTCATCATTCCACTGTACCGAGAAGTAAAGTTTATAATGAGTCTGTTTTACCTGGTGTGATATAAGGGTCTGAAACACGAACACAGAAATCGGAACAAAAGTTGAAAGTGTGCAGAGAAGCAGAGAGGTGCAATCTTGGAATTCGATTAAAATATGGAAAGGGGACGCACATGCATCAGAGAACAAATACAAGTTAGTGGCATCATATTGACTGTTAACAGACGTATGTTTTCTTGGGCAGAGCAAGTTTGTAAATCTTCGGACGAGATGAACAAAGAACACCGCATGATGAATCAGTGTTACTTGGATAAAGTATATCGGACTGCTCTACTGGCACAGAAAAGAATGATGGTGCGTGGCACCTTGAGGATTGTCAGGCCACCTTGTTTGTACCCCAATTTTCAGATGGCCGTATGTCCAGTATGTACTTTTCACAATCACAGGAGAATTGCCACCTATCTCGCGCTTACCCAGGATCATACGCTAGTTGAGGCAGCTGTCCTGGGAAAATATGTAAGTGTTCTCGGGACATTCTACGTGTATGTTTATTGTCGGTAGCGTAATAATACACCACCCAAGACAATGAATGTGGATATTGTTCTCTCCTCGGCTGGTATTGTGAGACATTCCTGTTCCCATGATACATCCCGGTTTTTTTGGAGGTGGTAAAGCATACATCACAGGATGCTGCACTGACATGATTACAGGCCTGTAATTAGCTGATGTGGAGCTGGGATTTCTGGATCATGCTGACATCCACTGTGATTGCAGTATAACAAATAGCTATGTGACCTTTGCGCATGGGATTTTAGTTTATTTCCCTCAAGTAGGAGGTTTTCTCTGAATTTATTCTGCTTCTGCCAGCACCCATGGATTGCAAACATGAACACTTCGGAAATGACATGGACCAAGAGCAAACATGTACACGAGGAAGCATAGAGAGATGCATGGTGGAAACTACCCTGAGAGTAAGAGGGGTACATAATTTAATAATTTAGAGACATTAACACTGAAGGGAAGTAAGAAGGCGTGGGTGAGATACGTCTGGAGAAGGAATGATGGCTAAACCTTCCCCACAATCCCCACACTTCTGCTCTACTTTCCCAATTCCACTGACTCCCTGTCGACTATCGCTGTCTTGGAAAATGTCTCTAAATCCCTCCATGCTCTTGCCTCACATATCTTGCTTCTCTCATCTCTCACTACCCTGTCCCATCCCGTCCTCTACTCTCCCAATATCTACCGTCCCTCTCTGTGCCACCCTCGCCCTGCGCCCGGTCTCGTCCCGTTCCTTTTCCTGTCTTTCTCCCATACACTGGAACCAGCACCCACTGCAGCACACGGAGCAAGCATCCTCACTAACCTGCTTCCACTTCTCCCTTAAAACAACCCCCATCTCTTCTCCATTGCCTATCCTACTGCTACTCCCTGCCCTGGCCCCCCAGCTACGACCAGGCCTACCCCGACTGCTGTCACAATCCCTATTCCTATCACAACCCCTATCACAACCCCTATCACTACCCCTATCACTACCCCTATCACTACCCCTATCACTACCCCTATCACTACCCCTACCACTATCCCTGTCACTGCATGTTATGTATATCGTTTATTGTTCAATTTGAATCACAGTTCCGATGATCACTGTTACATCGTTTTTATAGCTTTATATTGGTGATTTTGAAAACGTTTTGGTTTAGTCATGTTTGTTTGTTGTAGTCGAGAGTTAGCCTGATAACTTTAATCTACATTGTTTTATGGTTGTTATTATTTGACTTGCATCCCACTGGGATTTTTGCACACAGCGTTGAAATGCGGTGTTTTTTTTGGAAGACTTTGCTCTTTTTTCCAGGATGTTTCTGTTGCGTTTAGTCACTTTAAGATGTTTCTTGTTCATGTTTTTGTTTTGTTGCGGTTGCACCCGAGTCAAGAGCCGCATGGCTCACAGGGTTATACCTCATAAATGAAACTGAAAACTGAAACTGCCCCGACTGCTGTCACTACCCCTATTCCTATCACTACCCCTATCATTACCCCTACCACTATTCCTGTCACTACCTCGACCACTGTCACTACCCCTACCCCAACCCCTCCTTAACCACTCCCACCTGTCCTGCTTACTGTCACAATAGCTGCACCAACAATTTTAATAACCCCACTCTTTATGTTAACCACTATCATCTAACATACTTTGTTGTAATTATTGTAAAGTGCATTGGACAAAGGTGCAATATCCATCGAAGATGGAATAGCAGCCAATGGAGAGAACATGCCCAAGAGGACGATCACCATGGAGATGGAGCAATGGGAGTATCCCAAGCTCAGGAACGAGATAAATGTGGCATAGCAAGACTGAGGGATGGTGATGGCATCTGGGGTGGAGGGGGGATTGCTGTGGGTATGACCTTCATCCACAGTGGATATATAAAGGCTGTTGACGACGACGATGACTTTCACAGTGAGCAGTGTGTACTACCTTCTGTCAAAGAATGTCTTATTCTTTGGTTCTTTCGGTAAAGTCACGTCGATAGGTTCAAATAAAAGAACAAAAAATAACAAGATATGACCATGATAGTTTCAGATACCACTTGCCATTGATGCTCATCACCGGTAATTTAACTTAGGTCACTGGAAACGTATTCTTTCAAACTTTCATTACACATGCCTGCCTTGTTAAATATTAATACCCAGGCTCTTCGACGTTTTTTTTCCTGATGACGAACGCTTGTGTTGCTATCAAAACGTCGTAGTTTTTTTTGTTATTTTCTTTGAACCTATCAACGTGACTTTACCGAAAGACCCAAAGAATATGAATTCCTGCAGGCACGAAAGCTTTAAGTCGAGATCAAAGAATGTCCCTTGGCAATATGACATCAGCACTCATAGGGAATATAGCCTTATACCCACACGAGGTGGTGCATCTTGTTACATGTTGTGCAATAAGTGTTTGTTCCGTCTTTCACTTTGAGTTTGATCCTGGGTGACTGTATTTGAACCAATGATCTCAGCAGTGCTGGCTCACTGCTTCGATAACTACCAGTACATTCCTAACGTTTTGGATCTGCACAACTACAATAATATATTATTTTACTTGGAACCGTAAAGGCCCAATATACACTTAAAGGGGTTCCACATGATTTAGGTTGCCCGCCAAACAAAGGCATTGTCCGAGACAGCAAATTGTGGTGTGAATGCGTGGCACCCCGGCAGTGACCCGCGCTGTAAAGGAGATGGGTCTGGGCCAAGCTTTCCTGGAAAACAAGGGGCCTTGTGTGAAAGCAAGCAAAAGAAGCAGCACAGGGCAGGGAGGTGTCACTCTGATTTGTAGGCGAGCGACAGCGAGTGAGAGTGGCCCCTTACCATTGCTTCTTGCTCTGCTCTGGGTGTGTGGACATAGCGCCATGGTTCCCTCTTAGCGCTAGCAGCGGTGAGCGATTCGTGAGGCTGAAGCTTGAGACGCGATTTTATCATCGTCCAAAATTGCCTTGGCCTGCGGAGCGGTCAAATGTGTGCGATATTAAACAGATCGGCAAGAGAAATTTATTTTTCATCAGCTTTGTCGTCATCATCATCATCAGCCTTGATTGATCCATTCCTAGATGGAGGCCTCCCAAAGCTTGCCACTATCCCTCACGGTCCCGTAATGCAACATTGCTCCTGCACATGAGCCGATCTCATTGCTCCATATCTGCAGCGGAAGTTCTCTTGGATGCATTCCCTCCTTTGGCTGCCACTCAGTAGTGGCGCCATGGTGATGAGATGTTAAATACCTCGCCTGGTATCTCTGCGGCCGCATGGATCGTTCTGTGTCTACTCCGTTTTGTCCCTCCACATTTTGACTCACGCGTTTAGAGTATTTGGCCGCTATAAATTTCCACATGATCAGGCTATTTGTTGAGCTATCATTTGTGTCCAGGTCGCATCTGAAAAAAAGTGATATAGCTCAGTGGGCTTTACCTGGTAAACTAAACATAGTTTATAGAGCTATGTAGCTCAGTCGGCCTTACCTGGTAAAAAAATAATAAACTCACCTGACAAGCAGGCATCAGTCTAACTATGGGGTGCGATGGTTACTGTGTGGAATCCCCATTGAGTGATTGAAGAAAACGTGTTTTTATTAATCAATAGTGCAAAGTCATAGAATGTCAGTAATATGTGCACATGCAATCATGTTCAGTCTTTATATATTTCTGTTATGTATCATAAGTAATTAATCAAAACGTTGTTATTTTCAACCCCAAAATACAGTATAACCAAAACACTGGCAACGCATTGTGGGGGAAAAGTTAAGTTTATATTAATCAATTAATATTGATGATTAAGCCCACGATACGTATGTCGAATTTCCCATGTAAGATTGCATGTTTTGATTCATAAATGTTGCATACAATGGCATCGTGTAACCACTGGACGCTGCTATATTCATCACGTCAAACAAAGAATTGATTTAATCAAATCGTGACCATGAATCGTGACAATTAATCAAATTTCCAAGGCTGTGAATTGTCACACTCGTATTTTTCAGTATTTACTTTTCATAACCATCCATCATCATCATCATCATCGGAAATATTAGCACAAACACTATACATCAAACTATCACCGATAATTTTTACTCGTCCAACAATCGTCACATGCTGTGCAGCACGGCAGTGAAAAACAGCTAATGCATGTGTTGTCACCATTGTCATTACCATCACAATCACTGCCATTTGCCAAATTTATCATTAGCGAGCGATTTTAAATTGTGCGGGGAACGTACGTGTTAATCTGAGTTGCGTGGACGCGCGGTGGGCTTTGGGTGCTGGGCTTGGTGCCAGCCCAGGATTATCCGCGATTATGCCACAGACACCGTGTGCCACAGGACCTGCCTTCCCAGGGGGAGGTGGCACACGCATCGCCATCTCATCTCGCTCCGTCCCCGGAGGGGGGGTGGGTGGCCTGCTCCGATCGCAGGACCCCAGCAATCTGTTGTCTGCCATTGGCCCCTTTAGCGCAGCTCACAAATGCTGTGCTGCAGTTGTCGTTAACAATCACTACCTTGTAGCAGAATTAAACGCATGTTCGGGGGTGATGGATTTTCTTTACGGTAGCTCTGTCATTGCCTGCGGTCGTCATTATTTTTCATCGGTATGTAATGGATTTGTAGATTTTCTTGATCAGAATATTTTTTTTGCACTCGTGACACATGCGTCTTAATGTTTGCGTTGTGTTTGCTTCATATATGTTTATACGACTGAAGATTCTGTCAACCGCAAATAAAATTGTGACAATCATAAATTATAGAATTATGTAGGAGGTGATTTGTTGTAGCCTTGAATTTCATTCTGTGGTATACATGACCATTTGTTCTAGCATATTCACCATTGGGTATTGGGTTATGGCATTAGCATACAATGATATATGCTTTTGAATTGTATAAGAAGACTTTGAAAATTCCTTGATGATACATTAGTACTAATTAAAAAATATTAACGTAGTTATGCATGGTGTTTCATGTTAAACAATATTCACATCAAGATATGGTCTGTTTATTAGACTTTTTTTTATCAGGTACAAAAAAAACAAATCCTGGGTCAGCAATTTCATTCATGACCACGGTTGAACTTCATGATGTTTTGTCAACAACACTCATCGTTTTCAATTAATTGTCACTATTATCAGGCAAATTCATGATTTACATGGCACCCATAGATTGGAAAAACGTCGGGTTTTTTTCCCGGCAACCAATTTTCGGCACACGCCTGTCTGGCCAAAAAATGCAATGGGTAGATATTTCCGAGCTGTCAAGCCCAGTTAGGGTCAGTAGATGACTCGACGCCACACGTGTTTCTACTGCAATGGCTTCATCTGCTAATCCACGGTTTCCGCTCATACGGTAATCCACATCTCAGTTTTGTTTTGCCGCACTTGTTATTCCTGGTGCCATTAAACTTTGAGTCACGATGATCCTTGAAGTATGGACTTCCATGCAAACACTCGTGCTTTGATGTGTTTGTTTTAACTGTCTAAATAACTCTCAGAGTGCAGGGGATGGGAACAGTGCTTACTTTAAAATCACGAGAAGGCATAAAGAGGCGCCTTTGTTTGGAATGGTAGAATGGTCCCCTCTGTGATTGCCTGTATTTTTTATTCAGTGCATCACAATAAACATTCCAAAATAAGACCAAACAGAGAACACTCAGACATGTGTATTTTGAAGCAGCTATTGTAAAGGTGAGAGGGACCTGTCAGTCTATCCTATAATGACTGAAAATAATAATATTCTGAAGGATGGAAGGAGAAAAATCTATTACAGGTGGTTAATATATATAATATACATGTTTAAATGACTGCAGAACTTAATTTTCTGCAACAAAAAAATATCCAGACTGAAATAGCCTCACAACTGCCCTATTCAACACTGCCTCATGCTACAAAATAATATAGTACAATCTAAGAATTAGTCTTTTAATTTTTCAGATAACAGCCCAGGGTCATTTCCAGAATGTTACGCTATAACCCAATTCAGTTGGACAATGTCACTACATTTCAGGAAACGGCCCAAGGCCATTAGCTTAATGTCAGTTCCGGGTCTACACTGACAATCAAACCTCTTAAGATGAATAAAGCCAACAGTGGCTATCTTATGGAGAGGAATGTGACAATGCTATGACTGGCTTAGGGCACAAAAACACAAAAGTAATGCCCCTGTACGCAATTGACCAGGCAGGCACTTTTACTTTTGAATCGAAAGGAGATGGTGGTGATGTGTTTTTCAATATCTGCTCCTTCTATACCACTGCCAAAGCATCCACTAAATACCGAACATGCGGTCAGTGAGTTCCATCGTTTAGGAATAAAGGAATACTCTTGATAGGTAGCGCGACCAAGCCATCAAGCACAAATGAGATGCTGAAGCAGTGATTGCATAAGATCATGTTGAGCAATGGGATCTGCAACAAGACAAGAGCAATGCCCATGGATGCATTAGTAGTGCACGGAGCGCGATGCATTTGTCAGTGGTGCAAGGGCTGCGTCGAGGGGCTTGATATCTCATAAGCAATGTCTTTCATTTACGTACGATAATAACAAAAAATAATTAAATAATAATAATTATCAATTGTTCTTTAAGTGTTAAAAATTGCCTACTTCAAATGCATCATTGCAAATTAGCAAGCAACATGAGAAAACAAATTGTTCGAGATAAATACACTCAGTTTTGGCAGCGTGCATAAATTTTTACACTTGCGTTGGTGGTAAATTGTGATTCATTCCCAGAAAACGGTGCAGGAGGGTCCGGGTTCACCTACGTGGAGAGCATCTGATTGCTTCTGCATTTGTGCTTTTTTGCAGTGCCATTCTAAGGAAGTGATATATGTAAAGGCATCACAATTTATGGGTATGCAGATAGCTACTGAAGCACGTGAGAACTCGATGAAGCGAGTCATTACCGGCTGAAGCATGTGTGCAAGGGTAGGTCAAGGTGCAGCCCTGCAATTGCTTGCTCACGCTACTGCTGGCAGAAGTGCCTCCATAAGAGGCAGCTGTCGAGAGCCCTCCTCGAGAATATTCTTCCTCACTGGCCAGACATCACATGTCATCTACAGATCAACTAACTGTCGTGAACCCATTTAGACTGCTGGGTGGACGGAGGTGCGGGGCATTTAATAAACTTGCACCGTTGTTTAATCCATTGCCTGTGGAGATCGATCCGGGGACCTCTGGATTGCAAGTCCAGTGCCCAAACCATTGCACCACAGCAGCATCCTTGCAAGGGTAAATGGAATAAGATCTCTACAAAAATATTTATATATAAAAGACTGCAAGTAGTGTCTCTCTGTTTAAATAGGTTTTTGATATGGAACTCATCTATGTTGGTGGCCCTGAGCCATTGGTGAGGATTGCACACTGCTGTGGTAGGGGAGAGTTTATCCTTCGGATGATTACTTTTTACTTTCCACAAAGTAATACTCATTCTATTTAACCCTGCAGGCGTAATGAGTGGAGCGGATCCCTGAGTCGCGTGCTAAGCTCCAGTGTTACCCAGCAGGATGTAATAAATAATGAAATGCAAGACACAGAGGTAAAAATAAAATCCCTAAGGTATAGCTTTCGCCATAAAATTGCTGTACTGTTTGTGCAATGACAAATGAATGCGACGAAAACCGATATTGATTCATTTTGTTGACGAATATATTTAAATGTCTCATTGTCATAATTAAACAGCGTACATGGTGCGCTCTCTGAGGTGACATTTGTAAGACTGCCAAGATTGAGCAGAATTGCCTGAGGCTTGAAGGCCCAGAACAGGGACTCCTCACAGTTGTAGACATCGCACGAGATGCCGTGAGAAGTGACCCAAACTCAAGGAGCACCGAATTCAATGCAAAGACAATTGAGGCTCTTTATTTTGATATAAACACTGGTATTGTTTGTGTTATATTGATAAAGTCATTTCTTATGGCACGTAAATCAATGTACATTAGATTTTTTAAAACCATCTTCAATTGTTTGCCATTAGGGCAAGTGTGTTAAACGTTTATCTGTCGATATGCGCTTCAACGGATGGTGAAAGTAATTTAATTGTTGTTTATGTGTTAAACCGTTGACTGTTGCCATAAATAAAAACAAAATGATTGTAGATAATGACACCCTTATATATTATTTGGATGGCTTTGAATAGTTGACTGATATTTTTGTAAAGATTGGGAGGTTGCTTAATTTGTGCAATTGCCCAAGCTTGTTTGACATCGGCGTAATTGGACGACAAAAGGAAGGCACTGTTGACTTTATATCATTACCGCGTTCCAGTGAGTCAGATAGCTGTTACTTAGCGTATAGCCGCTTATTCGTTTTGCAATTCATGTTATTGTTTTACACTTTGAAATTATACACATTTTGTGTTCGGTGTTTGGACACGCGTTCATTGTTATGCCAAAATTATTGCCCCTTTTCACCCTCCACTACCCGGGACAGGTTGTCACGTTTGCACAATTATTATTATTCATACGTGGTCAACGTATAGATCCTCCTCCTCATCCGTGGCCTGAGACGTCTCGCGACAGAATTCAACGTAGACGTGCCGGTGACGTTTCCACTCAAACGGTTTTGGGCTTCCATCGGGGAGTGAGCTGGGGAAACCACTGACACTTTAAACTGATTTGAAAGGAATTCCAAAAGTTATTAAATGGGGGAATGATTGCGTCAGTAGCTTGGGTTTATGTCAAGACAGCTGCTGCCAACGCAAGTAGATCACACTGCACAGCTACGGTGTCGTGCTATTATTTCCTTGGTTAAATCAGCATAATGGCAAAGTACCGTTACTTCTATGGTTAAAATCAGCCCAATAGACATTACTTTTAAGAAGAATAAAATGCTCAAATTACGTTAACTTAATACAACGATGTTATAATACGGTAGAGTAAGGTATGTTTGTGTTGTGGTTGCCAGCCTGTAACTTCCCACTACTCAAGGGGAATTAACTATCATGCGAACTCCGTTCATCCTTGCAGTGGCTTTTGGCTAGTCATTGAACAAAGACGGTCACTGCATCGCACGCTTTCAGATGCGCTTCTGCGACTGTCTGGAACGCTCTTCCTTACGATATTAAGAAGCCACTGGAGATATGCACTTACAAATCTAGATTATAACTCATTCCTTTACAAGGCCGTAGTTATAATATATATTTGGGGGGACACATCCCCCCCAATATATTGCTATAAACAATATAAAAAAAAATATGCTATGTAAATAAAAATTTTTTGCTAAACCTTGGCCACAATATCTGGACTTGTCTTCATATAACAATGCATAGATTTCTGTTTATATGATTGTGGTTATGGTTGTTCTTTATAAATCCCTAATCTCTGTCATTACATACAATGAAACAAGAAAAGGAAAAAAAAAGAGAAAAACAGAGCAATGTAATACAATACACTATTTGACATTATTGTAACAAAAAAATAATAAATAGTCCATCCCATGTGTTAGTGATTTGTTTTTTCATATTTTAGGCAGGAAATGGCAGGAAATTTGTTTTCAAATTTAGATTTTTTTTTTCTGGGGCGGGGGGGGGGGGCGGGGGGGGGGTCTAGACCCCCTGGAAGATTTGGTCCCCCCCATTGTTGACTCCATGGCTACGGCCTTGTTCCTTTAGAACCGTTTTTTTGTATTTAGGTTGTTGTCCTTTCTCCGCACCTCGAATTAACACGGTTGGCTATGTACAGTGCGAAAGAAGTTCAACATACATACAAACATACATCTCTGCAAATGCTTCCCTCATTTTCTTCAATTCCTTGCTTTTCTTTGCTGTTCTTGTCCAATCGTGACCTCCGCACTGTGTGATTTCATCTCGCTGCCATCTCTTTCACCGTCTTCCTCTTCATATTTTGCCTTCCCTTGGCATCCACCCTCTCCATTATTTTGTCCATCTCTCGTCAGTTGCTCAGTGAAGTCTATTATTACTGCGTCAGCTGCAAACATAGGTGGATTAGTTTTTTTTTAAGGTATCCCTGGCGACATTAGTGACACCGGCAGGGCTTTCAGCCACTACTCTATCACGGCCGCTTTGTGCGGATGTGAAATGTGCGCCTGAGCAGCCCCCTCGGATTGTGCACTTGGAGGCTTTGGTGAGCCGTCATCGATATGAGCAGCACCTACAACCTGCACACTGTCTCTCTCACTCGATGGCACGTATATTGCACGCTGTCCTCTGCACCGTGCCACCCTTCATTCTCGCAAACTGAAAAACCGAAGGATGTCGTTTAGCAGCACAAAGCAAGAGTGATGTTTTTCACCGATTATTGTTATTTGGAAATGGCATCATTGATGAGTACTGACGAAGACAGACATTCGTTCAGGCTGCGCTTCGGAGACGAGGCGATGGGTTTGTTTGTCGTTGGTGTTGTGTAAATGCTGATCCGCGCATTGCTTTCAGCGATTCGTGCGGCGCTGTGTTTCACGGATGTAAAAATGCGCGTTGCACGAAGACCACATAATAATGAGCACAACAAGAAAAATGGGCATCCAGATGGCTTGCGACAGTTGAGCTTTCACATGCCACTGTGTACAAAGGCCACTTAATAATGAACACATGCCCTTTCAGTGATCACTCGAGTACTGTGTATGCTGCTTATTATATATTTCCTAGATGTGCAATATTTTGCTTTTATTGCCATTAAAAGATATGGTTTTATCAACGTCAGAGCATTGGGCAGACAAGTGCCCTTTTTGATAGCTCCTCTCGGACAAGTGTTTACATCATATTGAGGAATGAGACGAAAACAAACACTTACATTAATGTCTTTTCCATGGGCCTCCATTATCACAGCTAGAGGTCAACACTCTTCAATATTGGGTAAAGAGTGGCACATGATATCACTCATGCAGATAAAACCCTCTGAGCTAGAGCGTTGAATTGAGTGAGAGAACCATTACATTTTTGAAATGGTTATTGATGATCAAAGTGAGAGCGTAAGCTCTCAAGATGTGTTATATTGGTTTATTCTTTGGTGAGAGCCTGGGTTTTAAATGTCCAGCATCTTAGCAGTGTTAATTCACTGCACAGGTATAGCGACTAGTTTCCTCTGCTACCCAACCACACAAATGGTAACACTCATGCTGCCATGGTGTGCATGCTAGAATTGAACTCTAGAGGCCTCCGGTGCGATCTCCATGCATGGCGGTTGACGCGGTGGGGCACGTTTCCTAAATCCCACCGCCTCTCCTTCCACTCCGCGATATCAATGGGTTCACCATGGTGAGTTGATTGGCAGGTCGCGTGTAGTGGATTTAAAGTTTGTGTACTCCCTCCTCCTCGAAGATGTCTGGCCAGCGTGGAATGAGGCAAAATATCCCGTCGAGAGGCTCTCTATTTTTTTAAATTATATTTCAGAAGGAGCATGGTACAGACGGTAGAGAGCATGAACCACGACATAAGGGGGGGGGGGGGAGGGGGTACAGAAACTCCGTGGACAGAAGTCCCTAACGCTGCCCTCCTGCGTTAAGAGGAGGGGAGCAATTGGGCTCACTGCCCCACTGAGTGGGGACCGTGAGCGGGCTGTTTGTACCTTCATGTGGGGAGGGCAAGGTGAGGGAAGACGAACTGAAGTAAGGGAGTAGAGGGAGCGGGGAGGGGGGGAAGGTGGAGGGGCTCACTTAAGATTCCTTCAGTGAAGGTCCTTTTGCCAGCAGTGACCCGAGCAAGACCTTGCAGGGCTGCACCTTTTAGAGGACAGGACTAGTTATTTGTGAAAATGTTCATGGTCAATGGACACGAGGAACTTCTCATCTCTCCTGGCCCTGAGCCAGCGGGAGAAATCACACATTCCTCAAATGGCGACTTGCTTCTCATAGAACGATCTCTTTTTAATTCTTACAAAGTTTTACTTACTTTATCAATTTTGTAAGGAATGAGTTGAACCCCTGACGGGGATTTCAATGTGCATCCTGCAGATTGTGATTGAAGTATTCTAACCGCAGTGCCAATAATAACAGTCGTCATAAGAATAATCTATATAGTTTATATATATAAAAAAAGTCGGTTTGACAGTAATGTCAATACATGTGCTATTGGACATTGCACAAAGCACACTTGATGTTGCAGGCAGCCATCATTTTGCCAATAAAATTCTCTGGCTGCATATTTGGAGTCAGAATTTTTGCAGAAAAATCTCGCATTTATTGACTTTATTGACGCCTGCCAGCACGGTGTAGTCTGCAGACACCTTGGAGTGTGTGGCCGAGGAACTTCAAAGTGGCAGATCCTCTTTTGGGACGTGAGCGTGGTGATTTAATTTTTTTTTTAAAATTCGCGACCGCAGTCCGATCAGATACTTTGCAATCGAGTTCACTTGAGGCGAGTGCACGGGACGACGATGGCTATGGACGGACACATGCCTGCCGCTTGCGTTGTTAACCGGACCGGGAAGAAGACTGACGCTAAGCATTCGTTTTCTCTGACATACTTTGATGCAGGTCGTTATTTATGTACATTTTGTGGCATTGTCTTCCGTTTGATGCTTGTCATGTGTATATTTTGTTTAACGTCGGCAAGGCTTTGTTGAGCTTTATTAACACAATCAGGATGAATAATTGTAGCTGTTGGGTTTTAGGAAAGCTCAGCCGCTGGCGCGCCTGGGAAGTGTTTGTTTTGGATTGCGTATTATGTAGGTCATTATGAAGGAATGAGGGCATTTGTTTTGGACATGCAAAATAAAAGGCCACCTTTCGCACTGCTTGCTTCATATACCGTATTTACAAAAAATGTAAAACGTATCACCATCTGTTGTCGGCCAAGTTGGAATAAAATATAATCAAGCAAAGCATTTAAAATGCTGCGTAGCGTGCAATGCTGACATTATCGCCACGCGGCGAAGTTGTTGGTGGTTGAGAGTACCATGGCTTACGAGTGTGATTACTGGAACGTTTATGAATCGAACACAATTGCTGATTTTCAATAAAGGTCCCATAAGGGAGACTTGCATTTTTTGACTGTGCGCTACGGTGGAGGTGTGCATAACTTTTGATCAATGCTATTAACAGTAACAGTTTAGCTTTAAAAACAAATCTCATTTGGACCATGTCCTGTCAGCAGTCACAACCTGAGTTTAACCTTGTTTCTACTGTCAACAGATATACACAACACTGTATATCTGTTGGAACACTAGTTGTATTTATTATCATTATTTTGTTGTTGTCACAATTGGTCATCCTTTGGGTAGACTGGTCCCCACCACAGGAATGTGGAATATTCACCACTGGTTCAGAACTGCCAGTGGAAATGAACACCAGCCAATGTGCATTTATTATGGTAAAACAGGTTGACTATTGTGTACCACGAAGCTAATAGATTGTAGCGATTCAGTGGTTCCAATCCTGCAATGCTATTTAATGCTTCGGAGCATTATGAAAGTGAACCTTTAGATACAAGCAAGAAAAACACCCTTTGCTTCATATGCAAGGGTCAGCTAATGTGTGCCATTGTCACGGATACAAATGGTCCACTTAAAAAAAAAATTGGTAATTATATCAGGCCCTTTCTTGATGGCTGTGGCTGGTGAAAGCAGCCCTTCTGCTGAATTGTACGAGTCGAATATTTACAACGTAGCCCAGCACAGAATTTGGCATGCAGAAAATGAATGATTTCATGAATATACAATTCGCAATTAAAATAGAAAGAAAGGAAGGTAGAGTGCCCAAAATTAACGAAACAGTGTTTAACATCGTCACGCTATTGTGAGTGGGAGGTTTTCACCCTATTGCATCATTCTACCACTACCGCGACACTCTGAAACTAAAGACATTTCCAGTGTGGTATACTTTAATGCATGACAATGTTGCTCTCGCGTATTCAAAGGGGTATACACAACAAATGCAAAGATGATTATTGAGGAGTGTGTTGAGATCTGTGTTTCTTAAGTGTGCTTGTGCACCACTGCCAATTCAGCGCCACTTAATGCGTTTGTTTATTTTCAAGATGATTGTAAGTTGGTTTGCTTAATCACTGCGACGTACTCTTGCCTTCTTTCTGCAACAAGCCTTATAAATCAAAGTTTTCCAATTGCCTTTTCTAAATCACATAACCTTGGACTGATTTCAATTTTACAGAATTGCCTTCGTAAGGAATTGCTTGTTCAAATTACTGTAACCCTATTTGGATTCTGTCTTGTACCATCAAGGCTGCCAATGTAATTTGTTTAACAGGTCACACTGCTGATAAGACTCTGAAGTAAAAAACCTGCCTTAGGTTGATATTTTTTACTAAATGTTACTGGGAATTGAAATTTCCGCTGAAGGCCCCGAGGCTTATGGAATGTGTATGTGTCTTTTATTCAGTCACGTAGAACAAAACTATTGACCTACTTTATAACTTTTATATCAATAATTCTTTACAGAAAAACTGTATTTGAAGATCATCGGATGGTTTATTATGCTGCGGGTCACGTATATAACTGAGGTAAACTCCTTTGGCAAATTCCATGAGAAACAAAAACAGATTTGAAGCTTTCGTGACTGCAGGAATCCATACTCTTTGGTTCTTTCGGTAAAGTCACGTAGGTAGAAAAATAATAGATCACGACTATGGTGTTGGGAGTCAGGCTTTAGATGACTTTCGGGGCTGCTGCGGGGTCCACTTTCTGCCCCGCCTCCTCCCCCCCTTCTCTCTCCCCCCCCCTACTGCCGAGGCCTATATAACCTCGTGCCACGGCTTATTTCTCGCCTACTTCAGCAGTTTTTTCTTGCTGTGGTTGTCCCACCTGATGACGATTGCTTGTGTTGTGATCGAAACGTCGTGATCTATTATTTTTCTATCTACGTGACTTTACCGAAAGAACCAAAGAGTAACAAAAATAGACTTTTGTTATAAACTGAACACAGCACTGCACTGCACTGGTTACCGATGACTGCATATAGACGATTGAGCATCCACTCACGCTAACTAGAAAAAATGAAAACCGTTTTACAAAATGGAGTTTGGCATAATGATACTCATCTATGACAGTATTGCTGCAGTCTGTCGCTAGTATTATCGTCAGAATGAATGATATAAAAAACAATTCAAAAGTGGGTTTGGCCACGTTTCCTCGAGCACAGTGGCTATGCCTCGGACAATATAATGAGTATTTGGAATGATATTGAGGTGCTTATCGAAAGAGCTACTTCAAACCTTTCCCCATCCCTGCGGATTGAGCAGTCATAGAAAACTGTTAACACCGGCTATAGTATCGTAATTGTATAGTGAATATATAGCAGTGTGATATACATTAGGGTGGGTAGAATAATACATAGTGTTATAATACAACGTATAAGATATATGGTGGTTTATAGCAATACAGTATATAATTTAATGTTGGGTTTGTCTATGGCAGTATATAGTACGGTGTAGACTCGTGTGATGTAAGAGAATAAAGTTTAGATGGAAGCATATTATATAATTTTTACGACGTAGAATTGTAATGTATTACTTACTGTTAGTAACTCAGCTTATTGTAGAGTATAGTTAGTATACTGATGATACTATGTAGTTTATACTTTAGTTGTTTACGTGTTGGTTTTAGTTACTGCAGCTACATACTATTAACACTCCTTCCCTTTATTAATGCTACCCCGATCCCCTCCCTTTGATGCTGCTAATCCTGCATAATGCACGGGCATAATTAGTACTATTCACATACCTGCATTTCCCATATCCCCTCCCTTTGATGCTGCTAGTCCTGCATAATGCACGGGCATGTGTAGTACTAATCACATTCCTGCATTTCCCATAAATATGCTAAATTCCTCTTGATATGCAAATTCTTTTGTCGAAGCGCCCTTTCCCCCCTTCCAACCCAGCTTATATATAGGCTCCAAGCTTGTGTGCCATTTCATTCAGACGCTGTCTCCCCGACAGACCTGGTTTTCACCTGAGGACGGCTGCTTGCGTTGTGGCCGAAACGTCGTGAGAATTATTTTATTATGTTTTATTTTTATTATTTTATTACTTCCCTTCAACGTGACTTTACCGAAAGAACCAAGAAGATAAAAATAAATGTTATTTTTACAAGGCTAACAAATAAAATTCAGCATTCACAAGTGAAATAATGTTTCACTTAATCTCTGGAGGCCCTCCAGCTGGCGGACGCCCCTGAGCTGAAGCCCCTAAAGCCCCGTGCCTTAATCCGGCCCTGATCGCCACTGGTGTTAGCCATGGCCGGGAATCAAACCGAGGGACGCTAGGGTTCGTATGCAGCTTTTAAGTTTTTTTTATTTTATTTTATCACGCGGACAATCCCATTTAGCCAGCTGCCTGATTATTTTACAAGGGAGGTCCGTGGTGCATAAGCACAGGAACAACAAAACAAAGAGAAAACATATTGCAGAGAACGAGTACAGACAAGGGTCCTTGAGGAACATTGCACAATGAACAAACGAGGCATTTGATGTCCGTAAACAAAACACACGCGCGTCAACAGCAGTCCAAATGTAATATGAAAAGGTTAGGTACATGTGCAAGTAAGCTCTGTATTTTAGTATAACAAATATCCACTGTATCACCTTGACAGACGTTGGGGCAAGTGCTGTTAGCGGGGCACCTATGAAGGCCGCAATGGGTGGGCGACCGCCTTTGTCTCCCTAGTGGCGATGTTTTACACACCGCACAAGGTATGACAGTTACAAATGCAAATCAAATAATACTGCAAACACGTGGGAGCAGGAGGCGTCAAAAGACAGTTTGGTACATGTGCCATCCACTGCAGCACTGCTCCCTCCAGAAAACTGTTGTTTTAATTAGATTTACCTGATAACAAAGTGTAATCTTTGATTATAGGAGTGATATATATGATGCGAGTTGTAAATACATGAAGATCAGTATATGCTGCAATTGATATGTTTGCTCCTTCTGTAGGAATAACTTCACTTAGATGCTGACGAATTAGCGTTTCCCATGCTGCTGATCTACTGTACATCGAAAGCGGTCATGCTATTGTGGGTGTGGGACAGTAGTCTTCTCGCAGGCCACCTGTTGTTACATCTTTCATGTTTTCCTGCCATCTTAAACGCAACTAGTATTGTCATCTCGGCGAAATGGACGTCGTTAATTCAAATCCGGATATTCAGATTCCAAAGAACACAGGATGAGATGTTACTATCCTTTGTGCAAGCACTTCCAAGAGTTCATGAACAGTGAGCCTGGTGAAATTTGGGGAGCGCATCGTAAGTAGTGAACCTTTGGTTCCTAGGGTGTTTCGGCCTTTCATACTATACACCCTCCCCAAAGGCGGCCAGCGACAGGGTGATCAATCCTACGCTTGCGTCCCATTCCCAATTAGTCATAAGAGTTGCCTTGTTGTTGATAGCCAACATCCCATGGGACTATGCATGGCAGGGGCGTCCTCTTCCCTGAGTCAAGCATTGTTGACTGCATACCTCCTGGCCCTCTCACTTTGGGGCCCAGCTGAGGTCTTTCCTCTTCATCCAGAGCCACTGACTGCTGCCTTCTGCCGCCTCCGATACAGCTCTGATTGCCGAACGCTGGCTCTGGCCCTTAATTCCCAGGTCTCTAAGCAGTCTGGTTGTAGATGTTGCCACAAAACCTCTGCAGCCCACCTCCACTGGTCGGACTTCTGTGTTCCAGCCATGATGCCGTGCTTTGGCAGCTAGATCGGCATAGCGCAGATGTTTTCGCTCATAAGCCTCATCTACTGAGTCCTCCCAGGGTACTGTGAGCTCAATGATGAAGACCTTCTTGAGCGAACGGGACCAGAGCACAATGTCAGGTCTTAGGGTGGTGGTTGCGATCTCCGGAGGAAACACAAGTTGCCGGCCAATGTCAGCTAGCATTTTCCAGTCGCGGGCCAAGCGCAGCTGGTCTCGCTCTATTGGTGTAGAGCCGCTCTTCGGTGGTTTAGCCCCTTCGCGGACAAAGGTCGTCCGTAAGGGGTGTGATGCTGCTGGGGGTGGTAGGGAGTTGGTGGCAGCTCGCTTGTCCTCCAGGGCGGACGCAAGGTTTTTAAGGACTTGGTTGTGACGCCAAGTGTAGCGTCCTTGGATGAGGCTTGTTTTACACCCTGTGAGAATGTGCCTGAGGTTGGCTGGCATGGAACAGAGGGCACAGTCCGGATCTTCACCATACCATTGGTGAAGATTAACTGGTGTTGGAAGGACGTCATATGTTGCTCTGATGGAAAAGCTCAACCGCCTCGCTCCCATGGCCCACAGATCCTTCCAGCTGATCTTCCTCTTCTCCACACTGTCCCATCGAGTCCACTGTCCCTGTTTGGCAAGAGAGACTGCCTTGGCCCACCTTGCAGCCTCCTCCTGATGGCGTACTTCCTGCACTACCATCTTCCGCCGCTCTGGTGCAGTGGCCTTACTCCAAGCAGCACGGCTAGTTAGCCCAAGGCCTCCTCTCCCTTGCTGAACATGACCCACAATGTCAGCATGTCTGAGGGCTGCTGTTGCCTCCTGGACTGCTTTTCCTGGCCTCCATTTGCGCCCAGTTGCCAAGGTCGGCGCGTTGTTGCTCACCACTGGGTCTCGAGATTCATTCAGTGTCATCTGGAGCCTGGTTTTTGCACACTTGAATTCCTCGGTTAGACTGGTGAGGGGCAGCTTGAGGACACCATCTCCATAGAGGCCTATGGTGGTAAGGCATCGTGGAACTCCGAGCCACTTCTTTAAGTAGCTCGTGACTCCAGTGGAGGTTTCTGGCCCAGAAACCAATCAAGGGCCAGAAACCAATCGGCCCGAGGTCTTCCAGTGAACCAACTGAGACATTGACGTTCTCTCAAGATCTATAACTGTGACAAAACTACACAAACTCTCTCCGGAAGCCCCCGTCATGGCCAGCTACACTCGACCATTGGCATTTACAGTAGCCGCCGAACATATCGCTGCCATCACGTGCAAGAATAGAATATAAATATCATTATGATCGGTCGAGTTTATTATGTTGGGGCAAGGACAGTCAAGTGAGCACACAAAGTCTGACACATCCCAAACGGGGGTGATGAGATGAGCACCATTGTCTCCCTATTGCCAATGTTGACTCACTCTGCCAGGTACTCATTTCAGCCTGCTGCAGTCTTGGAGATGGTTCTAGTGGTTCTATATAAGGGGGTCCTAGTGGGGCTATATGAGGGGGTCCTAGTGCATCTTCACATAACATTCTGTGCATAACAGTGATTTAAATGTACCTTGCAAATGCACCTACACACTCATTAATTAGGGTTAATCTCAATGTCCACTGAAAAATGAACACATGGATTACAGAGCATATGCAGGTTAAGTACATAGTATCAACTGTTAATAAAGAGAGTGGGGTTGGGCAGGACACACGCCATGGCTAGAAGGGATGATGGCCGATGGTCAAGAAACATTAAGAAGTGGCAACCGAGGAACGGAACGTGTCCAAGAACACGTCCAGATGGAGCAATGAAATGAGCTTGTGTGCATCAGCTAAGCGGATAACTATACAGCGAAGGATTGAGAGATGGCAGTGGGTTGGCAAGGCCCTAATCCAGCAGTGGTATTGATCATGGCTGATGATAATGATGATGAGTATCCTTCGTTTTGTCACGTGAAAACTAACTGTAATATATACACATTTTTTGCGAAGATCGGAGGAATTGTATATTATTCGGGGTCAAGTAGCGCACCATAGTCATGGCTACTCTGCATATTTTTAAGTTGGGATATGGCCCCGACACTCAGTGGCCTGCTCTGGAGAAAGCGGTCGCCGGTTCTTGTGGTGTCCACTCTACAGCACGCGTCACACTTGAGGTAATTCCGTGCAGAAATGCGGAGGCAGCTGCGGGAATTGAACTGTCCACCCTGCAAACTGGCTAAGTGGCGAGTCTGTTACCCACTAATGCCCGAAATATACGGAAATTGCCTTTCAGGCCACTCGGGATGCCCAACCTAACTGCTAGGCAATCGTGCCTGTCACGTTGCATTCTCGTAAACAGCGAAATAACATGCAAATGCGGTATTCAAAAAGCAAATGAATGAATGCTTCTGAGACGGACTTGAGTACGGCCTGTTAATCGTAAACATTGACTCCCTGACGTATTATTATAGTCCTATAAACGTCTGAGTGGATAGAATGAGACTCGTATGCAGTAATAGACATAGACTAATATAGTATGTACATATCATTAAAGCCAATGTGTCTCTTTGCTCATATAAGTATTGAGGTGACACTCCGGTCTGTTGGTGGCCGTGAGCCAATGGTGGAAATTCCATATTCCCATTATGATGGGGGTGGGGACAGGGATTTTCTCCATAGAACCACCATTGAGGACTTGTACATCCAGGTGTGTATTCCTTTGTGTCTGTGTATAGGAAATGCGATGACCAGTGCTGTCGTGGTTAGCGCGATGAACCAGGTAAGCCATGTTAAACTGGCATGGCAGTTGAAACTTTGGGCAAGTTTCTTAAATCCTACAGCCTCTGTCTGCCCAGCAGTATAAATTCACGACACCACAGTAAGTTGATCGGCAGGTCGTGTAAGGTTAGAGTGGAGTTTACCTGGCTTATCTCCAGATTATACTGCACACCAACAGAGCCATTCACATGCACGGAGCATAGCAAGTTGTGAATATTTTCCATAGGCGTTACTAAAACAGCGGCAAGCAGGCTGCCGTGGCCGGAGTGGGATCTCTCTGCAGCAGGAAGAGCGTTGCGTGTGCGTGACGGATAGGGCCATTCACAGCCCGCTCCAAGAGAGGGTCGCTCCCCAGCGAGACACACGCTAAGGCCTCCGCAGCGCACACCGCGAGATGGAACCCAACGACCACCCCCAGGCCCCGCACCCCAGCCCCCACACCCCACCACCAAGGGAGTGCATGCACCTTCTACGGGTTTGTGACTCTTGCCTTTCTTTAGCAAGTCATTAATTCCGCTGTGTAGGATTTCATGGTTTATAATTTTATAAACTATAAAAAAACTATAAAGTATGTTTAGTTTAACAGGTAAAGCCCACGTAGCTATTTAACTCTTTTTCAGAAGCGACCTGGCCACAGATGATCGCTCAACGAAGTGGCTTATCATGTAGAAATGTAACGCAGCCAAATACTTTAAACGCATGTGGAGGGATAAACCGGAGGGCCCCGGAGAAAAATCCACACGACCACGGATAGCGGAGAGAACACGAAAACTCCAAATATATAGGCGTCTGGGACCTTTCTGTATACCATGCGAGGTACTTAACATCTTATTTACCCAATAAAGCCACACTGAGTCTGACATTGATTTCGTATGCAGGCATTCACAACCAACGTTTATGATTCGTTACTGAGTTTTTAGGTTGCATCGTGTGGGTACGACGTCAACTAGAGATACGCACCACCCACCACAGAAAGAAAACTATTCAAATTGTCACGCGGGACAACGTGACAATTGATTGTTATTCAGCAAAACTGGTCTGTTGAAAAAGCAAGCTCGATTTGACAATTGCATGCAAGGTTCGCTGGATATTAGAGCTCGTGATTTGTCAACATCTGTTTTCTGAAAGACAATATCAAGTGGCACATTTTATCCAGATGGCAACTTGATTTATTTGGCTGTGTCGGTTGGTGGAGAGTGCATAGCTTTAATTGACAATATCTAACCCGAATTTTTTGTTATGATGAATCACAGATTATATTATATATTTTTTTGTTACGAGAGGGAACCAGAGAACCCATGGGAAACCCATACAAAACAAGGAGAGAGCATCAAACCCAGATCCTTCTTGCAGTGAGACACAAGCGTTACCACTACGCCACCCTGTGCCACCCTGTGCCACCCTGCCAGTTATGATGTACAGCTCCGATGTATTTTGGGCTGTGTTGCGTGCTAATAAGTACTGTGTTTTCTAAATAATAACACCTTGGAATTATCTGGTAGATTTATGCCAGTGAGTTTGCAACAAAAATCTGGCCCGTTATGCCGTCGTGTTTTTATTTATTACAAATGGACTTTTTAAATTCCGTGAAGCTTTACTGAGTAAAGATTTCAATAATTGTATCATCGTTGTTACATATGAGTAGAATCAGTGCAATGCTTTTCTCTGTGGATCATAGACTTACGTGATCAGCTTTTGTGGGTCAACATACAAAAACAAATGTGAACTGCGAATGAATACAGCAAAACAAATCCTCTCATAAAGCCACGGTAGTCGACATCGCCTGTAGGTACAGGCACGGCTGTGGTTTAGCATTTAATCTTGACAGCAATGCGTTCACAAACAACTAAAGCCCCTTTTAAATATTGGTGTTGGCTCGCATGGGCCAACACCTTAGACTGATCTGTGTAATGATTGCACATATCCACGTGTGAAAGTAGGTGCAGAGGATAAAGTGCAGCGAGTGCATTGTATCGACCCAAATTCATTGTCATTAAGCTGCCAAGCATGGGCGGGTGGAATCAAGACACATGTCTGAGAGGCTGACCAAAAGGGTGCTAATGGAATTCAACCTGGCCATGATGTAATGTAGGCATGGGTGTAAACATATGAGGTGCTTCTATTTCTCTAGCCACCACATTATTCCGAGATGCAATGTGTCATGATTTTAAAATGTGGTGTGGCGATGTCATGGGATCTAGTTTCATAGCAGTTTGTGGTACACAGTAATATACAAATCAAATTTCAAAAGGTAATCAATATCCTTTGTGACTATGTTTGAAATGCTTAATCGCTCTGTTTTCTTAATAACTGTTGGTGTTGGCAATAGTGTATCTTTTGATTGACCTTTTAAAAAAATCTACGTCCGTAAATACATCTGTCATTTCTAGATAAATCCAACTCTGAAGTTATTTTTTTGTATTCCAGTCGCCATTAGTATTATTATTACTGTTGTCAGATATAGCCCATTAAAACCTCGTTTATCTTGGAGGCCGGGAGATTCTCGTACTGGTCTTTTATTTCCAATGATTCCGATTGTGATGTTGACATTTGACCGACAAGACAAAGAACGCATTTGGGACTCTCGGAGGGAAGCGTACTCCCAGGTATCATAAAATGGATGCCAACGAGATCTGGCACAAAACTTTGTGCAAACATAAACTCCACCAAGCGGAAAGGCCAGAAGCTTATTTTGTAATTGCTTTGCTGAAGGTTTCTGATTTTCGTAAATGCTTTCAATAATGTCATGCAGCGTGAAGCAAAGCAAGCGAGAACCAATTTTTCTTGATCGATGCCATCGTCCACAGGAGGTCTTCTTATCCTTGATATTTAGCGTCTTCCCGCAGCATCACAGAATGTATGCAGAGTATAATTTTGGAGGTAAGCACTAAAGCAGTCGCCCCTGCCACCTGATTTACCCCGCCTTCTACCCATAATTCCTCTTTTTTTATCTGCACCATGAGTGGGTGGAGTGTGGGCTAACAGCCATCATAAACAAATATTCTTAGGTTTTTTCGGTAAAGTCACGTAGGTAAAACATCAAAATTAATAAAAATAAAATAAAACAATTTAGATGTTTTACCTACGTGACTTTACCGAAAAAACCTAAGAATATGAATCCTTGCAGTCACGAAAGCTTCAAATCTAGAATCATAAACAAAATTATTTAAAATTACAGAAGTTAGAACTTAGGGCTTTGAGTAAACAGTTTGGCTCATTTCCATTGCGGTAAACTTGCTCTTCACCAGTCAAGGGTTTCTCACAGCCCAGAACTCACCCCTTTCTGCACTCAGAATGTCCACATTTATCAATAAACAGATGCCTGCATTGTACATTCAGCTAATTTGCATTTGAATCCACAATAGAATATTGGTTAAAAAGCAAACGATGGAACTTGGGGCGGTGGGGGGGGAGCAAGATGAAAAACCCAGCAAACCGTTCCATTCAACCGAACAGCATCTCGTGAAATCACATAGGGATAGAAAACTCTGCATTCATTTTCTCGGCTTGAATAATATCCGTATCGCACACAACATCCTGGCGGCAGGCTGGGCCGTGTGTCTGGGTGGGGATGCTAGGTGAGGGGGTCAGCGAAGCGTAAACCCTGATCGAGGACAAAGGATCCTCTGCGATGCATCCACAAATCATCCCCGGCTGCGTGCGGCAGCGGAAACGGGCACCTCGGAGCGGCCGGTGGGATTTTTATCAATCGCCTTTTACGGGTTCACGCGGGGTCAAAAGATGCAGGCCACACGATGCCAGGGGGTCCCATGGAGCTAAACTTCATTTGCCCTCGTTATTTATGCATTTGTCGCTTGTAAAAGTGCGAGCTGCTGACGAGGCGTGTCGTGGAGTGAGCAGCAGCTACATCGAATGTGCGCTGGCGGGTTTTTTTTGGTCGTTTGCGATCTTCGCTCCTTGGCGGCCTGGCTGCTACATTTGTCACCTTGCTCACGGATTTTTTTTTTTATAAATGTAAGAAAAGCCTAATCTGTCGCGAGCGCACGTTTGCATCCATTCAGAGGGAAGACCTACCACCCGCACGGTATAACAAAGCCACCTTTATGCGCTGTAACTGCCGTAATGACTTCATTAGCATGCATCGAGTTCACATTATTTTTTTCGTGGGAGCATTTCAATCTCTATTAAGCCTTGTGAGGCTATTTGTTTTTATTTTCTTACCAGTTGGCTTTGATTGTTTTTGTGATTTTTATGTAGTGCATATCTGAATTATATAAACATGTAATTTTGGTGCTGGGCCAGCGGTAAATTAGAGTGAAAATGTTTTCCCACCCAAATGAGCAGTGGGGCAGTGCTCACCTCTGCTAATAACCCTGGACCAGTGGTGGAAATCCCAAGAATGCCTGGTAGGAAGAAGCCAGTCTGGCTATATCCACTGCTGCATGTGCAATACTAGCCTTAATAAGGTGTTCACTTTATGTATGCAAATAAATGTGTATGCATACAGTCATACCTCAATATACGAAGTAGATACTATTCCTGGAGCTTCGTCTGTACATTGAAACTTCGTATATTGAATAGCTTATAACATTAGTACTATGTGGATGCGTTGCCATCCTTCATAGCTTACCATTTCATACTCTTAATACTTAATAAATTACCATTCAAATTGTTTACAAAGACAATTTATATTGATAATAATATTATATTTGATACTGTACAGTATTAAAATAAAAAAAAACTGACGTGAATAAAAGAAACATAGTGAAGAAGCGCAATTTTTTTCTTATTTACGCGAGTGAACACAGTGTGGCACATTACGAGTTGAAATTTGTTTTTAATTCTCATAGTCATTCACCCTCCCTAACAACAAAAACATATCTGTGCTGTAGTGTCAGGCAATGCATATTCAGAGCACAAGATAAATGGCCGTTGCCTGGAAAGTTATCGTATAGAATTGTTTATGTTGAGGCAGTGTTTGTGAACATGGTGGTGAGATATTTTTAATCTTTCCACGAGCGTCGCTGCCAACACAGTCCAGTCAGTCCCTTTTGTTTTTCAGGACTAGATGCACGATGTGAAAACTCGAATCAAAGCACGGCATTCCCACTTGTTTACAAAACATCACGTTTACTTATTTTTATGCTTTCCTGAGGTATGTGTAATTTTTGTGCGAAAGCTATGAAAATGTGCATACTATGTGGAAGGGACATTTAAATTGATGTGGAAAGCTATCGGGGTAGATGAGGGAGACTTTAGTATTTGGGAAATGATAGTGGAAAGACGAGCTAAAAAAAACTGAAGATAATTCAATGACACTACATCACCACGGTGTATCATTGCATATAATGTCACTCCTTGTCTCATCTCACCTAACTCCCATACGCCGCACATTTTGGCGATTCCCTGCGATATAATTTAACAGCTGTCTGACTTGAACCGAGATATTGATGCAAACTGGATGCTTGGCAGTGATGCTAAACATGAGGCTATCCAAGCTGCCTGAACTTGCATTCCAAAAACGATTAACAATCCTCTCGGATGAACCCTCTCAAAGCGCAGGCCCGCGTTGGGTACGCTTGAGTGGTGGGGACCTCCAGTGTCCACGAGCAGATGGGGCCGTCGCCACGACGTCTCTGCGTGCCGTGTGAGACGCGTCGATGCCCTCGCAGCGCCGGCGCTGGATTGTGTTTCAGACGAGCAAACATCAGCACCGCGGGGGAGTGCGCTTCAAAGTGTTGCTCAAAAGGAAACACAATTATGAAGCATGGAGGGGGAAAAAAGCACTAGATAAACACAGTTTTTTTGTTACTGCCCATTGCTTGCACTCTGTGGCTTCATTTGTGAGTGCTGTGCATGGCGCCTTTGGTGTAAGTGCATGCAATGGATACGCAGCAAAACCAATTTATGTTGGGTCACTTGGCAGTGAACTATGCTATGCTCCCACTGACCCCCGAGGGCCATCGAAGCTCTGTGTAGTTTGAGGACCTCCTTCAGGCCAGCTCAGCCTATGTTGAGTGTACACAGTAAAAGTACGTGGGTATCCACCTTCATCTACGGTAGGATTGGCACTCCTATGCTTCCTTCAATGAAAATTGGACCACTGACTGAAGGTATGAATGTGATTAGTGAGCACCTGCTACGATCACGATGTTATGATGGCCAGAGCCGTTAATGCTACCATGCCTTCGCCAATGCTTTGTACCCTCCGCCAGTAACCACCGCTGCTACACAGTAGACACACGACCTCCTAAGATCTGTCTTAACAGTGTCCCACCACCTACACTTAAGTCTTCTTCCCTTTTTGGCACTGAACTCACGGGGACTGTTCCAAGGCCTGTCTCAGCAATTGCTCCTTCTTGCACACATGTCCCGTGCAGTGCATGATAGCTATTGAAATAAGGCTTAATATATAGGGCTGTGAGGCTAACACACAAAATCACGGGCAGCATTTATCTTCATACATCAAACAAGACACTGATCTTACACCGAGCTTACATGTGGGAAATCTAGCGTAAGTGCACTATTTGCATGCATCTGCATGATGAGTAATTATTCCTCAATTACTGGCATTGGGAAAACTTGCCTCCTCCTTGCCTTCTCCTCCTCCTTAGAAATGTTAGAAATGTGAAATATTAACTTCTGGTTCAGGATTATGAGTATACTGACAGTTTCTCTTTTATTTGTATTCCGTATACCCCACAACTAGCGTTACATTTTATTTACGGATGGCCTTTGTTGTTGTCTTTTGGTAAGAGAAATATTTTCAGAAAATTGAGGGTCGTGTTCATAAAACTAGAGGGTCGGGAAGTCATCTCAGGCATTTTTTTGTTGGCAAGGAACCATCACATTTTCCAATGCCAGATTCAATGCCAATTTGAATGCATGACACCGTTTAAAAAAAAAATCCTTGCTTTGTTTAGCTCCACTGGGTGACACATGATAGAAAAATTCATTTGCAAACTCCATAGCGTAGCCTGAGTGATTGTATTTTTTTTTATCTCATGATTGTGTGCACCAACAGTGCATTTACTTTGGAGATGTCAACGGAATAGGTTGACTCTCTTCTCACGGAACAGCAGACAAATGCAATTATTGGTAAAGTATGCATCATATTGGGCTCAGTTTTGTGGAGTTTTTAAATAATTGATTAATGTATTCATGCATGTACGATTTTCAAGGAGTATGCAGATGTTCACATTAACATTATTCATGAACTGAGCACTTTAGTTTTACTTTCCAAATATTGATTTAATGTATTCATTTTCTTTTATCCAGAATCAAAGCAGGAGCATTTTCGCAGCAATCTTTCCTATCATCCAGGTCCTTTCAGATAAGCTCAACCATCCAGTGCCTAAGTCTACCTCAGCTTGACTCATCTTTCTTTTTACGAGCGTGGTGTTCTACAAGAGTCAAATGAGATACAAATTATATTTTGATCCATATTTGTGTTTGGTGTTCAGCCACATGGTAGATTTATAACAAGATGGTCACGTCTACAAAGATATTATATTTATACATGCAAGTGTGGTTATCAAAAACTACTTTGCGCTGCTTTAATAATCTGGTCTGCTCGATTTCCGAGCTCGGTCCCTTATGAAGCCCAAAGCCGTTTGAGTGAAACGTCAACGCACGTCGACATTGAATTCGGTCGCGAGATGTCTCAGGCCACCGATAAAGAGGAGGAGCTTTATCGGTCAGAATGTGATCGATACATTGGCCATGTACGAAAAATAATATCTGTCTAACCGTGACAATCTGTGCCGGATGGTGGAGGGTTATTGACACGAATATTTGTATAAAACTACCACCACGAGGTCTAATATCAAACGCAAATATAGGTTAATATGTTGGCTACGAAAATCCCCATTTTTAATTACATTCTATTGTTGTGAAAATCTCTGGTAAGTTATCAACCAAATGCACGGTAAATTAAATGAAAAACACTTCTCAGTTGGGGAACCAACCTCCAGAATGATGACGGCACAAAACTGCTTTTGATGTAATTTCAATTGATTCCTTTTACTCAGCCACGAGATGGAAATCCATTTCAAGACAATTTCAAAGATAGTTTGCCTTTTTTCCACCAGTGAAACAAATACACTCAGCGATGTGCTCAGCCCAGATATTTAAAACCCACTTGTTATATGGCGGGTTGTTTGTGCAGCCATTTGCGACTGTGTTGAGACCATCAACTTGTTAAACTTGAGAAGCAAGTTCGTCTGAGATGACAATTATTTTATTTGAGGATCTCAGCGCTTCTGACTGGTGCTCTGACGTCCATTACATTCCTCAGTTACCCAGCCATCTGCACAAATTCTGTACTTATTCGATATATTATTTATTTCAGCAGGAAGGGCCAAATAAGCTGCTAGGCTCTATTTTATGGGCATACTGCCGATGGTACAGATGTTATACAGTCCAGATCTTAGTGACACAAGCATAGTTAGAAAGGTTATAACACAAAACAGAAAGTATCCGTTACATACTTCACATGTCACAGAAATAAGAGATTGGTCGAAAACGCAAAAAAAATTACTACATTGTTTTACGAACGAAAATGAAGGAACAAAAACTATAGTTTAACAAAGCATACTATACCAATTTAGCATGGATTCTTCAGTAATACTTTCTATGATAATTACATTTTCACTTTTACCACGGACAAAGTTCACATTTATACTGATTCCACATTGTTCTTTCTCATTTTTAATTGCTTGAGATCTTTATATCAAAAATCCCACAATATTTTCACTGAAATGCGCTTGCTCAGACTCCCACAGGAATACCTTAACAGCACATTCCGGTTTTAGTGGTAGCTTATTTTAAAATAGTTCCTCGCACTTTTATCGAAGCAGTGTGAATTAATTTTCTTTCAATTTATGAAATGTTGTTTTCATTTTCACTCTCTCAAGGTTTGTATATTATTTTGTCTTTCTCACAAACTTATTGCAAAGAGCCTTGACATCCGTTTAATATTTGTAACCCTTGCTACTTGGATCCCAGAACAACATTTGTAAGAAATGCCATAATCTGTTGCTATAAGAAACTTAAAAGGAGCTATTGGTAGAATAATTATAGTACCGCAAATAGTCTCTCCTATACATGGATTGGTTTTAAACTTCAAGCCGGTGCTTTTCACAATAGTTTCCAACATCTTAAAGCAAAGGCCAGTGTTTGGAAAACGATTTTATATTCTGTCTTCCATATTGCACATTTATATAAGTGCACATCCATGGTCCTGAACCAGAATTTACTTATTTATTTCCACCTGAGGGAGTAAAAACCGTGTTTGTGCATTCAAAATGTATTTCACCCGTCGATATTTTGATGTACTAATCATTGGACAGTCGTTCATTGATTTGGATATTAGTGCCAATTAAGTTATTCCACATCAGGTACCAGTATCTGCTGTGACCCATGGACTATATAATTTATCCCACAGGTTATCTGAAGCTATTCTTGGAAATGCGTAGCCGGACATGGTGTTCTGATGAGCCCTTAAGAGGTCAAAGGGTTACCATGCCTCCCATGCTACAGACAAAATAACCTATCATTTCTGGACACTCAAAATACAAACTGTTACGTGAATTACTACGTGGCCTGGTTTTATGATAAAATTGACCGTAAATAGGTCACCGGCTTCCATGACGACAACATTTAGTGATTTTTCTGCTCAAGTGAACATTGAGGTGACGTTCATCTCCTGTTTGTAGCTTTGCACCAGTGGTGGACATTCCTCATTCCAATGGCAGGGGGTGAGTGTATTCAGAGGACAGAAACTGTTACCTCCCTTCAAAATGGTACCTATTTTAGTGACCCCCCCCCCCTCCCCCCAGGATTTTAGCGAGTGACCATCTGATTGCGAGCCGCCCCTTCTGCTGAGCCACCTGGTTGGATCTCGACATTCGTACCGGGACTCATCCATTCAGACGACACGGACATTGCTCCTTTGTGAACTTAGCTCCTGTAGGGGGTGGTTGTACGATTAACTTTTTTCGCACCGTATGGTGCCAACCGTTCTAATCGGAGGGGCGGGGGAAGATCTCACTGACTGGAACTTCCCCTGCCTCAAAATCTGCACAGATGACTCCTCTCCTCATTCAATCAAACTCAGGACCCAACTCCTCTCTATCACTGGCAGCTATTCCTGTTTTTCATTTGCCACTGGGGCCCCCGTGCAGAAATGCCAAATCATGGATCTGCCCATGTAACGACAAACCCACAGTGATCTTTGACCCCATTGTCAATCATCCAAATATATATTCTTGGTTCTTTCGGTAAAGTCACGTAGATAGGAAACAAATCTAAATTAAAAGCAAAAAACTCACGACGTTTTGGTCGTAACACAAGCAGTCTTCTCCACCTGAAGAAGATCGCTTGTGTTGCGATTGAAACGTCGTGGGTTTTTTACTTTAAATTTAGATTTTTGTTTTCTATCTACGTGACTTTACCGAAAGAAGCAAGAATATGAATTCCTGCAGTCACGAAAGTTTTAAGTCAAAATCGTCCAAATGTATTGCGATGGGCGCCGAAGTCCGTGGCCTTTTTATTTCTCCCATCTTAGCTTGCCTGCATTCTCACCCTGTCATTCTCGCACAGCGTCTGGGGATACTCGTGTACTTAGATGACGCTTAAATTTCAACCGTTTGACTTTTTTGTTTGAACTGGCACGTTTTGCTGCCAACTGATGGCTCGGTCGTTAACGTTGCACGTCAATTAATCCCTCCCGAATAAATTAGTCCGTTCCCCGTCGCCGGCAGCGCGTGCTGTGGGCGCACGAAAATCATTGAACGCCTACGCGTACGGCCCCCGCAGCTGCCGGCACTGGCACGGCTAGCCGTCCATCCACCCGCTCGCCTGCTCGCTGGCTTGCTGTGCCGCAACCACCGCCTCTCTAAGTGTCTGTCTGTAACCCCGGAGAGCGCGTGCTTTCATGGCCGCTGTCAAAAACGCGCAACAGATGCGTTTTGCATCGGCCGTGGCCTCGACTTAAGCTTCCTACCTTGTGGGTCGTTTGGCGAGTGAGCGTCGGAGACCGCGGCGGTGCCCTGAGGTAAATTTATGGCTGCGCCTCCGATGGATTTTCACTGGAGCGAGGACTTCGGCGAGTAGTTCGTGGCCACCGGGGGTGCAGAGAAGGTACTTGCGCAAAACGTAGACCCCCACTGCGGGTTTCACAAGTGTAGCTTCACATTGCAACACGTGTTACAAAACGATAACCAAATGGCATGGATGGCTACATTTTTACTTAAAACTTTCATGACTGCAAGAATTCATATTCTTTGGTTCTTTCGGTAAAGTCACGTAGATAGGAAAAATATAATAATAAAAATAAAGTAAATAAAAATATCACGACGTTTCGATCGCAACACAAGCGGTCGTCATCAGGAAAAGTTATTATATTTTTTATATCGACGTGACTTTACCGATAGAACCAAAGAATATGAAGGCCTGGATGGCTGTTCACTTTAAACTGAATACCGTGCGGTGTCACAGGTTGCTGCGTGTTGCAAGCACGGCAGAGGTCGCAAACAGGTTTTGATTCCTTACCCGTACCCGGCCGCAACAGGGTCGCAAACGGGTACCCGTACCCGGCCGGGTAGGGTACGGGTACCCGTACCCGATACCCGGCCGGGTACAGGTAGCCGGGTATCGGGTAGGGTACGGGTATCGGGTACCCGATTGCGACCTCTGAAGCACGGCCACAGAGCTGCATGTAAAGTCCTTGGGTTCAGGTCAACAATGGAGAGCAGTAACAGTGCGGATGGTACGAATTGCATTTCTTGCTCGCAATCTATGAGCGACTCAGCAAGATGGCACTTTGTGTGAATTTTCCCAACTTTAGAAGGTCACAAGTTGAAATCCTGCTCAGGGTTCAACTCAGCTCATTGTCTCTCCAGGCTCCATAAAATGAGTACAGTCTCTCCGTGTCAGAATTCACAAGTGGTTCCCTTTTGGAAAGACTGGGCCCCATTGTTGGAATGTGGAATTTTAACCATGGGCGTAGGATTGTCAGCATTAATTAACGAGACCCCGCATTCACTTGAACTTGGTGTGTAGGCCATTTCATGGATTAATTGAGTAGAATTTCCAGAAACAATCATGGAAAACGGCGATGAGGAGGTGGAGTCACATTACTATTGTTAACAGGAATCTTCACACCCAGCGAGGAGGGGTTGAGTGTTGTGAAGACAGGGCCGATGTACATGAAGGAGACATGAGAGATGTATATAGAGACACCTTGCTCATTGGGACAATGCTTTGCTTCTGAGATTCTAGTGCCATGGAGACTCGTGTCTTCATCCACAGCTCACCTCATGCGGTCAGTGTACGAAAGGAATAAAATCATCATCATCAACCATGCTCAATCCACTGCTGAGTGAAGGCTTCTCCATGCCGCGGCCATGTCTCCCATTCCTGCGATGTAAAAATCCGCCCGCATACGTCGAGCTGATTTCATCGCTCTATCTTGTCAGTGGGCGTCCTCTTCGACACGTTCCATTCCTCAGCTGCCACTCTGTGATGTTTCTTGACCGTGGGTGTGAAATACCGTCGGAGTGAACGCAAAGACAACATTGCGCAAAGTTAAATTTCCTACAATCGGAGTGAAAAAACGCTTTTGGACGTGCCGCATAATTTATGCGTGCACTTGCGGCAAGCCACGCGTGATTTATGCCATTTCAAGAGCAATACGTTTACATTGCAGGCATTGCAAAATGTGGTGATAACAGGACTTGTTAAGGCGGTAGCTGTGGTGAACTCAATTCACCCAATGCACCTGCACGCTTGTGAATAGGGTGTCAGTTTGTCAGGTTATGGCATTTGAAGTCACCGCTCTGCTCGAGTGTTTTTGATTGGTCTGGTTCATGGGCTAGTGATAAGTAGGCCAGGCACAAAAAGAAATGCATTATCTGCATCACCAAGTCATTTGTGGCACCGTGAGAAGTTATTACAGGGGCATCTGCCTTTGAAAGAGAGAGGTTATTCAAACCTGACATCGTGTGGATTCCATTAAATGTTAGTCAGGAGACACCCAGGGCTTTCTTGTGGCTCACGTGCCAATATGAGGTATGTGAGTGTGCCAATTTGGCACCAGAATGAGGTATTTAAAAAAATGTATATCGACATACACGCAATCTTAATTTTAGAACTTTCGTGACTGCAGGAATTATTATTTGGTTCTTTCGGTTAAGTCACGTCTAAAGATAAAATAATAAATTAAATTAAATAATAGAATACGACGTTTCGATTGCAACACAAGCAATCATCATCAGGTATAATGAAATAGCGACATAATATCTAACCAGAAAACTATAGACAGACATATTAGCAGACAGATATCACAAGATACATACATAGCGAGAGCAACACAGGTGACAGAGAGGGGTGATCGTCTCTGTGGGGTGGCCTTAAATAGACAGAGGGGGGGCGGAGGCAGAGAGAGGGAGGGGGGTTAGAAAAAATTAGCATATCAATGAGTGGTCCAAAAGAAAACGTGGTGCTGCGAGTACGATGGCACAGCAAGCAAGCCTGAAAATCAGGAGAAAGACACACTAAAATTAAATAACCTAGTAAAATATCGAAATGTAATGTAATACAACACAGAGGGTCGGTCAACACACAATTAACGCATAGCCTGGTTGATTACGTATTTCAAAGATTGCTAAGTTAGAATTTAAGTGTGAACATTCTAAAGAGGACACAGGCAGAGAAAACAAGTCGCCAGAGAGAGAGAAAAAAGATAAGCTTAGAACTTCCCCGTAGAAGTGGTTCAATCTTAATTTTAGAACTTTCGTGACTGCAGGAATTATTATTTGGTTCTTTCGGTTAAGTCACGTCTAAAGATAAAATAATACATTAAATTAAATAATAGAATACGACGTTTCGATTGCAACACAAGCAATCATCATCAGGTATAATGAAATAGCGACATAATATCTAACCAGAAAACTATAGACAGACATATTAGCAGACAGATATCACAAGATACATACATAGCGAGAGCAACACAGGTGACAGAGAGGGGTGATCGTCTCTGTGGGGTGGCCTTAAATAGACAGAGGGGGGGCGGAGGCAGAGAGAGGGAGGGGGGTTAGAAAGTTTTAAGCTTATCTTTTTTCTCTCTCTCCGGCGACTTGTTTTCTCTGCCTGTGTCCTCTTTGGAATGTTCACACTTAAATTCTAACTTAGCAATCTTTGAAATACGTAATCAACCAGGCTATGCGTTAATTGTGTGTTGACCGACCCTCTGTGTTGTATTACATTACATTTCGATATTTTACTAGGTTATTTAATTTTAGTGTGTCTTTCTCCTGATTTTCAGGCTTGCTTGCTGTGCCATCGTACTCGCAGCACCACGTTTTCTTTTGGACCACTCATTGATATGCTAATTTTTTCTAACCCCCCTCCCTCTCTCTGCCTCCGCCCCCCCTCTGTCTATTTAAGGCCACCCCACAGAGACGATCACCCCTCTCTGTCACCTGTGTTGCTCTCGCTATGTATGTATCTTGTGATATCTGTCTGCTAATATGTCTGTCTATAGTTTTCTGGTTAGATATTATGTCGCTATTTCATTATACCTGATGATGATTGCTTGTGTTGCAATCGAAACGTCGTATTCTATTATTTAATTTAATTTATTATTTTATCTTTAGACGTGACTTAACCGAAAGAACCAAATAATGACATACACGCAGTATATAATAATTATAATAGTAATACAGTTTAAGTTCAAAACTTTTACAGACCAAAGATCCTGCTTGAGCAGTGTCGGCAGTTTTATAAAAAAAAAATTGTTAACTTTACCACTTATTTAGTGGAGGGAAAGGCCGAAATTGTAGATGCATGCCGCCTGGATTTCGTATTTATTTGGCCGATTATTTATTAATTTACTTTGGTATATTTATTTATTGCAGTCATGCTGAAAGGCCCCAGAGCAATGCATAGATTCTCTCACAGGGATGTTCAGCCCACGCATTCAGAAATAATTTATTTTTACTGAGCTTTTTCCAAACTATAGAGAGGCCAAGTATTTCATTGACTCGTGTAGTAAGATATTAGCTGGGACACTGCTGATAACTCACATACGCTGTGTACGAAGTGTTACATTGTATCTGGATGTTGACAGCGAGTAAGGTTTTTTTAATTTGGTATTTCATTTTAAATTTGACATGTCTTACCCAGCACCCTGCCCTTCAGCCAAAGTTTACACTCAGGATATTTTGGTCATGCACCAAATTCACCAGAACGGAAGCAACAACAGCTGGGCGGTGATGAAGCACGTTGACAGTCATCACGCACTGTGTGTATGTTGAACCGTAAGCAACCGTGCTAATCGGAGATGCGGAGGAAGGACAACAAACTAAACACAAAAGGAATTTCGAAAGAAATGCGTTTTCAATCTATATTTAAAAGTGCATAGCTCCAGTGGCTTCCTAATATCGGAAGGAAGAGCGTTCCGCACGGCAGCAGAAGCTCACCTGAAATTGGCACGATGCAGAAACTGTCTTTGTTCGATGGCTAGCCAAAAGCCGCTGTGAGGATGAGCGGAGTTTGTGTGATGATTGTTTATGCTCCTTTACTGGAGGAAGCGCAGGTTGGGGGATCACTACACAAATGCTGTAAAATTCCCTTTACCGTGGACGTCAAGGAGGAGCCACATGCTGATTCGCCAAAAAGAAGTCAATTACATAAAACGTGGACTAAGATCATGTGTTCTATCTGTATGGAAGATAGCGTTGCCCACTTGCATGCGTGGGTTTTTTTCCGGGGACTCCGGTTTCCTCCCACACGTAATTGGCTTAAAACATATTCATATATGTGTACGCCTCCGTGTTTGCAGATTGTGCAGCGTTGTAAGATGCAGTTGCATTAATCACGCTACTATCCAAAACAATTAATATTATTACTAACTTACAGCAACACAGACTCGGATTAAACAAGGGTTCCAGTTGGTGGCACAGCCACCATCCCTGACATCATGTCTCCAGCCGTGCTCACCAAACCCCAGGGTTGGAAGCACAAAGGGCCCGCCATGTACTTTATTACACGACAAACATTTGTTGGGACTCGCTTCCCATGAGAGACGCACTGGGCTCGGCTTTCCTTTGGATAATGTAAACGAGCTACACGGTTATTCTGGTCAGGTCGGCTGAGGCCGGAGTTCATGCCTGAAGAGTGAAACGCAGCGTTTCCGACAAAGACCCCCCCCCCCGCCGCCATATAGCCTGAACAGACTGTTGAGGCAGGTGTTGTTAGCGAGCACCTATGGAGGCTGGCAAGGTACACGAGGGGGTGGGGTGGCCAACACCACGCCTGGCCACCTTTGTCTCCCTCGTGGCAGTGCTTTTATACGTCGTACCAGGTACTCATTTGAGGCTGAGTCGACCTAGGGGCGGCCCAGGTACCGATTCAGATAATCGTCACTGGTGGTGGTCGTGCGCGGGAATCAAACTCGGGGCGCCGGGTTTGTAGTGCAGGGCGCTAACCACGTCACCACCACTCCCCACACTCTTCATACCGAAGAGTGAAACGCAGCATTTCACTCTTCATGCCGAAGAGTGAAACGCAGCGTTTCCTACATCACGTGCCAGCACCCACGTCAGTGTTCCAAGGTGGCGTTATTCACCCAGACACTTTCTGCTGAGGGTAGAGAGTTGAGAGAGACTTCCTTTGCAAGCACCAAGAAAGAGGTTGCCCTTTCGGAACACTTGCCAAGCAAGCTATAGCCTAGGTGACAATGTCCTAAACTGGCCAACCGACTCTTAACGTCATTGCTGAGAATATGAGCATCAATATAATTAAGCCATCAATGCACCTCCTTCCAATATCTGCCCTTCCACATGTCCTTCTTGGAGTTATTTTATTTTTTCAACATTGTTTTATACACGCAAACTCTGGACCGGTTTTTATTATTCACTGTATCATCAATAGCTGGGATTTAGAACAGTGAAATGAATGTCAGGGTAAAGTGTGGAAATCCACATCTCTTATGAATATCATGAGAGCATGCTGGTAATTCCACATTTATATGCTGGGGGTTAGTCTGTCCATAGGACAACTCCTGTTGCCTTCCCGCAAAGTAATATTATTGACCCAGATACTTATCTCCATACGTGATATAATAAGAATAATTTACGACCCCTTTGTTAATCCACAGCTCGATCAAGGTTTTTGCAAGCCACGTTGATCATAAGTGTTTCTTCACCATGCTTTACCACCCTGGTCATTGCAAGTTGCCTGCTAGGACCAATTCTGCTATTACTCGCCACTGACATTTCGCCCTGGCTGCAAATTGAACTTAGGTGGCGAGATTCAGAGAACTGTGAACTTAATTCACCATTGTGTCACTGCTTCTCCATGTGTGAAATGTGAATATCATAATCGAAGTAAATTTGCCGTATCGGACCAAACAACAAGGAAAATGTATCTAAAGATAAAGTATAATAATTTATGGTAGGATAATTGCAAATGCTTTATAGAAACACAGCAGAGAAGGGAAATATGATACCCATGGGGTGTCTTAATGAGGAATTCATTAGCCTCACATCCTGCTGCTAAATTAGGCGCAAAAGTGTGCCGTACAACGAATCTAATTCGTCAGTGAGATATATATCTTTTACAAGCAGAGATTAAAATGCACCAGCTTACTCGGGCTACTTGCTCCTTGAAGCTATTTATAGACCCATCTTTAATGTTGCGGCAATTGGGAGGTAAATGTTTTTCAAGGCATTACGAGATAAATACTTTGACATCAGCTGCACTGACAACATAACTTCCTGCTGGGCATACATTGAAGCATTTACCAAATCTGTAAAATGATTCAAATTCTTGACTGTAATTGTTTCTCTATCAATACTGCATTGTAACTCTGATTGCTTATTTATCCTGCTATACAGCTTGGCCATTTACAATTGTAAAACTGTAATGGACTAATTTGGCTGGGTGATTCTGTTTCAGAATGCTCATTTTGCAATTGAAAAGCCATAGATGCAAATGTTGGTCAGTAGATAAGCCCATCATTCCTCTGCACTCAGTAAAATAAGTAGTGCTCTGTATATGGTCAACATCAGCTGTCCTGTGGCTCAGGACCACCAATGGAGATGAGCCACACTCAACTGTCAAATGAGTTTGGTCAGCCATGGAACACAGACGGTCACTGCATCACGTGCTTTCAGATGCTCTTCTGTGGCCATCTGGAATGCTCTTCCTTCCAATATTAGGAAGTCACTGGAGCTATGCACTTTTAAATATAGACTGAACACTACTTTCTTTAGAACTGTTTTTTATGTTTAGTTTTTGTCCTTCCCCCACACCTCTGATTAGCACGGTTGGCTACATACAGTGCGAAATAAGTTCTACATATATATATTCTTTTTTTTTTAATTGGTTGAATAATATTGCTTAAAAGGAAATAAACGAAGAAACTGATTAAGAATCTCTCGCTATAACTGATTGTATGGTTCCACACTGACTGAATATAAATCATCACATGTTACATCATACACCTCACAAGCAATGTATATTTTATGGATTTTTGTTATTTCATGTTTTTTTGGATGCTTGTCCCTGTCTACTGGATATGCATCACAAGTCAAAGGTGCTTCCTGCTGAATACAAGCATTGGGGAGTTGTAATCTCCATTTTTGGCACTTAGCCAGCGATATAAATTTCACATTCATATGGTGAGGCTGGATCTTTTCGTAGGACAACTACCTCTGACCTCCAGTAAAGAGACTTCACTTACCCTCGAGGGGGAATAGGTTTGAGTCTACTACGCCGACTGGGACTGTTACTTTATGATTGTGACTACTCGAGTGCTGTACTGCAGGGGTCATCCAAACGAGGCGTAGGCTGCGATTCCCACTGGTCCGGGTCATTTACAGCCACGTAGGGGCATGAGCCAGCAAGCTCATGACAGTTTCTCTTGCACCTGCTCGTTTGTGCCAAAAAACTTCGCTTCCAGATTCCCATCTCAGCGGGCGCTTTACGCCAAGCTCCGGCCACGGCAACTTTATAAACTATTGTTGTTTAAATTAGTTATCGCATTAATCTATTGAAAAAGGCAGAAGACGGTCTTTTTCAATTCACGTGTGTGTTGTGTCCCTGTTCGACTAAACATAGAGAGCTCACTTGCATCTGCACCTACATATTTTTCTGGCTCCTCTCACTCTCATGTTGTGTTTGCACTTTTTTTTTCCTACTCCCGTGCGTTTCTGCAACGGCCGGTTAAGCACCTCGTTTGTGAGTTGTTCACTATTCCTGAAGAGCCCCTGTAATAATTCTCTGCAATATTGATATGTATTGTTTTGTCTTTTGTTGCTGCTGCTGCTGTGCTCATGAACCACGGATCGTCCGTGTGAATTAGCTGGGCAACTGGCGAAACGGGAACATCATCATCCGTGTAACAAGTTCAATGCAATCTAGATTTCAAGTTTCTCCTCCCTGGCGCCTCCCCCCCCCCCCCTCTCTTACCTATATAGCTTCTTGTCACAGCATTTGTTTCTTGCTGTGGTTGTCCCACCTGATGACGGACGCTTGTGTTGCGCCCAAAACGTCGTGATTTAATTTATTTTATTTTATACCTACGTGACTTTACCGAAAGAACCAAAGAGTAAATTAAATGCGTTCAAACCCCACAAGCCGGCCTGAATGGCTGTATTTTCATGCTATATCTCTGTGGCTCTTTCATTCAAGGCTGTATGATTAAAGGCCAGTGAGCTACATATCGCAATTAACACTTTATATTTTGCCTGTCTGCTGCACTGATCAGCTCTCACTTTATTTTTCTGCATATCTTTATCCTCTCTCACTTTGTATCTGGACGTGTGTAATGTTTAAAATGTGTGTTAAATGCGACTGCATTTCAAGACGCTGATCAAAAACAGTAGTCATTTATTTTACAGAAGGAAAGATGCGGGTAGTTATAGGCAGTGCAAAAAAAAGGTTTTCAGCCTGGACTTGAATGGAGATTGGGAAAGATAAGAGGGATGAGGTAGGCAGGAGTGAGTCCATGGAGGATCTTGAAAATGGTAAGATCTTGAAATTGAGCCAGGATTGGATTAGGAAAAGATTGGAGTCGTGGGGTGATGTGATTTCTATTACGGGTGCGGGCGGGTGAGAAGTCTGCCAGCCGCATTTTGGATCGTATGTGGAGTCTGGAGATAAGGGATGGATAGAGGCTGTAGAGGACAGGGCTTCAGTAGTCGAGTCAGGATGGGATTAGGCATGGATCAGGCTCTCGGGAGCAGCTGGGGGTAAGTAAATGGTGGATGCGGGAGATGTGGTGCACATGGAGGTGAGAGGTTCTGCAGAGTTGAGAGACGTGGAAAGAGAATGAGAGCTCAGGATCAATGACAACTCTGGGCTTTCGTAAACTCATTTTCAATGGAATGTCAGAGTTTAGGAGATGCATGCTCTATAATAGCAATTAATTTCACATTACAAATAGCATTTAAATGTCATATCTGCATGAATAACATTGGCTTATCTAAGACAAAAATATAGATATATATCATCCCTTCAACCCACTCCACAATTATAATCAAGTTGCATTTCTAGAATCTAAATTTCGATTTAAAGCTTTCGTGACTGCCACTTTTTAAAAAAAAATTATTGCCTTGGTTTTCACACCTGATGATGATTGCTTGTGTTGTGATCGAAACGTCTTGATAATTTTATTGCTTTTTTTTATTATTATAGAATCTAATCGAACATTATTATCTGGGATACATAGACTCGGTTGGTTGAGCAGATGGTTCCTAATCATGAGTTCAAATCCCTGCCAAGTTGTCGTCCCTCCAGGATCGTAGAGCAAACACCACGTGGTGAGGCGGCTGCCTGTCTTGGTGGGGAGCCGCCGGTCGCTGTGTTTGGTCTCTGCCGTAGGAGCGCGCAGTGCCGTACGTGTTTGCCGTCACCAGCCCGTGCCTGTATTTAAATACAATATTATGTGTTTGCGTTCGAGCAATCTAACCCCTTGTGTGTTATCGTGCAGTCGTACAAGCAGTTCCATAGCATCGGGGAGCTTGAGGGGGCTGAGCCCCACCCCCCTTGCAGGCTTAGCCCCCCTTTATACATTCTTATTGTTAAGTCTAAAGATGTTGGTGCAATATTTAACAGGGGAAGTTTTTCTTGAGCCTTTGTCCCCTGTGAGTTTTTATATGTCCCCCCTTTAAACAAGGTCAGGTTACAAGGGCTGAGAAAAAGTAATTAACCCAAGTTACAATGTAAGCGATATGCAGACAACACCCTCTTGTTTCTACAAAATAAATATAATTACTGGATGAGCAAGGGCTCTCTAAATTTGTAAATTATTTAATGTATTTTGCAAAACGTCGACTCATGTTTGGATAATGACCATACTGATAGATTTTAATATAGACAAACAGGTTGCAACTTTAATTATGACTTTCAGAAAAGATTCCTTTGGGAGCAAAACATAGTTAAATTGAATATGTCTCTTGGATTGAGCAATGTGCCTGCTGCTATTAATGCATGGACACGTGTGTCGGGATTGCTACATGCTGCACCTTGGGCATAACTCGATCAAGGTCAGTAGGCCATCATGACCAATGACAGTGATGTCACCTCAGCTCGCCACCATCAGTCTCAACTAAAGCTATAAAACTAAAACTATTTTTTTTTACCAGGTAAGACTCACTGATCTATGTAGCTCTTTTCGGAAGCGACCTGGCCACAAATTATACAGCTCAAAGAAGTGGTTTATCACGTGGACATTTATGGCATGCACGTTTTTAAATGGGGAGGGAAAAAACGGAGGACTTGGAGAAAAATCCAGACGACCATGAGGAGAGAGACATGCAAACTCCAAATATACAGGCGTCTAGGTCAGGATCAAACCCACAACATTTTGTATGCCAGGCGAGGTAGTTAACATCTTGCAATACCTCATATATCCAAAGTCTGCTCTTCGAGTAACTCTCCCTCTGACTTTAGTTGTGCCACTCCAGTATGTGTCTTGAGTGACCTGCCCTCCTCTATATTGGACTTGTGGGCCACCCACCCATCACAACTTCCTCTTTGTGATTATTACTCACACAACTTTCACACAAAACTGACAATTCGTCACAAACTTTCTTGCCATGTTATACTCTGCTGAACCACCACGTAACTTATCCTGTGCTTTGCTTAATCCACATGCACGTACTGCTAAGCAATTACAAAATTGGAATTTTAATGTAGGTACATAAAAAATAAAATTACGTTAACTTATTTCAAGACAATGGATTGGCATATATTGTGTTTAAAATAATCATCATTGGAAGTCTTTATGTGGAAAGATTTACAAAACTTCCGTGATTATATTTCCAGAGGTTCCTGCTCGTTATGTTCGTTCAACTTCTGTTTTGGAGGAAGCCACATTGCCTATGCAAAAGGGCAATATTTTCTGTCCCATTGATTCACTGACCCGTGCCATGGCAATATGAATTTCTACTGCCGGCTAAGGGCTGCCGATGGAGATGAGCATAAGATGGGTGCACTGGATTAGTTTCACTGGTGGGTAGCTGAAGTTGGGATAAAGTGTGGGTACTACCAACTTCAACAATCTAGTGTGAAATAACAGGCTCAGGTCCCTCTGTTTGAGTTAGTGTGAGAACAACAACTGTGTTAGGCTGATATTTCCAAACTTTAAATTGTATTATTAGTCATGGCCACAGCCTGTCCCAGGTTTTGTAGGCCCCTGGGCTACAGGTACTGTGAGGCCCCCAGTAATATTTTCAAAAGGAAAACAAAGTTAAAGAAAAATGAAATGTATTTTGCAAGGCTGACAACAAATAAAACTCAGCATTCACAAATGAAAATAACGTTTCACTTAATCTCTGGAGGCCCTCTGTCTGGCTGAGGCCCCTGGGCTGCAGCCCCTAAAGCCCCGTTGCCTTAATCCGGCCCTGGTCCCACTGCAAAGATAAAACATGCGTCATCCCATGATGCACTTGTCTCACCCTTTTCCCAACATTTTCAATCCTTCCGAGTGTGTGGTTTTCCTGATTGGGCCTGCATGTTGAGCGCATTTCTACACGCACGCCACAGCTAAGGAAACCACAGCTAGGGAAACCACACTTGGATTACGAGCGGCTGCGAAACACTTTACGTGTTAAGTTTCCAATTATTTTTCGCCAATTGGTTGGCAAATGGATACTGGCAAAAAGGCTCACATATATAGATGCAGTTATATACGCAGCGACAGAACCCCTCTGAAAGCCCCCTTTTTTTTGCTTTGCGTGCCAACGCCAAGTTGAAATTGGCATTTAACCACCGTTTGGCACCCATTCTGTTTGTCAAACGCCCATGGGAAGCAGCTGATAAGTGGACAATGATGATGCCCATCCCCTCATGCCCCACCCACTTCCGAGGTGGCGCTCAGCGGTCCTCTCGCGGCAGGCACCCCACAATGCGAGAGCAACGCCCCTCTTGCTCTCCAAGCTAATTTCAAGGGCGACTTCCTTTTCTTTGTGACCTGCATTGTAGAAAATAAATACAAGCACCATCAGCAGGGATGGCCAAAATGCAATTCATAACAACACACGCAACTGAAACACGCGCAAACCGTCCATGGCTGCATTTTTCGATTTAAAGCTTTCGTGACTGCAGGGATTCATCTTCTTGGTTCTTTAGGTAAAGTCACGTAGAAGGGAAGTAATAAAATAATAAAAATAAAACATAATAAAATAATTCTCACGACGTTTCGGCCACAACGCAAGCAGCCGTCCTCGGGTGAAGACCAGGTCTGTCGGGGAGATAGCGTCCATGGCTGGCTGTCTGGCTGGCTGGCTCTTTAATAATGTTTTAAGATTGTAAAACAATATTTCTGATGCAAATGTCACAGCAAAGAAATTAACAACGGTAAACGGCTGTGCTGGGTTTTTAATGGGTGAATGAGTTTGTTTACTTTTCAGTCATGTTGAGCAACGTTGCTTGCCAGTTGTTTAACGAGTAGAGCCTGGGAGACACCGATAATACGTTGAGAGTGCACTCAGGTATGGCATTTTTGTGTGGAATATCACCTGCTTTTGTGAATAATTCTGCTCAGGAGATTAATATAGAGAGCACTTTGAGAAGTTAAACGTCACATCAGTCACAGAATAAGTTCATTGGTTTTTAGGTTTACTACCCATGTATCTTATGAAATTATGATTATCATCATATTCAGCCCTTCGTCTATTCACTGCTGATATTGTACAAAATAAATCTGACTGGAAGCCCAAGGAGGTGAGTTCCAAAAGCCAATAGCAGTTGGAGGTTCGCTGCTTGTCTCTTTTGGGTGGATATAATGAATACCACTTTGCGTGAAGTTCACATCGATTCTCCTGTGGAGGAACTGGTCCCGAACATAGGAATGTCCAGTTTCCACAACTCATGGGGACGATGACCGCCCAGCACTTGTTCAAGTATTTCAGACACTATCGTAGCAGCAGAGATCTGCTTCACCAAACCATGAGGTGCCGTGCTGCCGAAATGTTAACTCCCTCACAATCCCGACCCTGACACCTGCTGTATATTTGGAGTTTGCATGTCTCTCTCCCCGTGGTCGCGTGCATTTTTCTCCGGGTCCTACGGTTTTTGCCTCCACATTTATAAACATGCATTTGGCGTATTTGGCTGCTATAAATTTCCACGTGATAAGCTACTTCGTTGGGCTATCATTTGTGGCCAGGTCACTTTTGAAAAAGAGCTACATAGCTCGGTGGGCCTTACGTAGTAAAATAAAAATAGTCGAAGTAAGTACTCAAACAACAGAGAGGGAAAATGCATTTTTGCGTCACCTAAGGAGTTTGTTACTTTCATTTCAGTGAATATTTCTGGAATCCTTTTATTGCCACCATCGTATTTATTAAAGCAGCAAGTCATTTAATTGTTTTGTAGATGCTGTGTGTTGTCTATACTAACGTGATTTCTTCTGCATGTGTATTTAATATCCAAAGACCTGTTGTCTTTAAATATGTACAGGCAGCAAGTCATTTAATTGTTTTGTAGATGCCGTGTGTTGTCTATACCAAAGTTATTTCTGCTGCATGTGTATTTAATATCCAAAGACCTGTTGTCTTTAAATATCTACAGGCAACGTGTTCTTGCTGCGTTGGCTGTCTGAGAAGCGTAGGTCAGCGAGCAATGGCACTAACATGGAAAGTCGATGGCCTTAAGCAGTGCTTTAATGCAAACGCTTGTATATATCGATTTCGCTCACTTCACAGCGATCTTCATTTATCTACCATCCAATACGCGACATTGGGAACACTGCGCTCTGTTTGATTTGTATTTTTCTCAATCACCGGTGAAAGGAGTGCTTTCTTTAGGCCACCGCGAGCAACACGACTAACATGTATCACTTCAGAAACGGCATCACGGAGGTTCGCCTGTTGCACTGTTTTCCCGTGTGCTTGGGTTGTCTTGAGCTGGAAAGAAAGGAATCTCTCCCCCTCCTTTCTGTGGCTTTCTAAGGAAGGGTTTTAGCGTCATTGTTGGGCTGTGTAGAGAAAGCTCCATTCATGTACTCTATGCCTTCAGCTCTCAGCACACGGGGACTCGTGTTGCTCTCTTACCGTGGCCGGTTTTGTTGGTTGCCTGGTACAATAATGCACCATTAAGTCACGCCTGTTGACCCTCAACTCCCCAAAGCTTTTGTCCGAGTCTTAACGTCGCACTGCGACTGCGCGCTGCGCACATTTAACGGGCAGCGTAGAACTCGGCTGCCGTTCGAGGAGTGGAGAGTTCTGCTCTCTATTATAAAACTTGAGTGCTACTTTTCGTAATATTAATAATTATTATGCCCATGATTTATGCTTGAAAACCAGGAGGCATGGTATTATTGTTGCCGTGGGGGAGGTCTTGATCCAGCGGGTGATAAAGGCTGTCGACGATGATGATGAAGTACCGCATTTTCCCGCATATAACCCGCATACGCATATACCCCGCAAAAATAGCGTTTTGTGTAAAACAAATTTCAGATAGCCCGCACTTCCATATACCCCCCAGGGTCTTGTTTTATTTGTAAAAAGTGGTATACCCCGCGGGTTATATGCTGGAAAATACGGTAATCATTATAGCTCGCTATGGTGGCATGCCCGTGTGATTATATTATGAAACCTGGAGAAAGGTTTATGGGATCATGCAGAGATGGCACCGTGATGTCCGTGTGAGAGCCATGTACAGAGCAGTGAGGTGCGTTTTAAGATCAGCATAGCCTGTGGGTTGCAGATGGCCTGTTTGTCCAGCTTTCGAGTGTTCCGTCCTTAAATTTCGATTTAAAGCTTTCGTGACTGCAGGGATTCATATTCTTGGTTCTTTTGGTAAAGTCACGTGGAAGGGAAATAATAAAATAATAAAAAATTAAATAAAATTCTCACGACGTTTCGGCCACCTGAGGACGGCTACTTGCGTTGTGGCCGAAACGTCGTGATAATTTTATCTTATTATATTGAAATGTTATTATTTTATTATTTCCCTCCTACATTACTTTACCGAAAGAACCAAGAATATGTTTCGTCCTTGTTTATTGGACTTTTCTCCAAGAAATTTGGGATTTATCCCAACAGCAGAAATCTGGTAAAGGAATACTACTGTGGTGGGTTAGCAGCATGCTAGTCTTTTTATATCGAGGTGTATGGTTCGATTCGATCTCCCGGCGTATCGGTTGGAATAATGGGCAAACCTCTTAAATCTTCCACTGCCACCCAGCAGAATAAATGGGTTCATTGCCATAGTCAGTCAATTGCCAAGTGGCTTGTGTGGGGAGGTAGTGGGAGGGGGGAGGAATACATTGAAGGTTCTACAATCTCTTCCAAGACGTCTTGGCCGGTGTTGAAGAGTAGGTTAAATCATTGTGAGAGGGACCTTCTATAGCTCCCTCTGATGGAGGCGCCTTCCACCAGCGGTGGCGTGAGCAATACAATTGCAGGCCTGTACCTTCACCTAATTAAGGAATTACAGTACTTAAAAACCAGTAGCAAGATCTTCCTAAAAATAATCATCAATAAGTACATTTTTATTGTCATTATTATAACTGGGTTTTTGCCATAGAGAAAGCTGGCCCCCACCATAAGATCATGGAATTTCCACCATCGGCTCCAAACTGTGAACAGGGATGGACACAGCCGCATGATAATTTCGCTATGGAAACACTGTCACTGGACTTTTCATCTCATGGGGATCTCAGGCGTGGGGGCGGGGGATTCTGTGCAGATGAATTGATTGATTAGCGCATGCCCACGGAATGTTGACAGCGCATCGCAAGAGCGTGTTTCTGCCGAGTCCTTGACGGGTTATGGACACGCCGGTGCCTGCGGCCCAGGCTCCCTCACGGGTCTTGTGCTCGTCATTCCCAAGCGTTATACTTGGCCACTGTTCACACAGACAGCGGCTGCAGGAATGGTATTTGGATTCACAAGTCTCGGCTTGGAGTTTGTGATTTTTAAAAAAATATTTATAAAAGCTTTGTATGTTTTTATTATCCCCTGCCACAGACGACATAAAATATGCTAAACTACACTGTCATTAATTGGGAGTGCAGGCCTGCACTGTGTTTTTATCGTAAAATTAGGCAGCTGAGCTCCTCAGTTATTTCTCAGTTTCCTAAACATTGAGAGGAACGTAAAAAAAAATATTAGTATGAACCAAGAGGCAAAAAAAACCCACAGAATTCATGAATACAGTAATCCCTCGCCGCTTCGCGGTTCAAGTTTCGCGGCCTCAGTGCATCGCGGATTTTTCGAACTGATTTAAAGGCCTCATTATACCTGTGCAGTAACACCATCATCATCATTCATCATCACATTCATCGAACTGCACAGGTCTGTCATCGTCGTCATTGTCATCGTCATTGTCATCGTCGTCGTTGTCATTACTGGAGTCAAGTCTCAAGATACTACTGTCATTGGTGAGTGTAGAACACCATAATACGTATCGTATGAGAGAGAGAGAGAGTGAATGTATAATATTAAGGTTTATAATTAAATAGATTTAAGTAAAATATATATATAAAGTATAAATATACATATTTTAAACATTCTGGTACCCACACACACATATACGGAAATTCCTAGGGGGCCAATCCTACTTCGCGGATTTTCACCTATCGCGAGGGGTTCCGGTCCCCATTAACCGCGATAAACGAGGGATCACTGTATATGTATTTGAAAACGAGCACCAACTTATTTTAATGATGTTAAAGGAAGGCCCTTTCTAAGCGGTGTAACAATGATCTTTTCTGTATGAATCTCCTGCAGTAACCCTTAAAGGTGCGTTGTACGTTTCATCAAATTACATCCCCAACATAACGTATCAACGTCTTGCACTTGTGAAGTGGCGTCTTCCTTTATTCGAATTGGTGTCTTTTTTTTCGAGCACAGTAGGGATCCACGCGGTGTTTTGGAGCCAGCCTCAGCTCAGTGGGAATTCAAATGAAAGCAAAACAACCCCCTCCATCTGTAAAAAAAAAGACAACTTCAAAACGGAGGACTCGTTAAGTTTGCATAATGTTTAAATTGGAAGGCTAGTTTATTTAACGGCTGTTTTGAAAGAAACGCTTAAAGACTCCGGCAGACTGTAGGTTTGGAGCCGTGATCTGTTGTTTAAAATGAGACGTAAATCCGATGATGCGAAGATATGACCACCGGTAGCATGGCTCGTCTGAAACCGGTGGCTAAGACATCACAGCTATTATGGATGCATTTTGGAAAACTAGACGGACCAGCACTGTTGTGGGTTGTTCACTCTCAAAGTTACATGCCACGTGCATGTGTTGGAGAATTAGCAAATTCATCGCTCGATCTTTAATAGGGTAGAATTTCACAGCCGCATGCGTATTTTTTGCGGGGGGGGGGGGGATTATAAATGGCACTGCTGATTATAAACGGGATGTTATATAGCCGCTGCACTATTTGCTGGAGACGTAACGTTTGAAAACCACCTACGCCTCTCTCCTGCCGCCACAAACAAACAAGCGCGGACACATTTTTACGTCACCCGTTCGTTCTCGAATCACACTTGCAAAAATGCAATGTTAGTACATTCTTATCAGGTGACAACCTCGCCAATTTACCATTGCATGGTCAATCAAATGGGTGCCACGTAATGGGGGAGTCGAGAATGATTGTCTTGTGGAGAAAGAGGAGTTCTGACTGCGGTGGCTCAGGCCACCAATTGAGAAGAGTGCGACTGGCAAACATTTGAACAGGGAGACACTCGTGATGAGGTGTGTACAATAAGGCAATATGCCTCCTGTGCAGCCTTGCAGAGTGTTGGGGAAGGACAGGGGTGCTTAGCGAGCAACCATTTAACCTGGCATGAAAGGTGAGCGGCTAAGTATATCAACATCAGACACCCGTGCCAGGTTTTTATTTTAGGCTGAGTGTTTCTTCGGGAAATACGTTAACCAGGTTAAGATAACAACTCCACAGGTGTACAGGGTCCTAAATTGAGTTCAGTCCATCAGCGTGCGCTCAACCCCGCCTACACTTCCCCATTGCATGCACAATCTCTCACTCCTAGTCTCGTGAAGCACTTGTGTTTTCATCTACGCTGTGCGCAGATGTGCATATAAAATCTGCATACAGAGTATAGGCCGTATATTATAATGTGCAAGCTCCACTCATAAGGAAAGCTCGTACACGTAATAATAAATGCTGTCACTCCCCAGGCTGTGGTTAAATGGTGGAATAGGGCATTAAACTTGCTCAATAGATTTCAGATGGATAGGATCTCCACTCTACGAGCATGTGGACATCGGTAGGGTGGTAATGGTTCTAAACATTACTCTCACCGTAGGCAAGTGCCGTCATCGACGATTCAAGCGGCACTTTGGCAATGCCTCTTAGCTGCGGCGTTATTTTTCTCCGTGACGTGACACGATTGAGGTGGCTCGTGGTCCCTGCGGGAACCCGGCAAAAAAAAATGCAGAAAAGCACACGTACACCGCACGAACCTCCTACACTCAAGAGAAAAAATAAACAGTTACATGTCATAAACGTTGGCTGCGTGTTGTGCCTCTGTCAAAATGTCACTCGCAAGAGCTAGGCAAACAAGCGTGTGCCCGCCGGACCTGTGACCACACAGATGCCAGGAAATGTTGTTCTGCAAGCTGAGGAAATCTATTGTGTGCATGCAACTTGGATATTAATTATTAAGCCTTGAAAACACCTGCAGACAGGCCGTCTTCGTTCGCTGCAAACTTGTGTTTCCCTGCACAATGTTGCTGCTGTATATTTATCCCTTGCTGCAATTTTCACATGGAAGCCATATAGACTGAATCTGTAACTATGTTGTGGAAATACCATTATTTATTTTTGAACTGTGCCGTCATAGTTAAGAAAGTATCTTTCCAAAACTGCCCCCAGTCAGCAGAGCACTGTATCAGGTAAGGGGAACGGTTGTGGAAATTTACACGACAGAAATACATTAAATATGCCAAAAAAACCTCTACACATTCGTCAAGAACACTGTGTCCTTAAAAGGGAAAAATATAACAGGTGATGTCTTGGCTGTGGTGAGTGTGTTGTTATTTGTGCACCGCTGCCAATGCAACAGCATCACAAAATAATTTGTGACATTACATATGGGGGGGGGGTCACTTTAATCTGCCTCTTGTATAACAGCAAGTAGCACTCCTCTAGTTTGATAAATGTCAGTGGTTAAGATATACTGCATGCATTAAAAATGTAATCCATCAGAAGTTGAAATTAAGTCAAACCTTTTTCTGTAAATGTTACCGTTGTGACTGCCCAGGATTCAAATCCAGGATTTCACTGGCGCAAAACGCACTACTTTTATATGAACATATGCCTCCTCATCCACCAAGCCACCTCGGGGAGTGAATTTTGCCGTCTTCCAATCTCATGTATTTTAGGGTTGTAAAAAAAGGAGCATCTTGATTACCCGTGTGTATGGTCTCAAATGCAGATTTTCACATAACCACTGCATTGCAGAAAACACTGTAACGCGACAATTTGGTTGATTGGAGCCGTTCTGTTGATTGGATGGTAATGCTGTGGTAAGATCTCCACTCATACGGGTTGCTCCCTGCTGTGTTTGCAGCTGTCTCGTCTGCTAGAGCCACATGTCCTACAGCACAACGCAAATGCGTGCTTGCTGTGTGCAGAAGAGAAAAGTGCTGCCTGCTACAAATTCAAGACCACTATGATCCAGGTGTTCTTGAGGCTCGATTCGGCAATTGTGATAGTAGAACTGTAAGCAGGTACCAGTGAATTTCATAAAAATAATAACCATGCTAAGTACATCTAATCTCACAGCACTTTGACGTACCTTTTGCACTTTGATGCTACATAAAACCACATGGTATTACAGAACTTTATTAATTCAGTTGATAAATACTGGAGTTTATTTACTTTTTTAAGGCCATGTTCAGAATGGTCAAAGCACTTCACATTGGTGATTTTCCTTATTGTTGATAATGGAGGCAACGGGAATATTTTACATTTCTGCACAAAGATAAACACTTGCCTTCATGCATCAAAGTGTGTTCTGATAGATCTGTACATTCACAATACGAGCCCTATTATTGTTGGGCACTTCTCCAACTAAGCGCTCAAAGCAGCATGCAGAGGTGCACGTTTGATGAGAGACATAAAGAGGAACGCAGGGATTGTGTAACAATTTGAAAACTGACGGAGAACGCTGCGCTCGGAGTGGTCGCATCGCCTGAAGAGACGAAGGCCAGCGGTCGAGAATGACAGCCAAGTGGCAGCCAAAGGAGGGAAACACATCTGAGGATTGACCACAATGGAGACAGAGCGATGAGATCGGCTCGTGCGTGGGAGCTGTTGCATCGCGAGACCACGAGGGGTGGCGATGACTTGGGTGGGCCTTAATCGAGCAGTGGATAGAGCATGGCTGATGATGATAATTACGTGAATGATGAATAATGCTCGGTCTGGGTTGCACATATGTATGTATGTATGTTGAACTTCTTTTGCACCGTACGTAGTACACTTTTCTAATTGGAGGTGTGGGGGAAGGACGAAAAACTAAACACAAAAAGCAGTTCTAAAGAAATTCGTTTTCAATATAGATTTAAAAGTGGCTTCCTGATATCGGAAGGAAGAGTGTTTCGGATGACCACAGAAGCGCATTTGAAAGTGCGCGATACAGTGACCTTTGTTTGATGGCAAGCCAAAAACCGCTGCGAGGATGACCATAGTTCGTGTGATGGTTTATGCTCTTCAACGAGATCAGCAAGGTATTGCACAGAAACGATAATACATGCACTGTTATTCTGCCGTTCCGCACAGGGCAAGCAGTGCATGTTGACTTAGCCATGGAGGCGTGGAGCAATTAAACGCTTCTCAATCAGCACCAAACTGTTTTGAAAACATCTCTTTTTTTAAGTTTGTTCCGTTTATTGCTACTGCACATAATTGATCCATATGAACTGACTGAACTGCGAAATTAATATAAAATAAAATCAGTTCAAGTTCAACACGTAGGCTTTCGTGGCCAATATTATTCTTTATAACGTTTTTTGAGTTAGATCGCGTAGATGTAAACATGTCGTATGCCCACTTCAATTCGACAACAGCCAATTAGTAAGGTTTGTCACGTGAACAAAACCTGCCAATTAGTTGCTACATAAATACACCAGTGTGTTGGAGAGCAAGGCCACAACACTTGCAAATGAGTGACATTTTACTGGTGATCATTTCATTATATTGATAAACTTTGACTTGCCTAACTGGTAACATGTGTAGTGGTGTATTCACACAGACACTTTTAGCTTTTCTCCTGTGTCACTTTATTACTTCGCATCCCGTATGGATGCTCCTCACACTAACACAATGCTCCCTTGCTCCAAACTCCCTCTCTCTATACTCCGCTAGCCTGTCACTCTATACTTTGCTAGCCTGTCACTTTATACTCTGCTAGCCTGTCACTTAATACTTCGCTAGCCTGCCACTCTTCCCTCACACCTCCATCCTCGTTGTTGCCCCCCAGCAGGGGATCAGCCAACACTGCTGGAGAGGATGAGGTGTGGAGGGCGAGGTCCCAGGCTTCTTCTCCCCGGCTCTTGCCCTCTTCATTCATTCAGCTACAACCAACAGCAACCCCGTGTTGCTCCGCACACACCCTTATATCCCCCTCCTCATTAAGGGTCCTCAGTTACCCGCTATTAAGCTGACGCCTCAGCGGCGCCTCCTGCACGTGCTCTCTCTCTCTTATCATCTCCATCTCCTGCCTCTCCGGCGTCTACCCCGTGTTCCCACGCTCGCACCTGCCTGTCCCCAAATGCACCCGTTTAATTACTGCTTCTCCCCCTAATTGCTGCACCTCTCTGGCGGCTACTCCATGTCTTGACGCTTGCACCTGCTCGCCCTCAAATGCACCCGCTGTTTGCAAACCCCGCGCGTTATGCCACTACATTACCCCCCGCCGAATCCGTGACACAGGAAACAACAAGAACCATGAGAAGAGAAAAAAGAACAACAATAATATCAATTTGTGGGAGTGTAAAAGTGCAGTCTGTTCCGCTACGGAAGAACAGCGCAGTGGTCCGTGGCGCCGTCGATTCCACATTCTTCAACGGAACGTAATTCTCCGGGAGCGGGTTGCTGCAGCTGGCCCGTCCCCGCGAACCGGATCCAGCATGGCTGGAGGAGAAGGGCCAGAATTGGATGAGGAGCGATGTCCCTTCCATGATGAACGGCGTACCGACGGCGGGTCACGTGGGAACGTAACTGTCGTAACTCTCGGGTTGAACGTAACCCTCCGGGAGCGGGTTCCCATGGCCGGACCGTCCCTGTGCACATGTCCTTTTAATGACGAGCGACGTGCTTGCAGCGGGTCCCCTGGTCTGGACTCAGGCGGTGGCCCGGTTGGCTTGTCCTGGGTCACGTGGCGGTTGTGTACCTCGCAGCCGTTCGTTGGCCGCCTCCCACTGGACTGAGTTATTTATGGCGGCCTCTCCAGCCTCCCTCAGCCGGTTGAGGGTCACCTGCATGTAAACCGGCACAATGGATGCCTTTCCCGGTGGACACACGCCCAATTGTACCAGCGTGGGGTTCCCTACCATACATTAAATTAAAGGGCGAAAATCCCGTCGAGGCGTGGGGGACCAGCAAGGACATCCGGGATATCCTTGTCCCAATTGGACTGAGCCGCGTTTACCTGCTGACAAAACATGGATGTCATGGTCCGGTGCAATCACTCAACCATTCCGTCCATTTGTGGGTGGTAGGGGGAAGTCCGAATTGTTTTAGTGCCCAGGGAGTCACACACCTCCTTCAGTAGCTTGGAGGAAAAATGCAGATTTTCCGGGGCACCTTTATCAATTACATACCCCTGCAGAAAGGCCTCAGTTATGGATGCTGCCGATTGGTCAGACAAAGGCCATGCCATTGGTCATCGGGTGAGATACTCAACTTCGTTATGAGACCTCCCTTGCCAGTATCAAAATATAAGAGTATGTTTTACCCTTTCTGGCAATAAAACAGGTGTTAAGATGTTAAAACACCAAACTGAAACCTTTTGCAAGGAATCATGTCTGCATTAACCACATATACTTGTGGTGAACATGCCTTTGAAACTGATTGGTCCACACCAGAGACAGCTTTCTTTAGAGCCTTGTTTCAACAGTGTTAGACCAGAGGACGCCAAAAGGCAAACAGCATCTTAACACCTGTTTTATTGCCAGAAAGGGTAAAACATATTCGTATATTTGGATATTGGCAAGGGAGGTCCCATGATGTAGCTGCTAACCCCGAGCTTTCAATGCCCTGATAGTGCATTGTCTTTGTGCGGTTTGCCTTTTGGCGTCCTCTGGTCTAACACTGTTGAGACGAGGCTCTAAAGAAAGCTGTCTCTGGTGCTGCTGCTGTTGTGCTGCATTCCACCGAATCTCCTAAGCAAAGCATCCCATCCTCGTGCAGCGATAAATCTCGGCCCTCTTTTGCTGGAGTGTTTTCACAATAAGTGCGGTCTGGCCACTCTCCAGGCTCGTGGGCTCCCTCCTCTCTCTCAAGACAGCCCCGCAGGGCACATTCCTGCCCCTGATCTTTAGTCGAAGCGAAGGGTGCGATTTAATTGTTTTGATACCTGCGGGAAGCGCCGACTTTTCATTTGCACCGACGCATTGGGGAAACCTCTTCAAAGCATTCCATGGGCCGGCTCACGATCCTCACCAAGAGAAACATTTCGCCAAATTTAAATGCTCGTGAAATAGAATGCCACGCCAAAACTACACTGTGCGTAAAAATTCTGAGGGTATCATTTTTTAGGCATATGCCTACATACGCAAGGCGCTGTAATTATGGGAAGCCATACGTTTGCCTGCTCTGACTTACAGAACATTAAATATTTGTAAAATAATATTACTTTCAAGTTAAGATGTCAACGTCGCATTTTCTGATTATTCTTTTTAAACTCCGTTTCTTCCATGTGGGGCAGTAGATACAGCACTCAATTTCCATTTGGAATCGCGTTTGTTCGAAGGTTGACTAGGCCTTCCACATCATATCGTTGATACAATGGGTAATTATTTGCAGGAAATAAACAGTGGTTGTCCTGTGGAGACATTGATTGGTCGCCATGAAGTTCCTGCCACTGGTTCAGGGCCAACGGCGGAGATGAGAATCACCCAATTAGCATTTGAGTCGGAAGACACTTTGACCTTTCATGACATTTTTTGTATTAATATACAGTATTTGTTTCACATTATATGCTGTACTATAGTATAATGTTATGATAATTAGTCCATGTCAGCTTAATCCAGCAGTGTGTGAATTTGTATACATTACTGTTAATTTTATAAATTCCCAAAATTTGTCACATTGGACCTCCTGTAATGTACTTGGTAACGGCATTTTGATGGCTGTAGTGTGGGTAGAGCAAACCCAGTTGGTTGAAAAAGCAATTCCAAGCGATTGCCCATTCGTTAAATTAAAGCAGATTAAGCTGCAATTACCATGGTCTGGAGCCACATTCTCACGACATTTCCCCGCCATCACGGCGTTTGATTTTTATTTCGCTTTCGCCGATGTGGTGCCCGGACAGCGGCACTTCTGCCGTGTGTGCGTAACGTCTCCAGAAATGTCAAGGAACTGCCTGTTAATAAAAAACAAACATGGACATGATTCCATTAGCCGCGTGCACCAAAGGCCCCTTAAAATCCCGGATGATGAAAAACAAATGAGGCGTGCATGAGTTTCCCCGTAAATGTTTGCGTGATATTGTATGTGAAAATTATTGTGCTTTCCCATATGGCATCTTTATACGGCATTGTGTGCCCGTCGCATTGGCAGCGCTGATAGTATGAAAATAATTTTGTAGAAACGTTCGTGTCAGGCAAAGATGCCATCAATCATGCCCAGTGTTTTAAAAACACCAGAACCGTAGACAGACGACAGTTGTTTTTACCACTCCAAGCTCTGACATGTTGTTTTTATCTTTATAGACGTGCACGTGTGTATGCATGTACTGGTAGTGTAGTGCGGTTAGCACATTGCTCACAGATCCAACTGACCGAGGTGGAATACCTGGCCACTGGTACCTGAACCTGGCCTTGTTCTTCATTATGTCGATGCAATTGAAAACGTATTTGGCATGATGTGATGAACATCATATTGGCGAACCCATTGTCTCGTGTCAAGTGCCGACTTTAAATAGATAGTAGATGTGTGGCTACACTTCATATCTATTGTGACACTGGCTTACGTTGGGCACGTGACAATCATAATCGGCTCAATATGAAATCAACAACACTCTATCCTTAACAGTGAAAATCACCTGTGCATTCAGCACTCATTGGACTTCATTATTGGAATAAACAAAAAAATACAATGCAAGGTTGTGCCATGCAGTGCTGAGCATCACCATGAAAAAGTTTACTTCAGTTCAGGGTGGGAAAAAAAATGCTGCACTCGGCTTGCCACTTGACAGTTTGATTGAACTACAGCACATCAGAATGTGCAGCTTGGTGAGAAAAGCCCTATGTTGCTGCTTTGACACCGTTGCTCCCTTGCTAATCCCACACCCGTGGGTGCGTGTGAATTATAAGAGCCCTCTTTGGAGATGACGGTGGGTGCAGTTTCCGCCTTATTGTAGCAAATGTAGCACTGAAAGGTATCAACACTACCGAGATGCAGAGAAAACAGTGAGGCTCATGGGTAGTGAGCAGGGGAAGTAACGTGACACACGGTGCCGACCCCAAAAACTCTCTTTGCATCATGGTCTGTGACCCTAATTTATATTTGTTAAAATTAATGAAATGATCGGTTAACGGTGACATGGAGCAGAGAAACACGTTTTTAATGTGTACAAAACTTTATTTTCATCCATGCAAGGGCCAAAATCAACCCTTTTTCTTAGCAAGCAACACATTTTACATACCAGCTTAATGCGGGCCGACCAGATGTGCTCAATATGCACGTGACATGCTGCTGTGACAGAGATTAGAAATGTGAGACGACATTTATCTGATGCTTATTGTATGCAAAATATCCCCATCAATCGTGGCTCTCAGGCGTGTGGTACTTCACTGTGTGGGGTTCTTATATGATTGCAGAGCAGTCTGCACTCAGATTGATCGACATGCATAGACACCCTGAAGACCAATCACGGTAAATGATACCCCTTTGAATTCTGACTTGAAAATAAGCTTCCAAAACGAAAGTCAATGCGTTATTGAAATGCCTCAAGAACTAAGTATAATCATTAATGAAATACATTTCTCTAAATCCTCCCTCAAAAAGGCCAAAGGGATTGCATTTGTAATATCCATCACACGGTCTGTATTATTGCAATACCCCTGTCAAAAACATCGTAGTCGTAGTCCTAATGCTGACATGAATGTTGAACTGTACTTATCCGTGTTCGTGGTCAAAAATTCAGTCATGAAAACTCTCCATTAACATGGCAAGCATCGATCAGTTTCACTACAGGACAACCCCGCCTAGGATTAGAACTCACAACCTCACAGTTGGGATATTAACTCATGGTTTCACAAAACACCTTACCTGATATTTTTTCTGTAATCCGTCGTCTAGATTAGTATAAAGTGAGGGAAATATCCACTGCAGGTGTTTGATATAACCAGCCACTGCCATTCAATAGTGCTATATCATTAATTCCTTGGTTTTGGCAACATTCATCAATGCACACACAATACCCATCGCTGTCGCAAGTGTAAGTTCATTCAGTGGCGTACAATGCAAGAGCATCAGCACGAGCTAATGAATTAAATTGGCATTCATCAATTAGCGCATGATGCAAGTCAACCAATGCAGCGGTCGATAGAAGTCCATTCATTCACAGCAAAAGGATGACCTCCCGGTTACGGGTCACGCGAGTGCGTAAATGGTGAAAGTCAAAAAACGTGCGAGCGAACAGATGGATTTTCATGGGGCGTGTTACATGCAGTGCGGTCATCAATCAGTCAGAAAACAAAATGAGAAAGGCCGTTCCTCGATGTAACACAAGTCAATGTTCTTGGAGCTCTCTACAATGCACGCATGGGTTCACGTGGACATGAGAGTAAATAGCGGTGTGGAAATGCAAAAGGAAACCCAGGGGGCGATGGATCGGCGTCGAGGTCATCAACACCTCACGCATGAGAGGGTGCCCACCTGATGTCCCTTACTCAGCAAGGGCATCAATTACCCCCGTAACTTAACACTTCAGGAGCGACATTTCCTCAAGTGTAAACAGTGCCTCTGAATATCCCGTTTGTAGCAGTGCCAGCTTAAAAGTGACGCGCAAAGCGAATGTTTGTATGTTGAAAATCACCAATCTTAAGCTTCAGAAAGCCTGTATTAACCAGGTCCCCCTTCGAAAATGAACATCTATTTCCCAACGGGTTTTACCTGTGTCAAAAATAGACTCAACTCTTTGTATGCTTGTCATATTATTGGATGAATGGCTGTTGCTTAACGGATTGGCTGCCTTGTACATTGAGTAATGGGTTCCTCTTCACTGCAGTAAAAGCAGCATTAGCTGTATTAAAATAAATGTTTTATGCTTCACACAATACTCAAAAACACTCCAGTCAGAAGTCCTTCCAAGAGACGCATATCCAAGTCTTGCACACTCGCTGGTTACGAAACGTAATTGAATACATTCCTTTTTGGCTGCCTAATTTTTTTTTATTGGACATCAATGAATGAATCTCGTTTTTGAACAAATATATTTGCTTGCATTGTGCGCCACGGGCCATATGGGAGTCCTTTGTACGCCGGCTAACATGATTAAGTGAGATTAGGTGGGGGAGTTTGGGGCGTGCGGGGGGGGGTCGCTGCTGTGTTTAGCCAACTCGTCCGTTTAATCCCGACGTGAGATGCGTGCCACTGGGGGGGGGTGGCTGCACGCACGCTGACCCACTCCCCCCGTCTCAGAACCAAGGACCGAGCGGCTTGCTCGCTCGTTCCCCCCCCTCCTAACACTCGCCAAAACATCCCTTTGCCCTATGACCCTCCACCCAACCCACCCCTGCTCTGAAAGCAGCTGTAGCCGATCGTCCGCTGTTGCTTTGAGCCGCTCGCTCGCTTTCTGCTGTTGCGCTCCCGAGGGACGCGCCGCTCTTGAGAACACGTGGCGCGGGGTAGCTTCGCAGACGTCTGGAGAATCCCACCACCGACCCCCCCCCAGGACTCTCGGGTCCGAGCCAAGAGTTTGATGGGTGTGTGTTGTGTGTGGGACAGGCAGGCGCACCGCGGGCAGATCAAACAAATGCGACGCAGTGGTCATCTCCGTTTGTGGTCACGAGCTGTTTGCTGGAAATGCAAGCAAACAAAATACTTTGGCAAGGGACAATTCCTTTTGTTGGCCAGTACTTGTACTGTAATTCAGTAATGTGAACTGAACGTGTTATAGCTCTTTTGGAAACCCATGGGGGAGGGGGGAGAGGTGGGGCATAGGGAATGTATTTTGCTGAAACTGCCCTCTACTGACACTCTGGGCCCACGTCAGCCCTCAATGTACCTGTTATATGCATGGTGGTCGCCCATTCTTGCACCTTCCACGCTCGAAACTGTAGAGCTTCCGAGAGCTGACCAGATTGGAGGCACTCCAGTTGATTTGATCATAGGCACGCACCGAAATTGAAATTTGTGGTCATCGATAATAATGGTTTTCTTTAACTGCTTAAAGAGCACACTATTTCGCTGTTATCCTCTTCCCCGTGAAATGGTTCACATTTGACGATAGCACATATATATTTTTGAAGGTCTTAAACTAATCGGGGGAGTAGTGACACAGTGGTTAACACGCTGACCTGATATTGATTCTGGCGCATGGTCTAACATCGGTGAAATGGGAACCGGTCGTGGGTGACCGCTTGATCAACTGACCAGCAAGGTAAAGAATGGTCAAATAACTGGCATAGCAGTAAATTGACACGGGGGATTTAAACAGACCAATACTCAAACTTTTGAGCAGACTTTGTTTTGGAACACAACATGTGACTGCACAATTTCAAGGAATTTTCGCACGAATAAGCATTTTCAAGAATGTGGCTTTTGTTTTTTTTACGTCTTCACCAAAATGAAATGTGACTAATTTGGGAATACCAGCATTCATGCTACATGTCAGACACATGGTGCTGGATAGTATAAATTGCTCAAAAAGGAAATCTCATGTATAATTAACTATGGCCTTCGAATACATTACAAAAAAATCCAATTACTTGGGCATGGGTTCCTAATTGGTTAGAGTTATAATGTCATGATTCATAACTGTATTGGGATGAGAAACTTACAATATTTTTAATTCACATTTTGGTTGTTTTTATTGTATATTCATAGTTCATGCAGTGTAAAGTGTTTCGTTCGTGGAGGGAATTATCTTCATAAAGGACTGGGATATTGAAATAGCCCTCGCTCAAAAGTGGATAGATAGAATTTTAACATTCATGGGAAATGTATTAAGTCATCATTGTTTTATAAGGCAAAATTGCAATGGTAATTATGTTATGCATGCCCATTATGTAAAACTAGGTGGGATCTCGGTGGGAACCATCTAATTTTCAAAGGAAAGTGCGATAACTAGATGTACTCTATAAATAGGTTCAATGATGTTGCTTTCTGGGAAAAGTATTTCACATTCACCTACTGGTGGTAGTGTTGGTTTTCACAACTGTTTTTTTGTAGATTGTTCTTGTCGTGAGTGTTTAATGCCACATTTAGAGAAGATGTGGCTTTTTAGATATTCCCTGCAGAAATGACTCGCAGGTTTTTTTTAGGCAAGCTGACCACAGGGTTCTGTGTGTTCGCTTATGGTTACAACCAGATACATGTCGGGGGAAGCTGTGTGCATGTGCACAGGTATCATCCACCCCTTGGGGGAACAAGAGCATTTGGCACCGCCAATTAAAGTCCCTGCAGTTTGCAACGGAATTGCTAGGAAAGTCAGTAAGAGTCAAATGCTGTAATTTCATTGCAAAAAAAAGCATTGGAATTAATATTTATTGTACTTTTTACTGTTCACACTGAATAGTAGACCTACTTTTAAAGCCAGGTGAAAGCCAAATAACAAAATATTCTAGAGTAACCAAGTGTAAAATAGCATTTCACAGTCAGGAGACTAGGAAATGCAATAGAACGTTGCTTTTATTTGCTACTTAACATTAGTTACATGCTTAACATGCGATTAATGTTAATTAGCAAATAAAAAGTGGTTAAGAAACTACTGGATAAAAAAATACACAATTTAGTTTAAATTTATATTAATTTCAAAGTTAGAATTTACCCTTTTCATAACCACAATTGGTATTCATACTCTTTGGTTCTTTCGGTAAAGTCACGTAGGTAGAAAAAATAATAGATCACGACGTTTCGATCGCAACAACAGACAGTCGCTTGTTTTTGCGATCGAAACGTCGTGATCTATTTTTTCTACCTACGTGACTTTATCGAAAGAACCAAAGAGTATGGATTCCTGCAGTCACGAAAGCTTCAAATCATGACACAATTGGTATTGATTATAAAAATGTTGTACTTGTTATCCATTCAAATTTACATCGCGTGCCAACCTAGGGAGTCAAACTCACGTCCTTTGCGTGTTACGTGAGACTTACCTGGTGCCCTGCCCCATGGCTAAGGAGACATTGCTGAGGGAGACATGCCTTTACAATGGCAGTCATCAATAAACGTCACGCTGCCCCCCCCACCCCCTTTTTGTAAATGCTGCCTGTGACTTAGTGGGATAAAGATGCTGCTATTGGTTCCTCATCATCAACATCGACCATGGTAAATCCACTGCTGGATTAAGATCTCCACAAGCCCACCACCGTTTCTTATGTAGCAGCCGTGCGCGAGTTGACCGTATCGCTTCATCTCCCCGAAGGTCGTCCCCTTGGACACGTTCCGTTTTTATCCGTTAAATCCTATTTGCGACTTGACCACAAGACTCACAATTTAATCGTATGATTGCGTGGGCCTTCGGAGGAGCTGTTTGAGGTGCTGTTTGCGCTTTAAACTGCATCCCAAAATATAGATGTGCACAGACATGTCCCACTGTATCCTTATAAGACTGACTTGGACAAGTGCCCGTAAGAAAGGCGAGCATGGCACATGACAGATCGCAGTGGCTGGCTCCATGCCTCGCCACTCTTATCTGCCATGTACTGATATTGTCACACTGCACATGTTGCTAATTTTTGACTGAATTGACCTCGGGGAAACAGATCAGGATAAGATAATAAAAATTGCTATCGGTGCATGGCTCGGAACTGAATGTAGGCTGCCAGGAATGTGATGGCATCACAGTGTTTTGTACAGTTTTCTAAACACTGTGCCACGGCTCCTAAAACCACTCGCTCATGTGATCTGCCTTCAGTCTATGAAGGATAAATTGGAAAATTTACTCACACATACTGTATACACAAAGTAAAAGATCTCCTGTGAAGCCGAATAGACCATGAAAGTGAGTGTTTTAGCGAGCACCGACTAAGGCCGGCATGACACATGTGAGGGTAGTGTGGCTGACTACCACCCTTGTCTCCTCATTGCTATTGTTCAGTTGCTGAAGGTTGCGTTAAGCTAGGGATGACCCAGGATAGATTTACATATAACTTCCACTGATATTCGTGACCGTTCATGGTAGTTACAACCAGGTCACCGAGATTGTAGTGCAGTACGCTCGCTACAGCATCATGCTCTGCACAAGACAAAGATCCCCCTTATAACCTTAATAGACTTTTGGGGCAATTGCTGTTCATCAGCACCGATGAAGGCTGGCACGGTACACAAGGACCACACCTAGCCGCCTTTGTCTACCCAGTGGCGATGTGTACACACGAGGTACTCATTTGAGGCTGAGTCAACCTAGGATAGGCGCAGTACCAATTGAGATATAATCGCCACTGGTGTTGGCCGTGAGCAGGGATTGAACTCTGGTCGCCGGGTTCGTAGCACAGCACACTAACCACTCCACTACCGCTCCCACCATGTTCTACACAAGCGCGCACACACACATCACATTCACGTACATATGTGGTAAACACTTTCACAAACACACACCCATAACAACGTGAAACCCAGCTGTCTATGTTAAACCCATGAGGGGCATTGACACTGGAACACTGTTCCTAATTTATAGAATGCAGTCCGCACTGTGGCGAATCCAAGTCTCTTTGAAATCGGCGTCGACTTGTATTGCACGCACGTGGGCCTCGCTTTGTTCGACACAAAAAACATTTCTTGATCGCCCGTGGCAGCGATTGCAGCGGATCACAGCTTAGAATTTAGTACAATTGCGCACTCGAGATTTGCCGCAAGTTAATTAAAAGATAGCCCCTGTGATTAATGCCATGGTAATGAGGCTGCCGGTTTTATATTTTTTGTTATTTTATGCTCGAAATTAAATAGTTTTAACTTTCTTTAGAACGTGCTGAGATGCTGAGGACACACGTGCATACTACCCTTGGCCACAATGCAAAGAAGGGTTCTGTGTACATCATCTCCATTTAATCTGCGATCGCGGTGCACCAGGCTGGAATTGGATTACTCCGTTTGGAAAATGGCTTTTGGTTTTTTGGCACACAATGCGCGCCGAGTTTCAAAGGCACCCTTGAGTTATGTACCAATATTGGCAAGGTAAGGGCATAAGAACGATGTTTGGCCCACACATATTTCTCTTGAGATCAGTGCTGGATATATACGTCTTTTCACTGGCAGCCCAAAGTGGGCTGTTGTGTTCTCCACTTCCAAGTACCACGTTCATTTTATTTCTAAGTGAAAATCTCTAGGATCTCAATTATTGGGATTGTACAGTGTGTGTGTGTGTCTGTTTCTTTGTCAGCGCTCATTTTCACACATTTTCATGCCCGCCATGATAACCTGACATTTTTTTAATAAACAGTATTTTTGAAAATATAATTTTATCCTGACATCAAAGCACTGAGACATATCAAGGCATTGTTGTCTTGATGTTGGTAATGAAATTTAACAATGTTGGTTTTGGGCATTCCATGACAGAGAAATACAGACATACAAAGGGATAAATGGCTGCTATGCAAGCTGGCTTGGGTAATTTTTCTCTCCCAATCATTATTGCCAGCTTGTCTTAGCTCAGATCTCTGTCGAGAGCATTTAAACCAAACACAGTAATCCTACATAATACAGATTTTTTTGGGTTAGATCACGTAAATATAAATGTGTCATTAAACCCGCCATCACCCGACACAGCCAATTAGTAAGGTTTGTCACGTAAACAAAACATGCCAATTCGTTACTAGTACAGCACACCGGTGTGTTGGAGAGCAAATCCACAACATTTACAATCCGAGTACGACGCTTCACCAGTAATTGGTCGCGAAAGCCTACGTGTTAAACAGTAATCCTAAATATGTCTTACCTAGACGTAGGCAGCTTATGGTTACCCTCAGCTCTCATGAAACAAGCTACTCATAAAATATTGAATTAGAGAAATAAAACTTTATTATTATTCATGCTCACGTTGTTGGAGTAATGCGTTGAACCCACCAACCCGATTTAATTCCTGGCCACGTTTCATGCAGCGGCGAGCGATTATTTGAATTAGTGGGCCCTTGGCACCCACCCACCCCTCCTTGTACCTTATCCATCAACCAGAGTGGTGAAGTATGGTTAAACAACAGCTTACTTTCGAATAGTAATTATTCACTCGCTTGCTCGCCGCGTTCCGGCTCGCTAGCACACAACGTGCTCTGTGATTGCTTACGCAAGTCGGTCTTACCTGCAGCTTTGTTGTCCGAGTGTGATTTCAAGCAAACAGGTTACAACTATCATGTTGTTAAGGTGCACAAGTAGAAGTAGTGTTGTGTACTATACATACGAATACAAATGGAAAGCCGACTCTCCTACCTCTGCAGGGGAATTGAAAAGGTTGCATTTAATTTTGGTGGTTTGCATTCACAAATTAGTGATGAAATGGTATGCCGTATGGTCGTCATATTGTGTGCAACGCTTCACCCTAAAATGTATCTCCTCTCCTCTTGGAAGATTCGTGTGATTTGGTTTCGTGTGTGCTTCCAATGTACAGTGCTCTGTTCAACTGAGCTCCTTAATATCGTTGGCTCTTTGGTATTTTTCAAACAAGACACAAACGTACAAAAAGCTGACAGCCTCTGTGCTTTTATAAACAAATATCACCAGGATTCATGAAGAAGTGCATTGTGGGTCCTCTTGTCTTCGATCACCCTCAATATAATTCTGAGCAAATATGATCAACTGACAGCAGCACTGATGCAGTGATCGAAAACTGTGGACCAGTTGATTTCTGCAATATTACGAATGTTTTACTTGTGTGCCATGCAACATCAAGTCATGAATGATGATGATGATGACGTTGATGATCCTCTCCTCTTGTTCGGCAGCCGAGCCATTACGTCCAACCAGGACCTGCGTCCTGACGTGCCGTGGACACGGGTGTTCTACGACGACTTCTGGGGGACGCCGCTGTCGCACAGCGGCAGCCACAAGTCGTTCCGGCCGCTCTGCACGCTCTCGTTCCGCCTCAACTTTGCGCTGGGCGGCCTGGACCCCTGGGGCTACCACCTGGCGAATGTGCTGCTGCATGCGGCCTGCACGGCTGTCTACACGCGCCTGACCTGCACGCTGCTGCCACCCTTGCCCTGGGGCATCCTTGCAGGCGAGCGGATACACGCCCGCACCATCTTGCACTCTGCTGCACGCGCGCCAGTGAAACTTTTTAAGCCAGACGGCTCGGTCAACCGAGCCACAGAACTGATGTGGCATCCCTGCGATCTTGTGTGTTTGCCGCATAATATGATTTGGATTTACATATCGTTAAACATGCCACTTAAGTGGGGCTGCTGTGGTGTAATGGTTATCACATTGGACTTGCAATTCGTAGGTCGCGGCAGTTCAAATAATGGGGGAAAAGTTTCTTAAACCCCCACCCCCGGCCCCCCTACCGATGTCCACCTAGCAGTAGACGTGAATGCACCACAGTTAGTCGATTGGCAGCTCGCGTATGGCGGGGCGAAAGTGTGAGTACTCTCACCTTTCCCAAGACATGTGGCCAGTGTGGAAGAGTCCGCGAAAATACCCTCGGTAGGGGCTGTCTGGAGCTCCCCAGAGTAAAGGCCCCTCTAGCAGTGGCATGAGGAGGTCATCGCAAGGCTGCACATGTACCTAAATATGACTGCAGCTCGCCAAACGATTGGCGAGGATTCTGCACATCTCTGGAAGTTGCTTGGAGTTCGTTTTCTGTTGGAGGCCCTGACCTCGTGGTGTAAACTCCAGATTCTCAAGGCAGAGGCCACCTTTTTTCAACTGGACAGCCACTGTAGACTTTTCACAATGTAGTGCAGCGTTTCCTCGTTTTCCGTGAGGGATACGTTCCGGAGATGCTCGTGAATAGCACATTTTGCGGATAATCGTTTAGGCCTACGAATGAATTACCTTAAATAAATACATAAATAAGCTATTAAATGCGTATAAATTATATTAACACACCAGGAAATTGATCATAATAAACATAAAGTAAATTAAATAATAGTTTATAAATGAACGTATCTTAAATTATGATGATGCTGTGCAGATGAAGGATTCTGTAACGATGTTGGCAACGATGATAATGACGACAATGATGGTGATGATCGTTGTGATGTCATTACTATCTCATCAATTTATCTCATCACTTTGTCGCCCATCTTTTTACCTCTCATCACTTTCTTTCTCTCTCGATGCAGTCGTGTAGAGTTCCAGATGCGATTCGCAGATGGCCAAAATCGCGAACAGCAAGTTCGTGAAAAATGAGAGAATACTGTACTCCTTTTATCGACCCCAGATGGACGATGGGTTAACTTGACTCGCAACTGGGGCTTTAATCTCCAGCCTTCTGATTGCGAGTCAAGGGCTTTGCCCCAGAGTCCCTGACTCTTTGAGAGGTCTGTGTATAATAATTAGCCGGCGTATATCAATTGCAACCTGCATAAATTATTGATCTGGATTTAATGAAAATGCCCAAGACTCAATGAATCAAGTGAAGGCAACCTATCCGTACTTCCCAGAGGAGTGGGAAACATATACCATGCTTTGTGTCAGGCTGTCTCTGGGTTCAAGGTGACCGGCAAAGCTGTTTGTGAGTTTAAACCAGTTATCCCATGTCTCATTCCATCCAGTTGTATGCATATAGGAGTGTTGCAAATATACTTGAAGGTAATGGCCACTGCATTGCCATTGCTTCTTTAAGAAGAAAAAAATCTGGATAGAGGCTCATGGGATCTGAATGCGCTGCAATGTCAGCGAGAACTGAAAAAATCCCAACCAAGACTTAAAAATGTGTTTCATTAATTGAATTTGCCATCATGGATTTTTGCATCAGATTACATTATAGCGAGTCCAAGTTGCCTGAGCTCAAGTGAGCGGTGTGCCAGTGCTCACTGATGGTCCTGAAATTGTGATACCGATATAGCATATTCCTGCAGCATGACTATACATAGCGGACATTCAACATTTTACCACAGTGAAGGTGTGATGGGCTGTAAGTATGTATATTAAACTTAATTCGCACTGCACGTAGCCAGAGCCGGCCCAGCCACTAAGCGACCCTTGCAATTGCAAAGGGCCCCGTGGCCAGCAGAGGGCCCCCTAGAGTCACTGCTAGCTAGTGGGTGAAAAAAATCATACATCAAAGGGGCCTCCAACCAAATTTTGCTTAGGGCCCCCAAAGGTCTAGGGCCGGCTCTGCACGTAGCCAACCGTGCTAGCTGGAGTCTGAGCGAGACTCCAGTCTGAGTCAGACTCCAGCTGGGATTTCTAACTCATCATCTTCTAATTGGGAGCTCTGCAAAATTTCCAGCTGACGCAGTAAACGTAGAACGTTCAACCAACGTTCGACCAATGTTGGTACGGTACAATAGTTGCAAGCAAATACCAATGTTGTCGCAACGTTGCACGTTGACTGGGTAGCGAGCCACAGTATCATCCGGATGGAAAAAAGAAAAGAAAAAATAGACGTTGATGCGATGATGAGATTGATGCTCTGCTATGAATATTATTGTTAATGCGTGAACATTCATCATTTGATTAGCATATCTAATTGGGGCATTAGCTCACAATGTTTATTCACGCAGTTGCATTCAAGTTTTTATTCAGAAAGTTATGCTGTTGAGTGCATTACATATTCTATTTGCTTTGCGAGTTGTATTTTGCAGTAACTTAATTAAAACTAAACCCCACTTCGACTAAATCACTTGTGAGGCTGTCTTGAAAGTTCTGTACAGATTTAGATACGATTAATTTTCTGGTTTTTTAAACAGATTGTATTATACACGTTCAAAATTAACGTCACTCCACATTGATATCAAACTCTCAAAAGCAGAATGATAACTTACAGCCTTTGGCAATGCACTGGTGGATGAAACCTTTCCCATACCATATTGATCGTGCTGTTTATTTGACTATACTTCACCACCCTGGGCAGTGCAAGACAGTTAAGAGGGGAAGCCTAGGATTGATTCAGGTAACATTCATCACTCATGTTATAACCTTGGCTGGGAATCGACGGCTGGGTTTGCAGTGCAGTGCGCTAACCACTGAGCCACCACTCCTCCACTAATGTTTGGTTGTGGTCTTTTACAGCTTTGTGAGATGCAGTTTTGCATGAACAACGTGATATAAAATGTAATTATTATTATAAGTAATGCTCCATATTTAAAATGTGTGGAATGTCACTGGGTCGCATTTTTATTGAGGAGGCTCCTGCATTGGAATGGCTGGACTATTATATTGCATACTATTTACCTTGTAACGTAGCATTACATTACACATGAAAGGTAAATAACCTACATGCTGAGATTGCTTTGGGGCATGAGTGTGCTTTAGCCAGCGGTGAGAATCGCACGTTCACAGAGAGGACTCAGTGTCTCATGAGGTGGCCCGACTGGTGGCCACTGGTGGCTTCCTCCAATCGGTGAGGCCACAGCGGGCGCACGTTAACTGGCCCACGAGGGCTGATACGTTGGTACGTTCAGCCTAAGCGTGACATAATCGGCAGAACGTATTGGGCAATTCTACAACCAAATAGAAGTGGCAATCGCTGATTTGGGGGGAGGGAAATACACGTAAATGAGATGGTTGAGGTTATTGCATTTGACTCAATGTTCAACAATGCATGAATATACTTTTGTTTAAGTTACTTTCATGTGGGATTAGCTAAAAACATAACCGTGAAGCTGAAATGCAGAAAGATGCAATTTTATATTAAAATGAAGAATGACAACTTATCAACATTGAGACCACCCAATGTGGCAGTGTCGTCTGTGTTTGCACATCGACAACACAGCCTTAAGCAGGCTTTTAGCGCACGTGCTGTTAGTGAGCAGTACCTATGAAGGCCGGCACAGCACACGGGGGGGGGGGGATGGGTGGCCAGTACCATGCCCGGCCGCCTTTGTCTCGCCAGTGCTGATGTATTTGCACACTGCACCAGGTACTCATTTGAGCCTGAGTTGACCTAGGGGAGGACCAAGATTGGTTCAGATTATTGTCACTGGTTTTGTCTGTGAGCAGGCATCAAACTCAGGTTGTCGGGTTTGTAGCGCAGTGTCATAACCACCGCACTACCGCTCCCCCTTGCACATAGATTACACGCACACACGTGCTTGTGTTCATGCCTGAACTCTATGCACTCACATTCTGATACAATAAATGCTGCTGCTGATGGTGCTGTTTTGTGGCATGAGAATTGCATCCACTCAATAGGCCTTCTGATTCTAAAGCACACGCACACACTCGCATACATACGTACGTACGTGCGCATGCCCCACACATCGATTAGAGGTTAGTCACACGTCAGGGTAATATTGTTGTGCCTGATGCTGGAGTGATTTGTCCACGAATTATGCAGAGGTTGACTTCATGAAGACATTGTCATTGCAGCAGTGAAGAAATAGTGTGACTCACTGCACGCTGCTGTGGTTCTAGACGGTATTGTTAATGATGTTCCAACTATGAAAGCAGTTCTTTTTATTGCCTTACATTTTGAGGATAAGGTTTCTTTTTTGCTCATGGATATTTATGAGTGAAAGTACGAAAGCAAATAATAATAATAAGACAAACTATGCGATGATGACACAATTGTATGGACCCACCTCATTAGGTTCAATTTACAGTGATTGCTTTATAATAGCACATGTAAACATTGCATTTATATATGTCGTCGGTAAAATGTGTGTGTAATTGTGAACGTGTTGTAGGGAGCAGTAGTGTTGTGATTAGCGCATTGCGCTACGAACCTGGTGGCCCAAATTCGATTTCCATTCATAAAAATGAACAGTGGCGATTATTTGAACCAGTCATGGCCCTCCCCTAGGTCGACTTAGCCTTCAATGAGAACCTAGTGTGGTGTGTGCCATCAGCATTGGGGAGACAAAAGTGGCCGGGTGTGATGCTGACCACCCACCCCCTCTTGCAGTGTACCAGCTTTCATAGGCGCTAGCTAACAGCACTTGCCCCCAACATTACGTAGGCTATACGGTGGATCTGTGTATTTGTTTGTCTTTTGTGTTATGGGGAGCGGTGGATTAGTAATTGGCACACTCTCCTACAATTCTAGCATCCTGATTTTGATTCCTGGCCATGTGCATAACTGACACGTTAAATCTGAACATGTCTTAGGGCTCTCCTGTGTTAATTCCACCATAAAAAAAAGTTCCTACTGCAGAGAGTGAATCTCAAAATAAGAAAAACAAAGAAGGCCAGGCATGGCGATTGTTCCACCACCCCTTTGTATGCTGCTACGCCAACCTAAATAGTTGCTCACTAACAACACTCGTCCCCCCAGTCTACAAGCTAAAGAGGAAATATCTGTTATGTGTGCGCGTGTGTGTGGATGAGCCAGTCACTGCACTGAATTACAGTCCCAGCAATCTGGGTTTGATGCTTTCATAGGCACCCCAATGGGGGATGCTGTGTGAACTTGGTTTGAACTTATCCTGTATCATCTAACTTTAAAAATATGTTACTGGATTCGGTGGTGAGCACTGAGGAGATGCAAGCATTGTGTCGACTCCACCACTGCCTTACATTCCGTGCCATATTTAATGGTTGCTGCTAACATATTTTTTCCAAAACAACTCAACTCAACCAGGCAGCAAACAAAAAAAACATCCTTGGCCAAAAGTGCACTTGTGTGAGACTTTTTTTTTAAATGAGGTCAGAATTTTTTAGCATGAATCACCTAAGCACTTGCATCACCCCCGAATGCACAGCTCAGTCATCAATAGTGGCGAGATCCCAGTGTGAGGCACACGGCCCGTGTTAGTGAGGGTTAGCCGGCGGTGGCTGCGACGGCGGCTTGCCAACACACGCAACCAGGCGCCATTGCATTACTGCATTCGCAGCTTCACTGAGGATAACTTAATCTCAAAAATATATTTTTTACAATGAAAATGTTAGATTTTTCTACGTACTGTATAATTAATGCTTGCTTTACCAAAAAGTGTTCATGCTTTTCTTCTCACTAAAAGTGACCATACTTGGCCACAGCCTATAATGTTTTAGTTTTTTTTACTATAATTCTTGCCCAGTTGAGAGTGTCACATTAAAAGACTTTGCAATGCATCAACATTATGGCTTAAGCCTGCACAGGGGACAGGGGGCTATGGGGGAGTGAGGGAGCCCGGGTACAAGGGCAGACCGGGACAACGGTAGGGTGGCGGGGCGGAATGGGCTGGAGGGTTGGTTGGCAGTGGGCGGGCAAGGGAGTTTGTCTACCGTCACTTATGATGAATGAGGCAGGGTTCAGGGTTTTGAAATTATGATTTGTACTTCTGTGCAAACATGCAAAACTTTCCCATTACTTGCTCTCCAAAGCTGATCCTGTAAAAATAAACAGACCTATAATGGTATGCATAATGTGCTCTTGGTACACATGTGTTTAGAGTTGTTTGTGTGTGTGTTCATGCACCCTGCACAGTCACACGCATGTGTACGTGTACAATGTTTGGAATATGCCTATTGGTAACGGTGGTGCGGTTTTTAGTCCACCGCATTACTGTTCCATAAATCTGGGGTTCATGCTTAACCATCATTGACTGCGCTCGTAGTAAATGGCCTTGGCCTAACATGAATAATATGTATGATAGGTCAACTTTAGTTCTGTGGAGACAAATCTGGCTTGCCATGGTGTTGATATCACCACTGCCTTCTGTGCCATATGCCCCTAAATAGGTGCTTGCAAACAGCACTTGTCCTCATAATATAGAGGACAAAGCAGGGCATCTTCGTCTTTTGTACACACTTAGCTTGTATAAAAAGGCATTGTATTCCAATTCTCAAATGAGTGCTGTGTAATACAGAGCCTTCACTGTAAGTTCCACATTCATGTATAAGAGACCAGTTTCAAACCGGTATTCATTCTATCGACCCGAGAGGGATAATGGGCTGAGTCGACCCCTGAGTTCGATTTGAAGTTGTAGCTATCTGACTGTGAGCTGAGGGCCCTGCCACGTTTCCACCAAGCCAGATTTAACCCAGTACAATAAACAAACGAGCAAGCGAAGAGTTGTGCTTTTGCCATCTTCCAAATATTTTCTGCGTTCCTAAATTTGGTGAACTCTGCCCAACGCTCTCATATTTCGTATTTATTATGTATTTATCTAAATAGTCCCAATTAGTGTCAACACTTTTCCATAAGGGGTCTGTGTTTGGAGATTTGGTCAGTTTCATAATGGGTGTTTTAAATTTTGGAGGAAATCCAAGAACGAAACATAAAAAACACGTACTGTATATGAGGATATGATGCTAAAATCTGCGCAAACATTTCAGGACCCTGTTATCCGCACTGCCATCGCCTGGTAACTTTGCAGGCCAGCAGAGAAGGATGAAATGTTCAAGCGTGATGAAGTCTGCTCGATCCTCCAACTCTGCATCGAAATTGCTGAACCACACGCACAATGTGCTTCATGGCGCATGACATGTCGCATGTGACACGCGAACGTGCATGTCGCGACGTGCGGCGCAAGGGCTTGAGCTGGCGTAGCCAACGTGGAACGCAAGCGGCCACTGCGTGACCCACAGACCACCCGGCGAAATCCAAGAAGCTTCACTGCCTTGAGGCGTGCATGTGGTTGGGCTTCGGGAACCGGCAACGGTTGGCAGCCTCCCCGGTGAACTTGGACCCATCTTTACGTCAAGTTTTGCATTTTTTGCCTGGGGGCCACTTATCGCGTTTGATAAGACAACAACCGTTTGCGTTGGCCATGAGGGGCCCTTGGGCATCCTTGCCAGATGCCCTGCCGTTCACAAGCTTGCCCCGGGACCATGTGCTGCACAGTCCACGGGGCGGTAATCTGGTTTTTATCATTTTGAGTCGCAGAGGTTGTTACTAAAATATTTTGCCTATTGTGCTACTGGAGTTAGCGTCAGAGGATGTTTCGGTTTCCATGACTGACCCCCCCCGACCCGACCCCCACCTCCCTGCTGAGAGCAGAGGAACACAATTTCTGAATGATTCGGCCTTGGACCTCTCTTTGTGGCTCATTCAGAGGAATGCGCCTTGCCTCACGGATAATGAAGTGACTTCTGTAGAAGTAATACAATAAGTGAATGGCGATCGTTATTATCAGTCTCGCCATGCAGCACAGCTAACAATGTATTCCCGCACAGTGGTAGGGCATGACCAAGTGGTGTAGCTTGCCGAGGGGAAGGGGGGCGAAGCCAACCCCTGGCCAGGATGTGAACTCAAAAATTAATGAATTAGAGCCCGATGTTCTATGAACTGAACTATATCCAGGCTATAAACATACATAAATGTTTTAATATCACGGTACACATCAATTACTAGAAAGGCAACTATTTTACTTTGAGATCACATATCGCACATGAGTACAAATACCTTAAATGCAGTCATCATGGCTTGGACCACGGGACTCGGTGCTGGAAACGTGTGGCCAATCGGATGCTGGAGTTGGTTATCACTTGGGATTGGTAGACAAATGGAATTTGCCGGAACGGAATGGTCACCGATGAATCAATGACACGTGGCTACTTATACGGGTTTTGATTCATTCAACACTCATAAGCCCTGTGTGACCACATCTGTATGTCATGTACTGAAAAAAAAAAGTAACATATAGTCCTTTAGCAATCCACTGCTGAATTTAAGGTATCGCTATGCCGTGCCAGTCGTGGAGGTTGTTTGACCATACTTCCTCACGCTGGCTTGCGAATGGGGGCCAGAGGACCGGTTCAGTTATCACTTTATGTAAGCCATGGCCACAAATCAGGCTCAGGTCACTAGGTTCATAGCGCAGTGCATTAATCATGGTGCCGCTGCTCTGCCATCTGTATCTTACTGCGAGTTATATGTTTTCATTGGTTGCCTATTGATGTTGCACCCTTGTGGGCAATGCACGCACATGAATGACAAACACTTTGTAATTTATATTATTTGGGTCTTTCGGTAAAGTCACATAGATAGGTTCAAACAAAATAACAAAAAATAACAAAAAAACTACGACGTTGCGATTGAAACGTCGTAGTTTTTTTGTTATTTATACGTTGAAGCTTAGTGTTTTTTCATTTTTTGTTATTTACTTTGAACCTATCTACGTGACTTTACCGAAAGACCCAAAGAATATGAATTTCTGCAGTCACGAAAGCTTTAAGTCAAGATTTTTAATTAATTTATGCATAAACATCGCCCGCGATTTAGTAACAGTTTTTCACCAGATTTTCTGCTGCTGATCACGATATCCCCCCAGCTCAGGCCCTATATTACAATATGATAACATACATCCCAGGTGCTTGAGTTCTGATGGTAGGAGGCGGAAGACTATATATAATTGTTTACGTGACTGCATAATGACATACACTGCTCAGGGGATAAATGGCCATGAGGTTGAGTTGTGGTTGGACAATTTAAAGCACTTACTGCTAAATGGCATCCCGCTCAGTCGGTTAAGGTCATTGAAGGACACACATGATGAATGCCTGACATTAAAATGACAAATTGGAGTTCCTACGTGCGTGGTAGTACACAGCTTACAATTCACAATTCATTTTGAATGTACCAACGTGGAACAAAGTTTATCGCTCTTGGGTGCCCAGACTGTATATTTTGCCCAGAAATGTTATTACTCCAGATCTCTCACTAATACATAATCAAAGTTTTAGTGAAAATCAGTGCTCAAAATGCGAGGATTAATCATAGCAGCCCTCCCAAGTAGCCTCTTGCCTGCAATAACTAAACAAAGCATTATTCAAGTCCATCACCAAACGGTCATTGGAAGCTGCTCTTAGTCAGAAACCCGTGAACTTCAAATGCACTTCAGACCTCAGTGACAAATAAGCTGAAGCTCAAAGTGCCTGCATGCCCCAGAGGCAAAAACCTGAACAAAGCAAGTGACCTGGAGATTCATTTACATTTAAACAAGGACCCATGATAAATGTAGTATTTAAAACCAAGAGCTATAAATAGTGGCTTTGCATAACATTGAAAGTTTGTGAAGATTGTGGAATTGGAGTGCTTTGCATAAAATGTCCCCAATCTTAAAAATCAAAGCCATTTGCTGATGACTTAATATCTTGTAATCGGAGAAAATAAAGCAGAGCACTGAACAGGCACTATTCATCTCTGCTATTATATTGTGTTGTACATAATTAACATTGTGAATTTACCATCATTTATTAAAGGCATAACAGACAGACGGGCAGGCAAGCAGCCAGACAGACGGACAGATGGCTCATTGGTTAAACAAATACACAACGCACTCTGTTGATTATCTTTTATTTTGACGTCCAAGAGCAGACAATGTAAACGAGGAGCACGTTGATACAAACCCTGGCACAACTCCATCGATCCCACCATGTGATTTAAAACATTTTAACCGTTATTTTAATGAAGCCTCGGTCTAACGAATATGCAGCGTTTAGCATAATGTATGTTGAGGTGCGTGCCATGACGTAAAAACACACACAAATCTCCAATTCTCAAAACAAATGTAAATTTTGTTTTGAGGGTATACATTATTTAATCTCTTTTTATTCACCGCCTTTTAAAAATGGGCTCTCGATAATGATTATATATATCCAGGAAAGCCCGAGTGAGTTTCAATACCCTTTTTCTTTGAGAATGATCCTGCTTGTGAGATTTTTATCATTGCACTCGTAGAAAACCAACACTGAGAGGGGAATGACACTCAAATGCAGCAAACGGGCCAGGGACCTATTTGCCTTGCAATCTGGGACAGACGGCGCGTCACAAACACGATAGCTCAACGCTTCATGATCCAGTAACCCCAGTGACAAATCTCTGACGTTATTGGTACATGCCGCCCCCCCCCCCCCCGCCAACTGGCCATTTATCATTTGAGCAGTGAATATAAAGAAGCAGCAGATGTATTTTTTGTTCGTTGTATATCTGGTCTCATAATAGTTAATGGCAGCATTGGAAAGAGCGTCTTGGAATATTTAGAGTGTATGGCAACGAATAACACGCGTTCGAGATGACCCCTTGCAAGGGGATGGAGCAGTGAAATTTGCTGAGGCAGAGAGACAATTTGCGAAGATCTATTGCCCTCGACAGACGACTAAGTATGTGTCACCAAACGGCTCAAATAATATTTTGGTGTGCCTCCCAGGAAATTGATTTATTTCATCGCGTGATCACAAGAAATGGCGGCGCTTGGGGATGCCTTCATCCAGCAATGGATTGATCATGGCCAATGATTACAATGGCACCTGAATCAGTATTGGGTGTTTTATGATACTGAGCCTTTCGAGAAACTCGAGCAAGGCTTGTCTGAGCGTAGGAAATGTGAACAAATAAACATCGTATAGATTGCTATTGCTACAAGTTATATATATAAATAGCGTTGTCACATGGGCCAACTCAGGACATTTAACCTGCTACTTACAGAATTCCTAATGGGCTGCCGTTCTTTGACTCGATTTTGCGACAGGAATTAATCGATGCTTACACATGGCTCTTAAAACGCTGGTCATGAAGATAATTTTTGAATGTGCCTTTATTATTGTTTTGGTGACTACGTTACAGTACACACAAGCATCACAGGCAACGTTCGATCACAAGAGCAGTATTATATAAGGCTACAATGTATGCAATGGTGTAAACTTAATTTGCACTATTTGCTAAATACATGTACAAATTTCCACTATTTTCTAGCAAAGATTTTAGCCTAAAATGGTAAAAAACAAATTTCCACCAACACATGAATTCAGGGCGTTGTAATCTTGACTACAAGATTATTAAAACAGTTCATATAGATAATTTAAAGAGGAGGATATTTATTCACATATTTTATTTTGCATGATTGTATTTTCTGGTGCAACCAAACTTTTACCAGCGCTGTTTGGGGGCCACACTTTTAATGGCGGGTCTAGTAGTTAAAGAGCCACTCGGGACACGGACACTCACGGATGTATTTATCTCACTGTATGAAAAACTAACACCGCGAAATGGATCACGTGGGATTAGCGTCCGACACCTGTGCAGGGCTGTATCCACCTTAGATGAAAATGACCCTCGCTACAAACAGCTCCTGAGCTTTGCAAGTTATCAGGGCTCGACGCAAAAAAGGGGGACTGAGGCACGCGCAATTAGACACAAGCACTCCACATACCCTAAGCTTCGGCCAAAGCCGTTTAGGATCCAGCTGCCGTGGTGGCTAGGTGACTTAGGGAGCTCATGCATGTGTCTGGGTATAATGCCAACATTTGTTGATCTCCCGGGTAGAAGGAACAGGTTGCCTCCGAGAGAGTGAAAAACACGATTGTTGTGAAGGTTCAGCGCGATTGATAGCCTCAATGCAGAAGCTTCAACGTATAAAGCCGTGCACTTGATTTGGAAACAATTAACCATGTTTAATGGCCCAAGAACAAGTGTTAGAACTTAGAATTGTTGTTGTTAAATTCCCGGGAGAGCATTGCTTTTGGAGGTGAAGCTGTTGGATTGTGCAGATGTCATCTTCTGCTTAAGAACCCTAAACCTGCAGGGTTATAACATATTCCAGATGTGGTAGCGCAGTAAGTAGGTTGCTAACATATTAGCGTGGTTTTTCAAGTGTAACATCATATTAAGTGTGCATTTTCTTCAGTAAATCCAGTTTAATCCAACACACCAAATAATATCGTGAGGTATTGGCCAAACGTCTAAATTTGAAACACTTGTGGAAAAGCTCTTTAGCATTCAGCGAAGCTGTTATGAATGAATGCAATGCTCTCTTTTGTGCCACTGCATGTGAAATGTGTGGCTGCCCTGGAGTTACGAATGCGCCACTTGATCACTGCTAGACATCAGCTGGAGGTCGATTCCTCGACATGGAACAGCCGTATCTCTGCTACGCTATTTCTGCGCCTTCCACGTGGATCGCTAATCTCCCTACATGCGCCAAATGAATCGGGAGGCCAAACCCAGTGCTTCCTGCTGCTCAGCCGTCTTCAAGCTACACAAGCTGCTATCTCAATGCCACACACATTTGTTTCTGTTTCGTTGTCGGCACCAGCAACAATTCAGATTCATCACCCTTAGCATACGTTTCCCACGGCACCAATAGTAACTGCCCAGGGGAATATATACTAAGAGTAACAACCCCGGACTGTCGCGGGCAGCCCCTACAAAAAAGAGTTCTTACGCGAGTACAAAATCTAATTTTTCACGGACCTTACACTGTACCCTATATTAGTGCCACATGAATCCCATGACAACCACACCCGATTTATATATTTACTGTCTGTATACAAATTTTGACGGACATCAGACACTGCCACGTCCATTCAGACGCTGTCTCCCCGACAGACCTGGTCTTCACCTGAGGACGGCTGCTTGCGTTGCGGCCGAAACGTCGTGAGAATTATTTTATTATGTTTTATTTGTATTATTTTATTACTTCCCTTCTACGTGACTTTACCGAAAGAACCAAGCAGATGAATCCCTGCAGTCACGAAAGCTTTAAATCGAAAGTTCCTCGTATTTTCTGTAAGCACACCTGTATTCACATACCAAATATATATATTTAATAGTTCCTAGTTCAAAGCCCAGTTCTCTGATTGTCTTGATGCAGACAATTTCTGATTCCAGCCGCAATCTCCTAATACTAAAGCTACTATATATACTCTTACGAAGTGACTATGTAGTCCATCAAAAATCAGCCCTGCTATGGAAACATGTTTCTTGACCTATTTCTCATAGGAATAATGGCCGATGAGTAAACCAATGACCCTGCTGCTGTTAATGCATCATGATTTGCACTCTGAGAGCCAGGTCACCCTTGCCTCCCTGAAAGTACAAAATCTTTTTCTGCTTGACATTTTGTGCGTTGTCAATCTTTTTCACATTTGGATGTCACACACAATGGATGGTCCTTACTGGAATATGATGAGGTTTTTTTTCTCCATGAAACTCGTTTCAAAGTCACATCATGAGATAAATAATGTTGAACTCTCACAGAGCATATATACTAATATTATTACACTTGTTTACCTCAGAAAGTCTCACTTTATCTTTTTATGAGGGTCCTGTGAAGTTTTTCCCACGTCAGTGCAATGTTATGTTATCCCGATTGAGTAATTTGCAGGTAATTATTAGCCTTCAGGGGTGTGTGGCTAATACAAGTTAACACATTTTACTATGTTTCTAAGTACGTTAGGGAATAGTTCACAAAGGCAGATTTTCTTAAAACTTTTTTTCATGAAATCGCTTTACACGACTCTTTATCCATACACCGTAGGATGAATTTGTTGAATGCTGGGATTTAGTGAAATCTTAATTGAAGGAAACTGTGCACGTTACAAATGAGTAACTGTGGCTTTCAAGATAAACATTATATAACAATAATGGCATATGTGATCATGGAAAATAAGTGCATATTTGTGCATGTTAATGCTTCTGCAATAAACTTGTTTCATCATCAATTCACTGTTATTCATTCCCATATCCATAGTTACCACATTAGTTGCACAAATTAACATTATTTGATCATTTATACCGATTGAAAGGTAAAGTCACGTAGGTAAAAAATTAGATTAAAATTAATAAAAATAAAATAATAATAAATCACGACGTTTCGGAGGCAACACAAGTCTCCGTCATCAGGTGGGACCGTCACAGCCAGATTTGCTGTATCAAGTGAGGCAGGGATTCCAAGATGCAAGTTCTTAAATACAAGTTAAGGGGGAGGAGAGGAGGGGAGCTTATCAGAATGTGGTAGCCAATGAATGGAACGTATCGGGAGGGGGGGGGGCGGGGCATCTTGGAATCCCTGCCTCACTTGATACAGCAAATCTGGCTGTGACGGTCCCACCTGATGACGGAGACTTGTGTTGCCTCCGAAACGTCGTGATTTATTATTATTTTATTTTTATTAATTTTAATTTCATTTTTTACCTACGTGACTTTACCGAAAAAACTAAGAGTATGAATCCTTGCAGTCACGAAAGCTTCAAATCTAGGATTGAAAGGTAGTTTAAACGGCATGATAAAACACGTGCATTACATTCTGATACATAAAATGTTATTATATTCATAAGTAAATAGATCCTTGAATTCAAATTAATCCTGATGAAAATTGTGCTTCTTACACTTGTGCCCAAACAATCAGAGCTGTCGGTCTAATTTTGCTAGCCTTACATTGAAGCACCATAATTATTATCTCAGCAAATGAAAGTTTTTTTTATTTTTAAAGACTGGAACTTGAGTGGTGTTTGACAAAAATGCAAATGTGTGAGCTCAGCCCAGTAATCCTAATATTGTGGTGACCAGTGCAGAGATGGGATGAATAATAATAATAATAATGATGAATTGTCGTGCTTTTTTACATTTTGCTTTTGTAGAAACAGCTGTTGTTTGTTATTTGTGGAACATAATGCACCCATATATTGTACATAGATACTCATTACAAACACATAAAAAGGATAAAGACAAAAATCTCCTGTTTAAAATTAGAGCAAGTGGAGAAATACAATTTGTGAGCTCCTATTAGTTATACGCAGCACATGACTGTGTAGTGAGGTTGAGTTGACCTTGAAAAGGCCCAACACAGTTTCAGATACCATTCGCTGCTAATTTACATGGCTGAGATCCAAGCCTGGAAATGTGGCACACACACAAACACAAATACATTATTATTACTATTGTTACGCTCATTTACCCAGGAACGCCTCACTGAGTCTCATGACTCTTTTTCAGGAGGGTCCTGCCAAGTTTTCAGTAATGATTCCCATATATTTTCCAATGGCGTCATTTGTGGGAAACTTTTCAAATTTGGTAAATTTGGACTATGATGCCAGCACACAATGGCCTACTTTTGTGAATTACATCACAGGGTATTTAAGGTCTATTGTGATGAAGATAGTTAATACACTTGCAGTTATAACCAGGCCAGGCGCTGGTTTGGACATTGGTGAAAAAGAGCCTCATAGCTAAATTGGATTTCTCCAGTAAAATACATTTTCTGAATCTGGATTAGAACCGTGAACCTGTGCAACAAATGGCGAACACACTACCCCTAGGCTATGTCACCACCAATGCATATTTGTAAAAATACCACACCTACACAAATGTTTCCAGTATAGCATTATAATGATGTTTGCAAGCAGAAGCTAAGGCCAGCCATGTACAAGAGCCAGTGCTCTCACCATGCTTGGTCACCTTAATCAAGACAACAGCAGCTCATTTTACGCAGCATGGGCCTATGGGAGGCCCAGATCAGGTTGAGAAACCAGTTGTCACTGGTGTGTGACTAAAAATCAAACCTGAGTTTCAAGTGGTCGCAGTGAATTGCATGAGCTACTGTGCTACCTACCGCTCCACACAATGATGGAGCTCAATATCCCCATTTAAAAGTACAGAACTCCAATTATCCATGACAATGTGGGGGGGGGGGGGTATGGCTGATGCTGTTACTCGCGAGATTATCAACAATAATTGTATAATTGTACTATGCTTATTGAAAACTAAAATTGTGGATAATCACAGATACTCTTTGGTTCTTTCGGTAAAGTCACGTAGAAAAAAAAAATGTTTCAATCGCAACACAAGCGGTCGTCCCCAGGCGGAAAAAATAATAATCCAGCAGTGGAACTGCTGAACCAGCGAGAGAGCAGTTACAACAAGGTTATATATGTGGCGATGGGCAAGCAAGCGGGGTCTGAGCGGTAAAGGAATTCCATCCCTGGACGCAAGCACGTCAGTTGTGTTAATGGGGGAGATTAGGGAGAGAGAGATTAGGGAGAGAGATTAGCATGAAATGAGCTTCCGTCGCCGCATAAGAGTATCATCCCCGCATATGCGCACAACAGCAGTTTAATGAGAGATTAGCACTATGTTGATGGGAGAGATTAGGCAGGGAGATTAGTAAGTTAATGTCATGTCTATGTGTAACACAAGCTGCGGCGCTGCCAACTGCGCTGTGAGGCAAGCGCGTCCATGCAAGACGACGGTGGTCGTGCCAGTGAGACACAAAGCCCATCGCACAGCCAGAACCATCGATACATCGAGGCTAAGGGAGCAGAAGTGGCCATGTTAGTGAGACCCCAGCCCGTTAATGCAGAGGCACCTAACAGGGCAATGCAACTCAGAGAGTCAGAGATAACAGCCAAACGGCAGGGAAGAATGGAAGCACCACAGCAAGTTACGACTTTGCTTGGTTAATAACGTCCTTCCAATGATTGCTCAGCTTATACCCATCTTCTCGGTTGAAATTGTCTCTGTGTTTATATATCTGGATGGCTTCATGGACAAATCTTTGACGTGCTTGCGTCCGGGGATGGAATTCCTTTCCAGCTCAGACCCCGCTTGCTTGCCCATCACCACATAAATAACCTCTTGTTGTAACAGCTCTCTCGCTAGTTCAGCAGTTCCACTGCTGGATTTTTTTTCCCACCTGAGGACGACCGCTTGTGTTGCGATCGAAACGTTGTGATTTATTATTTTTTGTTTTATTTTATTTTTCTACCTACGTGACTTTACCGAAAGAACTAAAGAGTATGGATTCCTGCAGTCACGAAAGCTTCAAATCAAGAAATCACAGATAATTGGATTAATTTGCAGATTGACTCTGATTATCCGCATATTTTGCACCGTGCAACGGGCACACGCGTGCCGCACTGATCCCGTGCACAGCGTCATGACAGCGACGCCACAGCGGCACAGCGGTTCAGCATTCACCGTAACAGTCTTCCTCACAGTTATGAAACATTTGTGCATGAGAGGGGTCCATAAGAAAATGCACTGTCTTTTCTGTGATTATCCATGATTTGCTTGCAGGTAAGTGGAGCAAAATCACAGATAATTGAAATAGCTTTGCAGATGAAAGGATTTCCCAAGGACCATTTTGGTCCTGCGAATAATCGGGAGCTGTGGATAATACGGCCACAGATAAGTGGAGTTGTGATGTATGAACTTAGTGGGATGAGTCCTGTTAGCGAACACGCTCTCTGATTGGAATACAGCACCATGACTAATTGCTCATGTCTCCACTGTGCTGGCTGAACCAATAACTGTGCTTATTTTTGGTCTAGTTAATCTTGGGCATGCATCAGCTTGATTCAGACACTCCATGTCACTTGTGGGCAGAGTCAAGAATTGAAACCAGGTCAATGGGGATAGTTCACCAACTCCTAGGATGCCACACGCACGGTCACACGTGATCACTCACATACTCAAACAAGCACACACACAGAAACTCGCAAACGCAGACCAAACCAAAAACAAACTCTGCCTGTCACGCTTGAACATTACGTCTGGAGAGTTATTGGACGTGGAAGGTGGGCAGTCCGGACATCGGAGCAAGAATATGAAATGATGTGCAGCGCTGCTGCCCGCTTATTTCTGTGAAATCAATCGACCTGTGAAAAAGCAACGTTGCTTAAGTGGTATGCTTATGTTGCTGACGGGCATGGACATTGACAAAGCAAAATAAGGCCTGTGCAATATTTGCCTGATTCCCCACGCATACACACTTTATTTTTTATTGCACAGTTGGTCCCAGTTCATACCATCTTATTTAACGGTGTTTTACTGCCAGTTCTTTTGGTGTTTTTATTGTAAAATTAGAAGAAAAATTGTCCAAAGAACCACACGAAAAAAACCCCCACCCCATGATGTTGAGATCTGTTCATGTCCACTCTACTGCCTTATGATATTTATGGAGATACCAGTGAATGTAGTTATTTCGTTCAGAGCTGTCTTTACGCATTGCGAGTCTACAGAGCAGCTTTGCTATCCCTTTGTAGTCAAGAGCCTGAGACTGTGCTGCATGCCTTGAGTTTAATGCTGAGGTCTCTCATTTCAAATATATCAGGGCACATGTGGATTTAGTTTATCTAGTTTTCTGTCGGTTTTTACATTTCCTCACCACACTTAGTCCATTTGCTGATCTTCAGAGGGTCTTGTCTGCATAGACAACACAGGTAATACAAATGCATGCATCTGAAATGTCAGAAATTATTGTATTGTTCTTGCTTTTGTTAATACAACCTCTGTCTTTATATTATCTTTTTCGTATCCCTCCTTTTTTGGAGGTGTCTTGTCTATTTAAAAAGTGCTCTCTTGTTAATGCTCCTGTGAAAAATATTGCATATAGAGTCACGTACAAATTAATAACATTTATTTTGATGATACAAATAATATTTATCTTATCCCATAATGAGGTCGGACAAGTTATAGAAAAGATTTCACACGATTTCTAACATTCTTACAAATGTTATGTGTTATTTTGACATGTTGTAAAGTTGTCTTGGAATTTATTTTGTGTATCTGCATACATGTACGTTATTTTAATTGTTCTTGTGCATGTAGAGCAATTTTTTGTGGTTGTGGATGCGCACACGTGCATTTGTGTACATGATTGTCTATGTATATACACGCATGTGCATCTGTAGGTGTGCTTTCATACTTGTATGTATTGTGTGGGGAGCAGTAGTGTAGTAATTCATGCGCTGTGCTATGAACCCAGCAAACCGAGTTCAATTCGTACTCACAGCCAATACCAGTGACAATTATCTGAACCATTCCTGTGCCTCCCCTAGGTTGTCTCAGTCTCAAATGAGTACCTGGTGCCATGTGCAAACATCAGCACTGCGGAGACAAAGGCGGTCAGGCGTGGTGCTGGCCACCTACCTGCTTGTGTGCTGTGCTGACATTTATAGGTGCTCACTAACAGAACTTGCCGAATAGGCAATACGGGGGATCTCCCTCTTTGTATGGTGTGCACGTGTTTTTTTTGTATTTACGTGCACACAAGTGCAATCACGAGTGTGTGTTGCATGCTTATGTGGGTATTTGTACGTATACAAACATTGTGCATGTGTACTCATTTGTGAATGTGTGCACCGTGTATAATGAGTTGTGTCCAATTGGTGAAAAGTGTAATACAATTGTGATTTTAACTTTGTGCCTTCATTAGGTCAATCACTGTAAGCCCAACAGGTCAAAGCGGTCAACAATGGGGAGACAAAAGTGGTAGGGCATGACTTGCACCATGCCCAACCACTTTCGTTATTACCACCAGCACCTGGCCCAACAGTCTATAAAACTAACGGGCATTGTGTGTGTGTGTGCTTGTGTGGGAACTGGGGAGATCGTGCATTATCCCTGAGTGGCTGAAGTAATAAAAATGTGCCTGTGAGAATGTTGACTCTACATTGCACCTCGAAAATAAATGATCCCAAAATGAGCCTGACAACTGCCTCAAGAACATGCAATAACAGTGTGCAGCCCTCCTGCAAGTTGTATCACAGGATATCCAGGATAAACACGTTTTTTTATTCACACAATTAAGCTCTATTTGCGAGTTTGTGAGTTTGTCCGGCTGGCAAAGAGCAGACATTCTGGGATCAAGAGCAATGGTTAGGTCTGCATGGAACTCTGCAGCCCTACAGTTAAACAACACTTAAATTACTTTGCAAAATAAATAAACATAGCTATGGTAAGCAAATTGTTATACTTCTATTTGTTATAAATACTTGTAATTTTTAATGGTGATTTTAAAAAAAAAATGTGTGGTGTATATGCATGAGTGTGTCTGTTTACATATGTACGTGCGTATGGGGGCCACGAATGTTAATGTGGTTAGCTCAGCCCCACGATCCTGCCGATCTGAATCCAAATTCTAGCCAAACACAACAGCAATGGAAAATTGGGTTATGAACGTGGCATGAGTCTCCTCTAAATTGACTCAGCCGGAAAGGATGATGTGTGGATATCAATATAGGAAAATTCAAGCGGATCAGGGCTTAATTCATAACCATGCATAATAAAAACATTTCATATTAACCCTGTCTGGGCCTCCGCTTTGTTGATTAAGCCTGAATGTACCTAATGTGGTGTGTCGGCATAAAATTTGCGGAAGCAAATGTGGCCGAGCATGGGAATAGTCGCAGCACAGCATTGTGCATCATGCTGACCTTAATAGTCACTTGCTAACCTCACCAACCCACATTGTCCAGGGTGATGAAGTATGATCAAACAAGCCCCATGACCGATAGCATTGGGAGGCCTTCATCCACCAGTGGATTAAAAAAATTCCTGAAAATTCAAATTTTACAACGAACAGCACTGTGTGCGTGCGCGTGCATTCAGATGTACAGTGACAAGTGTGCAATTGTGTGTAAGTGAGTGAGTGGCATGAACTTTATTATTTATTGTGATTCTAATAATCTCAGTTTGTTTATGCCCCGGGCTCTGGCACAGGCCCCTTGTCCATGTCTTCCCACCACCGCACGCGGAGGAGGATTAGAATGTGACAGTGATCATCGGGTATCCTGTGTGTGACCGACTCTCCCTGTCCACGCATTGCGACCACACTACAGTATTTACGGAACTGCCAGTTACTCCCCAACAGAATACATCTCTGCTGTGTCCACATCTTCATCAGTTGGCAGCATTTCTTGCTCTTGGGTAGGTGGGGCTTCGTAACATTGGTGACGCCAATGCCACCGCAACAGCCAACACCACAGCATGTCGTGTTGGTCATTGGGTTGTTTGTGCATACATTACCGATGGTGAAGTGTGTTTTGGCGAAGCATGGCATGGCACACCAATCAGGCACTGAGTGTCCCGTTGCAGCAGTTCCCTTCCCCTTAATATACATGCCACGTATCACTAGGCCGTAAAATGCCATTATTAATGTGATCCATTTTAAGGGACACATTGGAAATAATTGATTAAATGCAGATGAGTGAACATCCCGTTGTGCCCACCAGTGCAGAATTTTTCACATCTGACTGGATGACACTGCACTCTCGTGATTTGTCCTCACAATAGCATTAGGCCTCAGGCCTCCATATTCCCTCAGAACTCTGTGCACGAGAATACATTACATAATGCGGTGGCGCATCCAGCATTATTACCACAAGGTAAACATGTATGTACGTATGTTGAACTTTTTTCTACGTATCCAACCGTGCTTATCGGAGGTGCTGGGAAGGACAACAGACTAAAAACAAAAAACATTTATAAAGAAATAAGTTTTCAATTTCCATTTTAAAAGCCCATAGCTTCAGTTGCTTTCTAATATTGGAAGGAAGAGCGTTCCAGACGGTCGCAGAAGCGCATCTGCAAGCGTGCGATGCAGTGACTTTTCTGTGTTCGATGGTTAGCTTCATGTATACTCTAATTTGCATTGCTTTAGGTACCTTTATACAGTATACAAATGTACCTTTTCCAGAAAATCCCTGTCCACTGCAACCTCAATACATGCTTTTCAAAGATGTTACAGTTGTATTGTAGTGTTTGTTCATGCGCCTATACGATCCTTTACTTGTTTTACCTATGGCAAACTGCCCTCATCATCATGATTCCGGTTGTTGCAGCACTTGCAGTCACATTATGTAGTCAAATTAAACACTAACTCATTAAATAATTTGAGAAAAATGCATATAATAATATTCTTGTCTTATCCATGTTGACCAAATTATATATTTATAAAAAAAATGTTTGCTGCTGAATTCCAATCTATAGATGATTTGTATAATGAGTAGAATTTTCATTGTGACCATCACACTGAGGCCACATTGAAATGTCTACATTGAGTTGTTGCTCTGGAGGCCGGGAGATCATTGATTGATGTTCTGTCGCCAGGTTGATGATGGCATTCATCGTGATTCCTCACATGACAGAGTGGGCCGCGTGAAGGCTGCTGCCATCTTCCACTCCAAATGTCCACATTGCCAGCGTGGAGTCCCCTTCCATGCTGATGGATTGGCACGTGTGCCGTGACCGTCAGTGAAATTGAAGTTTGCTCTGACGAGTGGCTTGAGGAGCGAGACTAAGAGTTCTTCTGGGTGAAAATTAAAGCCTCTGAACTTTGATGGACCAAGTGCATTGCACTTCAAAGGAACTGTTGTGGCCAGAAAAACAACTCGGTTCTGTCAAAGTCAACCCTTACTTTCTTTGTCAAGCCACACACTTTTCCATCGACCAATGTGCTTCAATTATATTTCTATTTAAATAAAAAATAATGTAATAATAAACAATATTTAACGAATCGGACGCTTTGTTCAATTGAGAACCCGGAGGTGGATATATTATATGCAGGATGTATTTAATACAATTATTTTGTACAAATTATTGCAAGCGTTCATGACATAAAGAGCATACACCCTTTTTAGAAAAGTATACACTGAAATGAGGAATACTGTGATATAACTTAATGGAATGCATTTCATGTAATCCCACTATCTCTTGGCAATGCCACTGTGTTGGTATTGTTATAGCAATTGTAATCATGGCCCCGCTAGGATACCTTTGCTGGTATTGGCGAGAACTGTCCTGTATACCTGCAAGTATCTCCCAGGCTTAATGTTAGTGCGAAAAACTATTATATGAAAAAAAAATTACAGTATTTTTCTTGCAATCGGTAAATTGGCAGCAATTTAGAAATGGGGGTGTATGTTGGGCATTTGCCTTCCACAACAATTACATCATCACCATTAACTCCTTTTTTTACAAGCACGTTCTGAGCCTCGGGCACGGAAATTATTCACGTATGAAAATTTCGTGCAAACTCCATGTATATATATACATATTATTAATCGATTATTCAAATAATTAATCAAAACATTAATTTATTATATCATTTAGACGGTCGTAGCAGCTTCACTTTATTGTAAATGAACTCATGATATTTTCTCTGGGAGAATCGAAACATGATTAAGGTATTTGTAACATCGCTGCCACTCTCTAATAAGACTTGCCCAGTGGGGAGAATAGTCTTCATATTTGTGTATTCAAGGTTAAAGTATTGAGTTAAACTTACTAGTGTGTGTGTGTGTGTGCTGTGATTTCTGCACCGCATTACAATCCTGGCAACCTGGCTTCAATTCATGGCCATGTATAATATCAGTGGCAAGTTGAATCTTAACCTTTCGCACAGCTCTTCTCGGTCGACTCATCCTTTAATGCATACCTCATGTGGTACAAAGGTGGCTGGGCTTTCAGTTGAATATGCAGTGAGCTAACCGTTACATCATGGCACCATCACAAATGAGGGTGTTGATATAAAAAAATTACGATTGTACATGTACACCACAGCCAATGCCATCCCTAAGTGATTGTGTTTGTATGTCTTTGGGTAGCGCACGACACTATGAACCCGGTGACCCATGTTCAATTCCCACTCATGGCTAATAGCAATGAAAACTGTTCTTATAAATTATCGACTCAGCCTTAAATAAGCAGCTGGTGTTGTGTGTGTACACATCAGTATTGGGGAGACAAAAGCAGCCAGTTCACGGTGTTCGCCCAATCTCCTCGTATACCGTGCCAGCCTCAATAGGTGCTCGCTAACAGTATTTGCCCTGAACATATGCTGAAGGCGACACTGTGGGGGGGACCATTGTGGTTGTGTGCGTACGCCTGCAGGCCTGCTGTTCGCGGTGCACCCAGTGCACACGGAGGCCGTGGCCGGTGTGGTGGGCCGCGCCGACGTGGGCGCCGGCCTCTTCTTCCTGCTCTCGCTTCTGGCCTACACGCGCTACTGCCGCGCCCGGGATGCGCAGTCCGACGGCGAACAACACCATCACCACAACGACCACCATAACCACCACCATAACAACCAGCGCCACCACCGAACCAACGGAGTTCCACTGCCCCACACGGGCTGCCGCGACCGTTCACCCGTCACCGAAGCCGGAACTCAGGACGGCGCGGTCCCTTGCCGGGAGCGGCACACCAACGGGAACGCGCACGGGAGCCACGCCGGCGCCGGGGTCGTCGGCGACGGCGGCAGCAGTGGCGGCGGCAGCAGCAGCCTGCGCAGGAGGAGGAGGTGGTGGCGCTGGGCATGGCTGGGCTGCAGTCTGCTGTGCGCCGTGAGCAGCATGCTGTGGAAGGAGCAGGGCGTGACGGTGCTGGCGGTGTGCGCCGTCTACGACGTGCTCGTGCACTCGCGTCTCGCCCTCGGCGAGCTGCTGCCACTCCTCTACAAGGTAACGGGCAGGTTAACCCGGCACACCTGAGTCTGTCGCGTGAATTCACGTGGCTTTAAAGTGCAACCGAGCCTGGCACAAGCACCGTGCTGACGTTGCCGCCACGTATTGGCGAGTGGTGGCTGTTGTTGTTATTGTTGTGTGAGAGTTGAGGGTGGTGGTGGTGATGTGAGGACCTTGAGGTTGGTAATGATAGTGGTGAGGAAGACCATTATGATCCTGATGATGGTGTTGGGGGTGTTGGGGGTGATGAGGGTATTTTTTGTGATATGGTAGCATTGAGTTTGGTGGTGGTGATGATATGCTAGTGTTGAAGGTGGCAGTGGTGGTGATGATATGCTAGTGTTGAAGGTGGCAGTGGTGGTGATGAAGGTGAGGTTGATGATGGTGGATTGTAATGATGGTTATATGGTGATGATAGTGATGAGTATAATGATGCTTTGATGAAGATGGTCAGGGATATAACGGTTCTTACAGCAGTGATGGTTTTGGTCGTACTGATGGTGATGGTATATTGGCTGTGATGGTGTTGGGTGGTGGTGGTGGCAATGTGATGCTGGTGGCAGTTACATATTTTTGCAGAAAACTCACAAACCAGGTCTATTCTAATGAAACAAAGCACGTTTCAATGATCGATGGCAAATCAAAACCACTCCATACTTATGTAAGAATAGGCTCTAGGCAAACATATCTCATAATCCTAATATATGAGTGGAATTTTGTAATCTTCAAACTTAGAATTCCTGGTTTGAATCTCTGAGCCTCAGGCATTCCCTGCTGAATCTTACGAATTTTAGGAATGTCACTTCAGTATTTGTATGTCAGCTCACTCTGAAGTGTGAGCATAGCTTACCTGAATAAAGACTCGCACGCACAAAGATATACACACACGCTGACAAAAGTGCAAAATGCAAGGACTATGACAATGCTTTAATCTGCGCTGACGAGTAGGCACATGTGCATGGACGCGTACCCACGGGCACACCCTCAGATGCATCGCCTTGTTGCGAAGCTTTTAATTTTTCACTCACACACTTCAGTTGTGGATGTGTTTGGAAGGGCAATCCAGGCTATATGTCACGGTTTTTCTTCGTGTATCAGCGGCTTGATTTGAAGCTCAATTTTACGGCGCATACATTGGGATCTACGGATGAAACGTGCCTTATAAATGTAAATCATTGTTATGAACTAGTTCATAAAGACTGTCTTCGTCAGGCAAAAGTTTTCAAAGCTTATATGATTTATTTTTTTGAATTTTTATCTACGATCAAACACTAACAACTACTCCAAAAATGTGTATTTTTCCATGAAACTAGAGTTGTTGATTCAACATTTTATATTTAAAGACGTACCCATCGGAAACCGCTCAATGTAAAGATTCCGTTTGCTTTTTATTAGAAATAGCAAACATGAATTAATTTTATATTCTGAGGGGAAGCTCCTATCTTTTACCGTTTTCAAATTATTCAGATTTGTATATTACAAAATGCGTATTTTTGAGTAAAAAAACGCTTTAATCCGAAAATAGCTCCAAAAACAATAACAGATAGAACAATGGTTCTCGCCTTCATTTGATTTGCTTTTTAACGCTCTATCAAACGAAAAACCCCACAATATTATATTTTGAATGGTTTCTGAATGACACGCACAAACATTTTTATGGGACACTTAAAATCGAGATTTAGGGGCCTTCAAATAAAAACATTCGGATTTTCCGATTTTTTTCTGTTATTTGTGTCCTAAAAGCTACATATGTAGTAAATGCCAGCTTTCTACTTTGTCGGAAAGTACCCTAGAGGCTTTTGAGACATACAGATTAAGGTCGTTATTTATATAGATAATACGGATATGTTCAATTAAATGTTTTTGTTTGTTCTCCCTGTCCGCATATATAATTGTTTCCTTTCCTTAATAATACTGATAAATCAAAGCTGTATTAAAGAACAACCAAGCTTGACGGGTTATAGGCAAGGAATTTGTGACCATACGTCTCTCTCCAATGCTTATATAATCCTGCGACGATCTGGTATTCGCTTCTTAGAAAGAATCCATCATGAAGCTGTCCTCCTGGTTGAAGAGTTTGCCCTCACCCATTTGCCACGGCTACTCTCTCATTGTTCAGTCGACCTTCTTATCTTACGTGGATATTGCCACTATTACAGTCTTCAAAACTGTGTGCCTTGATTCTGCCTCTTGATTTCTCGGATTTGGTGTCGACACTTGTTTGACACCTCTCGCCTGTCTCCACTGTTTTTGTTTTTTGTTTGTTGCGGTTGCACCCGATTCAAGAGCCGAATGGCTCACAGGGCTATACCTAATAAATTAACTTGAACTTGAGCTGTTTGCCTGCAAAATGGAACATTGCACTGCTGGCATTTGGAATTTTCCTCAGTCTTTCCAACTTTATTTGACCTGACTTACGACTCTAGCTCTATGTTGCAGACTACCGTACCCTCATGTGGCTTGGCTACTCCTCTCAATTAGAATTGCTCATCTCCAGTATTGGCTATGAGTTATTGGCATACATTTCTCGCTAATTTGACACGGTAATTTTATTTATCAATGGCAAACGACGTTTAAATTCATTTTATCCAACTTCACATTTACGAGCCTGTGACATTTTGAGATTCGGTCTTCCTATGATCCTTATTTCTCCACTGCGGAGTAAAGTCATAGGAAGATGCCTTCAATCGGCTCGATAAACTAAGCCTTAATACCTACTTAGATTTGGGAATTTTACATTCAGCTATACGTGAGAAAAAGACTTACACATGACTGCACTCCATGCCTTGACTGTTATTGGCCTGAAAATATTCACCAAATAAACCTTCCTAAGCCCAGCAAAGTCTAAACTGTTATTATTAACATTAAATGCCGTCCAATGTTTTGGAGTGTTCGCTGTGTTTGTTGTCATAGTTTAAGCGATTTACGACGCTGTTTCACTGACAAAGTATCGACAGCGGTGAGTTCAAAATTTAGCTCATATCAACAAAGTCGATAGATGTTCAAACACCTCACTGTGCAGAGATCATACTCCGCCATTGTCTCTCGACTGTTGGGTGAAGGCTTCTCCACGTGGTGACAATCCCTCTTGTTACCCCGATGCCACAATCCGTCTTGCTGCTGCAAGTGAACGGATCGTGTAGTTCCATCCCCATGGCGGATGTAATTGTGGGCACATTCTCTCCTTTGGCCCCCATTCCATCCCCAGTCTTGTCCATTGGCCACGATTTATTTCAGCAATGTCATACCCGAGTGCCACTTACTGTTGTCAATGGTCAGTAACATTGATTTCCATTGTTATTCAATCCATGTTCTTCACTTTCTGTCTTCCAGTGTAATTGCAAGGATATATCCTCGCTCGTTCTGTTTTCTTTGTCAGTGTCTATGTTGCTGGTTCATATTTTCATAACTAATTGTATGCACTGATTGAACATTTTCTTCCTCAGGCACATTGGTTTGCTTACATTCATTGTGAATATTAATCGAGCGTGGAACGATTCATCTCCTCCATCCTCTATGAGTTTATGAATTGTCACAATTTGTGTGCATGATTTTTCGAATCGCGAATCACTCATTGGTCTAAATTTTGCTGTCTAGTTTGTGTTGCTCTTCATCTCGTCTGTTGGACAGTATCAGTCATTCCATCAACATTGATTTAACATGACCAAAACATTTTCACACGGTAAATGCATGCATATTACATGGATTGTTGCAATTAATGTAAACTTGAATGCAAAAATGAGTTTTAGTCAATACCATTGATGATTCATACAATTCATTACATGCCGAATCTCCATATTGAGTTTTGCAGAAACTCTGCTTCAGTTTGTCGCTAAGCAATCCGTGCCCACCCTCATTATCAATGTTGGATCGCAGCCTTGCTCAGTGCTATTACTCACACAGTGGTTCTAAAGTATGTTTTTTGTTTGTTAATTATCCACATGCTTATTTATGGCACCAAGTCAGACAATAACAATTTTGGAATTGAAAGGCAAAACCAAGCATCAATTAGCCTTTCAAATTGGAGCGGCGTAATTAGCTGGCGTTCCTCTCGCGGCGGGATGCACACAGCAATGTGTCTACATGTGTACTTTGTGAATACATTTGTTTTTGAGTTAACACGGACTGATCTGTGAAGCGTGCGTTGAGTATTGTGGCTAAAAGCAAATATAAGCGGATGTCCATTCTGCAATCTTCGCATGTAAATTACACGTTTTTGTATTCAGTTCGCCTCCCGGCTTTCCAGGCCAATATTCTCCAGCAGCATTTGTTTACGCACAGAAACTCTGAACCGGTTTTGATCTTCTGGGTCTCATCAGCATCGTCAGGCTTGTTCAACAAATGCTTTCAGATTGCCACATGGGATTGGCAAGAGCACTCTGCTAACGTGACTAAAAAAACATCAAAACCGGTCCACAGCTTGGCGAGTTGAACAAATGCCGCTTGATAATATTTGTCTGGAATGCCGGTAGGTTGATGTCCCTGAATATGTTTTTATTAATTTGTACCAACATCGAATGGGATATCTGCTTACATTTGCTTTTACATGCATCCTTTCATTTGGTCTGTGTCCTTGTGCAGACACATACCGAAAATTAACAAACCACTGCACGATACGCCATCCACAGGTCTGTCCTCTTTGTCAAAGCTTAGCAGGCAGGTGAGTTGATTGACCCGATAAGCAATTAGCTTAATTGCCTGAATGCACCCACTGCACGCAACACACAGAGGAGCTGTTTAATGAAATAATTAATCTTACAGAACGTGTCCGCGATGTTAAAGAGCTGAGAGACACCAAACTGTATAACTCCGTGTACAAGTGTCCATTCCATGAATTAGCCTGCCCCCGAGACAAACTCCAACACAGGACTGGTGCGGAATGGCTTCATGAATTACCTGAGCAGTGCATCACTAGAAAATAAAATCACAGCACTTTGACAAGGTAGAGCAAATCAATCATGAAATGGCAAAATCTAAAATATTATTAGTGGCCAGTGGCGAGAATTCCAGTGGGAATGGCACAGCTATTTACAGCGCATGCATGTATCATGTTGGGGAAAATTCTGTATATTCTCTGATTCTCTGTTTGCATGCAGATTGCACTCTTGTTTTAAGTGCACTGCAGTTAAATACCTGCAAAAACAGCGATTGTAAATATGCTCAGTGCGTCGTAGCAGAGTGGGGTGGGGTGGAACTCCCACATACAGCAGCACACAAATGATTCGCAGTGACATGGGGGGAGGACCATATCGTGTGTCCTGTAATCCGTGGCGCACCGTGGAGGTCAGTTCTGTCATGCAACGAAAACATGTTTGTGCTGATGTGTGGTGTCCTGTTGGTTACGGGAGGGAGACGCCGTGCGATTGCATTAATTGCAGACGAGAGGGGAATCGTATGACTCGTGGTTCCATTTATCTGCGATAAATACGCAGATCATGAGATTACGAGTTTTTCTATGATCAATATGTCCCAAATGTGCCATATGGGTGTATGTTAAACGTGTTTTGTTCTCCCGCTAAACACGTCAGCATAGATGGTCTATGCTGATGCAATACAACAAAACAAAAAGCTAAATAAATAATACGGTAACAATAATTACTATAAACCATCTCACTTGCGCATTTCCCTGCAGTTCCATTCCTGCAGCTCCATGTTATCCCTGTCCACTTATACGACTCACAGATTGCGGACCCCGCGAAGGATTTTTAATCCGTTGAAAGATTGGTGCAATGGGCTGCGAGTGGGACGAGTCACACAGCTCCAGTAGTCTGCGAAAGATTCGCGGATAATGAGGTTGGCACGCCTGGATGCCGCTGATGCCGCTGATGTGTGGCGTGCCACATATTTTGGGAGGAATTGGCCCCTCCCTGAACTTTGCAGAATATCTGAGTGTGGGTTATTCGAGTCCTGCTGTATTTGCACTCCTGCAATGTTCCTCATATCATTCCCTTGGTAGTGTAATGGTAATCGGTCTTATCAGCAATTAATTATAATTTAGCCTGCGATATTGCTCTTGAGGCTCTATTGTTTATTCATTCCTTTGCATCTGTCTGAATTACTTTGCAATTCCCCAGACCCCAAAATAATGTTCTGTTAAATTTCGGATACTATTAAAGTGATTACGCACGGTAAATTAATACATGTGGTGGAGATCTGACTGAGAGTAATTGCAATACTGAAGGGACATAACACACAAACATGTATGTAAACACACCTATGTCAGCCTATACTGTTGCAACGCAAGCGATAGAAACGTTGTAGTTTCAATCGCAACGTAAGCGATAGAAACGTCGTAGTTTTCTGTTGTTTTTTATTATTTTCTTTGAACCTATCTATGTGACTTTAACGAAAGACCCAAGAATATGAATTCCTGCAGTCACGAAAGCTTTAAGTCAAGATTTGACTGCAGAAATATTTTGTTAGCAAAAATTCTGCGTTTGTTAGTCGAGTACCTTTCCAACTGTCATGCAACATACATTTGTTTCAAATCCCCCAGTAAAATATTCAGTTAATCGGTAAGGAATCTGGGATTTTTTAACCAAATAAGTGCTTCTCATGACAACTACAACAACGACAACAAAAACGAATAACTGTTTACACAGTTGTATTGCTTTCCCAGTAGACATACTGTTTATTACAATTTCTGGGTACTACCAAGAGCACTATGCCTGGCTCTGCGTATTGGATGTATAAAGCTAGACAATTGGTGATCAGACACTGATTGACAATAGTTTGTATGCCATCAATGAATAATATCGTCGCCATCTATGTTATATAGATAATTCCATGGTTGTGGCTCTTCCGTGCATGAAGTAATACTCAAAAGTGCTGGTGATATTTTATGAGCACTCCTTAAACTATGGAACATGCATCCTTACCATCACTTTCCTGATGCATGGAAACCTCAAGCTGTTTACAACCAGTGATATTAACAAGCTGGTGTTTCATCTAAATGTTTCTCCATAAGCAACAGCGTGCTTATAGCAAAGGGTCTTTAGATGATGGGTTCACAGACCAGTCTTTTCTCGTGGCTATCATTGTTGTAGATAACCATCTGAATGTCATGCTCCGATCTTCATGGAAATTCAAGTACCGTATTTTCCCGCATATAACCCGCGCGGGGTATACCACTTTTTACAAACAAAACAAGACCCTGCAGGGTATATAGAGGTGCGGGCTATCCCAAAAATATTTTACACGTGTGACATGTCATAACTCGTTACATTTTTTCATGGTAGGACTATCCACTATGCAACACTTACCATTGACTAAAGCACCGCTGAATAAACCACTCACACTAAAATTGCACATGTTACCACGTTTTAAATTATTCGAATTGTTTGTACAATGAAACGATAATGTTTGAAGTGGGCGCACTTTGTTTACCGGCGACGGGAGAGCTGGGGGGAGAGAGAGGTGGGGGGTTGGGGGCGGGGCAACGGCGTTACCGTAGTGCCACTATTGTCTGCGCAGTGCGCAATCTACCAGTGCTAAAACTGTACTTACTTATCTACCAGTTATGTGTTACTTATTTATTGGATATTTATTTTTGTTACTTATTTACTGTTTTAAGTTCACTCGTTTCCGGTTAGTTTGTTTTCTTTATGCACGTTATGATTTTAATGTTAACAATTGATAGTGGAATGTATTACAAATGTAAACTTCGTATTAATTTGATGGAATTAAGCTGCGGTAACCACGTTAAAGACGTGAATGCATGCGGGGTATATGGAGGTGCGGGCTATCTGAATTTTGTTTACACAAAACGCTATATTTGCGGGGTATATGCGTATGTGGGTTATATGCGGATGCGGGCTATATGCGGGAAAATACGGTAGTTGTTTTTTTTGTCTCTTTAGCTTCCCATTCTCTACCTATGATGTACACCGTACATTGTGAATTAAAATTTGAAAGTATCCCTGCCCAAGTGACCACAGGGCAGTGCTTATTGACACTGGTGGCTCTGGGGAGATGGTGGAAATTCCACACTCCTATACCGCAGGCAATGTCAAGGATCAGTCTAATTTATTTAGCACAACAATTATTTACTTCCCACTAAATAGTAAAAATTTGTTGCGCCACAGTGCCACTTTCCTGGGTTCTGGAGAATTTTAAAGGAATATATATTTTAAGATAATTTTATAAAAATGTTTGTAAAAATTTTAGACGCGTCATACAACGGTGTTTTTAAACAGGTACGTTCGTGCACAATTTAAGTGCACGAATCGGCAGCACTCGCCGTTCAATCCTGTGATGAATATATTCGGAGCAGAATCTCTGAACTTGGCCTTGAAGCCCAGACACGAGGCTTCAGTCGTGATTGGCGAGGCGTCATTCGTATTGCTCGCTCAGAGTTGTTTGTTTCATACTGCGGCATGCAAGGCTGGCAGAGTCATGGATTGCCCGTCGCTTATGTTTACAAACAGTCTGAGCACCCATCTTCATTTGTATTCCTGAGATTGCTGAATCTTTGAAGGCTGGCTTGAAAACCGCAGCGAATAGATGTGATCCCTCTCCCCAGTATAGGCAGTAATAGCGTTTAATGTTTTTGTTTTTTGTTTTGTTTAGAAGTGGCTTGAAAATAACGTTATTCCAAGGGATGCTGCCAATGTCTAATGGTTAGTGCAATGGTTGGTGCAATGGTTAGTGCAATGCAGAGGTTGCCAGTTCGACCTCCTGGCATGGAAGTTGAAACAATGGTCTGGTTTTTCCATCCCCCCCTGTCTTTATCCACCCGGCAGTATGGATACCCTGCTGTTAAACTCTATAAAACTAAACTCGTTTTTATTTGAAGCTTTTGTGACTGCAGGAATTACTCTTTGGTTCTTTCGGTAAAGTCACGTAGAAAGAAAAGAAAAGAAATATTTAAATACAACGTTTCGATTGCAACACAAGCAACCGTCGATCAGGTATGAATGAATGAGAAAACAAACCTAGTAAACTTAGAAATGTAATGCAATGCAACACAGAGAGTCGGCTAACACAACAGTTAACACTTTACCTGGTTGATTGCGTTTTTCCAAAGATTGCTAAATTTGAGAGAGAAAAAAACACAGACACGGAGACACACAGACAGACACACAAGCAGAGAGAGACACACACAGAGACACAGAGAGAGAGAGACACACACAAGAGACACACAGAGAGACACACACAGAGAAACAACGACTCTGTGATGGGGCATTATATAGAGGGGGGGGGGGGGGGCAAAGAAATTAGCATGTCAATGAGAGCGGCCGGAGGAGAGAAATTGGACCTTGACAAAACAGTTTAAATTTAGCGGCCGGAGGAGAGAAATTGGAACTTGACAAACCTGGTAAAAAATTTAGAGAGAGAAATAGGAAGTTTGAGAAAACAAACCTAGTAAACTTAGAAATGTAATGCAATGCAACACAGAGAGTCGGTTTACTGTCGTGTTAGCTGACTCTCTATGTTGCATTGCATTACATTTCTAAGTTTACTAGGTTTGTTTTCTCATTCATTCATAACTGATTGACGGTTGCTTGTGTTGCAATCGAAACGTCGTATTCTATTATTACTTTTATTTTACTTTTACGTGACTTTACCGAAAGAACCAAAAGAGTAAAGTCTTTTTTTATTTTACCAGGTAAGACCCACTGAACTATATAGCTATTTTTCAGAAGCGATCTAGTCACAAATGATAGCTCAACAAAGTGGCTCATCATGTCGAAATGTATAGCAGCCAAATACTCGAAACACATGTTTCTAAATGTGGAGGGGAAAACCAGAGAGAAAAAGCCACGCGACCACAGGGAGAACATGCAAACTCAAAATATACAGGCATCAGGGTCGAGATCGAACCCACGACCTCCTGTGTACCAGGCGAGGTAGTTAACATCTCGTCACCGTGGCGCCCGATCAGCAGGACTCGTGTGGTGAGGTAGCAAGTGTGGGAACTCCCACCTCTTCCAAGACGTTTGGCCAGCATGGAAGAGTAGGCCAAATGCCTCCTAGAACTCCCTCCAGTGGAGGCTCTTCTGCCAGCAGTGGTGTGAGCAAGGAATTACAAAGCTGGACCTTCACACTAACTATGAGATGGATGTCACATACAGGGCCATGACATAAATTGGGACCCCAGAACATGGGACCCCAGAACTTATTTACAAAATTACAGTTTACTGGAGGAAGTGTGAATATTGGATGCACATGCCATGATACCTTTTTCTCCAGGTCAGGCCTGACTATTACACTTGCTCACGTGAAGTTCCTATTGGTGTCGAAGAGACGAGCATGAGTACTTCTCATACTCACAGGAGGTTACCTTCCGTTCTTTTTTGTTCCCCTCAAGAGCCATGTAATAATTATGGCATTTATTGGCATTACGACTGATTACATAATTTTAAAGGGCAGTGAAATCAGGCAACCATTTAAAACTTACATAATACTTGTCATTAGTATCTATGTTTAGTCATGTCCTCATTTATATTTTTGATAGAAAGTGCAATTTTATTGTCTCTCATTAAGTTTACATAATTAAACAGTGCTATGTCATTTTCCCTCAACAGGTGCTATCAAATAAACCATGGTGATTTTTGCTCATAACATTAGAGATATGTCAGAGTCTCAAGGCTTCTCACTAAACGTGTCCCAGTTGTGCTATCAGAGTGATCATTAGGTGATGAGAGTGCTTTCACATCTTCCCACAAACATGCAGAGTGCTGCATCATCACTGCAGAGAATGTGGTCCCAGAAGACAATGCAATCAAATTTATCCTGCAGGCAGCCAGTGCTGCTTCGTTCTTCATGCAAAAAGGTGGGTGGTTGAATGTCAGTCATCTGACACTTATACATTCTATCTAGAGGAGTTGGGGATAGAAAAACAAAGCATTTAAAAGTAAAACAAATGTGTTGTGCTATCATTGATGGCTGTGCTGAGACTTTTAAAAACACTGCATGTTCAAGATAACATTTAAGGCCCTGAATCAGCATTGGTATGCAGGAACAAACACAAACTTACCACCATTGCCATATAGTGGAAAATGCAACTGTGGGCTAAAGTTTTGGACGATGTTTTTTTCAGATTTCAAAGAGAAGGAAAAGTAACAATTTAATGTTTCTCGTCCAAAATTAAGAATATAGTTGAATTGTAGGTGGCTGGTTCGGTATAAACCCAGCATCTTGGCAGTTTTTGGCTCAATGCTCTCAACATGGGAATTTAGCTCTCTCGGCCACTTGACCACCTCGTGTTAAAGCTTTCACTATAAATTATAATCATATCGAACAGTAGACTGATTACAATAATAATTGGGGTAAGTACCAGTGAAAAGAAAGTGCTGTGTTCCATCCAAGTGCCTCCTAGAAAATGAAGCTGCGATAGCATAGTGTTTTCATGATTAATTTACGTGTTCTGAATTGCTCAATGAAAGCCAATGAGCCTTAGCAAAGATCTCTGGAGCCGCACACATAACTCAGTAAATGTCACGTGGATGTTCCAGAGCAGACGGGAGAAGACATTGCACATCAGCTTGTGTTATATAATTTCTACCACTGCAATTCAGCCCCTTTCACATCTCCCTTCAAAGGTTCTGGTCTCATTCCATGTAAGGTCACAGCAGGCAGCACCAGACATGATTCCACCCAAGTCTTTTTTTTATTCCATAAGCAGAGGATACCATTGGAAAATGCACGTGGTGCATAGCCTCAGGTTACAGAAAGCATTCCCTTTCTTTGTTTTAGCTGGCACATGCCATGAGTTCCGTAATCTTTGCAATTCCCCATTGGCTGCACTGCTAACCACTCCTATTGTTACCCTTAACTGTTTTTATTGGAAACGGTTCTGATTAAATCATCTGCAAAATACCCATACCTCTTTGAAAAAGCACTATCATCCGATTCATTATGCGCTTTTGCAGGAGAGCATGTAGACCTGATTGATTATATCAGGACCATTTTCCTCACATTCCGTATAACTGTTGCTTTAATGGTTTTTAGATTCTACAAGCAGCAGGAATATAACTGCGTAATAAAATATATACATTTATATCATGTAGCTCACTTCTCCAGCCCCTATACCCCCCCCCCCCCCATCCATCGTGATAATTAGCTGTTGCAAATTAAATAAGGTTTGTGGGAAAAGGTGAAAATGTGATATTGATGAGATTTTTGTTTTAAGATGGGCCATACTCTTTAACCTATAGGTGGGTATGCTCTTTAGGAAGTGACCGCATGTACTAAAAGTGTTCATTGTGTATAAGAACATGGTACCGAAAACCTCACTTCATTATAAGCACACAGTAAGTTTTGTACGATTACAGTTAAAGAGCTTTTGGGATATTAACAGCGCCCATGAATTTAGACCAAGCGCAAATTGGACTGCAGATATTGTATTTCATTGTCACCGTTGATATGATATTTTCTCAAAGTATTCTTATCAGATGAAGAACCGCTTCTATAATTCCCCCCTAGTAAGTGGCACCTCGTATAATGGTGATGGAAGAGGCATTACAGATCTCATTTTGGTGTCGCTTTGATAGTCCTCTCTTGCTCAACTCCAGAAGGTGCTCCTTCATATTCTGTACAGTCTAATAATCAACTGTGTGAAATTAATCTATAATTTTTATACATTTTAGCTGTTAGAGGTTGAATAGGTTGATTAAAGGAAAAGGTTTCACATGTTAAATCTTGATTTTAAGCTTTCATGACTGCAGGAATCCATACTATTTGTTTTTTTCGGTAAAGTCACGTAGGTATAAAATACAATGAATCACGACGTTTTGGGCGCAACACAAGCGTCCCTCATCAGGTGAGGCAGACTGTTTTAAAAGGGTTAGTTTGTGGGTAGGCATTCTCTTGTCACCTGTCTTTTTTTTCAAATGCTTCATCATTGGCAGCTGATTTATGCCCAGAAGCTCAACAGTGTTGGTACCGGGTTCTGATGCAGGCATAATGAGACCTCCCATCCATTCCATATGCCATATTTGTGATTGTGACATACTGTAGGAAGGTTACTGGGACAACATAGTCAGGGTGAGATGATTTGAAGTTAAAAATCAACCCTCTCCAGGGTTGATTCTCCCATGATCTCAGCAGGACTGATACAATTAGTACTACTCTGCAGAAAAGCAACAGTGGTTGTCCTATGGACAAAATGGGGTGACTGTCAAAACCACCTCCTCTACTGTGTCCTTAATGTGAAACTCCCTCCACGTGACTGTCTGTGCTGCTGAATCTCTACCCCTGTCCAGTGTCAAAAATTTACTCTTCTCCTCTGCCTGTGATTCACTCTTCTATTTAAAAAGGACCAGAAACATAGGTGGGTATGTATTTAGACCAGAGATGAGTTTCAGATTTTAAAGGACAATTTCGTATCCTTTTCTGCTCATAAGATACTTGACATAATGAACTACTATAATGTGAAATCTATTCATGCTCACAAGAGTGGTTTAAATGTCTCTTCGCCAACACGTACATTGTAGCGTTTGGCTTTGTACATATACTACGGTAACATCGGGCTGCTTTGCATTGGGATACCTTCTGAAGATGACAAATGTTCACGCAATCTCCAAATATACAGGCGACAGGGTCGGGATCGAACCCACTACTTCCTGCATACCAGGCGAGGTAGTTAACATCTCACCACCGTGGCACCCCATTACATTTCTTTCCACCAGACATGAACTGATCCCCTCTGTTGCTTAGTGTCCAGAGGAAAAGTGCAAAATTAAAATGGCCAAATTTAAGCTTCTCAATGATAAATATTCCAGGCTCCCCGACGTAGCCACCTCATTAGATATAAATGACTTATATTAAACACATCGAAATTGTGCACACATTTTAATCTGGTCCATTCATTTGTTTCTACCAGCTGTGGTGAGTGTTATTCCGTTTAATAAAGGTGGATTGCAGTTATTTAATTAAATGTGCAAGAGTATCCAATAGGCAGATTGACAGTGGAACACAGGATAAAACCAGTGAGATTTCACAGATGCTTAATGAAGAAAATTTCCTGGATTATGAACATCTGATGTGCTTACAGAAGCACCATGGAATTGATATTCAATTTCAGAGTCTCTATTTCCACTGAGTTACATATTACGTGTTGAAACGTGGTTTCCCAATATTATGACTGTGTGCATGTTTTGCACGTGCACTTTATATATTTGTACAAGTACATGCATGCCCCTCGTCCACTGCTGGATGAAGGACTCCCCATGCTGCGCGGACAGTCGGAGTTATTTGACCATACTTCACCACGCTTACCATTGAAGGTTGGCGAAGGTGGGAAGCATCGACTTGGGATTTTAGAAGAGCAGTAGATACGTCAAGTTTGCTGCACTACCCTCTGCTACCCATCATGTAGCTCTGCAGCATGTTGGTTATCCATTCAAGTACCGTCCAGGTTCAAAGCTGACCAGCTTCTGAGATCTGATGAGATCAAGCACATTCTGGGTGTTTTGGTGGGAGGCACTTCCTTGTCTTTATAACTCAAGCAAGTTGTTACCTTCTAAATGGTGACTAACAATGACCAGTGCTCTCACTGCTGTGCCTGGCAAACGGCATGCCTTCTATAAACATTGTGAAAAGCGGGATTACAAAAGACACTGACGGTGCTGTGTGTAGTGGATGGTAAAGTTATAATATATTGCACTTTGATGGACATTTTTAATCGTGGCTTTGGTTGCCAGAAGCCCTTTTTGGCGTCAACAATATGATGTAAGTGATGTAAGATTCTGTGCTTGGGAGACAGATTTGTGCTGCCTAGCAAGGGACTAATGTGACCTTCACCCTTTCTTGATAAAGAATCTGTGCCTTTCTGAGTCACCATTGTCATGGAAATGTGCGTGTCTGTGCACACACAATTATGCGTGAGTGTGTTTTGCGGGCACATCTGTTTTATTTGGAGCATTGTACCCGGGTTATTCGAGCTGCATTCACAACCATGCATGATATCAGTGGCAGCAGTCCAGTAAAACATCGGAAGTTTGGTAGAACGTTGACCCAGCGGTTCCAAGCACATACCACCGTTGGCGCAACATTGCATAATTTCCTGGGAGTTGGTATTTGAACCCTGCCCGACCTACGTCTTAGCTTGAAATGAAAACCTTTTGTGGATATTCTTTGGTTCTTTCGGTAAAGTCACGTAGATAGAAAAATAATAATAATAAATAAAGTAAAAATAAAAAAATTATAAAAAGAAAAAAAACACTAATGTAAACTGTAGCCTGGTTCTTAACGTCGGTGAGCGTACTGGCAGTCTTTAATGTAGACTTATTCTGGTTCTTTCAGTTATAAAAATAAAATAAAAATGAAAATAAAAAACAAAAACCATGACGTTTTGATCGCAACACAAGCGGTCGTCATCAGGAAAAGGAGGGTCAGCCTCTAAAGGCCAACTGTTTATAAAGGTGTCGTGAGTTCAACTGAGTCACAGACGTACTCTATGGAGGCAACACATTTATTAACACCAACACATGGGGTAACTGCCCCTTAACAGGATAACAACCTATGGTGGTGACCACCAGGCTAACTACACTAATCACACTGGGAGTAGCTACAACGTACCGGACCACAACTTGGGTCCAGGTCCATGTGTTGGTGACTCTGTAGGACGTAGAACGTAGATTTCTTCAGGATGAACAACAGCAGCCGGTCCCTTTGGGGGACCCGGCTTATATCCTCTGTGGCGTGGCTGGCTCCGCCTTTAGCCACGACCACCTTCTAGAATCCTTGAGCAGGATCTCGACCCTGACACGTGACCACCCCTAGCCCTCACTTGGGGGCCCTGTGTAGACTTAACCGGTCACGTGTCCTCTGGGGTCAACCAGAGTGCCATGGCCCCTAGTAGCCCCATTTCTATGGACGGCACTCCCACACCCTATCCTGTAGGGGCCGGCACTACACGCAGAGCGTGGTGCCATCCAGCACTGCCAGTCAGCGCTCACCGAGCCCCTCTAGGGCCGGTACTACACCTACATCCAAGTGGTGTCCGTGATGTCAATACATCGCACACCGTGCCTCTCTAGGGCCGGCGTTACACAGTGACATCCTGCGATGTCACTACAAAGGTTTAGAGATGGTCGTAGCCTAAGTGTGTCAGCAGCATGGGCTGGGCAGCTAATTTTAATGTCGGAGAAAACCCCGACACTGGCAGTAGGTCTACACCAATCAAAGGGCTGCCAGGCAATCATTGCACCTAGCTCCACACGCCCACACTGCTGACGGTGGAGGTTGACAAGAAAACACAAATCAAGTCATGACCCAAAGTGGTTGATGACATCTTTTCAATGATTGCTGAGCTCATAACCATCTTCTCAGTTGAAATTGTGTCTGTGTTTGTATATATGGATGGCTTCATGAACGAATCTTTGTTGATAGCCAGTAGGCTTGCAAATTACCATCATCTTAGAGAAATCAATTTCGTGTGAGCCAGCTGCATTAAAATAACGATCAGCCACAGCAGAAGTATTGGTCCTGCCATGTTTCAAATCTGCCTTATGCTCACAAACACGGTCCGAGACATGTCGCTTCGTTTCCCCAATGTAACTGCTGCCGCAGATACAGCTTAATTTGTAGACGCCGGGATATTGCATGTCAGGAATCTTGTCCTTCACAGATGGGATCAGATCACGAATGTTATGTACTGTGTTAAATCGGACCTGGATCTTGTGTTTGTTCATGATTTTAGAAATATTTTTGGTTACCTCTGCTATGTATGGCAAGGTGATGGTTTTTATTGGATCCTCAGATGGTTCCTTCCTCACAGTTGGGGTGATGGCTTTGCGGATTGCGTAGTATCCATTTTTACATGCTTTAATAAAAAAAAGTCAGACTATTGTTATCTTCTCATTATATTGGGATTGATTTTTGTCCATTAAAATCAATTGCAATTGATATAATAATCTGGACTGAGCTTTTCCTTGCTCAATATAGCTTAAAACAAGTTATACTTCTGGTGTGTTAACTAGAGCTGGGCAATTATTTTCATTCCCAGCCTGGAATTCTTAGAATTGAACATCGTTCGTGACAGGATTGTGGGAATTATAGATTTGTGGAATCCACGGGGGGGGGGGGGGGGGGGGGGAGCTGTATGAAGTATGGTGGAGCATTCATACATTAAGGGAGGGCCCATGGGGCCTGGCTGGCCTAATGGCATCTCCATTGAAATGTGTAGCCAGTGACACTTCTGGTCAATAATGGCTGGCTGCCTAGGCTCTAGACAGAGCACCTAAGTGAATGATCTAACGTACATATATCATTGTCTGTACACTTGGCTATACCCTTAGCTGTTCTGCGCCATTCATGGGTGTTGAATCTGTTCATGCTACAATGCAGTTCTTTGTACCGTGTCTGTACAATCATCTCCATGTATATACATCTCCATGCATATACATCTCTATTATGTACATCTCTCTGTGGGGGGCCTGGTGGTACATGCCATTAACCCAGCACTTTGGAGGCAGTGATAGTCGATTGCAAAACAATCCCAAATAGCTGGGCTGCAAAATGGCCAGAATATGACAGTGCTGCGCGTGGGTTCTTCACGATCCAATCTTTTTTATTGGTTTCCCCTCATCCATGGCTTTCTTGGGGCATTGCAGATTTCTCCAAAATTGTCATTTACAACTCTTGTACACAACCGAATTGAAGCACCCACCTTCTTCCTGCTAAATGAAGCTTTCATGGAAAAGTACTGCCATTATTATTGAAATATTAATTTAAAATGTCCAATATATATAAAAGAAAAATCACACGACTATTTTTTAGCCAAAATATGTAAAAGTAAGATATATATTTTTTTAATATTTTTAATTAACTGATATTTTGCCTCGATTTGACGAGAGTTGTACATGCATACTTGTTTTAAAAATGGAAGCGTGTGCCTGCACTTATGTTTCATTTGTTTTGTATGTGCAGTGCATCTTTTCATGGTTTTCATCTAAATGCTAACTCTTTCTTGTCTTCCTACAGATATTATATCATAATAAAACAAACGTAGAAAGTTTTGTACGTAGTGTTATTGTTTTTCCACCTACATCTGATGAAGTGTATGCATAAGGAACTTTAGATGGATTTTTTTCATTTGTGAATAGAATGTGGAACAGTGTGATAAATGGTTAAGCTGGTTTTATTGCCCTTTTTTTATCAAGATAACAAACACATCACCAAGTAGGCCTCCCAACAACATCGCCACTTACTCACATGATTCATCTCACTTTTGCACACGAGCTGATGTCATCACTCCATCTTTATGGTGGTGGTTACCCTCCTGGGTATGTTCTGTTCTATGGCTGTCATTCAATCGCCACGGGCTCAGGGAAAACCAACGAAAATTGACCACGACTCTACAGTCATGTGAGCATGGTGACACGTTGATTTAACATATGCATACAGGGATACGTGGTTTTATTTAAGATATATGTTCATGGTACGCGCATAAATAATAATATACATTCGCATAGTGTTACGCAGTCATAAAAGTATGGTCAGTAAAAGTGTGAACGGTTAATAGACATGCATTATTAAAACAATCACTCCGCCCATTGCTCATGTCTACAGATTTCCACGGTGATTAACTGTCATGAATATTTTAGCAGTGCCACCATCGCTCATTCAATGACCAAGAAGCTTCACATTTCACCCCACATCAGCTTGTTTCCCCAGATCTGGTGAATGTGATTTTAAAAAGTAATGATTTTTTATCAATGGTCCATGTTTTTGCAGAGGTAATCAACAATGCTCTGAGTGCTTGAGCCTTTGTCTTTATTATCAGTATATGTCTTTTCTTGAGAAAAACTATTTTGTGAGTGTATTCAAGGACTCAAAGGAAAAATGCAATTAATATTACATTAAAACAAAGCGAAAAATGTAGCCTTTATATGTAATGATATTGTTGGAAATGTCTTTGAAATATTGCCCATGCTTTCGTGCATGTCCTCTTCAATATGGCAAATGCTAAGCTGTAACAGAATTTGGGAACCACGGAAACGATGTTGTTGCATAGCTTTTTGTTTATAAGAGTGTCTGCAATGTGTTGCACATACGGTGTGTGCTAAAAAAAAGTTTGGAAACATCCGTCGTGCTCAAATTTGAAACAGCTATTCAGCTGGCACTTACATCAGCACTTTTGTTTTAATTGGAAAGGGGATTAGAGACAGAGAGTTGTTTTTGATCTAATCATACGGAAGACTAATTACTCTGCGGTTTTGAAATTACTTTGTTAATGAAGTGAATATTGACATAAACATTCATACTAGGTTATACTCCATTATAATGTTGCTTTAAACATTGGATGTTATGTGTGTGCACGAACGTGCACTGCTTTATAGCGTACTGCGCTTAAATCTCCAATTTGACGGGTTAAAGATAATTACAGCACTTCCAAGTGCACGCGGAGGGTTGGATGTGAGACTCACAAGCTGAAGGCTGTGATTTCAAATACCTGTCCGTGTTCAACTCAGCCCTCAGGCCATTAAAATAAGTACCACTTTGAAGGAGGTCAGCAGTCGTCACCCTGAAGAGAAACTGGCTCCCATTACCAAAAATTAAAATGTTTCCAGCACAGGCTTAAGAGATACCAATGAATATGACCACTGCACCAGTCATTTTAGTAGGACAACACACTGATTTAAGATATATATGAGATACATAGCTGTATTTAAACTGCAGTATAGTTTGTAAGTATTTGTAGGAATAAATGAATACATTTGCACAGTGGTAAACAAGCACAAAATTACTGTCAATAGACGTACATTATTAAAACGATCACTGAGTCTATTCCTCGGAGATGGCTACAGCGTTTAACCGTAGTGAATAATAACTCAAACTAATAACATTTTGGCATTTTGTACTTCCAAACAAACATAACGCTTACCCTTCTTGCGAATGCTTTTAATCGCACTAGCTTTGATAGATTAACTGTGATTTACCAATACAGCTAGGGGGATGCAACGTGTTTTTTTTTCAGCCCAGAGGTCAAGAACTCATTGGTGGCACAGGACTCTTTCATTCGGGTGATCAAACCATCACCTTTGAAATTGGACTCCTTCATCAAGGAGATCACAACCTCACTCGTGTACAAAGCTAAATGTCACCTACTCAGGGAATCAAAGCCTCAGCCTCGTGGCCAGGTCTTTTTTTTCACTCAGGAGATCAATGTTTCACTTCCAGACCAGGATTGCTCCATCACACCTCACCCCTAGGCCGGCCTCTGGCTATTCCATCTATGAAATTAAAATCAAAACTCCCCATTACAGTACTCTACTATTAAAATAACACCGTCACTCCTGGGCCTCGACTTGGAATGAACATATTCATCTGCGCCATGGCTGGTCTCTTCTCTTCACGAGATACAAATGTCGGCACGAGACCACAGTTCTGCAATCCTCTTCTACCCCCTGTGGCGTGTAGCTTCCTCCCTTGGCTACCCACAGTTTATATTCCCTCTAACTGTGCTTGTCCAGGCTTTAAAATCATGTTTTTATTTTTGTTCCTGTTTAGTGCCAATATACATAGCGACAATAACTATCATAATAGAGCAAGTTGCAGTGTCTCCCTGCCCAATAAATCATTGGTTAGTGCTCATCTCCATTGGCAGCACTGAGCCAGAAGTGTAAATTCCACATTTATTTGTGGTGGAACGGGGGCGCAGCGTTTAACACACTCCACTATGAACCCGACTACCAAAGTTCTATTCTAACAACCCTACTGACCGACATAGCATAGGGAAGCCTTAATCCAGCAGTGTATTGACAAAGGGCTGTAAAATTGACTTTGATATTGTATTATGGTGTAAGTTATGCTTGTCAGAGGACATAGGGCAAACACTATTGACTGATCGCCAAGTGTTAGACAAGTAATAATATACAACGTTATAATGTTATGGAATGTGTAAGCAAACAACATATTAGCAATGGAGTTAATATATTAATGATGGGTTTTTTTTATGAATGGACAAGCATGAATAGTTTTGCACTTTGACAGACATCACCTGATTGGCATGCCCATAGAGCATGGTTGTATGATAGGAGATGAGACCTCCTTAAGGCACATACATGTCTTTAACTGTGTGAAAATCAACAAACAATCATCACTCACAGTGCAAATATACACAAGTGTAATTTAAACACATACATCCTCTACCAAATATGATTCCCTCAACATGTGCTAAACCTTCTATCCATTCCTATTCCATTTAAACAATTGAATTACTCTACTTAGATGCAGAAACTGCCAGCCCATTTGTTTGTTTAGGAAATATTGGGATGGATTGTGTACACTTTTAAAGTCAGGTTAACCAATGGCGATGTGCTCATTAATTGTAAAAATTCGCGTCACATTCTTCTTGCTTTGAAAACAAAGGTTATGGTATTTTAATGATCTAATATGCAATTCAAGGGAATCTTGTTCATATGAAATTGATTTATATAAAATACTGCTTCATACAAGCTACAGTTATTATGACATATGGATTGGGTATTAATTTCGTAGAAAGCTGACAATATAATTTACAGTGTGCAATTTATATATATAAAAAAAGTATTGTATACAAGTACAATACATTTAAATGATTGATAATTCTTCTATGCCCTTTTACTTAATATGTTACCCTTTTCTTTGGGCATGTGGGTTTTAATATAAATATATTTTTAGCTAATACTAATGCCAGTTATTAAAGCAAACAAATGAGAATTCCATTTCAAGTCAATATTGGTCAACTTTTTTCTTACATGAGTATGTGAGCACCAGCAGCCTCTTTAAATCAAGCGTTATCAGTCGCAGACATTGGGATGAAGCCATGTGATTACACTTGCCAGACTGCCATACACTTGTGAGCACTGTGCATTGATTGAGCCAATGCAGATATTGTATAGTGGCTTTGAAATTGTGATTTATTCAAGCATTTAGTTGTAACCCACACCAGTGCAATCGGTCACCGGCACGTAAAATGTTGTCTGCACTCATACTGATGATAATTTATCACTCTTTCACAGCTCGCAATTTCTCTACATTCGAAGATGCACACTCACACACACACGCATGGGTGCATGTGTATCGCAGCCTTGGCTGGTTAACCGATATATGATAGCTTGTTGTTTTGACAGCAAGTAGTTCATCATAGAGATGTAGTCTGTGCCTTGTGTAGCTTGTCGTGGTTCAGATTTGCTAAATTTCATATTTCCTCTAATTAATAATAATAATAATCAATACAAAGATAATGGGTTAGAGCGGTGATGTTGATGGTCGATTTTTCACCCATGTCTGGACGTGGAGGAAGAATATTTTTTAGTTCATATATTCATGTTTATTTGTTTTGGCCCTTAATATTAGTACAGTAACATACAAGTTTTCACATCACTACTGAATGATGGGTTAAGTCAAATCCTGATCAGGATTTTAAGTAACGGTACTCTAACCACTGCACCATCTGGCTGCATCCTAGATAAATAAATGACTGTTTTCTTTCCTGTGTATTTGTTTTTGTGATCTGAAACAAGTACATAACCCCAAGAAGGATATTTCTCAGTATTCTATTTTTCCTAAGTAAGAACTACAATGTCATCGATATTGTACAATATAAACAATATTTGTTATTATGTAATACTTCCTAACATAGAAGGACAAAGATCCCACTTTAACGGACTATTGGGATAAGTGCTGTTAGTGAGCATGAATGAAGGCCGGTATGGCACACGAGGGGGTGGGTGACCAGCTCCACTCCTGCCTCCCCAATGCTGATGTTTACACACTGCACCAGGAACTTATTTAAGTCTGAGTCGACATAGGGGAGCCCCAGTAACAGCTCCCCAAATAATCTACTGATGACTTTTATACAGCATTACTCATGAAAATTGCGTCTCACAATCGCTGGGGAACGACAGGCACGAGCTGGAAGGCTGTTAGGTAGTAAGCCGGCGCCAACAATTGTTCTGCAGTTCTCTATGTATTAAGATGTTTTCAGTATTTAGTGAGCATTCATACATGTGGAAGAAACTCCAAGTATGCACGGGGGCAACACTTCATCCCATACAAACGGGACAGATTATATAAGTCCACACTTTTCTGAACTGTGTTTTGCTGTGCGATCCGCAAATCCTCACCTCCACAGTTCTATATTGTATGCGGGCATCGCCACTGCCCGGCTGCTATCAGATGCAACTTGTATTGATGGCACAGCAATCTGTATTTATGTTGAACTTTATTCGCACCGTACGTAGCCAATCGTACTAACTTGCCAATAGTGGTTGTTCAATGGATAGTCTGGCTCTACTTCAGAACGATTAAGGGTTACGACTTTGACTTGCCTTTAGCTTCAGTTATTTTGAGCAATACTTTTTCAATATAGGGAATTCCAATACAGCGTGATCACAACATCACCAGGATACACGGTACTAAGATGAGGGCATTATTCTTCCCTTGTTTTATTCACCCTTCAGGGCTCGCAAGACTTGTATTGCAATGCCTACAGATAGCAGAACTCCCTGTGTCATGGGTGCTGGGGTCAGCACTCATAGATGGTGCCCTGTAAATTGCACTCAAAGCTCAGAATGCATAACTAGATATTGGTGTTCCTGTCATCATGCCCCAGTTCACTTTGCTTTTACCAGGCTGTCCCCGTAGAAAACCCTTAAAAGGTTTCTGATCTTACATGACTAAATGTACGTAGGTATGTTGAACTTCTTTCGCATCGCACGCAGTCAACCGTGCTAATCTGAGATGCTGGGGAAGGACAACAAACTAGACACATAAAGCAGTTCTAAATAAATTAGTTTTAAATATAATAATGTTTCTCTTGTGCCTACGGCTCTACCCTCTATCACATTATCCCCGTCATCCTATGCTCTTAACTTTTCCCTTAAACATTTGTTTGTCTCTTTCTCCAATGTTATTTCAATTGTGCTGTCTGCGTCATGTCATACGGTGAAGACATTTCATTTGGAACTTTTGCAGACTAATGCCACCCAATGAGCTCGTGGCCCTCACAAGGATATTCCATAGAACTATTGCTTAAGTCCCTTCAAGTGGCATTTGTATTGTATAATAGGGGCAGCACTTTCCTATTTTCCGCGCGACAGAAACATGCCATTCATATGACAGTCAACAGTCAGAGCTATGTTTCTTTGTTAAACATTCAGAGTTGGAGTTTATACAAATTATTCGTGCATTCATTGGTGACCAAGTTGACACCATTAACTCAATACGGAAACAATTTGAATTCATAATCAACGTTTTTGGGTTTAGATCGCGTTATTTATAAATGTGTCGTAACCCTCCACCACCCGACACGGCCAATCAGTAAAAAAGTGTCACGTTGACAAAAGACAATTAGTTCACTGCTTTAGCCCACCGGTGTGTTGAAGCGTGAAACCACAACATTTACAATTTGAGTACGACGTTTCGCTGGTAATTGCATCCAGCATCATCGGGCTGTATATACGCTTCAACACACCGGTGGGCTAAAGCAGTGAACTAATTGTCTTTTGTCAACGTGACACTTTTTTACTGATTGGCCGTGTCGGGTGGTGGAGGGTTACGACACATTTATAAATAACGCGATCTAAACCCAAAAACGTTGATTATGAATAATATTGGTCGCGAAAGCCTACGTGTTAATTTGAATTCATATAGCATCTAAATGCAACTGCATCTAGAGGCACTTTACACAAGTGAGGTGCTACACAGGAGAATGTTTGAGAACCCAGTATTATTATTAAAGTGTACATAGCCTGGCACAAGCACCGTGGTGACATCACTGCCACTTAGTGGTGAAGGGCGGTTGTTGTTGTTGTTCTTATTAGAGGCCATCCATTTAGTACGTACGCTTGGAGGGGGGGAGGGGGTGACCCAAATGCGCACGCTTGCGTATTGGGGGCCTACTGACAACGTACGCATAGGAAACAGGGCGGGGGGGTGAAGCCTCGATAATAATGTGTCTACATTGGCCTTCAAATGAGTTAGATAGTCCGGCGGTGGACTATCTGTTTGTTTAAACACGTTAATATTATTAATCCTTGTTCGTTTCTGCGTGGATTAAATATCGGCCGTTCTATAGGATTCGGGGGGGGGGGGGGGGGGGTGCGTCAAGCGTACGTACGCAGGTGGGGGGGGGGTTAAAAAGTATGCGTGCATACAGTGAGGGGGGAGGGGTCATGTTTTGACAAATTTTTGCGTACCTACTAAATGGATGGCCCCTTATTGTGGGTGGCTGAAACCCAGATTTCAGGATCTCAGTGGTGCTGGTTCAGTGTCCTGAACTATAACACTGGTCTACAGCCAAAATGCTTCCACCTCAACCGTGAGTAGTCCAACTTTACTTATTCTGGGTCACTGAGAATTAAAATTATGCTTAAAATTGTTGATTGGCTTTAGTTTTCAAGATATGCTACTGGGTCAGTATATACGACCCTTGACTTGGGAATGGCGGAGGATAAGTGAGTTATAAAGGGAAGGGATCTCAATTTAAACCAGAAATGACTAAATTACATCTTTGACTGGATCTATTAATAATTCTATGACTGGGTTTGGACAGTACTTGCTTTTTGAGCAAAACAATGAATGATGCAATCTGAAACTGGTATTGTATCATACATGATATAAATTGCATCATGTTATTCCTAGAAGTCATGGATGATGCAATCATAACTCGGCTGAACAAATTGCCCTATATCAGCTCTAGAAATCATACAGTGTCGTGCTGTTTATTTGTCAGTGTTTGATTTTGCAAAGGGACACATTTCTGTTTAGCCAAAGTGAGCAGAGATGCCTCGTACTTGTGTGAACAAAGCAGATAACTTCTGCTATGTTTGTGGCAAAGTGACTTTTGCATCACAAAAGCGCAGTATAACCACTGGTTAAGAAAGCCTATTGCCTTTATTTTGGCTGCAAAATTGTAGATCTGGACAAGATGTGGGCCCCACACATATGCTGCAACACTTATGCTACAAATATTCACCAGTGGTTGAACAGGAAAATGGAATCTATGCCTTTTGCAGAGCGATTTCACCAGGACATTGCAACAATGAAGAAACGCTATCAGGGCAAATGGAGCCCATCAATGCTTGAATACAATTCCTGGACAGTGACAAGAGATGCTCCATTGAATGAATACAAGAGACAAGCCAAGAAGTGCCGAGTAGACACTGAATAAGGACTAAACTATGTTCTTATATATGCATAATCGTTTTTTTATTTTTGGTTATCCCTGCTATGTAAGGTAAGGTGATGGTTTTGATTGGATCTTTAGATGGCTCCTTCCTCAAGGTTGGGGTGATGGCTTTGCGGATTGTGTAATCTTGAACAAACACAAGATCCAGGTCCGATTTAACACAGTGCACAACATTCGTGACCTAATCCCATCTGTAAAGGACAAGATTCCTGACATGCAATATCCCGGCATCTACAAACTAAGCTGTTCCTGCAGCAGTTACATTGGGGAAACCAAACGACATGTCTCGGACCGTGTTCGTGAACACAATGCAGATCTGAAACATGTCAGGACCAATACTTGTGCCGTAGCTGATCATTACTTTAATGCGGCTGGCTCACATGAAATTGATTTCTCTAAGACGATGGTACTTTGCAAGCCGACTGGCTATCAACAGATTCGTTCACAAAGCCATTCATATATACAGACACATACACACTATGAGATCTCTTTTACCAGTGGCAAAATATAATAGTAAGTTTTTACCCTTTTAAACTGGCACAAAACTGACACCTTTATTCAAGGCATCATGTTTGCAATAACCACAGCACAAGTAGTCAAAAAAAGCAAACAAAAAGAAGCAACTCTGATAATGATAATAATATGCACTGTCCTTGAAGTTGATTGGTCCACACCCGAGACGGCTTTCTTTAGAGCCTAGTCCCCATTGGTGTTGGACCAGATGACACCAGAAGGCGTACAACTCAAACACAGTGCAATATCAGAGTATTGAGAGCTCGGGCAAAGCATTTACACTATGCGATCTCTTTTACTAGTGGCAAAATATAATAGTAAGTTTTTACCCTTTTAAACTGGTACAAAACTGACACCTTTATTCAAGGCATCATGTTTGCAATAACCACAACACAAGTAGTCAAAAAAGCAAACAAAAAGAAGCAACTCTGATAATGATAATAATATGCACTGTCCTTGAAGTTGATTGGTCCACACCCGAGAAAGCCGTCTCGGGTGTGGACACATGAAAAGACATACGTTTACACTTTGTGTAAAACTCTACTATATGCACAATATACATAGACGTAAAATGTAAAAACTTAAATATCTTGTTAACAGTAGCCAATCAGTTGTTTTAATTGTCATGTTTGAATTCAGCACGTCAAAATCCATAATAAACATTACATTTCGTCTGAAGCAGACGACGTCTAAAACATTATAGACCAGTGTAACATATGCAGCTATCTCCACTTATTTTTTCTGTTAAGTCTCTGGATAGTTTTATAATGAGTATTATTTATAGTAGGTGATAGATGAAAGCTTAAGTAATCAGCATCACCTTCACCTTCCCAAACATGAATGAGTAGAATAACACCGGCATGTCTTTATTATTGTCCTTTTGGCTCCCAAAACATCGCATCCGATTTATGAAATGATGAAGCCATTTGTTTTACATTAATTCAGTCCGAGTGGCATAAAAGTGTCTCTTTACCCAAACATGAGATGGTGCTCCTATGTACCGGTGTCATTGTGTAAGTGGTATACACCCTTTAGTGCTATGGCTGGGATTTAGTGGTATTCATTTTATTGATTGCCAAGAGAAACATTTCCTGATTTGGCCCCTAGCCTGGATTTGAACTCATAACCTATCACATCTTCTGACCACGGCACCAACATGTGACCTTAGCACAGACAAAATAATAATGGATGTTATTTTAACGGGCCTGTCCCATGCAATAAATATTACATTTTGGGTTAAAATAGATGTTGCCATTCTGAGACATATTACGTAATGTGTTGTGTCTCTGATGAACGGTAACGTTGACTGTGTATGTTTCATATTGATTTGTTGTTGCTGGATAGATGACCGACCTGGGCCTATTCCGTAATAGCCAGGTTAGATCATCTTTTTCTGCTATGCTTTTTTTACGGTTGCTTCATTTTAACAAGAGGATAAATCTGCTTCAATATTGAAAATGCTATCCTAATATGGAACTATACTATTTCACATTTTTGTTTCGACAAGGATTGCTTTGTTTGCAAATACAGAACGAGGCAGCTATGCAGCTCGCATGCTATGTAAAGGTCCAACTTTGTAACGCTACCATTGGCGGACAGGCGTCCACTAGAGGGAGCTCCAGGTAGCTCTTCTAGAGGCTGTTTGGCCGACGACTCCACACTGGCCAAATATCTTGGGGGGGGGAAAGGTGTGATGCTCACACCTTACCCCTCACTATATGCACATCCCTCAGTATTCGCTGTGCTGTAACCATTTATACTGCTGGGTGGACACGGGTGGGGGGGGGGGGGCAATTGAACAAGCGTGCCCATTGTTTCATTGGCCTCGCCGGGAGAATGAACCGGCGACCTCTGGGGCGCAGGTTCAGAGTGCGAAGCATTACACCGCGGCAGTAGTTTCTCCTACTTCTTCAGAAGACTCGATTAAGTTTCCTCGGTTTAGTTTTTTTTCCACTGAACTCTATGAAGCATAACTATGGCTAATTTACCGTAGGCAGCTCGTGGTGACCCAGACCGCTGAAAAGCACCAGTCATGGAGGTCTAATTTGTTTATATACAAGTCTGTGCATTCTAGTGTGCATAGCATGTGATCTCTGTTCATGCCAGTGAGGTCATATATCAGCCAGTTTCCCCTCCCGCCCTCTCCAAATTGTGTCATGTTGTTAAACACTTTAAGTGAGGGCTTGTAATTTGATGTTTGAAATTGTTTGAACGGGAAATTTTATTTACAAATGCACAACTACACATCACATGCAGACATCGTCTGTGCTGTAATTATTGCGTCAGTGCCACTTGGTCGGATGGCAAACAAGGATTAAGTGTAGGACGTTGTTTATCCAATGGGTCGACTTGCACCCTTTGCTGAGGGCCGCCAATAAAGCTGAGTGCTGGCGCAAACCCTTTGAGGCAGGGACCATCCTCCAATGGTGTTGTGACACAGTGCGGCTGTCCTGCTTTAACTAAGCACAGTATAATGATTGTGTATGTATCTATATTGAAGTTCTTTCGAACCGTATGTATCCAACCGTGCTAATTGGAGGTCCTGGGCCTTTCCTAGGTTGACTCAACCTCAAATGAGTAACTGGCTCGGTGTGTAAACATCGCTGACCAAATCACACTGGTCAAATCTTGGAAATGGGGTTGAGTCTGGATATCAGTTGGATGGACGACCAACAATCACAACGGGTGTCATTGGCTGCTGCGACGCTATGTTGTGAGCACATCAGGGCAGCGAAGCAAAACCCATTGCTTTACTGTCCACCTCTACCTACACGCATTTCCCAGCACGGTGGACAAATGGCCACTACAACCCACAGTGCATAGGCGAGTGCCCTCGTCCCGTAGTGCTGTTGACAAAAGGGTGACGCGTGCTTTTGTGAGTTTTTAGCAATGAGGATGTGAGCAGAGCTTCGTAGCTAACATCCCCATCAATGTGTCCACCCCCTGTTTGTCTGTAAACCTGCAGAGGGGCTACGGTGCCCAGCGAGAGGGGCTGCTCGCGCTGACGCTGGGCTCCGTGCTGCTGCTCGGCCTGCGCCTGCGCTGGATGTGCGGCGGCCCCCCGAGCTTCTCGGGCTCCGACAACCCAGCGGCTGACTCACCGGACACGCTCACGCGGGCCCTCACCTTCCACTACCTCCCGGCTGCCAACGTGGCACTGCTGCTGTGCCCGGCCACGCTCAGCTTTGACTGGTCCATGGACGCCGTACCGCTTGTGCGCTCCCTGCGCGATCCCCGCAACGTCGCCACCGGCCTCCTCTACCTGGGTCTGGCCGCCTTTCTGTGGTGCATCCTCCGTGGCCTCAGGGTAATGTCCATCCCCCTCACTCTCTCCTGTGCAGCCGTCTGTGCTGTACCGGTCTTCATAGGTGCTCGCTAACAGCACTTGCCCCAACAGTTTGTTAAGGCTATACGGGGATTTATGTCTTTGTGTGTGTGTGTGGGAAGCGGTGGTGTCGTGATTAGCACACTGCGCTTCAAACTTAGGAAGAGGAGTTTAATTCCTGCTAATGGCCAACACCATTGACGATTAACTGAACCGGTTCTGGGCCTCCCCTAGGTCGACTCAGCCTCAAAGGCGGTCAAGCGTGGTCCTGGCCACTCACCCCTTTGTGTGAAATGCCAGTGTTCATGGGTGTTCACTAACAGCCCCCATAGTCTGTTAAGACTATACAGGGGGTGATTGTCTTTGTTTGTGCACATAAGCTTTCACTTTATGGAGCATAGTTTCACTGCTGATGAGAGTAATCTTGATTTGTTTTTGATAAAGTTCCCTTCACGCCGGGCCATTTCAAACTGCTTTACGCGCGATACGCGACTCATATCGCATGTCATCTCAAACATTGTAGGGGCACCCCCAGTGGCAGCTGTCCCCTGTGGGGCACAAGGTGACTCAGCACCTGAACCTGCAAGCAGGGGGCGATTGCTCTGAGTAATCCAGGCGGTTGTGCTATATAGCGCTCTGACGTGTTTTTGGGTTGTGCCATGTGTTGTTAGAGTTTTGGCAGCGCTGGGTCAGTGGTGTTCATGCCCCATTTCAATGATGGAACCACAATGACCTACTAAGCCCCTTTCTTTAAATGTCAACTCTCTGGGACAAATTGATAAAACAGTTGGAAGCCAGTAGTTTAGTAGTACCCTGCAGGCAGGGTTGGCAAATCATGCATAGATGAATTCTGCAAGCTAATGAGATGGATTTTAAGACAGCAAATTATATTTATATGTCTTACATTATTTACCTCTGATTGCTTCCATTCCCACCTGTTTGAAAACAACAAAAAAACGTAGGTTTGAAGCATTCGTGACTGCAAGGATTCATACTTTTAGGTTTTTTCGGTAAAATCCCATAGGTAAAAATATTAACAACAATAATAAATGAAAATAAATCAATTCATTGATTTGAAAATAAATCAAATGATTAATTTATTTTACTTTATTATTATTTTATGTTTTACTTTTTATTATTTTTACCTACGTGACTTTACCGAAAAAACCTTAAAAGTAACAAAAAAACAATTGGATCAACCATACAGTTCCAGATGCTCTTGTTTCAGTTTGATCTTTCAGGGGAAGTTAAAAGAGTACCACTTTGTAGGTCATTCTGTGGATAGGCTGGCCATGCCATGGGAATTAAGAATTTGCACCATGCCTGAGGGCTGCCAACAAAGAGTGGAGTGCTGCCTCAGTGCTTCTTTGATCAGAGACACTTCTCCTCTAATATATATGAAAATTTTTTCCAACATCCAAACGCTTGCGTCCACAGCACAGAAAACGTGCACACAGAGGCGGACAGCCCCTATTGCACAAGAGCAAAACGAACGGCACGAGCTGCTCGGAGCATGGGGACGGCAGTGCCAATGGCGGTGCACCACCACCACCATCATCACCGCCGCCGCCGCCATCGCCACCTCCGCTCACGACCGTCGCCGTCGTGAAAAACGGCAGCAGGAAGTCCAACGGCGTCGCAGGGCCCGAGGGCAGGCGGGCACCGCGCCCCCGCTCGGAGCGGACGCTCAACGTGGCCATCGCGTCACTGGCGATGCTGGTGCTGCCCTTCGTGCCGGCCACCAACCTCTTCTTCTACGTGGGCTTCGTGATGGCCGAGCGGGTTCTCTACATCCCCAGCATGGGCTACTGCCTGCTGGTGGCGGCCGGCGCCCGGGCACTGGCGAACGCCGGAGGCGCTGCCTCTGCCGCCGCCACCGCCGCCGTCGCCGCCGGCGCTCCCTCCCCCGGTTCTGGCCGGCGACGGCGCAGGCTGCGGCGCGTGCTGCTCGGCGCCGTGACCGGCGGGCTGTTGGCAGTGCACGCGGCGCGCACCGTGCACCGCAACCGCGACTGGGCGAGCGAGGAGGCGCTCTACCGTGCCGGCATCGCCACCAACCCCGCCAAAGGTGCACTGCTACGTGTGCCGCGTGGGTTGTCACTGCGCCTCGGGTTTGCCACCCGAGCAGGTGCTTTTGCCAGGGTTTGTCGTATTTTTGCAGCAATTGTTCTGAGGAGATCTCTGAATCTGTTAGCAAAAAAACATTGCCACTGGGGAGACACAGGCGGTCGGGCGTGGTGCTGGCCACCCACCCCCTCGTATGTCGTGCTCGCCTTCATAGGTGGTTGCGGACAGCACTTGCCACAACAGTATGTTAAAGCTATATGGGGGATCTTTGTCTTTGTTGGAATGATGCAATTTCAAGTCGACTGAAGTCCCTGGCAGAGGCGTCACTTTGCTGCACTGCCAGCATGAGAGGTCACTCTGAAAATCAATGGTCTCATTCCGTCTGCAGGTGTTGGGAACATAAATTGAAAACAAAGAGACATATTTTGGCCATTAGAGAAGGAAAACAAACCTTTGCGTGTTTAAAAGCAGAGTCCAACAAATCACTGGGCAGGAATGCGGACGAAGGGATGTGCATGATAGCCGCTGCGTCAGTGCGAAAGTGCATACTTAGACCACGATTTGATTATAAGTGCTGTGTTTATTTTCATCCCATTGAACAAGGATAACAGTAAAGAGTAAAAATAAAAACGCAAGCAAACAATTTTGTAAGCGCTTAGGAAATGATTTAAAGGTTTTTTAAGCAGTAACATTTGGATGGGTCTCTCCCCTCATTGAGGAATGTGGACAGTGATTAATTTGTGTTTTCTTCTGCCGTGAAATTGACACGCGGACATGCCAGCCTGTATTCATTGGCTGAGGAGGGACCCTGTGGGTTTGTGTGATTAAGGGGAAATCAGTTTCATGTCTAAGTCTCCACGGAACTTAAATAAACTAACCACAATCTGTCTACATTGTTTATGCTTAGGAATATAATTACTTTTACACAACGCTATGTATCAGCGCTTTTGTGGGTGTGGATCTTGCACTTTCATCTCAGATAGATTCTAAGTGTTGGGGAGTGTTTAGGGACCAAAAAGTGGAACAAGTTCAACCTCGCAATAATATTTGTGGTCATCACCAGCCATTATTGTCCTTTACATAGCCAGGTGGAAGCCCATTCAGAATCAGAACACATTCTTGTGGAGGGAGCTGGTAGGAACGTTGGGTTGCTCGGTCAATGACCAGGGTCAACGGTGGCATGGTGTATTCCGCAAATATGCCCGACTGTAAGGGCGGGCACAAGCCGGCGTGAGTAGGTTAAACATTGAGTTTTATAAGGGCACCACGGGGTGACCAGCCCCTCCCCAACCAGCCCCACCTCTCCCACCCCCCACCCAGCCCCACCTCTCCCACCCCCCACCCAGCCCCACCCTCCCCAACCAGCCCCTCCCTCCCCACCCAGCCCCTCCCTGCACGACGGACGGACACAATAATCCCCTATGGGCTGGTGTAACCAGGAGGTTCCTACCAGTATTATGTATTTATACTGGAGGAATCCGATTCGCTCTAAAGCTCTTTTTCACAGATGACCAGTGGAGAGATATTCACAAGCGATGGCAGTGTAACTCTTATTATTTTATGCACAGGTATGTTCATTATGATAATTTAGTTGTACTTTTAAACCTTTGTACTTGGGATTTGTGTAATGTTCAGGCATAATAGTGACCTGCTCTTTTCGATGATGTCACAGGCTCTATACAATTTTAAGTGAAACATATGGCAAACTTAAATAGCAAGACATTTAATACGTGCTTAATTTGTCAGCTTCATGATCATGATACAATTTAATCTCCAAGCTTGAATAATATATTGGCTAAAAAGTATATGTAACATCACGATTTAGTAATTCAGACATTTATAAGATATGCAGTGTCGTTTTCATTTTCATATTTCATATTTTGTCCTAGTAGTGTTTTGTTGGCCCTTAAATTACTGTGCAGACTATTTTCTCCATCGACATGTACATGTTCACATTGTGTTTCAATTATAGTGTTGAATTTACTTCTCTCGTCCTCTGATTGGATGTAATGCTGGTTGGTGATGAGATTAAATCCGATTGATTGAATTACATCTGATCGTCTGATAAGCTGGAGTAACTGATAAGCCGTACTCCAGCCTATCAGCTGATCAGATGCAATTCAATTAATTAAATCTAATCTAAATGTGTTAACTTAAAACGGAACAAAAATTTTCTTTATAAAATAAATATGTATATATTTTGAAATATCATTATAAGGACTGGTCTGGTGAGCTAGTGACAATCAGAAGCTTCTCTAAACATTCACTATTAATGTATACAGTAACCATTGACACTGACATGAGACTGTGGTCAGAGTGCAGCAATCAAACTAAACTAGTGTTTAGTTTGTTGTCCTTCCCCCGCACCTCCGATGAGCACGGTTGGACACGAAGGGTGCGAAAGAAGTTCAACTTCTTTAAAATAAAAATGTTGCTAGTTCAACTCCCAGTCATGGGTTACTTAGCAGTCTATCATCCTGCAGGGGTCGATAATATGAGTACCACAAATTACATTGTTGTACTGTATCTCTACGCCCCAACATATATGCTCCCCACCTTCACCAACTACCATCCAGCAGGACGTAGATCGGTCAAAGTGCTGTTCATGCACACTCCCGACGGACCGAGACTGGCTCATCATCGTAGGAATGTGAAATTCCCACCATTGATTCAGGGCCTCAATGGACTTGAGTAGAAGCGCGTTATTTAGGCGTGGTTTTCAAATAGAATTGTCGCAAGCAGAGTATCTTGCAGCCTGGCTATTAGCTGTTGGGATGGTGCTGGGGGGGGGCAGGCTGGCGGTGTGTGGGACGTGGTGGATAACGAGAGAGGGAGAGACATTGCCTCGTATGTGCCGTGCGTGCGAGCAGCCTGGGGGAACCTGGGCAACGTGCTCAAGAGCCAGGGCAAGGTGGCCGAGGCAGAGCACGCCTACCGCAACGCCCTGCACCACCGCGGGAACATGGCCGACATGCTCTACAACCTGTGAGTGCCACAAACCCATGGCCAACACCTACACCACCGCCTTGCCTCAAACCCATCCACCTTCTCTTCTGTTAAGAGCCGCTCGCGGCGATGCACGCCCATAATGCAGCACTGTGGACGCAAGGGTTGGTGGATGTCGTGGTGCCATATCCTGGTTTTCCAGGAGAAAGCGGTACCGCAAAAATACGGACTCCCACCTGTTCCACCAGTATGAATGTAGCCCACTCACACACGTGAGTTTCCTTCCGGGTGCTCCTGTTTCCTCCCACATGTAAACGCGCATTAATTGGGCAACAACACCTTAATATATATAGACAACTACAGCGCTTCCAGCAATTGATGGTGCAGGCTCACCACCTGGCTGCCTTCCCACTTGTCTGTGGTTCTTTACGCTTTCTGTCTTTTAAAATATGTTTATTACAACTCAACACGAGCCCAGTACGAAGCACCCGTCACGGTGCCGAGGGGCGGGGGAGAGAACAGAAACTCTGTGAGAAAAAGCCCGAATTTGCTGCTCTAAGGCTTAATGAGGGGGGTGGGGGAGGGAGATTTGAGCTCTCTGCTCCACTCAGGTGGGGAAAGATAACTAATAAAGTGGTCAAAGAGACAGGGAAGGGGTGGGGAAGGGGGGAACGGGAGAGGGGGAAAATCACACCTTCTGTTTTAAAGAGTGAGCGAATATTGTGTGGCATGTTACAACTTTGAAATTATTACATTACTGTGGTATTTACTAAGTATGCCAGTACACAAACGTTTAGCCTTTGCAAATGGTCGAGGCAAGTGTTTGTAGTTAGCACGTGCTTACATTTTCACAAACAATGCTAGCTAATAATTTATCTTAGCAAATATGAATATATAATGTGTTATAATGCAATCCCACTTGCCAACTTGGTTAAAAGAGAAATTTGCGTCATTATCCTTGAATAAGTTTTTCCATGTAAGGACTGGTTCTGGCTTCATCCCTGCAAATGTTGTTGGTCACGAGAGTTCAGCAAATGTCTCGGGTGCAGAGCGTGCGTTCGGCAATGGTGGCTTTTGGACCGTCTGTGGTTCTGAAATACGTGTTTAGTGTAAGGAAATTGACCTCACAGGTATGTCCAAACATGTAGACCTAATCTAACACTCCTATAATGCTGCTGATGGGGGACAAAACAAAACATAGATGTGATTGCTTTTTTGCTTACTTTTTTTCCCACAAGCCTGAAACTGCCAATATCAGTGCAAGACTTAAATCATGACTGACAAAAGATGCAGGGTTTGTAATCGTGTAGCTTTCAAAGGGTAATTGTTCAGCACATATCCTACTAGCTTTACTACCCGGTTTCGCCCGAGACTTGGATTCTTGTCTTGGATTAATACACAGCCTACGCGGAGGGTGGGGGGGGGTGACGTCAGCAGGCACACTGCGTGACGCTGCCGCATGCGGATGACATCACAGATGTGACGGCACCGCTCACTTGCCGTGCAAAATATATCCATTATTGCCCCCCCCCCCCAACCAAAATACAAAAGTCTATTTTGAGACTTTTACCATTGTGTCCAGTCCCAGTCTGGAAGCTTCCCAGATGCCAAATTTCAAGTTTGTTGCATGTTGGGAAGTATGCTAAGCATTTCGAACAGACCAACATATTCACAAATGTCCCTTTTATATATAAGATATGCTGGCTAAGGCTATGCGATTTTCAACAGATTTAAGTCCAGGGATTTATTGTTAGAAGTTTGTTCGGTTTAAAAATGAATAACCATGTGTTTTTTTTGCTGTGTTCTTCTTGGTCGACTAAAAAAGGTGTCGTATATGTTAGTGAGAAACACATCACTGGTTGCAATATGAAAAGTAGAAAACATTTTGTGGCCTAAAATGTTTGGCCTTCTCTTGACATACACATCATGAATGTAATACGGGAAACCCTTGCCCACTGCGGGGGCTACGTCCTTAAAAATAGACGCAATTGGCATATGCATGATCCGCAAATGAAAATTGGAAAACTAGGATTTGGTTCACAGTTCACAAATTAAACACCCCCTCTTTTTGTTTTTATATTACCTTACATGAACCCAAATATGAAACAGTATCAATCTTGATTTGAAGCTTTCGTGACTGCAGAAATCCATAATCTTTGGTTATTTCGGTAAAGTCACGTAGATAGAAAATTAATAGATCACAACGTTTCGATCGCAACACAAGTCTTCAGGTGAGAGACGGTCGCTTGTGTTGCGATCGAAACGTCGTGATCTATTTCATTCACTATCTACGGGACTTTACTGGAAGAACCAAAGAGTATGGAACAGTATGTTTTATGTAAAATAGATCAATATTTCAATACAGTGTTAAATGTAATCTGTACAGTAAATGTTTAGAATGGCAAAAAAATTCTAATGAGAAATGAAAATCATGAGGGCCCGCACCTCAATGCCTCCTCACTGGACGATCGGATTATGCGACCTGAGACCCGCGGTGGGCTGTGTGGGAGACGAGATGGAGACAAGATGGCGGCAGCATCATCGCAAGCAGTGCAGTTAGAGCACCTGCACAGTGCTTCTTTACGATGCATCCTGTCCAGGAATCGGGCGGTCGACTGACAATGGTCGAGCCACAGGGGCAGGATTGGCAAACAATACCTCAATATATTTGACGCGAATGGTAAAATCTGCGATTGGGAAATGCACGATGGGCAAGGATTTGCTGTATATTATTAATACGGTTGGGCAGGCAGCAACACTGACAGGTGTGTGTTTATTTAGATAGGTATCCTTTAAACCAAGCCAAATTGTGACATATCTTTGTGAGTTCTGAGGAAAATTCATGGAGAGTTGCAGGTGGAGGAGTTACAAGAAAAATCCCATCACTACACGAACATTAGTGCAGGCTGGAAAACAATTTTACAACAAACGAGTGAAATTAAAAGCTAAATCGCACATCTGTTATGACCAACAGGACAACGTTTTTTGAAAGTCCAAACTGCGCACCACTGCACGATATGCAGAAATATAATTGAGATATAGTTTAATGCAACGTTAAAAAAGAGGCTGATCACGTTGACCCTTGTATGTCAAAATAGCCAAACCATTCAGTCAGTAGAGTTTTTAGGGGCTTGTGACCACTATTTCCAGCTGAACATTTTCACCTGTCGTATTCGAGAGAGGAAAATTGTGGAAAATAAAAAGCAAAGCTGCTCTTGGCGAACAGGATGTGTATGGCCGTGTGGACACAATGAGAAGATAGATACATTACATGACTGGTTCTGTCAATTTTCTTAAAACTACCCGCTTGCTGCTGGAATTTTTGAGAGCCTAAAATAAAATGTTTCGCTCCGGATGATCGCTGCAAAGTATGACCTGTGTTTTGATTTAGTGTGCTGATCTTAAAGGTGCATTGAAAAATTATAATACTCCGATTGATGCTCCTGCTGTTGTGGAGTGACTCATGCAGCCAGCTATGGCTGCAGGGTTTTGGTAGTACATGTTGTTTATGCCATTTATTGTGAAAATTCCGTCAGTTCCTATGATCACTGTTTCATTGCTTTATTTTGGTGATTTCGAAAAGTTTACTGGTTTGGCTATGTTTGTTTGTAGTACGGAGTAAGACTGATGGCCTTAATCTAAGTTGTCTTATGGTTGTTGTTGTTTGACTTGCATCCCACTGGGATTTTTGCACACAGCGTTGGTGTACGGTGTTTTTTCTGCAATATATTGCTGTCTTTTCTTGGATTTTCTTGGATTTTCTGTTAGCACGTATTCACATATTCACTTTAAGATGTTTTCTTGTTCGTGTTTTTGTTTTTTGTTTGTTGCGTTTGCACCCGATTCAAGAGCCGAATGGCTCACAGGGCTATACCTAATAAATGAACTTGAACTTGTCAGCAAAAGTGCAAATGGGAGGAAGCACCAAAGCAGGGCATCTCAAGCATTCGAGCACATTGCCTCATATGCTTTCAGCGTTGCCTCTGCCCAGTGTGTTCTGTGTTGACATCTTAAGCATTGTGACATTAAGCAGGATCAGTTGTATGCACAATATATGCAAGCAGTCTGTTTATAGAATCGGCCACATTTCATTTCTTGGCTGTAAAATTCTTGGCACAGACACCAAATTGTTAGTTTATATGTCTATGCTTACATTTGTTTGGCTTAACTTTTCCAAAAGAGCAAGATATAAGTTAAACATTGCAAGTGCTGCCATTGAGTACATTTTCAATGTATTGTGCTGCTTTTTAGCAAATGTAAAATGTTGGGATTTAAATGTATTGCAATGTAGTTAAACTAACACTGATGATCATAGCACATTATAATGTATGTTAGGAGTAGTAAGAGCATTTGATTAAAAAAACCCTGGCGTATCACAAGTAGCCATTTGCACATTTCCAGACATTAAAATGTTCATGAAGTTGCTATTTAAATAAATGTCGATTCACTGATTTTTGGCATAATGGTGAAAGGTTGCAATTATAATCCATGAAGTGAGAATGGTAAATTGCCACGAGTTTCGCTCACTGACATTTTATGAAATGAGTGTCTGGCAAGGCCATCGTCTCAATATACACCAATGTTCAATGTACAGTGCACGAGCCAATCGTTCAATTGGAGCTGGTGGTGTTTTTTTAAATAAATGAAATTAAATATTTGGCACGTCATGTACTTCAGCATGTCATAACGGAACGGGACCCAGGCGAATAAAAGACACCTTTCAATTGACCGATGTCTGCAGCGATCACAGACGGCTGAGTGGAACGGCGTTATAGGCGTTGTCGTGCGAGTCCGCGTCATGGCGAGTGTTGGTGAGAATGACCCTTCATTTGCGATTGTTGGCAGCATATAAATGGTTCCGCACCTCTTTAAAAATGCTAAACTCTCGGATTATATTTACTCAAGTGAAAAGTGCAGTTACTGCTTAACTTTTTAAAAGGCTCCTTTAAAATATGCTAATATTCAATTTGGAGTCTGCAATTGTGTTGAAATTTAATGACTTCGAACAACTATTTACAATAATTGTTTCTCTTGAGTAACTGCAGTGGCAGACATAGGTTCAGTTTGTATTTTCTCATCGTTGCATGGCTTAACAATTACTTGCCGGCACTAGTTTTGTGCGGCAGGTCCAGTAAGAGTACGTCTTTGAGTGTGCCGCTCAAATGGGTACTGTTAATGTCTTTCAACGTGGATTTTCGGCCATTCCCTGGACAAACCGGCACATTAACGAGAGCCTAATTGGATGTGGGAAAAGAGGAGGTTTGTGAATGTGCACAGACTGCAGAACAGTGGTCCCTTGAGGCTCCTCGCAGACGTTTTGTTGGGTCGGCTTTTTTCGTCCAGACGGGAGCTCGGGTGGGCAGTAATTCTATGAGATTGGGCCTTTGGCCGGTGGCCACTCGGACAAACTTTTGAAATTATGAAGGACGATGGAAAAGAAGTAAAAAGTGAAAGCGTATTGACCTACAGGCAAACATGGAGGCCAATTGTTTTTTTTCTCCCCTATATTCTTTCCTTGGCTGCTGTGTGGGCAATAGTGCTGAGTACAATGATGTCATGTGGTGTTCAATGTAAAGTTGACAAACACAACATTCAATCCTCTAAAGGGCCCTGGGGTCTTTTGTTTTTCAACACGCATGTAGGCATATTGTTCACACACCAAAAAAATAGCAGTTTATACTATCCATAATAGAGGTTTTTTTGGGTTAGATCGCGTAAATATATAAATATGTTGTTAAAACCCGCCAACCACCCAACACATTTATATATTTACGCGATCTAACCCCAAAAAAACCTCTTATGGATGATATTGGTCACGGAGGCCTACTACGTGTTAAACTATTTATATTAGTGAGCGTCTTTTAAGGCAGACACGGCACACAAATGCTAAAAATCTCTGACTTACAAAGTTGATGTCATAGAAGACTGTATTTTTATTATTATTCCAATGTAACTATTAGGGTGAAGTATTTGCATTGCATGTACGAGTGAGTGTGCTCAAGAACAGTGTAAGCCGTAACTGTCTATAAATGATAAACAGGGGGACCCTTGTGTTTACCATGGAGCTATGAAACTAATATACATTTTGACTGCTGTGGAGCACGAGGGAATGGCAAGATATGCATTTAATGCTCAGTCAGATTAGTGTCGACCCAGGCCCAGGTTGAGAGAAAGTGCGCTGTCCATTACGTTCATTGTTCTTCCGTCAACAAATATGCACACCTCTTTACAATTTCACACAATTTACGTAGATTCTGGGGAAAAGGCTGCCCATCCACATTTTTATATTATTTTATTCATATTTGTTATGCAGCCACATGTAAATTCAATTGGGCAAAACACCTCAGGTTTCTATATATATATTTTTTCAAAACCTCCTTTAAATAACATTTAAGTTGAAGTGTGCAGCTATATTCCAACAAGCATTTGACATTGGTGGTCCTGAGCCAGTATCTCTAAAGAAACACAACTGTTGACTTGCCACAAATGAAGTACTTCCATATTTTATACCCCCTCCCCCCATGGGATGATGATGGGCTAAGTCAACACCATACCAGGATTTAAACTCAAAACGTTCCGACGATGGGTCAGGCACTGTGCCACAAAGACTCCTGGCCGATCAGATTATGCATTCAATAACAACACATGGATTAGCTTGAGCAGTTGTGTACACAGATGGCTCTTGATTAGTACTGCAGTTTGAGCACCAGGTTGTCCACTTAATCAGACGCCACGTAAAACTGCATTAAAATGCGCAACTCTTCCGTTGAGAAATGGTGAAGAAGAGGAGAGAGACTGCCTGTGATTTTCATGGGTGAAAAAAACCCGATTTTTCCAGCGGCAGGAATCGGGTTTTTTCTTCAATACAATTAAACCCGATTTCGGGGAATTAAAACCTGGTTTAATGAATACGAAACTCTGATAGGCTTAGGCTGCTTCCTCGTCGGTGCTGCTATCGTACTTGGGGCCGTCGGGCACGGGGTTGTCGTAGAATGCGGGCAGGTTGGTCGTGATGAACACGAGCTTCTCCACAATCGTGGGCGCCAGTGAGTTCCTTAGCTTGGAGTGGATGAAGCCCATCGTTGAGAAGTGCGGTTCTGCAATTAGAACCAGTTAAACCGAATTTCTCCCAATCTCAGATGATCGGGTTTAATATAAAAAGACAATTAAACCCTATTGTAAAAAACCCGACTGTGCCACCCTTGGTGATTTTGCACATCATTAGAACAATTTAATCACCGTTGGATATGATTCCAGGTAATTTTTACTGATATAAACTTTTACCGGGCTTCGTCATATTTGCATTGAGCTTGACTTTGCATCCGTCTTTGTAAAGTTCTCCAATCCTATCCACTGTTTGTGAGAATGACTACAGTACGATGTAAGCAAGTCGAAGGTGATTTACGCATTTTCGTGTTGTTTGGCACGATGACCGACATTTGCGCACCACGTGCTTGGAGCTGCTTCACGAGCAGATTTCTAAATTATGGAATGAAATGTTCACGAATCTCATTATTTTGAACCGACCATTTTTTTGCATTGAAGAAATTGCTTAATGGCAAATACAGCCACACTTTTGAATGCTATTCGTAAAGCCACTCGTGACTAAAACTTGAGTATATGCCATTTTTGTAAATACTCTTAAATAAAGTTGAAACAGCAGAATCAATTCCAGTATCCATAATGTACCTGTAGCCATTTGGGTTTCCTCTGCAAAATAAATCATTATCATTACCAGCCTTGGTCAATCCACGGGTAGATGAAAGCCTCCCCAATCCACAAAATAAATTAATAATCAAAATTTTCTCTGAGACAGTTCATTAATGGACGTTGACTTAAATATATGCTCATGTTGAATTCAACAGTACCTTTATACAACACAAGGGTTATCCAAAACATATAATGAACTCGTCGAAATGAAAATATAAAAAGCAGAATAAAATGAGTAAATTTTCAAGAAAACTAAAATAAATGTTACCATATACAATGAAGAATGTTGTACTGTTCGCACATAATCGATGCTTGATAGTCTTTCATCACTGCCATCCATGGAAATGTTTCGGTGTGTTACAGCCGGTGTGAGTTACAGATGAATGCACTGGCCATATATTTGTCATGGACTATGGGAGATCATATTCCCTTTAGACGGCTCCACAGCATGCACAGTCAGTCAGTCAGGTGTTTGGGTGCCAAAGGATAAAAAAAGGCAGAACTTTTCCAAGAGCTTGATTTTGGCACATTAGAGCAGAGCACTAAAGTCAAAACAAGGATTACTTTCCAAAGGCTTTCTGGAGTAAATGTCAGGGCTTATATATATTTAAATATGTGTGTGCGTTTATTGGCTTATATAGGTGTTAATAACAGCGTTTGCAAGTTAAATGGAGTTTTTTTTATTCTGTATTGTATGTATATGCAGGAGAATGCCAAAGATCCATGCTCTCAAAATCCACAAATGTCGGTACTAATATAATTTGCGGATTACCGGTGTTTGGTGACTGCTCCTGTAGTCCATGGGACCATTGGTCCTGAATTCTGCGAAAAATGTCAGATATTTTTTGATCTCTTCTGGGAGTTAATTCCGTAATCTGCGGCACACTACATCTGCATATTGTTAATATATATTTTAGTTGTAATTTATTGTAATATTTGTTGTAATTTTATGAAAGGTATGCACATTGATAAGAGGCCACCGTCTCCCATCAATTGTTTATTGCTTCAAGCCATTAGTATCTCTAAAAGGCTGCCATTTACTTAGCTATTTGAATCCTTATCATTTTGTCAATAGCTTCTTTGCAATGCAAAATCTTTTAGCGTAGACTATATGGAAGAATTTCCCCATTTGGGGTCTCTAGGAAAATAGTAATACATAGTATCCAAAAATGTTTTGACACGCTTTCCTTATAAAACCGGCACATTTTTCAGAGATCAGCAGAGTGGTGCAGCCAACTCCTCCCATAATCCAAGGAACACCCAAATCAGGGCAACATTTTTTGGGGGAGAATTACAGAACGAGCCACCACGGTACGCCAAGCATTGCGAGAGCCGTGAAAATGGTGCCTCCATATCAACGTGGATTAATGGAGGTTCTGCTGCATAGACAATGACATGTAGTGGAAATAACATTGTGCCTCAAATCCTGGTGGGCCTGGTTTTCATTCCTGACCAGCAGTGAAAACTGGGTTCTAAACCTAGTCTGGTCCTCTCCTGAGTCTTGGCCCATCTTAAGTTTACTTCTTTTCATATTGGTAAGTCAATGTTTTGATACAGTAAATTTAGCTGTGACGGTCCCACCTGTTGCCTCCTAAACGTCGTGATTTATTGATTTATTATTATTATATTTTTATTTTATTTTTTACCTACGTGACTTTACTGAAAAAACCTAAGAGTATTAATCCTTGCAGTCACGAAAGCTTGAAATCTAGAAATAAGTCAATGTTATCATTACCTATGACTTAAGCAACACATAAAGACAATTTAATAGGTAAAGGCTGCAAGAAAACACTCAAAATAATGATGCCCTGTCGTATATACCTGATCATAAGGAGTTCAGCAATGCATATATATGAAGACCTATTTTTTTTTTCAATATACCATGTCATTGAAGTGATACTTTCTCATCTGAATGAAGGCTCTTCATTTTTTTTATCAAAGTTCCATCGTTAAAAAAACATATATTTATCTTCCGTGTTGTGTTTTTCACTTACAAATGCGGTTGCTGTTTGTCCTCAGAATATTTTATGTAATTTTCATTGCATAATGTGCAGCAATATCACACAAGTGTAGTGTGGTGTGACAGTTAAATGGTGTTTATTCTGTATGATTAAAAAGCTTTCACAAGCAAAGCTTTTTACTCAAAATGAGTTCAAAGTCAGCTGAAAGAACGGGTGAGGGATAGGAAAATGTAATCCATTATGCTCAGGTGGCTGCTGTAGAACACACGGATCTGTACACCAGCATTCTTGATGCTTTATTTGGCACTCTCGGCAATGAATGGCTTACTGAGTCATAGAAACTCAACTGACTTGTTCTGGTTGAATAGTAGGGTGTCGTTAAAAAATTGAGGTTAAATGCACACTGGGTGAGCATGTGATTGAGAGAAAAATTGTGTGTGCGAGGATAGCTCAATTTTCACACATATAGAAACAATTTTGTGTGCAGCTATGTGTATGATTTGGTGATGTGGCTCTGTACAAGCGCATTAGCCATTTGTTGCAGAGGTTCACGGTTCGAATCCAGTGGGCCACCCTGGTTATTTACTGCCGGTGCAGTAGTTATGTTACTGCGCACCGTTTGGTTCACAGTGGACGTTAAGTTCCCTTGACGCTGTTTGAAAATGCAGGTCACTGGTTTCCAGTGTTGGGGTCCAAATTTTCCATTTTCGAAATGTTCCACTAAAATATTCCATTGGGATTATATGCATTGCAATCATCGACCCTGACTGCCAGACTGAATGCATACTCTCACAAGCCATGTACTGAGTCACTTTATGCCCATAGGGACAACTGCCACTGGGGGTGCCCTTTCAAATGCTTGAGATGAGATGTAATGTAAAGCGCTTAACATGTGTAAAGTGACCTGATATGCCCTGCAATCTCAAAATTACGATAATTATTAATGAACTACAAATTTTTACTAACTTGTTGTAATGAACAAGAATAGAGTAATCAATTTAGTGTTTTGCCTTGGTAGACTGTGGCTCAAAACAAAAGTTGTTTCGACATATATCAATTTATAATACACGTTTGTATGTTTCCATATTAAGTCGACGCATCTAGGATACCCTGGCTTTAAAGTATATGTGAACTTGACCCTATGTGTTTTGTAAAATATATACTGTAAATTAATTTAAACTGTGAAAGACTTAATGGATAGGTTTAAAGGGGAGGCCACCTCCATCAGATACTACTCTAGGTAATGCACGTGTATACTTCTGTGGAAATGAAGACCTAGCCAACATGACCCTGAATAGGCCAATCATGAAATGTATCCGAGGGGAGCTTATGTTACCATATGATAGAGGAAACCTTGGAGTTAGGCTACCCAAAAAGTTAGTGTAGTTTCGTATGGGTTACTTCATGATTGAATACACATTGTACATGCTATAGTCAGGCAATAACATCACACAACTGCAAACATTAGCATTTAAAAGCCAGACCTGTAATGTGTCAAGTATCACGTGTGTTTGATAAATTGTTATTGTTGTGCTTTAATTCACAGAGGCCTGCTGCTCCAGGAGGAGAACAGACTCAATGAAGCATTGTACTACTACAAGCTGGCCATCGGTGCCCGGCCAACATTGGCCTGTAAGTCTTTGTGGTTCTGCACTATAATAACAATGTGGATTTACATTTTTGTGTGAATAAATAGCCGTCTCTAGACAAGACCATGGTTTATTTTACATATATATATAACACTAGCAGAATACTTGGACAACATTTTAGCAAGGTGTGGATTCAGCAAAGACGGGAATGGCTCTGTGTGTCACAGTCAAGGTTCTGCGTTACCAAGGCATGCATGGCTTTTGAACCGTAGAGTAGCGCAGAATGGCTGAATATATCAGGATATAGAGCCAGAGCAAGACGTGATGCTGCTGCTCTTTCCCCCCCACGCCCAACTTCCCCCCCCTCGTCCCCACCCTTCTGCTGCTGTCGTCCCGGCATCTCCCCATCAAAGATCCGGTGCCACTGCTTGCTTCATTTGTAACAATTTTGTTACTCAGAAGGGACTCCCGGAAAGGCCGCCCCCTCTCTCACACACGCCGCTCTTGCTACTATGGCGCTGTGTGAACGTGCGTACCGGCCCACAGTTGTACATATCAACCACAGTGCAATTCGGATTCATGAAGTCGAAAGAGACGTTGCACAGAGGGTGGGGAGAATGGGCAAACGGAGAGTGCATGGCAGAGAAAAAAACAGAGTGGGAAGCAGCGGAGGAAGAACATGGGGTGTGGATGCAGTCAAACGCGGACGATAAAAGAACGATTGTTCGCCTGGACTTCATTCGGGTGAAGGGTGGGAAAAGGTGTCAGCAGTTTGTGAGCGGGGCAGGGGGCATTAAAAGCAGTGGAGGCAGTAGAGGAGAAGGAGCAACATCCAATTTGGGAAGGGGATGTGCAGGAATTCGACAAAGGCAAAAGTTGCTGGAGTGAAGGGCAGAGCAGGTTACCCCAGCAGGGCCTGGTATGTCGTGGCGTGGTTAGGGTGTGTGTTTTAGCATAGACTAGGAATAGGGGATACCCAGTCTATGGATTGTTATGGAAGGCATCGGAAAGAACGAAACTAATTGTTTAACAAAGGATCTTATAATGATGAAAGGAATACAAAACGTTACCGTGGTCCAAAAGATACTTACCTGTAACATTCCAGTTTTTGATCCTAACCGAATAATTTAGGCATAATGTAGTTAGATAGATTTAAAGGGGAAGCCAGCTCCATCATTAACCTCCTACACTAGTTTTAAATACACATAGTATTATTATTGCACAAATATAAAAGGTTGTCTTTTGTATTTTGAACTGTTACGCCGCTGGGCTAGAGACTGGGTAGCTGGGCTTATTTCTGTGGGGTCTCGGCGGTCCATTGATCGCTAAGAAGACCCTCACATTAACCCAAGCATTGATGCTGTACCCTGGGTTCCATAGGGGAGCCCCTCACACCCATGTGGCTCCAGGGCTAAATATAGTCATTTTACCAAGCTTGCCAATGGGGGAACAAGCATTGCCAATTGACAACATTAACAGTGCTTCATTCACACACTACAGTGCTTTGTCCTCATAAGAAGTGTAGCGTTTGTCAGAAAAGGTGCTCCCGAGATAAGGTGAGCTGAGGTATAAATGGTAGAAAATACACTTATATTTCCATGTTGTGCATGGATAGGATTGAACAACTATAGGAGTGACTGCCCCAATACAATAATCTAAGTGCTTTTCAGCCTGCATCCTTCCATTGCTTCTGCAAGCAACTAGTAATATGTCCTAAGTGTGTCGTGTCTGTTGAATGTAAACCAACTTTAAAGCTCCATCGCTGGCTGTTGACATGAATGTGTACTGGCTCGCATACGTATGCCTTATTTTGCTAACGTGTTGGTTTTCCGCACACTCACGTATCTGCTTTCATCCATATGCCTCTGAGATGTACGATGCACTCACTTGAATATTCCATAACTTCCTTTCTCTTTAATGTGGCATCCCTGGAGAATGTGATGGCTCGTCTTTTAAGGTCGTACGCTGGAGCATTTGTTCTTTATTTTTACATAAATCATGATTCCCTCTTGCTCGTCTGAAGTGCTGTGCTCGCAAGCATGACAATGAAATTAACTGTATCGGTCACAACAGGGGGCTTTGTTGAGAAGTGAAATGGAGATAATTGCCCAAGGCAATGTGCAAGGTTTTGTACACGGCAGGAGTATAGATGACGATTACTCTCTTTACAAGAAAAAATGATGGTGAGTATTTTAAAATGAAACCCACATATCATCGCAATGGCAGATGGCACATCCGAGCCGGTTTTTTTTTGTGCCGTGTTTCTGGCCATTTGGCTGTCACAAGAAGCGTGCGAGTCAGCGCGAGTGGGGTATGAACATCAATGAGTTAATTTTGATTCCGGCCTAAGGCTAACATTAGTGATGAGTGGTTTTGGTCCCAGGCCTGCCCTAGGTCAACTCAGCCTAGTTGCCTGGTGCGATGTGTAAATATCAACACTGAGGAGACAAAGGTGACCGGGGTTAGTTCTGGCTAAGCCAACCCCCGAAATCCAACCTGGCTTTAATAGGTTATCACTAACAGCACTTGCCCTCACAGTTTATGTATACTATACAGGGGACATTGGTCTTTTGTATACGCATGTGTGTCGGTTTGTGTAACTTTGTGAGCATATGTGTATAAGTTTTTGGCTGTATTTACGTGTATATATGTGGGGGGGGGGGGGGGGGAGCTGTAGTGTGCTGTGCTACGAGCCTGGCGACCCGCGTTCGATTCACTCTCATGGCAAACACCAGTGACGATTATCCAAACCAGTCCTGAGCCTCCCCTAGGTCGACTTAACCGCAGTCTGTAAACATCATCACTGGAGAGACAAAGGTGGCCGGACTTGGTGCTGATAATTCAACCCCTTGTGTGCTCCATTGGCCTTCATGGGTGCTCCCTAAGAGCACTTTTCCCAACAGACTGTTCAAGCTCTACGGGGGAATCTTTATCTGTTGTGCATATAAGTTCCCACGAGGTTTAGTGGTGGTGCATTGGATTGAGCATTGCGTTTGCTGCTGAAGACATCAACCTAACCTCTTACGTGCCCTGCCCGCCCGCGCTAGACTCTCCGCTCACAGCATCGCGCGGTCATGCGAGCTAAATGGGGATTGTCTCTCGCCGTGTGTGTGCGCATTGACTTGACGGCAATGGTGGTTGTGGGCCCTCCAGCGGCATACCTCAACACAGGCATCGTGCTGGTGAGCCAAGGCAAGGCGAGCGAGGCTCAAATCGTGTTCCGCGCCTGCGCCGACATCCCCGACGAGCGCCTCAAGGACCCGCAGGCCCACATGACGTCGGTGGCGAGCTGCCTCTACAACCTGGGCAAGGTGCTGCACGAGCAGGACCTTCACCAGGTACGCGAGGGCGGCTGCGCGCCAGGAGGCTTTCTCCCCCGAGGCCTGCGTGCCACGTGCTTCCAACTGCGCCTTTGATCGAGTTGAGAGAACGCGACGGTGATTTTTTTGTCCCACTAAGTGGGGCTGTGTGCATAGATGGTGTCTGTATGTGCCACCGCCCATGTTACAGGCTGTCGAGGGGCCACGTTGAGTTGGCAGCAGAGGGCTCTGCAGAAAAAAAACATTCGTGTACTGGACGTCTATGCTTCCACATCTATGCTCCCCACCCTGAACGGTGTGGTGAAGTATGGTTAAATAGCCCCCATATCCAACAGTGAGAGGACACCCCCATTCAACAGTGGGTTGACAAAGGGCCTGGTCATGTGCTTGTTTATGAATATATTGAAAGAGGCAGAAATAAAAAGTACAAAAAAATTCCCCAACTTTGGCATTAACAACGTCTCATAATGCATATATATGAACAAAAAGAAAATACGTGTAAGCTAACACATGCCGAACTATGGTGTGTGGCCCAGAATGTTAGGCTGCTATACATTTTTGTTTGTTACAGGGCAGCATTAATGACAGGCGTTTCTAATATTTCGTTAATGTGTGCTAATGCACCACTGCCAACACATTCTGTAAAATTGTATTTTAACTTTGATCAAAACACTGCAGAGATTCTTATGAGGGTGACCCCCGAGTGAACCCCAAGGCTCCTGAGAAATTAGGTGTGTGCTTTCCTGTCTTTTTACTGCAAATGTCTAGTTTTCTTGCTGTGAAATTGTGTCATGCTTTGTTTTCACAAAACTCACATTGGGAGCTGTAGGAAACGTGTACGTGACTGTCTGCAACTTTGTAGACATTTGTAAGTGGTTTCCAACTGCCATGCTGTGAAGTATCAAATACAGTACAACGATAAGTAATTTCACCACCTTTCCATCTTTGTTCTCTTATAAAGAAGAAACATTTCTGTAAATACATCATGAGCGTTATTGTGGAGAAGATAAGCAACCAAATAAATAAGCACACAATTCCTCCTTTACATATCCGTCTCTAAATAAAATAGAAAAATATTTATTACAAAATCCATCAGCTGTGCACGGCCTTCTGGAAGTGCATAACTTAAGCAGCATGTTTCAAGACAAGCAAACTCTGGAACAGTGTCAACACACAGTGTCTCATCAACAGTCAGGCTTGCATGAATCATTGCTGGAGAACTCCCAATCTTACAGGGAACGACCCTTTTCTTTTATGCTACGAGATCCCAGTTTGACGCAAAATGATAATAAACACAACTCAAAATAATTAGCATTCTTGTGGAAAATATAAATAGTAAAATAAATGAAGAATGTCTCTTTCATATATCAATCTCTCCATATCAAAATCAAAGTTTTTCTTACACTATCCAAATTCTGGAGTCTGCCTGTCTTAAATAATTGCAGATGAAATTATCCACTGCCAGAATGACCATACAGTTGATGTGCTGTATAATATATATTTTGGGTTAAGTGGAGAAATATACATAAACCGAGAATGTGGAGGTAATAAAGCATTGTATGTATTTAGCTAGTGATGTGCATTGTGTGAATGAGGTCAATATATCTATTGCGTTAGCAGGACAGGTTTATCATTCATTAGATTACATAAACCACTTATGAAGAACAGAGAGAAGAATTTGAGTATAAATCGATGGGTGTTTTAGAAAAGTTTATAACTTTACAGGTTAAGGGACTGAACTCTAACAAAGTAATTGTAAACAAATATCCCGATCTTAGGATATAAAATTAAACCATATTTAATTTTTCCAGGTAAGGGCTACTGAGCTAAAAAGCTGAACGTGTAATTTAGGAATACATCATAGCAAGGAAGTGTCGTAGATGGAACAGGAGGTTGTGATGCGTGGGGAAAATGTCCAAGACAGAAGAGGGAAGGTTTCTGAGAAGGGCATTGGATTGGCACCCAGAGATCGTTGACTGAGCCGAAGACCTACACTCATATGGTGGGAATATGAACATCAGATCTTGGAGGACGGATGTCTAAAGCAGCTGTGGGATCAAGGAAAATTATGGGAATAATGGCAATAGAATAAAAAACATTGGAAACGATGGCCTCTCGGCCTTGACTTTTCTGGTAAATATGTTTTGGTATTAGCATCTTGGCGCAAAGTAAATATTTTCTGTATCAAACTATCCCCATCATCTAAAACACTTAGCAATGGCTAAGAAATCACATTATGTGCTTGGACCAACAGATAGCTTCCGGTGTAATATATATCATATATTTCATTGGTCATAATAATATTAAGTACTGGATTATTCAATTGCGGCTCCTCCAATTATATACATTTATGCATGTGTTTCCTTGCCTTGCAACATCAAATAATTTACTGCACTGGTCCTGTTCCGTAATGTGGGTAAATTAAATGTAAACAGAAGAAATAATGCATTGAGTTGTTTTCGTTAATAAGGCACCATCTACACTTATTCATGGACTCCCTCTGGACACACCATAGGTTAACGTGACCTGCACTCTGTTTCTAAAGCAAGGACATTGGGACAAAATAACAGTTTTTATAGACGTGAGTAAAAAAAGTAATCACATTTCACTTTGAAGAATGCAGGCAAAGTGGAAGACAGAGGGTAATTTGAATTATTTTTTTAAATGGATGATCTTTTATTTTGGATGCCCTTTCCTTGCCCTTGTGTTTCGAACATTCACACTGAATGTTCCAAGGCAACACATTAGTTATCAGCCGCTACATGAAGATGTTGCAGCATTTACAACCAAAATGGGTTGGCTTTGTAAGCATTGTGATTGATCCAAACACAGTGTGGGATTTTATTTTGCCCTTTCTGAGGCTCAATAAAAATGTTGACGGTGCAATTCAACACACATGTTTAGAGAGTATGCAATGACCGTAAAGAGTGGTGGTGCTTAAGAGTCTATAGAGACACGAGGCAATAGAGACTTGTCATCTGTATGGAGAAGACCAGTTATTGAGTCATCGTGGACTTTTGGAAAGGGCAGTGAGCTAAAATAACAAAACAATACTTTAAATGGATTTGATCATTAAAATAAATGTACTAATATGTTTGGAGAAGACGTTTTAAAGAACATTGCTTACTTTGGCATATGGTTCAGAAACATGGCTACTGACATGGTTCAGAAATTGTCAAAAAAACTGAAAACATGCAAAACGGAGGCTGGTGAGATTCGTGCTTGGAATTCCACTCTGAGACGGAAACAGGATCGCATGAATCAGAGAACAAATGCAAATTTGAAATGTCATGTTGGCTATTAAGGAAAGCAAGTGAGTTTGGGCTGATGGACAAGACTCACGGAAAGGCAGCCCAAAGAAAGAGCATGCTGGAGAGGGACCACCATGGAGACGGAATCATCTCAAGTACAGCAGTGAAATGGATTGTGGAATTGCAAGGATGGTGATGGCTTGAAGAGGGTTTCATCCAGCAGTGGATAGACTATGGATGATGATGATAATGATGACAGTCATCACTTAAATAATAAAGTAAAGAAAAATAAACTACTCTATGGTACTCTTTGGTTCTTTCGGTAAAGTCACCTAAAGTCACTCTATGGTACTGTGATGATTTCAATTGGCCGTCATGTGAATTGGGTTAATCGTCAAGACTTCTCAAGAGAACATTGATAAGCAAGCCATATATACTTCAAGGCTGCTGACATAAATTGCCTGTTACCCAGCTCAACAGATGTTTCCATGGCAGCAGAATGCAGTTGTTGAAGGTGCCCTGCAACACACTGCACGGATCGATGTAATAATCAAATGTGGTCTTGGAGCTGCGATGACATGTTGGGATGGACACCTCTGGCTGCTTAGACAGAATCAGCTCGTGGCTGGCCAGGTTAATAGAAACGGGCCTCATAAGCAGCGCCGGATAATGAGCCTTAGGCCTTCATATGTTGCAGGCCCTCCATGTCACATTGAAGTAACAGCTAAGCGACGGTATGCGCAGCCATCGGGGCATTTTTTTAATCTTCGAAGTACGATGACATCATTCATGATTTTGTCACAGCTAAAACTATGGGTGGGGGGGGAGGGGGAAACGTTTGAAGAAATTAGTGAAGTGAGTCATTTATGTTTGATGCATTTGCTTTGAGTCGCATATTACATCTTATTTTTATATAGGTAAATAAAGAAATGTTTGAACATTTCATGAAAAAAAATTCTAAGTGTAAAACATTCCCTCCTAATTAGCCTTAGGCCCCTGATAATCTGAACCCGGCCCTGCTCGTAAGTCATAGTATTAGTGCCTCCACGCTCAAACACAGCAATGGGCAGTGTTCATCTCAATCAATGGGCCCTGAGCCACCAACAATTAACTGAATCAGATTGAGAAGAACTACAACCACTAGATACCCATGAGACTATCCCTCATTCCCAACAAATAAGTAAACAGTGCAAGGAAATTATTTAAATTTAGGACCATTTCTAATCATATACTGTGTTCCCATCTCCGATGCTGGTTTTGGCCGAGTGGTGAAAATTCCATATTGCAGTGGCAGACTCATATTTTCATCTGACTCTCATTTACGATGTGGTATTGATCAGGTGGTGCTCAATTCACAGGCCAAAAATGGACGGTCAGGTGAATTTACCCTAAGCATTAAATTATAGTCTTGTGATCATGAGCCATATGTTACAGCAACCGTATTATACTGGATTTCCAATTAACGATGTGGAGGCCTTGATATTATTGGGACAATTTTTTATAAGCAATTAATTTCCATAAATTTTTTTACAGCTATTTTCCAAAGTTACTTACATATTGGACGAACTTCCCAACATCCCAGATGTCCCAGATGTTGGGAAGTTGCTCAGCAACACTCCTTGAGATTGCAGAAATTTAACAACAACGTGCATTTATGGTCAAAAATTATAACACTGAAAAATAGGTTGTACTTTTGAAAGTGATTTTCCATTCGTGTTTTAAAAGTCAAGGCTTGGTCTGTTTGGTCGCGTGCTATTAGTAGCCTATATCAGATACTCTTTTGGAATGTCCATTATGTCTGTTGTTCAGTGCAAGGACTTTCTGTCCAGTGCTACCTGCGTGCCCCGTTGATGGGAATATTATTTTCAAAACAAGTACGTTATGCAACAGTCATCATAGAGTTCTTAATATATTCATTTACTCTACCTCATTCCTCTCGTCGGCTAAATTGTTCACAAATGCATACGGGTGAATAGTGCTGATTGTATCTGATCTTGTCAGATCTCAGAAGCTAAGCAGGGGGGAGCCTAGTTTAGTTCCTTGATAGATGATAACCAGGGCTATCCAGGTGTTAACTGTGTCGAGATGTGAAGTGACCAGAATATATTAGCATGGAATTTCACCCCCTCGTATCTATCTGCTAGTCGTAGAGTTACCTTCCACAAGCCGAACACCCATTCATGTAATCGTCCAAACATGTCAACACAGTATCCTTGTGAAAAAAGTATTTAGTCTCCGTAATGCCCTTCTTGTTAAAGAATGATCATTTATTCACTTATTTACAAATCCAGTTATCTCCACATCACGTTTTTAATGTGAATGAGTTGTATTTATATATACAGTATTTAAGCAACTGATACTGTATTTAGCACAGCAAAATTCCAGTAATCCGCGGTGATTTGGGGAGGCAATTTAGTGGATCTTCTCATCCGTGATGCACCTCAGAGGTTAGTCCCGTAATCCACAGAAACATGTTGCATTGACGCAGTGTGCCAGGGATTACAGCAGGAATTGGCCTCTTCCAAAAAAGATCCAGAAATCCGCAATGTTTTGCGGATTTATGAATCAACAAATTCCACGGATTATGGGAGGAGCTGCGAACTGAGAGGTAGTCTGTAAATTATATGAACTCGTGGATTATTGCAGTGCAGATTGTAATCCTGTCCTACTGCAAAGGCAGATGTCTTTGCCTATTGAACATATAACTGTTTGAGTAACCCTGGAAGATTACAGCTGTGTGTCTGTAATTGTATTGATATCCATAACATATTGCCTCTGGCAAGTTGGAATTACATTTCTGTAAAAAAAACATGAGCTGTATGCTTCTTTTGCATGGATAAGAGGCATACAGTATAGGCACGGATAAATGCAGATAATAGAATCTGCCCAGGGCACTTCCCATAACAGAGTGGACAGGGGGAGTTTCATTTAAATGTTTTTATCTCTTATGCAATGGTAAACTGGGGAAGCAATACTTTTCTCAAACTGGTAATGGCACTGACCCACAACGGCTTACTCTTATGAAAATAGTAGAATTTAAATTTGTAAGGCCTATTTCATCCGTAGATCCCAATGGGCCATGTATGGAAAACAGGGCATACATATAAGCAGGGTAAACGGCGAGTATTAGGGAGTAAAGGCTAATTTAAAGAGGTGAGTTTTCAAGACAGACTTAAACGGTGTTTAAAGTGTACTTTACTGCATATTCTCAGATTAACATGATATATTGTTATGTATATGACTACATTAACCCCCCTCTGATCTTCACACCTGATAGGATCACAGTGATGGGATCACAGTGATGACATCACCATTTCTTTCTTTAAGACCAAAACAGGAGGACTTCTTCACAATTTTGGCTAATCGCCTATTGAAGCTGGTTGTTAATCACCAGCGAAACGTCATACACGAATTGTAAATATTGTGGGTTTACTCTCCAACACACTGGTGTGCTGAAGTAGTAACCAATTGGCATGTTCTGTTTACGTGACGAACCTTACAAATTGGCTGTGTTGGGTGGTGGCAGGTTTAACAACACATTCCTATTTATGCGATCTAATCCCAAAAAAAAACGTAAATTGTGGATACATATTCTCTCATTCAGCCAGGGCCATGCCATCAGCTGTGAGAGAATATGCAAGCGTGGTCCTTCGATTAGTTATTGACAAATAAATTACAGGTCGTGTCGTGCTCACTCGCTTTCTCCTAAAGGTTAATTTATCTCCAGCTTCAGATTTGCAGGATAATTTAGCATCGCTTGCTTATCAAGAATGTGTTTATTTCAGAAGTGGCAATAAGCCTGAAAACAGTGTCACCGAAATATAACATAATAATTTAAAGCAGTTCTGCTTCTTGGATAACAGCCAACAGACATTTTAGGACTATAAAAAGCATACAATATGTATTTCGGCTTTGTGAAATTTCATAACACGAAACTTTTTGTTGTATCTGTCTTGTCTGCTCGAATCTGCCTAGAAAAATGATATGTGGCAGCATTATAATGAGAAAACATTTTCAATGTATTCCACAAGGTATGTTGAAGTATAATACTGTTTTGACTTAAAACAAACAAGATAACTTTCCCTCTGAAAAGACAGTGTCCTTTATTCATCTGTCAGGCCATCATAGAATATGACAGCTACTTTACTCTGGACCAGTGGAACTGATGTTTCTCAAGAGTGGCTTTGTTGGCCACCAAATTGACTTGGTACAGATTCTCCTTAATATGCATGTGTGACTGACGGTGATAATGGTTTGTGTCCAACTGCACAACGGGGGTTGGCTGTGTTAACTGAATCCCTACCACAGCAACCGCTAAAATCTAACAGTTGTTTACGATGCTTGTAAATTACACTTACCTTATTTTAGTTTCTACTCTAGTAAAAAGATATAAATGCTCTGAACATACAATTCAGGGGGCTTGTAAGGCATGCGATATATGCCTATAAAAATATGCAGCAGCAAACCCCAAGTCTAGCAAGCATCGACATAAGGCCCAAATCTCTTGTGAAAATTTGGATTTTGTCCTGGTTAAATATTGCGAGCCTCAAGCATAACTCCTTAGATTATTCATTGAGTCAAATATACTTTAACCGTTACGTTTTGCTTTGATAAAAAGTTAAAAGTTGTGCTTGAACACTTATTGTTGCATATTTAAATTATTGAATTAACACTTGGATGTGCATGTAAATTTAATCCTAGTCGTAATACAAAATGGCATAGCAAGTTACCATTTTGTTGATGTTTTGTAAACCTAAACCATATTACTTTAAACCTGTCATGACATTACATTAACATGTTTTTTCTATTCACAGAATACTAAAATATATTTTCTTCAAGGCACAATAGTGTCACGTTGACAAAAGACAAATAGTTCACTACTTTAGCCCACCGGTGTGTTGAAGAGTGAAACCACAACATTTACAATTTTTGAGTTAGACGTTTCGCTGGTAATTGTATCCAGCATGATCGGGCAATTCGCCAAAATGGTGAGGTTCTGCTCTTGCTCCCGATTGTGTGTTGTGTGTAATCCCGATAGTGTGTTGTGTGTAATCCTGTATGCAATATTTGTTGTGCCAGTCTCAGGCAATAGTGAATCACATTTAAAACGTAATCTACTGCATTTGAAGTCAAAGCACAAACCAGGCAATAAATTGTGCGGTTAGGCACAACATTGGAATGTAAAATACAAAGACACAAATTACCCACACCCAGCAATGAATCTCTTCTGCCATTGCAGGACAATCTAATGTTGATGTTTGGAAGGTTCACAAAACAGTGATTTTTTTATTTAGAGCATTTAATGGCCCTGCTAATGTTGACTGTGTTCTGATGTTATGCTCATAAGGATATGAGCATAACATTTTAAATGTTAGCTATACATCTGAGGACATTTTGTGATGTACTTACAAGACCAGAGACCAATTAAGATGTGTTATGTATTTGGAAGGGAGATATGAAATGCCTTGTAGTTAAAACAAGGGCCTTTATTAATTGTGGGTGCATTTAATTAATCTTGTAAAAGGCATTTTAAACTTGGGATTTTGGGCTACTAAATATGAGATTTGGACAATTGCCCACACATTGTAAAATAATAAGTAACGATTTATTTAAAGCCCCTAATAAATCTACTGCTGAATGTACCCTCCCGACATTGTTTGACCATGTATCACCACAATGGCAGCTACCGCTTGGTGAAGTGGACCCAGAACTAGTTCAGACATCACTCACCACTGATATTCAGCGTGGCTGTGAATCAAACTCAGGTTGTCAGGTTCATAGTTCGAGCATAAATTAGTGTAACTGGTCAAATAAACATTGCCAAGACCAGACGGTGCGTCTGCTGTAATCATAGCCAAATATATTCATACATTATATTTAAATTAAAAGTAATCTATGCCTCGATTTTCCTGGCTGGCTACTGGATGGGATGGTCTCTAACCCAACACTAACTCTATTGTTCGTGGCTGCTGGATGGGATCCTCTCTAACCCAACACTAACTCTATTGTTAGTGGCTGCTGGATGGGATCCTCTCTAACCCAACACTAACTCTATTGTTAGTGGCTGCTGGATGGGATCCTCTCTAACCCAACACTAACTCTATTGTTAGTGGCTGCTGGATGGGATGGTCTCTAACCCAACACTAACTCTATTGTTCGTGGCTGCTGGATGGGATCCTCTCTAACCCAACACTAACTCTATTGTTCGTGGCTGCTGGATGGGATCCTCTCTAACCCAACACTAACTCTATTGTTAGTGGCTGCTGGATGGGATCCTCTCTAACCCAACACTAACTCTATTGTTAGTGGCTGCTGGATGGGATCCTCTCTAACCCAACACTAACTCTATTGTTAGTGGCTGCTGGATGGGATCCTCTCTAACCCAACACTAACTCTATTGTTAGTGGCTGCTGCAGGCCGTTCTCCATTGAAAATAGTTGGGTACCTTTTCCATTTGTGCCCCTTTTTATGTATTTTTTTGCCAGAATATCGTTTCAATCCTAAAAAAGATTATTTTTTGTTTAAACCCTCACAATACATATTTTTGGTATTTAATTGTGTAAAAACGCATATTACTTGCAGTGCTCTTGAGTACATAATTGTGAAAATAGTATGAACATAACAGCCACCTATTTTTTTCCGTTACAGAGCAACGGGTTGTTTACTAATGTTTCCATTGATTTAATTTTCAAGCGGTCTGAATTCATGCTGGTATTATACTGCTGAGCATTAAGTGTGAAATAGGAGTTAAATAATGATAATAAATAATGAGGGCTTGAAAATTGAATTAATTTGTTAATTAATATATTTCTCTTTGTTTCTCCACTACGCGTCTTATTTTCTTTTGATCACACATTCACATTACGTCAAATTGTCAGGCCTAATTCGGTGATTTTCATGGACATCTAAACGGACATAACGACCACAGGAGTGAAAATTGAAGCCACTTAAATTCTCAACAATAACTAACTCATTAATTGGGAATGTCACGATAGGAAACCCAATTTATGTAATGAAGCAAGAACATGTATACACATTCACAAATTTACAAAAGAGAAGCAAGTGGTCAAAATAGTATATAATGAACATTTGAGATGTCTTTACCAGCATAGCCAGTGTGTCCAAAGAAATACATGCATATGTACAGCCTTGTCAATCCACAGCTCGATGAGGGCCGATGATTGCCAAACTTGCCGTGGGGGATATTTGACCATACTTCATCGCTGATATAATGTACAAGCGGTGGTAAAATGCTTCAGAATAAGGATATTGTAAATGAGCATATACAAGCACCGACACCCATCATGACAGATATTAAATGTTCACTTCTATTGCCCAAACGTGAATGGGATGGATTGTAGAGTATTATTAGTACATACAATGTCAGTTTAATACGTAGGCTTTTGCAACCAATATTAACCATAATATTGGTTTTTGGGTTAGATCGACATCACATTTATCGCTCTATTTAAGACCAAAACAGGATGATTTCTCCACAACTCTGGCTGTAGCCTGCTGATGCTAATTGTAATTATGGCAAAACATCGTACTCGAATTATAAATGTTGTGGGTTTACTCTCCAACACACTGGTGTGCTGTACTCATAACGAATTTGCATGTTTTGTCTACGTGACAAACCTCACTAATTGGCTGTGTCGGGTGGTGGCGGGCTTAACACATTTCTTTTTACGTGCTCTAACCCAAAAACCTCTATTATGGAATACATAAAATATGTGTCTTCCACTTAACCCTTAAACCACAGTGTTATGTTTTCTAGCAATATGTGCTATGAAGAAGGACCAATGGCAACAATGTAACCTATTATATATTTCACCTTGTAATGCCATGTTATGTACACGTATGTTCAACTTCTTTTGCACCATACGTAGCCAACCGTGCTCATTAGAGGTAAGAGAGGAAGGACAACAGACTAAACACAAAAAGCAGTCTGTAAGAAATGCGTTTGTCAAGGTTTTTTTGTGTGATCACTTTGCTTGTGAACCACTGGCAGTACAGTGGCCTCACGGGATGATTTATTTACTTAGTATTTTTTAGTACATAATTTCTTAGCTGTTGACATTGAACATGAAATTATATAGCGGCACACTCCCCCCATCATATGATGATACGGTTGAATCCTGGTCAAGGTTGACTTGGCACAATATACATTCGAATATATTACAAATGTGTAGTGCGCAATTTAGACGCAGACTTGGACTTGGAGGCAACACGTGTATTTAACATAATGGGTAACTCTTAACAGGATAACAACATAGGGTGGTGACAACCACGGCTAACTACACTAATACTCACGGGCTATTCTATAACCGGACCCGGACAGCCAACGGGCTGCCTGGTCCACACGTGGAGACCGTGGACTGAGGATCGAGGATGGCAACTTCATTCCCAGGGCTGACCCCCGGTCCCTCTCGGGACCCCGCTTATATCTCCCCTGGCCTGGCTGGCTCCGCCCCTGGCCACGCCTCCCTTCCAGAACCCTCGTGGGGACTCTGGATCCCCATCACGTGATCCTCCAGCCCCCTCTCGTCTGGTCACGTGTCCCCCCGGGTTCACCTCACAGTCACGTCCTGGTGCGACCCCCTTCACAGCGACACCCGTGCTCCGCCCCTACAGTACCGCCCCACACACGGCACTGTCTCTGCACCGTGGGGGCCCCCTTGAGGCCACCAAAAATGCAACCTGGTGGGAATTCAAGAGTGTCTGCGATTCAAAGATGCCTGTCGAGTATAGGAACCCAGCTGGAGGCAATCGTAGGGGTGGAGAATGATTTTCAGAAACACCATCCAAAAAGTATACAATCCTCTAAAGGATTCAATACTATTTTATGAACAAAGACATTCCTGTAAAATTGTTAAAAATACATGGCCATTGTTCACAAATATCATGCTTATGCTGCATTTTGTATGTGGGAGGGAGGGGGGGATTACAACTGCTATTGGATTTGTCTTGTAAATTCCACTGACAAGCAAGATAGCAAATTTAATTCAAACATTTTGACTTAAAACTTTCGTGACCTCAGGAATTCATATTCTTTGGTTCTTTCGGTAAAGTCACGTTGATAGAAAAATAATAATAAAAATGAAAGTGAATAATTGTTTTAAATAATAAACAACAAAAGCACTAATGTAGACTGTAGTCTGGTTCTTATTATATTTAAATGACTGAAAGAACTAAGAATAAGTCTACATTATAGACTGTCAGTACGCTCACTCAGGTTACGAACCAGGTTACAGTCTATATTATAGACTGTCAGTACGCTCATTCAGGTTACGAACCAGGTTACAGACTGCCAGCACGCTCACTCAGTTTAATAACCATTGCTTCAGTCTACATTATAAATTGCCAATATGCTCACCAGCTTAAAACCAGGCTACAGTCTACATTATAGACGGCCAGTACATTAACCGAGGTTAAGAACCAGGCTACAGTCTACATTATAGACTGCCAGTATATTCACCCGGCTTAATATCAATTGCTACAGTCTACATTATAGATTGCGAGCACATTCACCAAACTTAATAACCAGGATACAGTCTACATTATAGACTGCCAGTACACTCAATTCGATTAAGAACCAGGCTACAGTCTACATTAGTGTATTTTGTTGTTGTTTTTTGTATTTTATTCTTTTTATTCACTTTATTTTCTCATTGGAAAACATCAACACATCAAAATTCTCTGGCACGTGTCTTGACTGGAATTGCAAGATCCGATCGTGTGTCCAGTTCTCGCCTAGCTGCATTGGCTTCTTTGTTGCCGAACGAATACATTATAAGATCGCACTCATTACACACAACGTGCTTGCCACAAAAGAACCACAATTCCTTGCTGATCTCGTCAAGGAGTATAAATCAGCATGCGAACTCCGGTCATCCTCGCAGTAGCTTTTGGCTGGCCATCGAAAAAAGACGCTCACTGCATCGCGTGCTTTCAGATGCGCTTCTGCGGCCATCTGAAACGCTCTTCCTTCCGATATTAGGAAGCCACTGGAGCTATCCACTTTTAAATCTCGATTGCAAACTCATTTCTTTGGAACTGCTTTTTGTGTTTGGTTTGTTGTCCTTCCACCGCCCCTCGGTTTAGGACGGTTGGCTACGTATGGTGTGAAAGAAGTTCGACAGACAACACAAAAAGCTCGCTGTAATTGAAAAAAAAAACACTTTAAACGTTACATGTTCCCTAATAAAAACCAGCCACAACCTAAACATCGCAGAGACACCCCATCTGTTGCCGAATAGAAAGCGGTCTTTGAGCTGGATTTTGGTCATGATTGATGACACGTTAGTGCACGATCAGCAGTGGCCAGCAGCAGGTATTACTGGAAGTCGCATTCCGTGGAGTTGCCTCCAGCAGTGAACCCAGCTGGAGGCAATTGTAAAGGGCGTTTGTTGAAGACAGCCTCTAGAATGGCATTTCCAAGAAGCGGTTCCCTATCACTTCACCTGAAAGGCAGCAGACGCCAACCATTGATGCTCCTGGAGCCGGTACAAGCAGCGCTGATGTTTCAGGAGCAGTCGCAGGCAACAGAGGAGGGCATGGCACAGGTTGCCTGAGGTCAAGAGATCGTGGGATGATTGAACTCGCTTGCAATGCTTTGCTTGAACATGGCAACCTATAGCAGCCATTCGTCTGTCTGTTTAAGCACAGTGTAAAGGGCGTATCTAGTAAGAAGGTAAAGTTGTAGGGCTGCAAATGCTTGCTCACGTTACTCCTGGTTGAAAGCCCGCAACCAGAGAGAGTATTTGATGTACCTTTCCATGCCGGCTAGACGTCTTGGAAGAGGTGGGGGTACCCACACTTTTTTACATATCACACATCTAGACTACCGATCGACGGACTATCGTGTATCCATATATAATGCTGGGTGGACAGAGGAGAGTGATCTAAGGAACTTTCACCATTGTTTCAGTTGCTGCATGAGGACAAACCAGAGATCTCTGGATTGCAACCCAGCATGTTAACTATTACACCACAGCAGGATGTATCTGAATGTATACGAATAATGGCTTTAATTATATGTAACAAGATATTGTTTTGGGTTAGATTTCCTAAGTATAAATGTGTTGTCAAACCCACCACCACCCGACATAGCCAATCAGTAAGTTTTGTCACATAAACAAAACATGCCAATTAGTACTCTTAGATTTTTTCGGTAAAGTCACGTAGGTAAAAAATAAAAATAATAATAGGAATAAAATAATATTAATAATAAATAATACTAAATGGAAATAAAATATTTATTATTATTTTATTTATATATTTTTTCCCTACGTGACTTTACCGAAAAAACCTAAGAGTATGAATCCTTGCAGTCACGAAAGCTTCACATCTAGAATGCCAATTAGTTACTACTTCAGCACACTTGAGTACTTGAACTGTACACGTTGTGGGTTTACTCTCCAACACACTGGTGTGCTAAATGAGTCACTAATTAGCACGTTTTGTTTATGTGATTAACCTTACTATTTGACTGTTAAATGGTGGCGGGTTTAGCGACACATTTATATTTATGCGATGGAACACAAAAAACTTCTACTATGGATAATTTTGGTTGCGAAAGCCTACGCGTTAATAATATCATTGTCTTTCTGTTCAAATGAGCATTGGGTGCACTGAGACGGTGGCGGAAATTCCATGTTACAACAGTAACAGCCAACCTATTCATAAGACTCCACTGTTGGCTTCATTCAACGTGTTCAGTATAGCACTGCCCAACACTCAGGTGGTCTGTAAACAAGAATTCATTGGGATACAATGGATTTGACAGTATTAAATGAAAAGCCATACATGCATACATTCGGTCAGATATCCATTTAGAATATCGCTATTATTGGTTAAAATGTGGTACTCACCATTAACAAACTAAATTAAAAAAACAGGCAAAATATAGTATTAGCTTAAAGTGTCGCTGTTCGAATAAAAAAAATTAGAATATGGATGAATGTGATTATGCACTTATAAATACTCTTGAACATTTGATACCATAACAATGGAAAGCATATTTGACTAGATTTCTGGATGGAACAAAATCATTGACTGGCATTTTGTGCATCAATTTAAAGATTTAGTATGTTCGTGAAAATAAACATTTTGTTTACTATTCAGTCTTGAGATACATTTTAAATAAATAAGGGAAACTCAATGTTCTTTGAAGAGAAAAGAGGATGCATGATAACGGTTATTTGAGCCATTGGGCATTTTGTTTTCATACTCGAATTCATTTTGGATTATCAGTCTTGCATGCCAGTTCGACAAATACAATCCAGCATCTCTGAGCCTTGGCTGGAACTCTGTGGGCTTCATTCACACTCGGTGATTGTTGCTTTTCATGAAGATTTTTTTTGGAGAAATAATGCTGACGTCTGCATCACCAGCAATGGTGAACATTTCCAAGGTGCTGTGTTTTGTCAGAATGTGAATCTGGTCCTGTATACCGTATTAGAAAATAAGACAGATGATGCCAATATGAGAAGGTTTGTTTTGAAAGATGCTCAAGGAAATCAGGTTTCATGACTTCATCATACATTCAGAAGTCCCATTGCCCCATGTGTATCGAAGTTCCCCAATTGTTTCTTTCGAATATCTTGTTTAAAAAAAACCCAACTTTAATACTTTATCTTGCAGTGTATTGACAAAGTGGAAGCATGAAAAACACTTGACCACTGGCGTTGATTCAAGAATGGAACTAATCCTAGTCCTGTCACCTTTTGATGTGTTGGCCTTCAATGGGTAACATTTGTTAAAACCTACAGCTGAGGCTGTAGGTTTTAACAAATGCTTCGACTCGATCAGAATCATCACCACTAATCCCTTTTCAATTATTGTTTTTTTCCTTCAATAAAGAGCCAGAATAACAGATCTTTATTCAGAAGTAAAGATTCCCTGGTGACAATGAGAATGATGGCAACAGGAAACATCGACATAATGGCGTGACACGAGAGAATCACTTTCTGAAATCATTAGCGGAGACGGTGATAGCAAGGGCGAAAACTGTGGTGATTTTTCATCCAAAACAAAAGCATCCGACCTTGACATTCGTCCCTCGCTCACCGAGCCCCCACGAGTGAGCTGAGAGTGTAGAATGACAGGCTTGCCATTGGAATTCACATTAAGATTGCAAAACAACGCACTGGGGGATGAGCATAGCATAGACTGAACGATTGTGTCTCCGGTGTGCCATATAATGCAGAGTGCATGACCCGTTAAGTAAAGAAAGGTGATGGCGTAAGTTCTCCTGCCTCCAGCGTTATTCCCTTCTTAATTAAAGCAACAGACAGTAATGTCATAGGTGCTCATGGATATAGTCAATGGAAATAAACAACAACATGCTTGATTTAATCTGCGTCTTGGAGGCTATGCACGGTAGACTTTACATTTGTGACCTTGTTGATACGAATGCATTTTTCCGACGCTATTATAGTGCAGCAGAAAATATCGAATTTGATCGTTCATTGTGGGGCCAAAGTGGAAGTGTTTAATTTCGGCTCATTGCTGAAATACACACTTTGCACCTTCGGAATGTTCATAGGCATGTGTGGCAACAAATGGGGGTGGGGGGGTAACTGCGTATTCTTCAATTGATGGGTATGAGAAAAGACCTACGTCGATGTATGCATTTATCCTCAGACTGCGAAAAGTTTACGAGCGACGTGCTGTTCGTTTCAAGATATGTAATATATATAGCCAAGATACGGTGCTTCCCTCACAATTAAAATTCATGAGTTGCAATTCCAGTCAGGGTTGTTAAATTAATATCATTATGGAAAGTTTCCAGTATATGTCCTATAAACTGGCCCCTTCCATATGAATGTGTAATTACCATCACTGGATCCAGGCTGCCGAGATATATAAGAAACACCCGATGCTCATACTCTTTGGTTCTTTCGGTAAAGTCACGTACGTAGAAAAATAATAGATCACGACGTTTCGATCGCAACACAAGCAATCGTCATCAGGTGGGACAAGCACAGCAAGAGAAAACTGCTGAATTAGGCGAGAGATCTGCCGTAGCACGAGGTGATATAGGCCTCGGCAGTCGGGAGGGAGAGAGGAGGTGGGGGGAGAGAGGGGGCGGGGAAGAAAGTGGACCCCGCGGCAGCGCCCGGGTCACTGGAGTAAAGTGGACCACCGTGGCAGCACTGAAGAGATCGGCTGCAGGGGGATCGTGATCTATTATTTTTCTGCCTACGTGACTTTACCGAAAGAACCAAAGAGTATGGATTCCTGCAGTCACGAAAGCTTCAAATCAAGACTCACCCGATGCTCGTTTGATTTTTGTTTGTTGCAAGAGAGGTCATCGAAATATGCCCATTTGTGCTTACATGAAGGGTATTGATTGGTGGCTGCTTTGTAAATGTAGTTGTATTGTATCGTATCGTCAATCTGACCTACTTAAAGAGATCTTCTGTTGATTGATGTAATCCACTTCCCATGGCAGCATCAAATAAAACCCTTAATATTCCAGCTGCTGTTGTTGCATGTCAAGATGAAAACAGCGAGGTTTTCTGTACTTTCATCTCCTGCACTTTTATCTCCATCATTCACATGGGCGGCAGGGTGGCACAGTGGTAACATGTGTGCCTCACAGCCAGAAGCGTCTGGGTTTGATTCGTGACTCGGGTGCCTTTCTGTTTGGAATTGTACGTTCTCCCCCTGTTGTGCATGGGTTTCTACTAGGTTCTCCGATTTCTTCCCCTAGCTAAAAAATACAAAAATAAAACCCATACACTGCAACTGGGATTGGCCAAAATATAAAAATTCTAAAAATGTGCCTGAAAATTACTAAAATGGGATTACACATATTCCCCCCCCCCCCCCGCTGCAAGTTGGCAAGACCCTCCTGAAAAAGTGTCTTCAGACTCAGTGAGGATTTCGTAGGTAAACAAGCATAGTAATGAATAAGTAATAAAACAATGTTTTAAAAAAACTGACATGACACGCTTTGGTGCAGCAATTCCCAGTGGAAGTGTGAGTTATCGCTTGCTCATTTGTTCCTTTGCAGTGCATTCATTGAAGCTTGAAATCATCTCTACATGCTTGAACACATTTATTTTAAAGCCAATGAGCACGACATTTAAAAAGAATATCTTTTGTTCTGTGCAGTGTCTAGCAGAAACAACATTCAGCGATACCGTTCTGTAAATTATTGTTCGGTAATATTGATACTCGTGCCAAAAGTAGTAGGTGATAGATCCCAGCATGGCTGAAACCTCATTTCACGTGAACGCACATAGTCACACTGATATTTAAAAATAATTTGCATAAAGCAGCCTGTTGAGTGCAAGCACTCTGCGACCTCCCGACATGCTGTAAAGAAGAAGGACCTTTGCCCCAAACGTAGCCTATTATATACTTCCTGTTTTTAGGCAGTGTTACTGGTAATTGTGTTGCATTCTTATATTTATTATTTGTGCTTGTGCACCGCTGCCAACGCAGCAGCATCAACAAAATAATGTGTTTACCATTGAGTGTTAGGGTGAGTAACCGGTCAGCATTGTTAATATTTCTAACCACTTAAGTTCCAGTTTTGGTCCTGGTGAGTCACATCTACTTGCTCTTTGTACACCGGGGGTGGTGGCGATGTACGTAGCCTGTAACCAGGCACTGGAAGCAGGGGTTGGTGGATCACCACGCGAATTTGTGAAATCCCCTTCTCGTGGGCGTCGAGGCAACGGGACTAATCTTCATCGGTTTCCATCTGTACGGAGATAGGGTGAAGCACCCTTGCGTGTTTGGGTTTACTCCGGTTTGCTCTGGTTTCCTCCCACGCATCATATATTTGCTGAAAATATCTTAAAATAAAAACCCGATGCAGTGTTATTGACACACTTTGAGGTTTTATTTTGTTTAGTGCAACCCATTGAGTAAACTGAACTCTTATGTGTAAGATATTTAACATTAATCTTGGTTTGCTGATACTCAATGTCCATGTTATATAGCAATTGCTGTCCATTACAGAGTGAAGCTCTCATCAATCAGGGATTCCCTAGATGCAGCATTGATGTTTCTTCAATATGCTACGTTCACAGAACAAAAGATTTGCAGCTTCTTATCCAGTTAGTCTCCTTTTTCTCTCTCCATCACGTGCTCACTAAGCACAGACACAATTTCAACCGAGAAGATGGGTACAAACTGAGCAATCATTGGAAGGACGTTATTAACCAGTTTAGGTCAAAACTGGCTGTGATGTTCCCTTCCTACCTGCCTATTTTAGCAGTTATTTTCGACTCTCTGAGTGACATTCACTAACACAGCCACTGTTGTTCGCTTTCCTCGATGTGGCGGTGGCTCTTTCCGAGCTCTCTCCAATCTTATATTTACACGCAAATTTCTTACATTGACATGCTAATCTCTTACAATACAATGGCCACCCCCACAGCTTCGTTTGTCAATATTTCTCCGATCTTACATTTACATGCAAATATCATCTCTAGCCCCGCCTACTGACCCTTGGGCTACACCCATCTCAAACCTTTATAACTCCCTGCCTTAACAGCGCTTCCACCATATATTCTTCCTGCCTCAGCAGCTCTCCCGCTATATTTTTCACCTGATGACGATTGCTTGTGTTGCGATCGAAACGTTGTGATATTGTTATTATTTTATCTATTTTATCATTTTTCTATCTACGTGGCTTTACCGAAAGACCCAAAGAGTATGGATTATTGTTGTTGTTTTTTATTACTTATTGTTATGAAGGTTAACCATACCTCGGTTATTTTATATCTGTTTTGAGCGAGCTCATGGGCTGACGCAAATGTGTGTTGAGGTGTATCCCGTCCAAACGTGGGGATTGCGGTTGTGTGCTTCAGGTCTCACGTGGTGCTAGACTGCCATTTCACATGAAATCGCTCGCACAGTATATACACTGTGGTGAACATGAGAACGCCTTCTGGCCTTCTGACGTGCTCTGGTCTGACACTGGTGAGACTAGGCCCGAGAGCACGTCCACCGAGGAGATGGGGCGTCATGGTGGCGAGATGTTAATGACATCGCTTGGTATGCAGGAGTTCCTGCGTGCGATGCCGACCCCTACGCCTGTTGTATATTTGGAGTTTTTGTAGGTCTCTCTTCCCGTGGTCATGTGTATTTTTCTCCGGGCCCTCCAGTTTTCCCCTCCATATTTAGAATCAACGTGCGTTTAGAGTATTTGGCCGCGATACATTTTCACGTGATAAGCTACTTCATTGAGATATTATTTGTGACCAGGTCACTTCTGAAAAAGAGCTACGTATGCTCAGTGGGCTTTACCTTGTAAAATAGAATAATATAATTGTATTTTTTTACCCTTCTATCTGGCAACAAAACTGACACCTTTTTTACAAGGAGTCATGTTTGCATAGACCACAATACCTGCAGTCATAATGCAAACAAAAAACATAACTCTGATAATGGATGCACTGTCCTTGAAGTTGATTGGTCCACACCCGAGACAGCTTTCCTTAGAGCCTAGTCTCACATGGGTTGGGCCAGATGACGCCAAAAGGCGCACAACTCAAAGACAATGCACCATCAGAGTATGAGAGCTCGGGGTAAGTATTTACACCATTGGAACCTCATTTGCAAGTAAAAAATATAATTGTATTTTTTTTACCCTTCTATCTGGCAAATGAGGTTCCAATAGTGTATTGTGGTCTATGCAAACATGACTCCTTGTAAAAAAGGTGTCAGTTTTGTTGCCAGATAGAAGGGTAAAAAAAAATACAATTATATTTTTTACTGGCAAATGAGGTTCCAATGGTGTAAATAGAATAATAGTCTAGTTATATAGTTCTTAGTTGAGAGATGAAGTAATAAATACTGCTCGTGTGCAGGTGCTGGACACATTTTAACACAATTTGATTGCAGGAGATGGTGGCGGCTTGGTGAGGCCTTCATCCAGCAGTGGATTGATCATGGCTAACGATGATGAATAATGTGTAATTGTGTGTACACAAATTTACATCTATGTGTGTGTTTGAATGCTTTTTTTTTTACATGTGTGCATGTGTGTATGTGCGTGTGTAGGAAGCAATTGAGGTTTTCAACGAAGCACTGAAAAAGATGCCTCGACAATTTGGACCGCAGAGCCTGTACAACATGATGGGTGGGTGCGCACAATGGCATTGCAATGCACGGCTACACGTCTGGGTGCTGCTTGTTTGGTGTTTTGATCTCAAGGACAACTCTCTCACTGTTGACATTTCACCGAAGTGTTGACAGATTCTGCCAATAACGCGTCTCTATAAGCACACCTTCTATTTCTGTGAAAGTGGTGTGCTTAATGGTTGTGCTATTTATCATGTTTGTTGCAACAAAGCTCCGTGTCCTGCCTCGAAAAAGCGATTGAAGTTCAGCTCCTAGTCCTTAGGCTTTGAACTGAATCATCTGAATTAGAATATATCAATTATAATAATTTTTCGATTTAAAGCTTTCGTGACTGCATGGATTCATCTTCTTGGTTCTTTCGGTAAAGTCACGTAGAAGGAAAATAATAAAAATAAGACAGCTGTCTTTCCGTCAGCCCTGTTCTTCACCTGAGGACGGCTGCTTGTGTTGTGGCCGAAACTTCGTGAGAATTGTATTTTATTATGTTTTCTTTTTATTATTTTATTATTTCCCTTCTACGTGACTTTACCGAAAGAACCAAGAAGATATAACTATTTTATATGCCTATCAACTGTGAATAAGATCATGTGTGCACATGCTCCAAATTTAACATTGTTTAATCTTAGATGTCATTTAATATTTTTCTCAAATTCCAATTGCACCGTCAGTCAAAAGCAATGAAGCAAGCACCCTTTCAGAACTCACTTAGCGGAGAAGCATGTCAGCATCATCAATGGTGAACTCCGACACACTAATAAGTGGTTTATAATAGATTTTTAAATGATATCGTGCATATCAGTAATTCCTCTCCACCACCAAATGCATCCCATGAGCCTCAGCAGTGTAAACGCTTTCTAAGAGTTATAAAAGGCAGGGCCAGCCTTGGCATTTACAGCCATATCACGTTTGAACCACACCTTGTTAGCCATCAGAAGCCAAAGCAGCAATGGGTGTGATTTGCATGTTATGGGGAACCCACCAATGAATACATGCAGGCATTCTCTAGAAACCCGACATAGCTCTCACCCACAAAGTAACATCCGTAGCACCATCCCATTATGTTCCTAATGTGCACTTTAATGGGGTTCCATCTTTTGGATGGCATGAATGAAGCTCATGTATATTGCAAACATTAGAGACTCACTGAGGTCGCCATGGTGGCGAGATGTTAACTACCTCTCCTGGTATACAGGAGGAGGTCGTGGGCTTGATTCCGACCCTGACGCCTGCTGCTGTATGTTTGTAATTTGCATGTTCTCCGGTTTTCCCTCCACATTTAAAAACACGCGTTTCTAGTATTTGGCTGCTATAAATGTCCACATGATAAGCCACTTGGTTGAGCTATCATTTGTGGCCAAGTCGCTTCTGAAAAAGAGCCTTACCTGGTAAAATATGAAAACATTGTAGAAAAACTTACATTTGCCAAAGACAGCCTCACTATTGCATTTTCAGAAATCAAACAACGTGTTTGGCGCTGCATTGGCAGTGGTGCGTAAGCGCAAGTAACGCAACAACTCGACACATTTGTCAATAACACATTTGTCAATAACACTGGCCTCACCATATATATATAAAACAGGCAAAGTTTCAGGCAATAGACCTTCATAGCACATTCAGAAATGTTTCATAAAGGTGCATTCCTATATATCACCAATATTATTCATGAGTGTTGTACATTGTTGAGAAAACCAGAATACCTAGGGTAAACTCATACATATGAGGGGATGACTTTCAACACTCCCATCTCATGGACACCTGCAGCACTATGCCTACAACATCTGGCAAGTCCTGGTTATCAACCATCAAAGGACTAACTAGGTTCAAGCCCACCTAGCTTCCGATATTTGATGATATCGACAACTTTCGGTTGAAGGAAAACTTGAAGTGTTTGTTTATTGCACTAAGCAGTATATGACCTGAATGCTTATTCCAATGTTAAATAAGTAAAATAGTATTGCTGACATTTTAGTTGCCTTCTTGGGATAAACTTGCTTCTCAGATTTATCAAGTTAATGGTTTTAAAAGCGGTTGCTGATGCACAATAAATATCTTATTTTTATGCCCAGTTTTGAGGGCTTGCAAGGCAACTAGGCCTACACAGCCAATGACTAATCTTCACAGATGAATAGTATGCCTCCTGGCTGTGAAATTAACCCCTGGATGGATGTTATTTAATGGACTTGGTTATTTTTTGTAGGGTTTCCATAAACAAGATGAGAGTCTCTTTATCAATATCAAAATTGGATTTAATTGTTAAAATATCAAATCTAAAGTAGACAAAGACTGCACAGAATTGTTTTTATTCACAATTTTTCCAATATCTTGTGCCTAAAAGCAAGTGATTTTTGAATCACATGAAAGCTATACATGAATATCGTGAAAATGTCAGCAGATATCTTTAACGTAAAAATAAAAAGTCAAAGTATCTCTTTGCTCAAATGAACACTGGGTGATACTCACCTTCATTGGTGAACACTTGTTGACCTCCCACAAAGTGGTGCTAATTTTACCAACCCCAGAGGGATAGTGGGTCAAGTCAATCCTGATCAGGGTTATGAACTCAACCTTCAGATTGTGTTAAGTGCTCTAATGCATATGCCTCCCGGCCGAATACAAATGTTTTACAAATGTATTTTGGTCTACATGTACGTAGATCCGTATGTGCGTGCATGCATAAAGGCACTGTCAGATTCATTTGTACAACGCGCAGTGATCCGTTACGGATTTTTCAAATTCACCACCACAGCTGTGGCCAATAGAGGTAACGGGCGTGTGGCTGGACAGCTTATGTATTTGCAATAATTCCATTAGCCACACGTGGTATGGTAGATTTTAAGATCCATGGTGGACCATTGAGGTCTGTTGAAAATCAAGTCTTATGAACTAACATTGCTGCATTTTTTATGGTGTTCAATCAAAATTCAACAATTGTAAGGCCTTTCCACGTGTAAATAATACAAAAATCACGATAAGAAAAATCTGAAAAACCTTTAAATGTCAGGCCTAATTTTCGGTAACAAAAGAAAACAAAATGGCATTCAGTAATATGTCCTATGGGCAGATATTTTTTTCTGTTGGAGGTAAATTTTTCTGTTCTAAATTCCCAGAATAAGTAGCTATGCACAGTAGCTGATAGTGTCTGCATTGCAATTTGGCAGCTGTGCATACCAGCTCAATACAATAATCCTATAATGCTCCACCAATTAGTAATGAGTGCTTTTACTGATTACCAAGAACTGTAACCATGTCTCCTTAGTTTGTTTTGCTGCATTGACAGTGGCGCACAAGGACAAGTAACAAACATTCAACACATTCCGTCAAGAACATTGCTGCCCGAAAGAGGAACGCGTTTAATAGGCAACGTTTTGGAAAGTACCTCCTCTTTTCAGGATTTTCAGCATGTTGCCTAATTTTTTGCAGAAATGGTATCGGCACCCTCAACCACACTATTTACCTCGGTGTGGAAATTATAGCCATGGGTCTTGCCTAGTTCAAGAGCCGATCAAGAATATAATATATATGTATGTAAGCGGTAGTAGTGAAATCCCTGCAGGAGAAACTAACAGCTGAGATGTATAATGGTGCTCTTCAGTGTGTTCACTGCTGTGCAAAAAGCATCACCTCCCTCAGCAGGTCACTTGTTGTTGCTTAGGTTGGTGGTCCCCCAATCCAAGAACAAACCACGCTGAGCAACTCGGATCCACGGAGATCGACTGTCAAATGTCCTGGGGTTGCAAAAAAAAAAAAACCCTCTGCAAACTTTCGAGTGCATGTGCCCCTTGCATGCGTGTGTGTGGCTCAATGTAGTGTATGCTGCCCACACGGCTGGTACAGGTGTAATGGTTTACTTCTGTTTCCAATTAGATAATGTATCACCCCACCGCCCCAACACACTAATATTCAATCTCTGCATTACATGATCCCGCTATTTGTTCTGTTGTGTTTTACATGTGTGTCTAAACTCAGCGGCTCATTGCCCACTTGCGACCTTTTTCCCCCAGCTCTGAATAAGCACATATTGTTTGTATTACCAGATACGGTAAATTGAAAAAAACACCGCCTTTATAGGCTTTGCCTTGCCTCGTTCGCAGTCACTCTCCCCTTTCGGTAAAGTGGTTACATTTAAGCCAACAGACCGTGTAATATTGTTACTTAAAAGCTGAGAATGCAGTGCTTTTAGGAACACATTTCTGTGGTATTTAAGTCCGTGCTGGGTAATGTGTATGGCAAGGCGCACATGCACACGTGTGCAAATGCAAATCAGACGTGTGGGCAAACGGCAATTTTTCCACATGGTTTTACGTCTACCCTTACAATTGCAGATGCATGCGTGCTTGTACCTGTTAGCATACCCGTGCATTTACATGTGTTTACGTGCCAAAGATATGCACACATATGGCCGTATACATATGTATCAAAAAACATGCGCATCGCATATATATTTTGTGAATTTAAGGTTGTGACATGTCCATTAGTTAACTAAATATTACTACCCAATATGCTCAATTGCCATTTGGTATTTAATGTGTAATTTTGTCCTTCTCTATATAAAACGAGTGTTTTGTGTTGTGTCAGTACCAGCTATAATTTGACAAAAAATTTTAAGCAAGTGGTTGGCGAAACCACCCACTTACGTGCAATGTCACAAACAGTCCTTATTTTGCTGCTCAATTTTATAGCCTGGTGGACATTGCTCTTGCTGCTGAGCCAGTTTTTGCCTATAGTTGGATTTCTATACCCCCAGTAATTTTTGTAGGAAGTTTCCAAAGCAACGCTGTCTTCTGCAAAGCAAATTCCACACGCACCAAAAAAAAGCAAAACGATTTAACAATATTAAACAAATGGAAGTAAATGTGCGTTCGTGTCATGGTCGGTTACATTTTTTGACAACTTGACTTAATTTGGAAGTGTCAAAAATCCGTGTAATATAGACATCAGATGTTATCTGGCCAGGATAAATTTCATTGAGAAAAGTTGAAATGCTGCCAGGAAGTGTTTAGTCTTTTTTTCTTTGTGAGTTTGCATATAAATGTGACTTTTGAGCCATAGCATTGTGCTGCACACACTGGGTTCAATTCCTGGCTGTGCACATCAGAAACACGTGGCATTTGAACCTTTTCTGGGCCTCCTGTCGGTCAAGTCAACCTTAAATTAGTACTTTGTGTGGTTCTGTATCTCTACATATAGTCCGTTGGCCTATTAGCTTTGCAGACCAAAATTATCTAGCATTATTTAAGTAAATGGTGTTGGATGTGGGCCACTGGACTAAACAAATTTATGTTATTAATGTGAAGATGCAGAATTAGGTTTTTTTTTTTTTAAACACAGTTGCTGAGCACAGGCCCAAACAGCCAAAACATCAAGTGACCAAACAGCACTGACAATATATATTAGATAAGCGCTCATATATTTCTTGAATAAAGAAAGGTTATACGAGCTTGGGGAAACAGAGATGGTCGGAGAGAATTCCAAAGTGGAGCAGTGTCATGGAGTGAGCTCTTGTGCGGTCTTTGAAATCATTACGGATGAGACGAAACAGTAAATCTAGCTTTCTGCGTTCTGCTTATGTATCCCACGACAAAAAGGTGGTGGTATGTATTCCTAAACATGCCATGCTAGTCCAAATAGATGCTTGCTCACATTACTTGCCGCTGTGGTCTATATAGCTAAATGGTGGGGGGTTGGGGTGGATCTCTGTTTGGTGTTTGCAGGTGAAGCTCACACTCGCCTAGGGCGGCTGGCAGAAGCGGAGCGCTGGTACCAGGAGTCTCTGCTATCCAAGCCGGATCACGTGCCTGCTCACCTCACCTATGCCAAGCTGCTCTCGGCCACGGTACTGCCAGTGTGCAAGCAGCGCTCCTCCAAGAAAACCGCGGCCACTCTCTTAGACTCTTTAAGAATGCCAGATAGAAACCAAGTTGCGAACCACAACATAGAAATAAGATTACCATAGATGTCTCTGGAAATACAGTAAGTCCGAACCATTTAAAGCTTACATTAGTTTATTTGGGTGTAGTCTTGCACGCAATATTTCTCCATCCATTGCCTGGAGACATTGTTATCTTTTTTAGGCACAACTACTGTCATGCCACTATTAATTGGTCTGTTAAACCCACGTTATCAAGAATAAGGTTTGGTACAATAGGCTGTTATTATATCTCAGTCGCATATTCCATTTGTATTTGTTAAGGTGTTGTAGCTCGGTAGGCTTTCACCTATTAAAAAAACAAAACTATTAAACATTTCATTTTACCAGGTAAGGCCCAATGAGCTATATCGCTTTTTTTCAAAAGCGATTTGGTCACAAATGATAGCTCAATGAGGTGGCTTAGCATGTAGATATGTAAAACAGCCGAATACTTTCAACGCATGTTTATAAATGTGGATTAAAAAACCAGAAGACGAGGCTAAAAATCCGTACGACCACGGGAAGGTACATGCAAACTCCAAATATACAGGCGTCAGGGTCAGGATCGAACCCATGACCTGTATACCAGGCGAGGTAGTTAACATCTCGCCACCATGGCACCTTGCTTCAACATAAAACTAGCGTTTACTGTGCACTTTCTATGTAAAGCCACTTGTTTTTTTCATGATGATGAAATACACAATTTAAACTTTTCATGCATCTCATTGTACAAACAAAATAATACAATTCAAATATTACCTTTTATCACCCAACGCTTGGTGTCACATTGTACTTGCCGAATGTTTTTCTTTCATGCAATTTTTTTTCCTTTAAGGATTTCAAAGAGCCCCGTAATTAAAAAATAAAATAACAACCATTATATTTCAACCATGACGCACAGGTTCTATTATCCATACATGCATATCATGCCAGTATGCATTCGGACGATTTTAATTATGTTCACGTATCCAGGAGACTTGGTCATAACGTAAAAAACTCATGACATGTATTGAGCTAAGTTTCACTGCAATAATATTTTGAACACTTATTTTCTTAAATGAACAATGTTATGCCTGTTTTCAATAATATCGATTTAATTATTGATGAATGTGTGCTGACGACCTGGATATTTTCACAATTTTAGTATTTTTTTTTTTATCAAAGTGGCATTCCATTGCAAATTGTTCTTATTAATATTTGAGTAATATTACCAAAGACCATCAGGCTACAAGCATTCTTCATTCAGGTACTTCGAGCTGATATCCTGCATTTTAATAAAAGTAAAAGGTGATAAAGGCGCAGCTCTGTCATTTCTCGCTCACACCACTGCTGGCGGAAGGGCCTCCACTAGTGGCATCTCTAGAGAGCCCCTCTAGATAGGGCATTTGGCCTACTCTTTCACGCTGGCCCAGATGATTTGGAAGAGATTCGACAACCCACATTTTACCCCACCACACGAGACTTTTCAATCAACTGTTCATGCAGCATATATGAAGAGACAATGCCAATAATATAGTCATCCTTTTTTATATGCACTTACAAGGAGTGACTTCACTTCATTATCCCTCCTACTGTGTGCTCTAGCGAGCACCATCTACACTATTCTCCACCTGTTAATGAGGATCCCGAGAATGGACTGCGAGAGCAATTGCTGAGAATGCTGTTAAGTAAATACCCATACCTTTTATAGCCAGCAGAGTACAACTGAATTCAGGAAGCGCATCCGAGTGACTCAACGTTATCCCACCATCCAGGCACGTGAACAGAAACGAAATAGCTTGTTCTGGCGTTAAATACTAAAAACCAGAAACGACTAAAATGCATCACTGGTCAGGTGATGTGTCACTTCGTTTTGCCTGTACGTTAATCTGCTTTTAGAATCGAAAAGTGGAGGCGGAGAGGCTCTTCCTGAAAGCCATAGACCTCGACCCAGCCAAGGCAAACACCTACATGCACTACGGTGAGTTTGCAAAACGCCAGTGGCCAGATTGACCAGAGAAGGTTGTGAGGTGCGGCGTCCACGAGTTATAATCATCCAATTCGATTGGGTACATTTCATAACAGTGAATTGCAATATTGTGCGCATTGTGGCAGAGCGATTATTTCGTGCCCTGTTACCTGGGGAGTTATGAGTTGAAGTCCTGTTTGGAGGTCGACTTGGCTCATCATCCCACTGTGATTGTTAACATTTATACAGTACCACTTTGTGGAAGGTGGCTAAGGGAGAAACAGGTCCCTGCCATAAGAATTTGGAATTTCTACCACTAACTCAAGGGCCACCAAAGGACAAGACTGCCGCCTATTTGGGCAACGAGGCACTTTAACCTTGACTATGTGTTTGGCTTTTGTATTCAATGAATGCAAGTTTCTTCAGCACGAGGCCATTAAGTTATGGAGGGCCACAGTATTGAGTTCTCCGACCTATAAAAGGTAAAGATGCAGCCCTGTAATCGCTTGGTCGTGTCACTGCTGGCAGAAGACCATCCATGAGAAGGAGCCCCGTAGAACCTTGCTCGCGAGGGTATTTGGCCTTCTCTTGCACGCGAGCCAAGAGGAAGAAGTGGGAGTACCCACACCTAACCACCCCACACATGACTGGCCATTTGACTAACTGCGGTATTACCTATTTTTATGCTGCCAGGTGGACAGAGGATTTGAAAAGCAACGTGTACATTTCTCTGGGATCAGAATAAAAATAAACCAGGTGTTAAGATGTTCGAACACCAAATAAATATTTTCTTCGAGGCATCAAGTCTGCTTGAACCACACATACTGGTGGAAAAACATGCAAACAAACATGCTTTGAACATGTATGCATTGTCTTTGAAACCGATTGACCTACACCAGAAACAGGCTTCTTTATGGCCTTGTTTCGACAGTTTTTGACGTGGGAACATGCTTTTCCACAAGTATGTGTGGTTGATGCAGACTTAATTCCTTGAAATAGGTATCTAGTTAGCGTAAATCCTACTCTTATTTTCAATTGCCGTGCCAGGAAATCAAATTGCACTGGCAGCATAGTGGTGTGTAATCCTAACCATTATACCATGATACCATCCCTTCCCACTAGTGTTGCTCTGAATCTTGCTGTAATGCTAAATATGTGGCTGGATTTCCTCATGGGTATTTAACCGAGCCAGTTTACATGGAGTTGATGACTGCTCCCAGATATAAGGACTTGGACTTTTTACTATTTACTATGTTTATTTTACCAGGTAAGGCCCACTGAGTTCTTTTTCAGAAGCGACCTGGCCACAAATGATAGTTCAACAAAGTGGCTTATAATGGGGAAATTTATAGCAGCCAAATACTCTAAAAGCATGTTTCTAAATGTGGAGGGAAAAATCGGAGGACCCAGAGAAAAATCCACACGACCACGGGGAGAACATGCAAGCTCCAAATATTACATGCATTAGAGTCTGGATCGAACCTATGACCTAATGTATACCAGGCGAGGTAGTTAACATATGTTTGCATTGTGAAAAATTACTCGCCAAATAGTGCACACATTGTCTCGTGTATTCAATGATGCAATTGCACACACTGCACTTTTCATTCAACATTGGTGCTGGGTCGATGTTTGGGCGTTGCAAAATGTGATGGTTTTTACATTAGTCGCAATTGCTTTGAATGTGCATTGCATGTTGAAGCCTGTGGCAGTTTGTGCATTATTCTTGTTCATTGACCGCAGATCAACATTAACAGATGACAGGACTGTGAAGATTTTCTTTCTATGCTTTTTTTACAGATAAGAGTGGTCCTCGTGATAAATGCATTATATTATATATATTATTGCGGAAAATAGGTTATCGATAAAAAAAAGTTTCCATCATGGATGATAGAATGAAACTGATTCCCTGCATTTTTTTCTTGTTTTCAATCTCACTGCAACAGTGTACTGTTTAGCGCGATGTAGCACAGCCGTGAATCTCGCGCGTGCTCTCAGAATAATAAAATACGTGATTTTGGCATTCAGTACTTGTTACCGCCACCTGTAGCACTGGACTCTCCAAATTAATGTTATGTTGAGCCATGCCTAATCGCCTCAAGCCAATGAACGCATGTTGTTTGCCACTGGCAGCGCCTCGTCCTTGTTTGGAGAGCCTCACTGCGCTTACTTCCCAGTCATTGTGCTTTGCATTCCGTACGATATGGCCCACCAATCGCACTTGTTCACCATAGGCAGCCTCTTCTTCCCTCACTCGATTCGTAATGAGTTGAGAAAAAGGCCTTTTGTAAAAACAAATTTCCGAACTGTTGCATTTTCTATTTAACACTTCCCCAGTTGTGCCATATGTGTTATATTACTGTGTTATTTAGGTGCCTGAATTGGCAAACTAAATGCGGTGAAAAAAATCTGAATAAGCTGCGTGTAAATTAACATTCTAATGTTAAGCTTATGCATATATGTGTTGTGCTCGACTGAATAATCACAAGTGAATAATCATTTTTCTTTAAAGAAGCAACACGTGAATTTAATTAACGTGTTAAACCAATCATCATCGTGATAACCATCATCTGTTAAAGCGTTCCTTCATCTGAGATGTCACCATCCCAGGTGCTCTGAATCCTTCATTATTCCTTCTTTCGTTACTCTAGTATGCACAGTTCCATCACTTGTGCTGGTGTTCCACCACTAGTTTTATACATCAGTTACTGTTCCTTGAAGCAAATTGTTCCTTCCAAGGCCACTTTCTTTTATGTAATGCCAAGTATAATTTTTACAGCATTTAAAGATACATTTAGCTATACTTTTTGATTGTTAAAATGTTTGTTCAGTATTGAATAGTTACTACTACGTAACTTTTCATATGCTTATTTCAAAACTGGTAATCAGAAAACATATTTAAAATGTAATTTTCATCAGGCCCCATTGTGCTAAGTTTATTCTCCAACCATTATCCACTCTTTACGCACCTCCAATTAGCACGGTTGGCTACGTACGGTGTGAAAGAAGTTGAACGTACATACATGCTATCCCTCTTGACTCTCTGTTTGTGCTATGAAGAAGAGCCATTGCCTGAAATGTTACCAATTGCATTTTCTTCTTGTAAGGCAGTGTTATTGACAAATGTGTTGAGTTGTAACAGCATTGTACGTTGTCTAAATATAACCTCATCTTCTGCTTTACTGACATTCTATATTTAATATTTGAGTGCATGGAGAGCCGAGTGGTTATCATACTTGCTATTCAGCCTCAGTTCACAGGGTCTATTACAGATCGTGTGCCATTATTCACAGGTGTAGACCATTTTGTTGTGCTAGCGCAGCACAAATTTGAAAATTACTTTCAACTAAAATGCATTAGAGAGCTCGATTGATGTATTGTGGAGGCAGTTTCCAGTTATATACAGCAGGAAACTGCCAATTCAGTGGAAATATCAACAATTGATTGCTCTTTTCAACCAAGTATCAGCAAACAGTTCCTTTCTGCCAACACATGAATCAGATGCAATAACTTAAAATAGCAGTTTGTTTATCCCTGGGCATAGCCAGCTTTCTCTTACAAAAAATGCACTTCATGTAAATAGCCTGTCAGCTTTGATGCATGTGATATATATATGTGTTGTTGTCAAGTGGCCCATATTTTAAGACTGGGGTGTTACGGTTTTGCATTGGGCATCAAAACCACCCTGATGGACCAGATCTCCCCAAAGCCCAGGTTGCCACCAAGGGAAGAAATTCCGCGTGCGCTCAGACATTGAACCTCTCCGACCGCCCCACGGGGCTTTTGTGCGCAGCTCAATTTCTGGTGGAACAGTCCCGGTTCCCGGAGGCGGCGGGTGTGGCCGAGAAGGCATCGCAGCAGGACAGCACCGACTTTGAGACCGTCTTCAGCACAGCACACATGTGCAGGTGAGAGAGTGGGGGGTGGGGTGGGGGTGTACTCCCACACAATGGGGTCACGGATTGGGAAACGTCAACTTTTTGGTAACTTATGTACCAGTGTCTATATTGTCAACAATGGGGCAGTAGTTTGTAAAGGTGATTTTTTCCCGCAATGTGAAGATATGAACCCAGTCCAAATTGTCTCAAAGCCAAAATAAACGTTTGGCAACGTTCAACTTCATTGTTAACTAACAAAGTATGTTTTGTTGATTGTTGGCACTAAGCCAGTGATGGAAAAATCTATTGCTATGGCATGTTATATATATTGCGATGGCAAGGGACAATATGCATTGGGTAACCAGTCTTAACATCCCAAAACATGGTATTCAATTATCGACCCATAAGGAACGTTGGGTTGCATTTGACCCCTTAGATTGGAGTTTGCAGCCTTCTGATTGTGAGGCGGGGGCTCTGCAAGCTCAGCCGCTCGCTTCGGTAATAGAATATGCGCAATTGACAGAGACGAAGCCACGTGGTCATGGTGTGGTATTGATCTGTTGCATGAGTTAATTGATCATTTTCACCATAAAATCCTGCAGTGGCGAATTAGATTAGACTGGAAGACCACAATCCTTGTTTTGTGTACTTGCAAATCTGCCTTCTCATAATGCTGCTGTCTGTCCATCGGATGGCTACTTTACATTTTCCAGTGACGATGGGCTTCAACCCTGATTTCAACTCGCAGCCTTCCAATTCTGCATCAAGTGATCTACCAAAATTTCTACCTACTTCAATGTGGAATTACTAAAGTTTTCTGTTTGATAAAAAAAAGTGGACATTAATACCCTGTGACATACCTTGCAATTATAAGCCACTGCGTGTCGGTTATACCGAATACATTTTTTTTCATACCGAATACGTACTAAAAAAATCTTCATCTCTTCTTTTTACCATGCCTTATGTAAGTCAAAAGGCTCACAATGTGTATGAGATTTTAAATCTGATCACACAAATTTGTCACTATTTGCTGTTGGCGATGTACCAACTTGTCTCAATGTGACGGATTAAGTGGATTATCCATTTCTAAAGAGCTGAGTCTCAGGTCATTTTACTTTAAAATTCGCAGTCAAGTACACTTTGAGAATGCCTTTTTTATCATGGGGACATAACATTGCTTTGTAAAGGGTACTTAAAGTTTCCACGAGGATATTCAGAATATGTAGGAAAACTGGTCAACAGCGTATGTTTAGGAAACTAATTTCCCTACAATGTATTTAACTATGTACAACCGCAGATGAATGATTTATGGATTATGCAAGGGACATTTACTTACAAATGAATTATTTCTGTGTAAATATGTAATTTATTTACTTGGGCTGTGTGGGATGAAGCGCTGACTGTCCTACACTTGTGAATTGAGTTTTATCTCCATTAAAATCCACTTTATAATCGATGTCATATTTCAGCAATCCTCCATGGAAATGATTGGCTGTACATTGAAATTCAACTGTTTGCACCATGCACACCGACTCGGAGGCATGTACAGCTGACCAGTCGATAATTTATTAACTGCAGAAAATAGCCACACAAACATATGCTCCAGAATAATATTCGCGGCGTTTCATTCTGTTTGAATTTGTAAATGCACTTCCATCGGCGAGGCAGCACGTGGTCCAGTGATATGACTGCACGGTTACGTACTTAAACAGGTGGAGTTGTATGACAGGTGTAAAGGCTCCCAATTGTCTGTCGTGATCTTGGAAGAGACCGAGTGAGCTGACCTGTCGTGGCTGTCTGTTGAGTAATGTTTCTAAATCATTTATTCAATTAAAGAAACCTGTGCTGCAATGCATTAAAGCACCTTAACAAAGTGTGGGATTTCTACAATGGTGACTTCCATTCATTTGAATGCAATCTTTCTGGGCTTGAACTGACAGGGATAAGACAGTGATGCTTTTAACTTGAATATAAATGCGTGTGCTCCTGTTACCCCAGCCTGGAAACGATGTTCCTTTCTGTAACGTGGCTCAAGGGAACGTTCTGGTGCATAATTGGGGTGTTCTGCAATGGGTCATGTGGGACGTAGCGGTTGCTTGTTGGAATACATTTATGTTGCAGTCACACTTGGTGATAAATCACATACTAATCATATTGCTCCTTGTAGTTGGTGCATTTGAAGACTGTCCGTCTCACTTGTATTTATTAAACTCTTTCATTTCATGTGCTTCATTGGGGGTTATTATAATGCACCAAGAAAATCCTGTGTGTATGTGTGCTTAATAATATGCAACTGAATAGCAAGTGCTGTGCTTAGAAAATTTAAGAACACTGAAAGCGAATAATTTCTAAACTACATTTGTTTTCGTGTTTTGATTTTTTGTATTATCGTGCACTGCCACATGAAAAATAATGGAACATAATAAATAATGCATGTTATTATGGCAAACAGGTGTTCTTTAAATAGACAGGTTCCAACAGTAGGAATATGGAATTTCTGCCATTGATGCAGGGATTTCGACTGTGGCGAGCACTGGCCCGTGCTCATTTTAGGAGGAAAAAAACGATTTTGGCTTTGAGATGGAAGTCGGTGTAATCCTGTGAATACAGTATACATTTTCCACGTATAATACCGAGAATCATTCAAATCCGTTGAATTGCATTTTCAGGAAAAAAAACTTACATGCTGCGTTTTTGTTTTCTCTACAAACAGGCAAGCAGGACTGAACCACGCCGCAGAGAAGTATTACCGGCAAGCAGCCCAGCTTCGGCCGAATGTAAGCTTGATCTACACTCACGCTAGGCCATTACTACTTCTTGGTGGGAGGCAAGGCAAGGCTCAGAAGGAGTGCAAATGTTATCTGGGCACCGCGGTGGCGAGATGTTAACTCCCTCTCCTGCTTTACAGGAGGTTGTGGGTTTGATCCCGATCCAGACGCCTGCTGTATATTTGTAGTTTGCATGTTCTCCCTGTGGTCGTGTGGGTTTTTCTCCAGGTCCTCCGTTTTTTCCCTCCACATTTAGAAACACGCTTTTAGAGTATTTGGCAGCTATCCATTTTCACGCGATAAGCCACTTCGTTGAGCTATCATTTGAGGCTAGGTCGCTTCTGAAAAAAGAGCAACGTAGCTCAGTGGGCTTTACCTGGTAAAATACAAATCTTTACTTTATTCGTATCCAAGGCAATGTGCGGCAGGGCACACTGCTTTTCAAATCACAGGAGTGCTATTTAACGTTAATTTGAGGACATTACGGCTATGTTACACAGATATGCGCTGTTGAGTATTTTTTTAAAGGTTTGGCAAACTCCACATCAAGCCAAGTAAATGCAAAAGGAGATATCCAAATAGTTGTATAATGTCAAACACGGATAATGAAACAGGGCTTTTCTGTGTTCCTGATGTCCTAAATACTGGCCAGGAGCATTATGTAGTCCATTGGCTTTTCTATGTCAACAATCATTGCTTGCAAATACTGTAGATTCATTTTATCAATTCAAATACACAATCACCCGAATATGATTGGCATTAATTTGAAGATTTTTTGTATAACATTCAAATGCCAACATGTAGACTTGGGGCTTAGTAATATTAAAGCAGGTAATCCCAATGGGTGAATATTTTTTTTTCTTGGCAAAATAGAAACATGAACAGAATATATGAATTGTTATAATGAGCGAGCAGCACAGGGGCACAGTTTACAACTGGGTTATCCAATTGTTTAAATAATAGATACGCGTAAACAAATGCTGCTGTAAAGCATTTGTCCAGAAGACCCATAAGCTGTCGGACGTACATGTTATGTTCTTTTTACATACTGACACAGACCATTGTCTGCTTATTTGTAATTGTATTATGGACCATTCGGCCCTGACAGCACGTAATAAATGATCTAAAGAATGTTTTGCCGCATGTAAAGTACGTCATATATTTACAAATTATAGTCATTGGATATCAGCTGGACATGTTTACATTTTAAAACATATATAATATGATGGTTTATGTGCAGTTATTGGTGACCAGGCCGAGACCACCACCGCACTAAACTTGAGGACCTGGTTTAATCACGGGTCGCTTCTCAATTTCAAACCTAGGTTTTGAGCCTTGCTAGCGAAGTTCCGTAATAGATATGAACCCCCTCATGCATCCAGCGATCTCTACTACTGTTCTATTAAACGACACGTTGCTTTGAACACGTGAACTGTATAAAATGGGATGTGTTTGACCTCTCGAGCACCGTATCATGCTGCCAAATTACAATATTTATGTTGGATTTCGTGGTGGTATTGTGATGCCGTACACTCTCTACTTGCAGTATTTATTTTTCGTAATTGAGCGTGACAGCCAGGCCTTCATGCCCTGGAAATAAAAAATTAACAGCATTTCTATATACTTACAGCTTTCATTTAATTCAATGAAGTTCTGCCACCTGTTGTATATTTTATATATTTTACGACTGATTGCAATGTAAATGATTGTCAGTTTCAAAACTGTGGTGTGGCAAGTGTGCCATTGTTTAACTTGGTGTCATAGTTTCAAAGCTTAGTTTAATATAATTTGTGACAACTCTGGTGTTATATGAGCTCGGGTTGCCACTTTCAAAACGTAATCAAAGGGGTTGGTGGCGAACACGAAATAAATTCTGAGAAATATCCAGTGTTACAATACAGAATTATAGTTGCCTATGAGGAGGTAGTGAGAAGGCAGGATGCTGCTAGTGGTGTAATGGTCAGCACACCGGATTTCCAACCCAGAGATCTCCCAGCATGGCAGTTGAATAAATTGTGCACGTCCGTCCGTCCTCCGAGCAGTATAGATTGGGACACCACAGTTGAATGACAGGTCACGTGTTATCAGTTAAAGGGTGGGTAAGCTCACCTTTTCCGAGATGTGTGTATGTTCAACTTCTTTCACACCGTGCGTAGCCAACCACGCAAATCGGAGGTGCAGTGGAATGGCAACAAACTAAACACTTAAAGCAGTTCTAAAGAAACGAGTTTTCAATCTAGATTTTAAAGTGCATAGCTCCAGTGGCTTGCTAACGTCAGAAGGAATAATCTACAGGCAGCGTGGAAGAGCAGGCCAAATACCGACAAGTGGGTCTCTCTATGGAGGTTCTCTCACCACCAGTGGCGTGAGCAAGAAATGTCAGGGCTTGGCTCTTACCCATGAGAAGGGAGTAGAGTCTGCACATTTTTATTCTCATTTATGTGGGTTATTCGTTTCCTCTAAAACCAAAAAATGCACTTCGTAATGAATTGACCACATATCCCAAGCAGGATCCGCTTGAAAGAATCAAGAGACTCACTCGTGGCTTTCCTGAATAACGGATTTATATATATAAATGTTTTAACATTACTGAAAGACGTATTACTGGAGGTTCATGTTACTTAAAAAAAACCTACATTATGCAGGAGTTTAACGTCTGCCAACACAACATTGCTTGTTTAAAATATTGTTTAACACGACTGTGTACTTCTATATTTAATTTATAGTGCCTGATGGTTATTTTCCCATTATACTATGGGCTATTTTGACATTGTTAAATACAATGCAATGGAATTAGTTTAATTGAATCATGTACCCATGGCTTACTAACATGCTCCAGTTAGCACGGTTGGCTACGTATGGTGGGAAAGAAGTCCAAAATACATCCATAAATGCTGTTAAGTGCTCATGCTCTCAACTATGTATTGTTACACCAGAAAAACTGTGAAAAAGTGGTTGCCATTCTGGATTTATGGAAATCCTTCCAGGCAAGTGATAGGGAACAATATAATCTTGTAATGGTTTTAATAAAGAATACCGTATTTTAATTTAAATGCCTTATCCTGGTTTTGGCTGTGATTGCAAGTGTAATTAGTTGATCCTCATTAATGATAACAATCTACAACCCTCTGCAGAATGAAGGCTTCCCTGTCCTAATGTCGTAGGGGTTGTTTGGCTATAATTCACAGGTTCGCATATATTACAAACCACTGATATATCCCGCGGCTGATAACCTGATGATGTTGCGTTAAAGCTCAGTGCACTAACTACTTCACCACCGCTTCTCCTTACCCCTGCTGAGTGTAATCGTACATCTGTTCAACCTGAAGTTTTATTTGCTTTATGTTAAGCAATGTATAAGTATCTAGCCCAAGATATAAATAGGTGGCCTGAAATATTTAGGTCTGCATTTTGAAATTGCTTTAACGCACGAGTGAGAGCCAGTCCTTTTAAAGCAAGTATAATAAAATGTATGGACTTGGTATGATTAATTAGGATAATGTATGACACTGGGGAAGCTTGTGCCAAGGATTCAACAGACCTTTTTTAATCTTATCCAGGCTGTGTTCCTAATATAGAAAATATACCACCTTACAAACCATACGTGCCTAGGTTTTCAATGTCATTTTTTTCAAGAAAATAAACAGTACTTGTTATTTTAAGAGACTTCAGTGATATTTGAATTGTTTTTGCCTGGGGGAAAATGATCTAATATCAATATTATTTTTATTATGTTGCAGACTTTTTTTACCAGAAAAAAAATCCTATATTATTTTTTAAAACATTCTAACTCAAGAGGGTGAGGTAAAAACAATTAAATTATCATAGTTTGTTGTTTTCACTGTTTATGAATGGTATATTCTGATCGGGAGCATACGAACATTTAGCATAAAAGTATTTCTAGAATATTACAGCGGTGTACCAAATATAATCAAAATCTGTATTAGTCTATAATAGTGCAGACAGATTTCAATGAACATTTGATATAACTCAGTACATGAACTGTACAGTTGTATGCGAATCTCCATATTTGACTCATTTGTCAAACCTGTATCTTTATCCCACCAACAAATGCACTGAAAAACTTGCGTCTCAAAGTTTGCTTTCGGTAAACTTTATTCTTTAACGATGTGTCGTGGAAATCCCGGATCTCTGTGACACTTGCTTGTGTGCTCAGGGAACTGGACCACTGGGCCAACTGATATAACAATCTCCTGTTCATGCCAGAATGTTCCATGAGGCGGTGGTGCTGTTTAGCCAAATTCTACCAGGTACAGTACTCAGTTTAGGCCGTTTTGACCTAGGAGAGGTCCGGGACAGGTTTATATACTTATAGTCGCATGTCTTGTGGATGCCCAGTTGTTGATTTTGGGATGATAGCTCAATTGCTACCTATGCCATTGCTGCCCTTTACATCAATGCCCATAGATACACCACGTGCCCACAGACCCACTGCCTGCTTTCCAACACTCAGTCTCTGTCAGTACTTGGTGATCATTCCTAGCACTGTCTCAGCTCTTGATTTTCACAGTACACGCAAGCACTCACGCTTGCCTCAAGGCTATGCGGTAGGTGGGAGAGTTCATTCAGAATTGTGAAGCTTAAAGTCATTTCGAAGCCCCACGCGATGACTCTGGATATATGCCAGATTAGATTTATTCCACGAGATATGTATCCATACTGAAATCAAATAAAGAGAACACAGTATAGAAGTGCACAACGCGAATATTGTATTGCCTGTATTACGAGTGTTGTGACCATGTGAACAATATACCATGCGCGTGATGCATTGTGTGCAAGATGTGAGCGGAGGTTAAAAACTACAAGGAAGAAAAAAAACTTGTCATCATTTTACCACGCCTGAAACATGATTATAATATGCTGCACGTGCTCGATTACACCTAGCCAACTGCATGCCTTCAATGAATAAATGTAAAACACACACACTGCACATTCACTGTAAGGATCTGCGCAGATTATATACACTTTCAGTGTTATGACTTACACTTCCCATTTCACTTACAAGAGTCCCCCCCCCCACCCATGGGTAAGTGCAAGCTCACGTGGGGAGCTGTGGGCATTGAATAAGGAATGGATCTATGGAGCCATTTCAGTTTACCGAATTCAACACAAGGTCAAGCAATATACATTTCTGGTATCCGTAATCGGTGTATTACTGTGTGTTTACTGCAAGTGCAGTTTGTTTAGCTATACTTGTTAGGCTAATAGGACCAGGCAAAAAGCTATACATAAACAGGAAATTGTGAGGATATACAGTACACTGTGTACTTTTTCCCTTGGGTGGATTGTATTGTTTCAATGCAATATAAACTAGTGGGTGAACTGTGGCACAGCGCTTGACACACTCCAGTAGGAAACCCAGCTTACTGAGTTCGATTCCCGACCAAGGCTAACATGAGTGGCAAGTGATAACCGAATCTATCCTGAGTCCCCTCTTCACCAACCCGCACTGAACAGCATGATGAAGTATGATCAAACAACCCCCAGAACAACAAGGCCCAGGGAAGACCTTCATCCAGCAGTGAATTAGCAAAGGCTTCAAGTTATACTTACGTACTATGAATACATAATGTATCCTGTCTAGATACAAGGATGTCCAATACAAATGTGTTAAGAGGTTGCTTTAGCATTCAACTGGATTTTTTTAAATCTCGAAATGTTATGTTAACCAGCAATTGTTTCTTGCTGTGGTTGTCCCACCTGATGATGGACGCATGTGTTGTGCCTGAAACGTCGTGATTACGTTTATTAGATTTTTTATACCTACGTGACATTACCGGAAGAACCAAAGAGTATGTAACCTCTTCTCTTTGCGCATCGTCTGATGACGAGGTGTCACGTCCTCCACGATTGCAGCGATTTTCGTTTCCACTGTAAACAAAGGTGGCTAGCAGCCACTGTTGCTGCTGCTGTCCCACTGTGTGTTAATGTAAGTCGTAAGAGGTCCCCTGGGCGTGTTGTAGGTGAAAATGAAAGACAAGTGGAGTACACTCTCGTGGCACAGGGTCATACAAGCGTGTCCCAATGGGACTCGCTTGTATGCCGGGCGGTGGTGGCGCGTCCTGGTGGTTCGTGCAAATTCTGTGAAACTCCCCGTGGGATTCGGGGAGCTTATACAGTACCCTGGTTCCCAAGGAGAATGCGTTAACGTCAAAATTGTGGACTCCACCTGTTCCGTCTATACGATGTTTCCCCCTTACATGCGTGGGTTTTCTCCGGGTGCTTCGGTTTCCTGCCAGATGTAAACATTCGTTAATTGGCCGAGAATGCAGAGCTTGCGAAAATGGTGGCGCCGGCTCGTCGCGTGGCTGGCTTCCTGCTTACCCGTGGATCCGAGTGCCTGAGTCCTATTTTCTTTCTGAGCGAATACTGTGCGCGTCACTTGGTGAATTGATTATTGCATTAGAAATGTGTGTTTGTGGGGAGCTGCGTACGTAGTGGTTAGTGCACTGTGATAAGAACCCAGTGGCCATTTGCGTGTGATTCACTAAACCAGTCCTGCGTCTCCTCTAGGTTGACTGAGCCTTACATGGGTACTCGGTGTGGTGTGTAAACATCACGAATGGGTAGACAAAGGTGACCAGGCTTAGTGCTGGCTACAACACCTCCTCACACAACATACCATTCTCAAAAGGTTTTTGACACTAGCACTTGCCTTTCGTGTTTGTGTGAGGAGTCGTAGTGCAGTGGCTTGGACATTGTATTGCTTTTGGCTGGCCATCGAACAAAGATGGTCACTGCATCGCGAGCCCTCAGATGCTCTTTTGTGGCAATCTGGAATGCTCTTCCGATATTAGGAATGCCACTGGAGCGATGCACTTTTAAATCTAGGTTGAAAACTCGTTTCTTTAGAAATGTTTTTTGTGTCTAGTTTGTTGTCTTTCCCGCACACCTCCGATTAGCATGGTTGGCTATGTACGATGCGGAAAAAGTTCAAAATACATACATACATTATGATTCCAGTAATGTGGGTTTAATTCTTGGTGCTATACTCTGGTTCTTTCGGTAAAATCACATAGGTATATAATAAAATAAATTAAATCACGACGTTTCGATTGCAACACAAGCAATCATCATCAGGTGGGAAAACCACAGCAAGAACATGTTTTGCTTTTGCTGTGGTTTCCCCTCCTTGTTGATGATTGCTTGTGTTGCAGTCGAAACGTCGTGATTTAATTTATTTTATACCTACGTGACTTTACCTAAAGAACCAAAGAGTATGGATCCCTGCAGTCACGAAAACTTCAAATCTTGGTGCCATATTATACAGCGTTTGTGGAGCATGGTATCTGAACCTGTCATGGGCCTCATCTAGGTTGACTCAGCCTTAAAACAAGAAAGCTATAGCTGGGCGTGGTCCTTGCTGCACCTCGTTTGCCGCAACAGACTAAATAGTTCCCCACGAACGGCACTTGCCCCTCTCTCGTCTGGAGCTACGTAGGTGGGTGGGGAGGATGTGGTCTTTGTCTTTTTGGCAGCAAACCCCATTCTCATGTTTGTTTATAATGCAGTGTTGCGGCAGCACACTGTGCTACACTCACTGCAACCCAGGTTTGTATTCCTGAGGCCACGTTGATCGTGAACAATAATCAACTGTGCCTGCCTTGGCTAACTCCGTCTAAACGGAGCGAGTTCTTTGTGTGACGTTTTAACATCAGCGGCTAAGAGGACTGCCCCGGGTGACGTGTGGCAAACAAGCATCGGTTGCAAGCTGCTATTCTAACGTTTTCCCAATCTCAATTTTCTCCACTCGTTTCTAAGCCACACTTGAAGATACTACGAGAGCAAATTCACCGATTCTTATCACTGTGCAACCCCCTTCTCCGGCAAACACATTCACAAATCACCAATACTATATTTACTTCTTCTTGGCTACTTCCCATGTCTGGAATTCCCTTTTATAATCACTATACCTGTTTAACATTAAGCCTAAGAATAATTTCCACTGATAACTAATTCCTGCTGATGCCCTCCAATCCTAGTCAGGAATTATTTTGCTGACGTCTATGTTTCAGCGTCATATATAAGACCAGATTATTTAGCATTATATAATTACATTTCGTACTTGTTTATGCATGGGAGCAGACCATTATATAAATCTAATTCACACTTGATGATTCCACGAAAAAATGACAATTGCATTTCATTTGTAACCATTCTTGAGATGCAGTTGCAATGCTCTTATTCAAATTGTGGATTATTAGAGCTACACATTATTTTTCACCAATCACACGCGTGATCATTCTGCCCCTGCTATTCCCAATTCCCAACCTAATGTCTGCCTCAGACTGGCCTGGGAGCTTTTTAAATGAACACAATATAGCTCTTACCTTGATGCAGCTGAAGCAACCGGTTTTCATTGTTATTCATGCCAAAACATATTTTTGAACACGTGGGCTATTGTCATTGGCTAAATTCACACGGACCACATTGCACCTGATGTATTTATTATGTTTTATTATTACGTTTGTGTACAACAGCAGAGTTTCAACCGAGTCTCAAGACTATTTTTCAGGAGGGTCCTGTCAACTTTTTTTACTAGGGAGTGGTGTTGCTGCTTTGTGTAATCTCAATTGAGTCATTTGCAAGCATTTTTTCTGCATTAGGATTTTTGTCCAATTCCAGTTATATTGTACGTCTTTTCTGTAATTATCAAGGAACCCAGGGGAAACCATGCAAAACAGGGGGGCGAACATGCAAACTCCACGTAGGAAAGCACGCGAGGCAGGAGTAACACTCGGAGCACAAGTATTACCTCTGCTGCCCTGAGCTGAGGGAACGAATGAAAGGACGACTTCAGAGTTTTATAGTAACAATCATCAGCATGCTTAGTGCCGGCCCGCCCACCCCCTCGTGTGTCGTGCTGGCGTTCATAGGTGCTCGTTAACAATACTTGGGCTGGGGTATCTTTGTCGTTAGGAATTTGAGTGCGCGTGTTAATCCATGCATGTCTGTGCTTTGGCAGCACTCAACAGCGCTCATGAACCTGGGAGCCATCCTGCACCTGAACGGGCTGCTGGAGGAGGCTGAGAACCATTACCTCCGCGCGCTGCACCTCAAGCCTGACGACAGCATCACGCACTCGAACCTCCAGAAGCTCCGCAAGATCATGGAGAAGCAGGGCCGGCCCGGGGTGGTGCACGGAGGACACAAGTAGCAGGCGCGAGCGGACACCTTGTTGTTGCTCTCCGCTGCAAAACAACTGTGCTGTCAAATGCAAACTGAACAGTGACTTGATTCAAAGTAGTTTGAGGCACCTTGATCTGAATGCAACCTGCAAATGAAAATGCGTGCACAGCGAGTGAAGCATACAAAATACACAAACCTAATAGTGAAAATGATGAACTGAGAGCAGGCAAATCTGGAAAATGTATCATTTCAAACCGGTGTGTAAAAAATATAGCATTTCAGCTGAAACAGGGAGAAAACATGTTAAGCTTAAATTATTTTTATGGAAAATGCAGTTCCCTCGATCCACTTGGCATCATGACCCAAAGTCGAGCACTACATTCATTACCTTGTTCGAACACAATATGTGGTCTGAACTTTCAAGACACAGTAAAGATAATAACTCATCACTCCATTATCTAAAGCGAGTGCATATTTTAAGCGCGTTTAACACTAGGGAGCCTGCCAAGAGTGTGATAACATCGCAAATCTGTAATTGTATTTTATCCACCATTTTATCATTTAAAAATCACTCAAACGCACGTCTCCATCATGAGCTGATGTAATTTTAGTAATAAATCGTCATTTACAATGAATAGGCAAAGATTCTGCTTTTAAGCTATTTGCTGAAAAATATTCAGTTTCTTTCTATTAAGAAAGTTGGCAGATAACAACCGAGGTTAAAAGGTCAGATGCAAACCTATCTGGTACATAAATAAAGCAAGATGCTGGGCCAATACTTGACAGATGTTTAGACTCAAATTACCTGGAGGTAGGGGGTTGAATTGCTTTCAGCCACTGATGTATTTTACATTCCAAAAGACAGATAAGCCATCCAGCATTTGCCAACCAATGGCTGCTAAGCAAAATGTTGCATTGAACATTTCCAGAAGATGAAAAGCCTCATTTATTTGCTGTGAATGACCACATTCCCTCTCGCAAATGGGCTCTCGTTGTATTCTTCTGCAGCGGAGTCTGGGCATCAAATTGACCCAGGGATACTCAAGATGGGCGCTTATACCCTTTTAGCAACGTACAGGGTCTGGTATCATTGTATTTCATCTACACTCTAGCCATAGCTACCGTGCACAAGGTACTAATGTTATTTAGCATTCGCATGCCACGTCTGTTTCACTTAAGAGTAACTATGTGGCTGTATGAAATGGGTGCATTACTTTTCTATTGTTGCTCTTCAATGAGTTGATTTTTCTTTCAACCAACTCACGCATGTGTGGGCAGCAGTTGGTTCATCGTTTTGTCCATAGAGTTGAGTTACTTTGAGTGTGTGGTCTGACTCGGATGTGTATGGTCCACAAATCTCCTTAATACGGTATTGCCACGTGAACTAATTCTGAAAAGGGAAATTGTAAGGTACTCAAAACATTTGATGCTAATGCCATTATTGACTTCATGTAAAGCTAATAATTATCCAAGCGTTGCCTATGGAGGTGTCTCTGAAAGCGAATCTTAATCTAAATTGTCTTTTTTTACTGCGTGCCATTATGTTAATGACACTTAAAGCATAATGCTAAATCCACGTTCCCCACGTGCACATTTAAAAATGGTTTTCAAGTCAATTGTCGCAGCTGTGATGGTTGTGAGAGGATATTAAATGCTTCACACCGGTATTGAAGAACAATTACAATGATACCTGCTGGAAACTCCACGTCGATTGTAAAGGGGTTAAGGGGTCAGAGTTGATGTAACTTTGTGATTGCACGTGCAGTCTCAGATCCCATTGTGACTAATAGTGTCAAAACGCAAGCCATGAAGAGTGGCCGAGCCCTTAAAACCTTATACATAATGTAATATATAAAAACAAGATATGATAACTTCGATTTCCTTATTGCCGAGAGTGTGGCGCCATACCAAGTTAAAATTTCGGTCAGAGGTCAACACAATTTATCATCCTGCAGAGGTGAATAAGAACTGCTTTTTTGGGGGAAGTCAGCAGTGGTTGCAGTGACTTTTCAAAGGAACTGCCCCCATCATAGAAATGTGGAATTTCCTCCAATGGTTCAGGGCTGTCAACGTAGATCAGCACGTCACCATGTTTGCTTGAGGAGGCAGACATTTTAACACGTAGGCTTTCGAGACCAATATCCATAATACAGGTTTTTTGGGTTAAATCGCACAAGTATATAAAAGTGTCGCTAAATCCGCCACCACCCGACACAGCCAATTAGTAAGGTTTGTCACGTAAACAGAACATGCCAATTCGTTACGAGCGCCAATGTGTTTGACAGCAAAGCCACAACATTTACAATCTGAGTGCGATGATTCGCCAGTAATTACAACTAGCTTCATCAGGCAACAGCCATATTTGTGGAGAAATCCTCCTGTTTCGTTCCTTAAATAGAGTGGTAGATGTGGTGACATCGCCTGATGAAGCTAGTTGTAATTACTGGCGAAACGTCGTACTTAGATTGTAAATGTTGTGGCGTTGCTCTCCAACACACCGTTGTGCTGTACTAGTGACGAATTGGCCACGTTCTGTTTACGTGACAACCCTTACTAATTGGCTGTGTCGGGTGGTGGCGGGTTAAACGACACATTTATATATTGACGCGATCTAACCCAAAATTACCTGTATTATGGAAAAATTAATTAAGTTTACCCTGATTGTAAGTTGTATTTGAATCCTGAAATATAGGGTGGTTTAAAAATATATACGTTTTGTAAAATGAATAAATCCATTGTACAAGTTTTAATTGAAGTTAAAACAGAAGCTCCAGGCGATGGCATACTGGTTTGAGACAGCTTACATTATTTTAGATCTTGTTACCATGTCGAGAACTCAGAATGTGTTCTTGAAAGGTTTTGAAAATATCTCAAGCACAGTAGTTTCAATGTCGTGCATTGTCTTCAAGTACTCGGAAATGTTGCTAAATACTTGGATGGTTCCAGATTTTTTGGAAACATTAGTTTCTTTACACCATACAATCCTGCCAACTTCAGAACGCATTTGTGATTTGTTTAAGTGTACAATGTAAATTTGAATCCTTTTTGCGACATAAATCCCTTCATATATTAATTGCAAGGAATGAATAAGCACAGCAAAATGCCATACGATCAAGTTGTCAGCCAACTTTATTAACAATGCCTTCAAAAGAGTATCGAAATTAAAGTCAAATCCAACTTTCAAATAATCCTACATTCAGGACAATGGCCTCAGATTGCTACTTTAATGATAATTTATTTTTTGACAAAAAGCACTTTTTATGTTGGGGCATCTCGGAGTGCTTTAAACACTATCACATCTCATCTCAAACATTTGAAAGGGCACCCCCAGTGGCAGCTGCCCTGGGGGGTTCGAAGATGTTCAGTACCTAACCTACAATTGGGCATTAGTCTGCCAGTGAGCAGCGATGATTGCTATTTGTAATCCTAATTTAGTAATTTGCAGCTAATATTCGAATTTGGCAAATTTGGACCGTCAAGCCAGCACACAATGGCCTACTTGTTTTGTATGACATCAATGGATCTTTGATGTTCACTGTGAAGCAGACTGCTTATATTTTATGGTGAACACACCCGTAGTAATAATCAAGCAGGCATCATTTAGCAGTGATGTCACAGGATTGTGTGCTTCTGATTCCGTACCATTTCTCACGATAAAAATAACACCGTGGGTGCTCTGAGTCACATTCAGTGTGAAAGGTGCAGTTTTAGCAATAATAGTTTTAACAACGAAGACTCGCAGCTTACAATTATACTTTCACAAATTACTCTTTGGCCAAAAGACAAACTTCTGGCATTCTATTCACATTGTCAATAAGCCTCACACTCTGGTTGACAACAAACATTTTGGCTTCATTGTGCATTAAATTATTTGAATGTTTAAATATCCGAAATGTCTATATTGCAATCATGAGTGCACAATTGTAAGCAATGGGTGGGTAACTTTGCAATCATTAAAATTGAATTTTATTCGATTCAATTTTCTTTGAATATTATTTTGAATAGTCATATTTCCTAAACGAATGGCATAGTGAATTTACGAAAGATAACGATAAGACACCCAGATACAACTGTATTGTAAATTATCTTGCAGCAATGGACATAAACGTTACTAAAAGCTGGTTTGTACCGGGTATATTGTACTCAAGAGTGGCATCTGAGGTGCACATGACAGCACACATTTGAGCTGAACACGTCTCATAATCCCGGAGAGAGAAATTTGCTTGAATACAAAAAACTTCATCAATAATTCTGGAACTCTCCAACGCGTGCATTCATCCATCGGTAAATACAAAAAACTCCACACATCAGGGACAAAGCCAGTGGCATTGCTGGTACCTATTCAAACTTCACTTTTCACCTCAGAATCAATGCAGCACAATCTGAACAAATAGCAAAGCCTGTAAATTGTTATTGCGTGCTTCTTATTCCAATTACAACTTAATAATGTAGGGCTCTCTATAGAAAATCTAAGCATAGTACATGAAGTGGTCATCATAGCCAAAGCGATGGACACCGTTGCATCTCTGCTTCTCCCAGATCTCAAAATTGTTGCACGGTCGACACCTGACCCGTAACGTCTGCCCTTACCATGTCTCAATATCTGGCTGCTTTAGGTCTTGTCCTTGGTTGTGGGCCTGTCTCGAACTGACCTCGATCCCACACAGATGGCACACTCATTTTAACCTTCTGCGCCTGGCTAAGTTTACAGCACCTTTCAGCCTTGTTCTGATTTGTAAATCACAAATTGTTTACCCTATTCTGCCATTTAAAAAAAAAGTCCTTGTACATGGACAGTATATTCAATGGACAGCAACAGCTTCTCTGCTAATTATTTTGGGTGTCCAGCTCAGTAATTATAACAGATATGATTTAATGTAATTATTGTATATGTATAAATAAGTACATATCTGAAATACTTGCATTTTCAAAAATAATATTAACAGTTACAAAGGATATTTCAGTTTTAACTAGCCAAACGCATTATTATATCTTATGTTTACAGTGATATGAACAACAAAGTATTTGCAATTTGTTAATTTCATTGAAAACAATGGTTTTAAATGTTCACTCATTTTTGTTTTGTCTTGTCTATATGTTACCAATATATCAACAAAACTATATAATTGGTGTGGTGGTATAAACGGTGGACACAGATTTGGCATGTTTTGGACTTATTTTTATTATTTTATGTTTCTGTCATAAAGTTTATGTTCATTCTGTATGATGAAAGCATGAACATTGTCGTGAATGGAGCGTTCTTTTATGAGTGTGGTACAGTGTCCTATAATTTGTTTAGCGAGTGAGTTTTGAGTCTAGTACATTGGTTGCCACATTGGTGCAAAGACTTGTGCAATATTTTTTTAACTAAGCTAATTGCCTGTAATGTATGGTTAAAAACAAAATGAAATTTGGCAGCGGTTGGCACAGTTGATGGTATCAATTTAAAAATGTGTAATTGATATTTCAAAAATAAAGTTAAATGCTTTTTAAATGTGTGCTCTGCGTGAATTCGGTGTTAAAATAGTACAGTCTATTTAGTTGCAAACTTCAAACAATAAACACATACGTGCTTAATATAGAAAAGCTACAAAGCCTTGGTTTGTAGGGCAGCAGGGTGCCATTAATGAGCTCCTCGTGGGCTCCATTCGTGTAGAGTTTGTTTTCAGACTTTTGAGGAATTCTGACGTGACCTGGAATTTCCACGAGAGCTATTACGCCAAATTAATGTCCAAGTTTTTGGTCAGATTTTCGAGGTGGGTTGAGTTGAGCCGTATTGTACAAAAAATGTCTCAGACCGAGCCGACCAATTTAGCACCCATCCATATCACAGTTAAAAGACCCCCCTGCAGTTTAATAGGCTTTCGCGACCAATATTGTCCACAAGAGGTTTTTTTTCTTCTCACATTTACTCCCTCTGTTTAAGACCGAAACAGGAGGAATTGTTCACGATTCTGACTTGCCTGATGAGTCTGGTTGTAATTACCAGCGAAACATCGTACTCAAATTGTAAATATTTTGGGTTTACTCTCCAACACACCGGTGTCCTGAACCAGTAATTTGCATGTTTTGTTTACTTGCCAAACATTACTAATTGGCTTATGTCTGTTGGTGGTGAGTTTAACAACACATTTATATTTACGCAGTCTAACCCCCCTAAAAAACTTCATGGGTAAAGATCCATTAAGTTTAATCCAAAAAAACCCCTTTATTATGAATAATATGGTCGCGAAAACCTACGGGTTAAACTGATAAAGATCCCCTTGGGGAAAGTGCTGTTAGCGAGCACCGATGCAGGCCGGCATGGCACACGAGGGGGTGGGTGGCTAGTACCATGCCCAGCCACCTTTGTCTCACCAGAGGCAATGTTTACACACTGCACCAGGTACTTATTTGAGGCTGAGTCGACCTAGAGGGGGCCCAGGGCCGGTTCAACTAAACCACTGCGCCACCACTCCCCACATCATCACACATGAACAGAATGTAGCTGCTTAGAATGATGACAAAGCTGATGAAGACTGTTTAAGCTGATAACGAGAAAATGCGCCCTGCTCAAACCCACACTGATTTTTTCCCCGATTCATGTTTTCCTCGTTTCTCTCAGGATAGTTCCCAGCATGCATCTCGTCATGCTTTTTTGCACATTTGTCCACACGGATAGAATTCACGAGACGTTCCTGTGCTGTGTTCTCCAGGCCATCTCGCAGCCAAACGGGAATCAAGGCAAAAGCCTCTTTTGTTAATTAGGCAGATTCAGCTGGTGCCAAATTTCCATGTCATTGCTGGAATTCCATAAACCTATAAAAAATAAATTCTACGCGAATCATCAGTTCTTATGATTTGTTTCACTCATACAGTACAATCAACCACATTAATATATGGGCATTACAGTACAAGTACTTAATAGATGAACTAATTTCTCACGGCAGTACTGTGCATGAGACAATAATAATGTATACAGCTTGTAAAATATCACAAAGCTAAGTGACTTTACCGAAAGAACCAAATAGTAATTCCTGCAGTCACGAAAGCTTCGAATTTAGTTTGAACCACCTCTACGAGGAGGGTTTGTCGTGCTTGTTTGTTTCACACTTAACTTATAATTTAGCAATCTTTGGAATAACGTAATCAACCAGGCTATGCGTTAACTGTGTGCTAATCTACTCTCTGTGTTGCATTGCATTACACTTCTTAATTTTACTCAATTTGCTTTCTACCGTGCTTGTTTATAAGTCCATTATCTCCTCCGGCTGCTATGGGCAGGGATTCCACACAACGCTCTGTGCTTGTTTGTTTAGAAGTCCAGTTGTCCAGCTCGTCTGTCCCCTTTGGGCAGGAATTACACACAACTCCCCCTCTGCCCCCCCCTCTCTCTTTAAGGCCTCGACAAAGAGACGTCTTTCTGTGTGCCTATGTGAGTGTCTCTCTATTTATCTCTCTGTGAGTCTTTCTCTGCTTGTGTGTCTGTCTGTATGTATCCGTGTCTATGTTTTGTCTCTCTCATATTTAGCAATCTTTGGAAGAACGTAATCAACCAGGTGGGGTGTTGACTGTTGTGTTGGCCGACTCTCTGTGTTGTATTGCATTATATTTCCAAGTTTACTATGTTTGTTTTCTCATTCATTTGCACCTGATGATGGTTGCTTGTGTTGCAATCGAAACGTCGTATTCTATTATTATTTAATTTAATTTCTTTCTATGTGACTTTACCGAAAGAACCAAAGAGTAAGGCACGTAACTAAGCACTGTTTTTTAGAACGATTTGTGCTTCAAATTTTTTCAGCCGCCCCGTGGAAACATTGGAGCCCAGATGACGCAAAGAATAACATTCAGATAACCATCCCCAACAGAGGTTACTGCACTGGGCAAATTCATCCAGCCAATGTGCCAGCAGTCACTGTGCTTCATTTGCACACACAGCAAGATTTTAGATTCGGGAGCTCAGGGATACCCCCTGGCAAACCACCCACACTCCAGTCCATTATAATGGGTGAAGGGTGCTGCAGTGGCGAGATGGTAACTATCTCACCCGGTATACAGGAGGTCGTGGGTTCGATCCCCACCCTGACGCGTGCTGTATATTTGGAGTTTGCATGTCTCTCTCCCCGTGATTGTGTAATGTTTTCTCTGGGTCCTCCGTTTTTTCCCTCCACATTTAGGAACACGCGTTTGAGAGTTTTTGGGTGATGTAAATGTCCACGTAATAAGCCGCTTCGTTGAGCTATCATTTGTAGCCATGTCGCTTCTGAAAAAGAGCTACATAGCTCGGTGGGCTTTACCTGGTAAAATAAAATTAAAAGTTTATTTTAGAATTAATTCAGCAATTGTGTCCATAACGGCTGCTACCTCTTTACACGTTAATTGGTTTTACCCTTTTTGGCAATAAAACAGGTGTTAAGATGTTAAAACATCAAACAGAACCCCTTTGCAAGGAAGCATATCTGCATTAACCACACAAATTTGTGGTGAACATAAGAACACCTTTTGGCGTTATCTGGTCTAACGCTATACTCTTTGGTTCTATCAGTAAGAACCAAAGAGTATGGATTCCTGCAGTCACGAAAGCTTAAAATAAATATTGGTCTAACACTGTTTGAGACTAGGCTCTAAAGAAAGCACTGTCTGGTGTGGACCAATCAGTTTCAAAGACAATGCATATATTACCAGAGCATGTTTTTGTTTGCATGTTTACCACTAGAATGTGTGGTTAATGCAGAGATGATTCCTAGCAAAAGGTTTCTGCTTGGTGTTTTAACATCTTAACACCTGTTTTATTGCCAGAAGGGGTAAAACCAATTCTTACAAGCTACACAATATGCACAGTATGAGAGGAGTCTGTAAAACTAACATGAGTGTGTGTCTCTTTAGCTCTTATACGTGTAAGGGATCTGCGAGCCATCCTCACGTACTCGCACCACGCAGACATGAAATATCCGCACTCAGCATAGCACGCACCAATCACACGCAAGGGAGTCCACTAGACGGGGGTCAAGGGTTAAAGGACACTGACGTCACACAGACTCGGTGTGCGAAACGGAGATGTGTATTGGGAACGAGGGCGGAGATGAAGGGTTTAAAAGGGGCTGCGAGACACGTGTTCGGGGTTGGTTTTAGAAACGAGTGTGGATGTGGGTGGAAGAAGTGCATAACCAGTCTCAGACTCCTCTACATCTGGTGGCAGCGGTGGGATTTCTTGCCTCAGCCAACGCAAGATCCCAAGGGGGGAGACTCAGCCAGAAGACGCTCTAGGTGCCCGGGACGAGATTTGCTCAGAACAGGAACTGACGAGTCGGGATCGTCCCCCGGCTCATTAGCGGGATCCGTGGCAGCTGCTCGTCCCATGTGGGCACCTTCCTCCACCAACCCGGCGGTGCAGATCCAGCGCCGCCGCATATCATCCTCTAGGGATTGGAGGATGGATCAGCTGCTGGTGGCAGTAACCGCGTTACTTCGCCGGCTGAGTCCTGAGGTCGAACCAAAGGGGGGAACTTCAGCCGCACCGCCTCCCCAGCGAAGGGACGGGAGTGACGGCCAACCTTCCCGACCAGGCACTCCGCAACAGCTATCAGGGGATGGAGCAGCACCAGCGACGCCGCCGACCGTGCGTCCCACACGGGACCTGGGAGAAAACTCTGGCCTGTCCTCCCGATATCCGCCGACAGCAGCGGCAAACCGGTGGACATGAACGACTGGAGCGCAGCGGAGAGCAGCTGACCGGGCAAGGACACAGGTTGGGAGCGAGATTCAGCCCGAAACTCAGCCGAGGCAGCCCGTGGAGGGAGGACCAGGATGGAGCCACCAGCTGGGCACAATACAGAGGTTCACGTCCAGATCGGGGAATGGCGTGCTTTCATCTGCCGGTTCAAGATGGCTGTCTGGGCAATGATCCATCCGCGACTGTTCGGATGGATCATGCGGCATTGCAGTACTCATTCTGCATTGACCAAGCGACTGGTCAGATGGCCCGATGGTTGGAGCGGCTGCAAGAGTAGACGTATCGAGTGGTGCATCGGAAAGGAAACAGGCAAACGAACGCCGATGCATTGTCCAGACTGGCAGCCCCTGTTAAGTGTGCCTGCGGCGACGGATCGGCGTGCTGTAGACCGCTGGCCGTGGCGCAACCCGTGATCATGGTGCCGGTTTCCGCTGGGAACACGGATTGGGCGGGGCCACCGGTATCGCTTGATAGCGACTTGGAGCTCACCCTGCGGGAATGGAGGGACTGGCAACAGGCAGATGTGGCTTTGGCACCGCTTCGCCGGTTAGCGGAGACGGCACGCGCTGACGATCTCCCCACGTCAGGGAAGTTTTTCCTCATGTGGGAAGGCTTGGTTGATGTGCTGGGACGCGACTGTGAACCGTAAAGCCTGGTGGTGCCCTCTTCCCTGCGAAGTCAGCTATGCTCTGATGTTTACACCCGACAGTTGCTCCATCTAGGTAGCCGTAAGACCGAGGCTGCGCTACGCCTTCGCTATTTTTGGCCGGGAATGTCCACTGATATCCGTGGTGGGGTATCGGTGTGCACGGACTGTGCGTGCAGGAAGCCCCCGCCGGTCTTGCGAAGCGCTCCCCTGCAGTCCATTAAAGTTTCTCGGGTAAATGAACTCGTGGCCCTCGATATATTGGGCCCCTTCCCTGCCACTCCTCGAGGAAGTAGATACCTACTGGTGGGGATGGAGTACTTTACACGCTGGCCCTTTGCCTGCCCGTTGGCTGACCAGACTGCGGCGTCCATAGTGGACGCCTTTGTAAATGGGCATGTCGCTGACAAGGGGGCTCCTGAGTGGCTGCTAACGGACCAGGGCAGAAACTTTTCCTCCAAGCTTTTGCAGGATGTGTGTGACAAGCTGGGTGTCAAGAAGGTGTGGACGTTCCCTTACCAACCACAAACGGACGGGATGGTAGAACGCTTTAACCGCAGCATCTTGGGGATGCTGTGTCACTTGGTCAGTGACCAGCAGACAGACTGGGATTTGCACATCCCTTGGGTTTTGACGGCCTATGGCTCGGCGCCACATGCATCAATGGAATACTCACCTTTTTTCTTGATGTATGGACGCGAGCCGAGCCCTCCGATTGAGGCACAGTTGCGTCCTGTCCCGTCGCATTCGGGAGATTGGCCAGCCGCATTCTACCACTCGCTAGAGGCTCGCAAGGCGGCCTCGGCAGCATCTGCGTCTGCGCAAGCTACGAACAAGCGCTTGCGGGCTGAGCCGCCGGTCACGCATCCCTTTGCAGTGGGTGACCTGGCTTGACTGCACTGCCCGCAGGTACCGTTACGTACGTCAGCAAAACTGCACTGGCCCTGGCAGGGCCCGCTCACAGTGGTGCAGGTATTGCGACCTCAATGTGTTCACATTCAGTTGGGAAAACGTAGGTGGTAAGTTCAACCCTCTCAGCTAAAACGTTACGTTGCGGCCGAGCTGCCCCTACGAGCATCGTCACCTTCACTACCTTCATCGTCAGTTCGGCCGGGTGGGAGGAGGTTGTGACACTCACGGCGTCCGACTGACAATGCAGCCACTGTTCATCCTACAGGACTGCAGGTGACCGGGATGCCAGCACCGGATCTATCGGCGTTTGTGGCTGAAGACGCAGCCGCAGCATCCGCTGAGGACTTGGCCACAGGACGGAGAACCTTAACCTGCTCACGCCGCCTCGTCGCAGTTGTGGAAACGGACATCCCTGCAACCCCGTTATGTTTGGTCGAGGGATCAGATCATGGGGGAAGTCTGTGACAGAGGCGGCTCACTTGTTAACAAGGGGACGAAGGGGGAATTGTGTTGTGTTACTTTTGCCTTTATTGCACATTTTCGTTGTGTTACTTTGCCTTCATTGCACTTTTTGTTGTTGTTGTTGAAATTACCGGCCGAGGCACACAGTTGTTGAGCCGAGGACGGCTCTGTCTCAAGGAAGGGGGGGGGGGTGATGTAAGGGATCTGCGAGCCATCCTCCCACACTCGCACCACGCAGACATGAAATCTCCGCACTCAGCATAGCACGCACCAATCACATGCATGGTAATCCACTAGATGGGGGTCAAGGGTTAAAGGGCACTGACGTCACACGGACCCAGTGTGCGAGACGGAGATGTGCATTGGGAACTAGGGCAGAGATGGAGGGTTTAAAAGGGGCTGCGAGACACGTGTTCAGGGTTGGTTTTAGGAACAAGTGTGGCTGTGGGTTGAAGAATAAACAAGTGCGTAACCAGTCTCCGACTCCTCTACACACATGCATTTAACCACTTCGACTGTAAGCACAGCCCAAGGAGTGTGCTTATATCCAACTTCTATGGTCATTCACCATGAGGACTTCAAGTTGAGGACCTGCTAATAGCAGGTGGTTTGGAAAGGCGAATGAATAATGCTGATATCAGAACCAACTATACACACAGAGGGACTCCTCACAGTATCGGTATAGAAAGCAAACATGTTCTCGCAGATAACGTTACTAACCTCTGCGATGCACCGCGAATTACAGGACCCATAATATGATCCCCCAAATATCACTCTCTGGTTATTGGAGCTCGGCTGTGTACTGTTTGAAGCAAATACGTGTTGCTTTTATTGATACAACTATCGATTTGCGTCGCCTCAAACCCACACACTCACGGCATCGTCTGTACTTTCTCACTATCCGTCACCTCAGCCTTCGCCCCCACCACCAATCCTATAAATAGCTTTGATTGACGTCGTTTCGATATTCGTCGTCGCACCCTTCAGGAATGCATCCTCGACGTAAACCGGGATATTACTGCATTCGCAAGCGCCCCTACTGGGGCCGTGAGAGAATGGTGTATGACCAGCAACTACGCATATCATCCTTTGACCGGTTGCTGACGTTCACACACCGTGCCAGGCTGGGATTAACCTAGGTGGTGAGATACATGCCAGGCACAGATAAGAATTGTAAATGACGTGCTATTGGCCAGAAACCAAACCCACACACTTCACTGTGAATATGAACAAAGTGTGTGTGTGGTTGTGTGCAGAGTCACTGCATGTCAGCTAAAGTGTTTTGAATTGGTCTTGCTGTGGGTTGTTTTTACAAGGGCAATTTGCACTTTGTTCAATGGATCACACTTACATTTTATTTTAAAATTATTGCATATTCATGTTTTTAACATGGAGCAGATGTATTAATGCACATGATAATGTGGTACAACTAGGTTTAGCACAATTTTATAACGGATTAGTGTCTACAAAATGTAATCATTTTGCATTTGTGCATGTAATTCCATATTGCGCCTAAACGTGTGTGCTTATTTTCCAATATGCATTGGTAATTATCGCTGTATTTACATACCTGCAATAGTTGATGGATGTTCAGTATGCTACAAATACGTGGGCCTAAGACTGTTGCATACAAATCTGTAGATTGCTATAACACAGGCCATTGTGCATGAAAAATGATCTTGACCAGTCTAACTTATTCCTACTGGGGATTATTGAGTTCCAATACTCACATCCAGCCAACACTGGCATCCATCAGCACTTCCCTCATGGGTCTCCTGGAGAGTTATTCGTGACGTTACCAAATAAGTGAAAGGTGATCTATTGCTGTCGAAAGCAAGCTGCTTGTGATGAAAATCTAAGTTGAATAAGACCCTGCTTTGTTCAGGAATGTGTAGGACCTGACCCTATGTCTCCTGGGCTATCGCCTTTTACAGAAGATGGAATGGACATACACATGGGCAATGGCACGATGATGATTTGCAACAGTCTTTGTGGCAGTGGCCAATACATGAAAGGGCCCTAATGATTTCGGGTGTTATGTTATCTTTCAGCTGCAGCTCCTAACCTCACTGCACAGGAAGTGCGGGATTGCTGAATGTGTGATTATAAATGTTCATACATACAGGGTATGGCAATAGATGCACTGATGTCCAAGACACGCACATTTGTAACATCGATTATATATGACTTGAGGGAATATATACTGTATTAATTCCAATGTGCTCAATGTGCATCTGGGGGTGCCATGGTATTCAGTTTCATTTATTAGGTACTAGCTTTACTACCCGGCTTCGCCCGGGTCTTGGATTCACCACGCCCGGTCGCCTTTGTCTCCCCAGTGGCGATGTTCACACACCACACCAGTTACTCGTTTGAGGCTGAGTCGACCTAGGGGAGGTCCAGGAGCGGTTAAAATAATCGTCACCGGTGGTGGCCATGAGCGGGAATCGAACTCAGGTCGCCGGGTTCCGCTCCCCCCACACACACACGCGCACGCGTCCATAGGTACACATACACGCGCTTGCTGCAGACACACACAACTTGTGCGTACGGCAGTAAACGACTGAAAAAATAAAGCAATGCTGCGCGAAGAACGCCTTAGACCTGCAACACATTTGTATGGCACTGTACTCACGCCGCGGAGGGTGGGGTGACATGAGCAGGCACACTGCGTTACGCTTCCACATGTGCGGGTGACATGACAGAAATGTGACGTCACAGCTCACTTGCCGTGCAAAATATATGCATTATTGCGCCCCCACCCCCCCAAAATAAAATACAAAAGTCTATTTTTATAATTTTTGCATGGTGTACAGTCTGGAAGGTGGCAAATTTCAAGTTTGTTGCATGTCGGGAAGTACGCTAAACATTTTGAACAGACACACATTCACAAATTTCCTTTTTATATATATAGATAACCCTGTGAGCCATGCGGCTCTTGACTCGGGTACAACCGCAACAAATACAAACATGAACAAGAAACATCTTAAAGTGACTACACGCAACAGAAAAATCCAGGAAAAAACAGCAAAGTCTTCCAGAAAAAACACCGTATTTCAACGCTGTGTGCAAAAATCCCAGTGGGATGCAAGTCAAACAATAACAACCATAAGACAATTTATATTAAAGTTATGAGGCTAACTCTGTACTACAACAAACAAACATGGCTAAGCCAAAACTTTTCAAAATGACCAATATAAAGCGATAAAAACAATGTAACAGTGATCATAGAAACTGTGATTCAAATTTAACAATAAATGATATACATAACATGTATGACTAAACTTTGCAGCCATAGCTGGCTGCATGAGTCACTCCATAACAGCAGGAGTATCAGTAGCAGTATCAAAACATTTCAATACACCTTTAAAGATCAGCACACTATAATCAAAACTCAAGATCATACTTTGCAGCGGTCATCCGGAATGATACATTTGATATCAGGCCATTCTGAATAGCAGTGGCAGCTATGGGCGTACAACTCCTCTAGAGCAGTTTTGAGTGAAGATCTCACAGGTAGTGATCCAAGTTGCAGTTTATTGGCGATAGCGTTCCAGACCCTGGGGGCATCAATAGAAAAGGCCCTTCCTCCAGTATTTGTACAGAATATGGAATGTGAAGCTGGTAAATGAGCGAAGACCTTAGGTCACATTTGTTCTTCGAAACAGTGAGGAGATCCAGCAGGTAGTCTGCTGATTTTTTTGTAAGTACATCATGAATAAATAAGATCTGATGCACAAGCCGTCGATCATTCAGATAAGTTAAGTTTGACCCAATGTAGAGATCACAGTGGTGGGTCCTATATGGGCAGTTCAATGCAAATCTTAAGGCCGAGTGATAAATTGAGTCAAGCTTCTTCAGTATAGTACTGGGGGCTGATTTATATACGATGTCACGGTAATCAAGTAGAGGCAGTATGGTAGCATTTATCAATTCCAAGCAGAACATAGGGGGGATCAGTGCTTGTGTTGATACAGAAAACAAATTTTTTATTTTGTCTTTTTACCAATATAATCAATGTGATCTTGAAAATACAGTTTAGAATCAAAGATTACCCTAATATACTTATAGATCTTGACTTGCTCTATTTGATTATTATTTAATGAATATAATTGGGGGAAAATAACTTCCTGCTTTAGTCCTGATGAGAAGCATAGCACCTTGGTTTTGGAGGTATTCAGGAATATTTTAAGAGCAACTAGCTGATGTTGTAGTTTGTTGAAATCACCCTGGAGGTTAGCAATCACGCCATCCAGAGAGCGGCCAGCAGTAATCAGAATCGTATCATCTGCAAACAGATTTACCCTGGAATGATCCAGGTCGGTGCCCAAGTCATTGACATAAAGAGAGAACAAGAAGGGGCCGAGGATGGAACCCTGTGGTACCCTTTTGTTATCGTAACACTATTTGACCTCCAACCACCTATGAATACAGTTTGGGTGCGAGAAGAGAGGTAATTTTTTAACCATTCTACTACGTGTTTGGAGAAACGGAGGCAACTTAGTTTACGAAGCAGGGTGTTGTGGTCGACTGTATCAAAGGCTTTAGACAAGTCAAGAAAAAGACTGGCGCAGTACTGCTTATTATCAAGGCTACTGTAAATGTGATTCAGAGAGTCTAATGCAGCAGATGTGGTGCTGTATTTTTTTCGGAACCCTGATTGGTTTCGATGTAATAGATTGTTGTCGGATAGGAAACTGCTAATTTGGTAGTTCAATCATTTTTTTCAAAATTTTCATCAACGGGGACAAAATTGAGATAGGTCGGTAGTTATTTGAATCATCTTTAGGGCCCCCTTTGTGAAGTGGACAAACATAGGAATGTTTCCATTCTAGAGGTACTGATGCTTCTTTGATGGACAGGTTGAAAATATCGGCTATAGGTTTCTATATTAGGTTTCTATATTAGGTGACCAACAGTTAGCAGAGCAAAGACGGGAATACTATCCGCTACGGTAGAGTAGGACAGTTGTTTCTAATGGTGGTGAGATGTTAACTACCTCGCCTAGTATACAAAATATCGTGGGTTCTATCCGGACCGACGCCTGTATATTTTGAATTTGCATGTTCCCCTAGGTCAAGTCTCTCTCCCCGTGGTCACATGGTCCTCCAATTTTTCCCTCCACATTTAGAAACATGCGTTTAGAGCATTTGGCTGATATACATTTCCACACGACAAGCCACTTTATTGAGCTATCATTTGTGGCCAGGTCGCGTCTGAAAAAGAGCGATATCGTTCAATGGGCATTGCCTGGTAAAATAAAAATACATGTTTATAGTTTATTCTAATAGTTCTTCAAAATAACTTAGGAACTATATCACTTGCAGTTTAACCATGTTGCATGTAAATAAATAGGTAGATTCCTCCAGTCACTGAAATTTATGTTGAAAATGACCAAAGTGAGCCAACTGCTGTAAAATCAGGCAATAAAGGGCATGTGATGTAATTTCCATTAGTCAATTATTTCACGCTATTACTTTAACCTAAATACAAAGTGCATAACTACCTGCCACTAAATAAAAATATGAAAACAGTAAGCAAAACAAAATGTGCCCTCACACTCTAACGGACATTGTAAGATGTACAGCTCCATTGGAGTTTGAGAGCTTATAATGGACATTCCATGTTTCTAAAGCAAGGACCATCGTTTTCAGAGAATAACCACTATTGACTTTCCATAAAGCGGCACTCATTTTTAATGCACCCTCGAATGGACGAGCTGAGAAGACCCATGATCACAAGTTGATCTTAGGCATTCCAACTTTGAGGCATGCGCTCTGCCACAGTACCTCCTGTCAGGTTATAACAATTGCCTTTTCGTAATTTTGCATACATAAAATACCAGTTGAATTAATATAGACAAGCCCACTAAAATAAGATTGAAAACATTGATTCATTGATAAGTAATAACTCCCCAAATTAAAAAACGAAACTTATCTCAATTATTCTTGTAGTCACGAAAGCTTTAAATCGAAATGTATCTAAATTAATTACCTCTACCTTACCAATAGCATTTCAACATATTAATTATATGCAAACCTTTACAACCAAGCCCAGACATAGCTCTGGATTCAATCTGGTGATATAGTCAATTGGGAAAAAGAAACAGAAGACAGTGAGAAAAAAAGTAACATCTTTTATTCTGAACATGAGGCAAACTCAATCAAGCATATCCTCTCTGGAGAAATAAACTGAAATTCTATTAGCGGTTCAGTAATGAATAGCCTCAAAACACGTCACGAAACTATATGATCTCGATTTTCTTACTGCACTTTGCTAAAATAAAGAACGACCCAAAAGGCATGTAAAAAAAGTTTACAACAACTTTCATGAGAATAATTCACATCAACAGACCAATCTTTCTTCCAAGAAGCAATCACCATTGAATTACAGTGGGCGACATTCAAACTCAATATCTCATTTAGGCTTCTAATCAAATGTCTCTGCTTTAATTTAGCTGAGCATGGTTCTGTCTATCAGGCGAAGCACTTTTTAAATGGCCGCTCGAACGCAGAGAATTGGGACTTCCCAACTCATTAACTTAATCGCTTTAGAAAGAGACAAAGATTATGTTTTGATCCGCTTGCATAGCGATATTAAAACGAATATATAATGAGCGTATCGTAACACCCTCGAGAAATCTGTCATGACTGCATGTGACATGACTTGGCCACGTGAGACCGGGTCACCCTGCATTACCCAGTGTGGTGAATGAGTGTTCTATCAATTTGGCTGAAGAAAATCTCCATTAACTGAAAGCGCCTATTACCCTGCAACACTGAATGTATTTTCAACATGACCATTTGTGAAGGGGACTATATATGATATATGTACTCTGCAGAGGTGTGGACTCGAGTCATGTGACTTGGACTCGAGTCAGACTCGAGTCATGAATTTGATGACTTCAGAATCGACTTGACAAAATGTACAAAGACTTGCAACTCGACTTGGACTTTAACATCAATGACTCGTGACTTCACTTGGACTTGCGCCTTTTGACTCGAGAAGACTTGCTACTTCCCATGAAAACTGGGGGAAAAAATGTTCACACGGCCGCGCCGCTCTCAGTTTATCTGCATCTGTGAAAAAAATGTGCACCACCTGTATGCATGCAGAGAGCACGCGCGCTGCCTGCACGACATCCAATCACTGTAGTCCCACGTTGTTTTGATTGGACAGCATCTAAGCAGGCACATTGCAAGACAACCAATGAAGCGCAACAAGCAACAACGCGCCAGTTGGCAAAATGATACCGAAGATAGTTTCGTTTGGCTATAAAAATTACGATGTAGTCGACAAAAAACGAGTTGCAATTTGCAAAACATGCGGGTCGAAGATTACAGACGGTGCTGCCACAACGTCTAACTTTGTTCGACACCTGAAGTTGCACAAAGAAAGGTTAGTTTTGAACGAATGCTAAGCACCTTATCGGATGTACCGTAACTTACTAGCTGCTGCATATTTACTGTATCAACGAGACAGTAAACGCACGTCTCCCTTGCTGGTAATGCTTACAAAAATAGGGATTTTTGAACCCCGATTATATGAGGTACATGAGTGTAGCACACTCAGATGGAAAACCTCTTCAACATCACGTCAACGTCCGTTTTAAAGTATCATTTCTACCTTGCTGCTAGACGGATAAACACAAATGTATATCTCAGTCTCTCCAACACACATGAGACAAAAACGGGCCTTCCAGTTTTACTCTTTCAATCGTTCAGTTGCAGAGTGGCTGGTGTGCTGCCTCATTGAGGTCGTTTATGTAATTTTGGTTAATCACAACTAAGCTGAACTGTCGCTGAAGACATAAACTATCACAATTAAACAATGAATGAGGCAGCAGCAGACCTGCAATTGCTGTGTGATGCAGCAAGGCACCATGGAATCTGGTGTGCAGGAGAGAGTGAACTATAAAGCAGGGGTTCCCAAACTTTACCATGACAAGGCCCCCCATATACCAGTAGATTCCAGCCAAGGCCCCCCTGACATGGGCCGTGCCACACTCTTTTTTCTGTGCACCTCCTTTCACAACTCGATGGAGTTGGTGCATCCCTAAACCCATCCAAGTACAACAGGAAACATAGTAAGACATATACACTGTAAAGAGGAAAATGATGACACAGTCACAGAAGATCCACCATTAATTAGCCTTCCCTTTTCATATCATGCCCAAACAGCAGGCAGCGCATGGACATAGCGTGCTACCGTAGTCTAGGTCTGTGAGGCAGCGCACCACTGGGATATATACAGTATATAATAAAATAATAACGATTATAGTAGTAATGTTCAGAGATGCAATAGATGATTATAGTGCAGTTCTTAACTAATGGGGATATTGTTTAGCTTATTTTTGGTTTAATTTGGTTTATTTTACTTATTAATTTATTCAATTATTTTGTTTTGCTATACTTTTCATGCCAACTTGCCATGGCCCCCCCTAGCACCCCCTCGCGGCACCCAGGGGTCCCCGTCCCCACTTTGAAAACCACTGCTATAAAGCATATGACTTCAGTTTCTTGAGGGAAAGGGCTTTCTTATGACTTTTGAAGCAGTGAAAATATTCTTAATATTGCATACACTGAAACTGAAATGTATTATCGTATACCGTAGTGTACAATAGACAATGAATATTAACACAACAACATTGATATGAGTAAAGAGTAGTTTCAAATACAACATGTGTGGCTATAAGGGATTTTCTGACATCTGTTTCATATTCTTTTCTGTTACAGGTGAAGTACCGTTGATGACTCTTGGACACCGTTGGTGAGGCACACGTATTTATTCCGTACAAGTAGTCACAACTGTGGACATACAATATTAGAGGGGGTATCGGCCCCCTCACCCGGCTAGCTGGGAATACACTGCTAGCTATCTCTGACCTACCTCCTAGTCCTCCACTAACGGGCTAGGGGAGGCTGTCTGGCCCGACACTGGTAAGTCGGGCTACGGTACCCGGAGTCCCAGAGCACTAGCTCTGGTTCTCGGGACCACGCCGCTGGCTCGGTCCTGCGCGGCCCTGACAAGGGCGGCGTCCCAGGGGAGTCCAGGGCTCTAGCTAGACGATCTTCGGTCTTCACTGGTTTAGCTTTTACATTCTGCCCCGAGCCCTCTGACACATCCCCCTTTATACTCCACCCCCGCTGAGGGGTGGGGCCCCGGGCTGCCTAGTGCGGACGTCGTTGAGAGCACCCCCCCCGTGCACTCACGTAGCCCCGCCCACTGTGTTTGTTTCCCATAAGCTGCCATGCATAACGGCTCTCTCTCTAACACCCCTACATCACCCCCCCCCCCCGCATAGCTTGCAGCCGTCCCGGCTGCCAACATACAAAAAAAACGACAATAAAAGCGCATTTACCCCCTGACCGCGCGTGTGCCTCACTATTTTTCAACATAACGCGAAGAGAACAACAACAAGAACCAGAAAACCCCGAAGGGAAAACAACCCGACGCACCCCCCCCGAATAAATACGAATTCCATAAAAGCAACGTATATACAAATCGCAAGGAACCCCCAACACACACACAACACAACACAATGTGCCAGGAGCACACCACCGACGCAGCGCACAGTAACCATACACGTGAAAATTAAAAATAAAAAAAATGTCTTCTTTTTGTGCATCACAAGAGTCTGCGCATTCTTGCGCGTGTCCTTGCCGCAGGCCCGTCACACGGGGCAACCCCGGATGGCGGACCATCCGGTGGCAGCTGTCCATTTCGAAGTGAGTCTGCGCTTGATGTCGCGAGACCCTCGGCATCCCCCGTAGGGGTTGTTGGGCGGGAGCCCGTCATTCCTGGTGCACCTGGGGGCGGGACAGCCGGCAACACGTCAGGCGAGAGCAGCAGAGACGGACCCTTTGAGTCGGCCGACCCCCCACATGTTTGGCCACGCGTGTGTGGAGTGGGGCCTCGCACCGCAACGAAGGGTTTCAGCCTAGAGGGGTGCACAAACCACCGGCGCTTCCCCCATTTGATGCGAACGCACTGAGGCCGCAAAACCTCGACCACCTCGACGGGGCCCCGCCACGGCCGCACCAGTTTTGAGGAGGTCGCGAGTGGTACCTGGGGACAGTGCAGCCATGCCCTGTCCCCCGGCTTCCACTGTAGCACGTGCGCGCGACCCAGTCTGAGGCGCTCATTCGCTTTCTGATGCCTGTCGGAATTTAGCATGGCAGCAACCCGTGCCTCAGTCAATTTCGCAAGGTTAAATTTAACATGGTCGGCCAATTTAGTTTTTCCCAGCGGCGCGGGGATCTGCAGCTGTGCCCGAACAGGTGGGTCAGGTTCGCGGCCATACATGAGGAAGAAGGGTGAAAATCCCGTCGCAGCATGGGGGGCCAATCTGTATGTTGCCAGGACCCCTTGAATTTGCAAGTCACAATCGGTCTGTGAGTCCGAAACCTGCTGCGACAACATAGACGTGATGGTTCGATGCAGACGCTCGACCATCCCGTCAGTTTGCGGGTGATAGGGAGAGGTACGAATTTTTTTCGTTCCCAGGAGCTCACAGACCTGTTGGAGGAGTTTGCTGGAAAAAAATTTTCCCTGGTCGGTCAGCAGCCGCTCCGGAGCACCTTTGTCCATGACGTAACCTTGGACAAAGGCCTCCACGATGGCTGCTGCCGACTGGTTGGCCAGGGGCCAGGCCATAGGCCAGCGCGTAAAGTATTCCACCCCGGTCAACAAATATCTATTGCCCCTAGGGGTGGCGGGAAATGGCCCCAGAATATCCAGCACGACAAGTTCGTTCACTCTGGAGACTCTGATAGACTGCAAAGGCGGGTTTGACTCCCGTGCTGGTGGTTTTCGCTGCGCACACCGAGGGCATGATGCCAACAGATCTGCGACATCCCTCGTCATGCCTGGCCAAAAAAAAATCAAGCTGGAGCAAGGCGAGGGTCTTTTGGGTACCCAGGTGGAGGAGGCGCTCATGAGCAGCCCACACCACCCTACCCCGTAACCCAGAAGGGACCACCAGCCGGTGTCGATGGGATTTCCCGTCCCAATGCATCAGCAACCCCGCGTGCATTTCCCATGCGTCGGCATCACCCGTCCCCCGCCCCGCCTCCCCGGCGTGACGACGCGACGCGAGGAGGGAGGTATCCTCCATCTGGAGGCGCCCCCATTCATTAACAGGCAAACCCAGCAGGGAATCTTTTCCCTGTTGTGCGATAGAATTTGGAAGCAATGTTTCGTCGTCGGCGGCGGCCGCCAGGACCGGAACCGGCATGTCCCCTGCTGGCTTGCAACGTCCCGACCCCAGGAGGCATGCACATTCGGAGGTGGTTGGCATGCGCGACAGAGCGTCCGCGTGGCGAACGCCCTTACGGTAGGTGGTTTCGAAATCAAAATCCTGGAGGATCTCCAACCATCGGGAAAATTGTCCCGATGGCTGTTGAACTCGCAGGGCGTACTGCAGTGCCGCATGATCTGTGCGGACGGTGAAATGCTGACCGTACAGATATGGGCGATACTGTTGGATGAAATAGACAATTGCCAACAGTTCCCTACGGGTGACACAATATCTTTGCTCTGCTGGAGACAACACCCGACTGCCGTACGCAACCACCCGTTCCACGCCGTCAACCACCTGGGAAAGCACGCCCCCAATACCCGTGTTGCTCGCATCGGTGTCAAGCAAAAATGGTTCCGAAAAATCGGGGTAAATCAAGGGAGGAGCTTTTACCAGGGCGTCCCGAAGGGAGCAGAAAGCAGCCTCCTCCTCCTGACCCCAGTGGAACCGAACCCCTTTTGATGTTAAAGCGTGTAGGGGTTTGGCAATCGTCGCAAATTCAGCGACGAACCGTCGGTAATACGACATGAAGCCAATGAAACTCCTGACCTCTCCCACCGAGGTGGGAGTCGGCCAGGAGCTGACACACTGCGTTTTGGCAGGATCGGTAGCAATACCTGAGCGCCCCACGATGTGCCCCAAATAACGCACCGAATCGCGTAACAAATGACATTTTTGGGATTTGAATTTCAAATTAGCAGCCCGCATCTTTAGGAAAACCGCCCGCAACCTCTGGAGATGTTCGTCAAAAGTTTTACTAAAGACGATAACGTCATCCAAATAAATCAGGCACGACTCCCATTGCAATCCAGCCAAAACCAATTCCATCAAACGCTGGAAAGTTGCCGGCGCTGAGTGTAAGCCCATCGGCAACCGGTTGAATTGGAACAGGCCGTGCGGTGTACGGAAAGCAGTTTTAGGCTTTGAATCATCGTCCAGAGGAAGCTGCCAGAATCCCGAAAGTAAATCCAGTGTGGAGAAGAATCGCGCTCCCGCCAAGGCGTCCAGCGATTCGTCCATCCGTGGGAGCGGGTATGCGTCGGCAACCGAAATTTTGTTAAGGCACCGAAAATCAATGCAAAACCGCAACGAGCCGTCCTGCTTTTTAACCAGGACGATCGGCGCTCCCCAAGGGCTGGTGGAAGGAGAAATGATGTCGGCGGCTAACATGTCATCAATAGCCGATTTGACATGGTCCTTTTCGGCGGGACTTAACCGAAACGGATTCTGGCGTATTGGCGCGCTGTCACCCGTGTCAATATGCTGACGCAGCAGATGAGTGCAACCCAAATCGTATTTGTCCCGACTGAAAACGTCGGAAAATTCCCGCAGTAGCGTTCTAAGCTGTTGGCGCTCTGAATTTGACAGGTCCGTCGATCCCGCACAAAGCGCATCGAGCCACCCTCCATCGCTGTCCGAATGTGGGTGCGGCCGGGGAGCAGTGCCGACGTGATTCGCAACAGGTTCCTCGCAGGGCACCGGCGTCGCGTGAGCAAGCACCGTCCCTTGAGGAACTACCACTGTCTGCGACCCCACATTGAGGACCGCGATGAAAGGGTCCCCGTCCCTTCTTACGACGGTCTGGGCCGGAATCAAATGAGGTCCACTAACTCCGGCCCTAGATGGTCCCAGTAGAATTCCCTGGTCCCCAATGCCCTCAGCGAAGGGCCGACGAAGTTTTAGAGGCACCAACATTTGAGCTCCCGGCGGCACAAGAACTGTTTTAACGACGAACGCTGGTACTGTTATGAACGCCGTCCGAGCCGCAGTAGGGGAAGGCAGGAACGCCATGCGTCGTCCTGACGGGAGCTCAATGCATCCCTGGTCTATTAAAATACGAATCGGCATTTTGCCCAAGAAGTCCGTCCCCAGCAGGCACGGAACCGCCAGCGAGGAGGAAACAAAAATCGGGCCCGACAATTTGATATCCCCGATATAAATTTGCGCTCGAATCTGTCCAATGATGCCAAGAGAGCCCCCGTTAGCAGCATAGAATGGGACGTTAACCGGCAGTAAAGGACGGCTCTGGACAGGTAGAATATTGTAAATGAGTTCGGAAATGATGGTCGCCGATGCCCCCGTATCGACCAGGATGCGTACCTCCACCCCGTCAATGTGTCCCACCACGGCCGACGACCCCGACGACGCGGCCACAACGCGATGGGCCAACATGGACCACTGCCTGGGTTCGATTTGAGTCCCCATAGTGGTGCGTGTTGGCCCGTCGCAGCGCAATGTCGGCCCCCCGTTCGTTGCGGTGTGCGAGTGTGTGACGAGTGTGTGCTTGGGCCAAACATGAGGGGTGCCGCGACTCGCCGGATTATGTTGATGGAGCTTGGGAGGAGGAGGGCCGGCGTCCTGTCGAGGCGTCGTCCCGCGCTGCCGAGGAGAGCGGCACCCCGAGGCGACATGGCCCCGGACGCCGCAGTTGAAGCAACGCGGGAGCGCCGGCGGCGATGACGGACGGTCGAAGCGGCTCGACCCATCCCGGCCCGACCGTGCTCCCGTCCCCTGCTGCCGTCGACAGTCGACGGCGTAAACCTCCTCCGCCGGGAGGGTGGCTGCAGCCACCGCACGCCCGGCCGCTGCCCTGCTGGCTTTCCGACGCTGTGACAGCAGGTTGGCGTGGAGGAGCCGGGCAGCCTGGAGGGAACTCATCTCCGTGTCCTGCTGTGCAACGACGGCGATGTCCAGGTCGTCTGCCAGCAGGAGGATTTTTTTTGTGACCATGGCGTCCACGCCGTCGTCGTCCATTCGAGGGAAGGCCGTCTTCGCCAGTGCCAGGAGACTCGTCCTGTACGCCAGGGGCGACTCCTTTGCACCCCGCTGGCGATCGTAAAACTGCTGCCTGCATTCCGCTGAAGGTCCGTAGAACCCGGCCAGCAACTGCAGCGCCATCTGTAGCGTGGAGCGCTTCTCCCTCGGCGCCGATGTAAGGGCGGCGAGTGCGTCGCTGTCGAGGAGCGCCGGCAGCGCGCAGAGAGCCTCAGCATCCGACCACCGTGTCATTTCTTGGTGGGCGAGGAAGCGTCGCTGGAAGCCGCCCCAGTCGCCCTCCGCGCCAACAAACTCTTTGAGCGGAGGCAGCCGTTGGTGCAGCGCAGCGGTCGCCATGGAAGCTCGCAGGCTGCTGTCCCCGTAACTCGGCTGCGCTTCGGCGCGAACGGCAGATGGTATCGCCTGTCGCAGCCGTGATGACGCTCCCTCCACTGGCGGTGACGCGGCAGCCCCAGCGAGAGCGATGTTGGACCCGAGGTTCAGGCCGGCCACGCCCTCAGCAGCTGCTGCGGCGATGGAGGGAGATTCAAAGTTTGAATCCGTTGAGATGGCGGGAAGGTGCATCGGACGTCGGTTCTCCTCGCCCCGTGGTGGTCCACCAGCCCCCAGCCGCGTGATGTGTTCGAGTGTGGCGGCAGCGGCGTAAAGCAGCTCCGCCAGCCTCGCGTGAGCCAGCCTCAGCCCTTCTGATGGCGGCTCCTCTTCATCCTGATGCCCCGGTAAGAATGCGTCCGGCCCCGGCTGCACGATGTCTTGTTGAGCCGTCTCGGGCTCGACAATTTCAGCGGTGTCCTCCACCTGCGGTACTCCGGCTCGAGCTGTCCGGCGCGTGTCCATGTTCGTAGTTGTTCTGACACCAGATGAAGTACCGTTGATGACTCTTGGACACCGTTGGTGAGGCACACGTATTTATTCCGTACAAGTAGTCACAACTGTGGACATACAATACTAGAGGGGGTATCGGCCCCCTCACCCGGCTAGCTGGGAATACACTGCTAGCTATCTCTGACCTACCTCCTAGTCCTCCACTAACGGGCTAGGGGAGGCTGTCTGGCCCAACACTGGTAAGTCGGGCTACGGTACCCGGAGTCCCAGAGCACTAGCTCTGGTTCTCGGGACCACGCCGCTGGCTCGGTCCTGCGCGGCCCTGACAAGGGCGGCGTCCCAGGGGAGTCCAGGGCTCTAGCTAGACGATCTTCGGTCTTCACTGGTTTAGCTTTAACATTCTGCCCCGAGCCCTCTGACACATCCCCCTTTATACTCCACCCCCGCTGAGGGGTGGGGCCCCGGGCTGCCTGGTGCGGACGTCGTTGAGAGCACCCCCCCGTGCACTCACGTAGCCCCGCCCACTGTGTTTGTTTCCCATAAGCTGCCATGCATAACGGCTCTCTCTCTAACACCCCTACACAGGTATGAAGAATACCAGATGAACAAAAGCATCGTAGATGAACCACAACAGCCTTCAATCTCACAATTCCTGGACACTCGTGTAGGGCGTTACAGCATGAGCCACCCACAGCAGAAGGCCATCTCCAATGCGATACTGTCTGACTTGATTATTGATTGCAATTTTCCTCTATCTATTGTGGAAAATAAGAGCTTTCGTCACTTTCTGGCTGTGCTGGACAGCAAGTATACCCCAGTCTGTCGCCGAACGCTGACCACAAAAACAGAGAGCCTTGCTGAGGAGAGACGTTCAAAGTTAAAAACTCAATTGAGCAACACTGACCATGTTTCAGTCACTGTGGACATTTGGTCTGATCGAAAGATGAGGGGATTCCTTGGTGTCACTGTGCACTGGATGGAGAGAGATGCAGAGAGGGTACAGCTAAAGACACATCTCTTGGCCTGCAACCGCTTCAAAGGCTCTCACACAGCGGAGCGCATCTGTGACCAATTTGAGGCAATATGTGATGAATACAACATCAAAGCTAAATTGGACTATATCATTAGTGACAATGCTGCTAACATGCGCAAGGCATTTACGGTCTGCTTCCCCAGCGAACAGGAGGAAGATGATGATGCTGGAGATAATCTTGATGATCCTGAGCTATGGCATGACTTAACCCTAGAAGACCAGCAAACCGTCGATGCTGCTATGGCAAAGAAACAGCGCCTGCAGTGTTTTGCACACACATTGCAGCTGGTGGTGGGAGACGGTTTGAAAGAAACTAAAGCGGCATGTCCTTCTCTCTCCAAGTTATCAAAACTTAGCTCCCTGCTCCACACAAGCACAACGTTTAAAGACATATTCGATGGTGAATTTGGGGAGCACAGAGGCATCCCTGCTGCAGTGAGCACGAGGTGGAATTCTACACTGCGGCAGGTGAAAGCAGTCCTTCATTGTGATCAGCAAAAGCTCTGCGCAGTTCTTGAGAAGGCCGGGCATAAAGAACTGTCATTCACACTACGAGAGTGGAATCTGCTGAAGGAGTTGGTGGACATCTTGAAACCGTTCGGAGAAGCAACTGATTTGACACAGGGGGAGAAAGTCATTACAATCAGTGCAGTTGTTCCATCCGTCTTGTCCCTCAATCACCATCTTGAGAAGCTGAAGCCTCAAGTTCGTTTCCTGAGCGGCCTGGTCAGAGGTCTGCAGGCATCCCTGGAAAAATATTTATTGGGATCTTCATTAATGTGAAAATGGCCCAGTCTCAAGAAGGGATCACTGCCCCCTTTTCAGAAACAGTCTACCTGAAAGCAGCTGCCTTGGATCCAGCCTTTTGTCTGCTGTGGATTGAGCCCCACGTGACATCAAGGCAGAGGTGGCACAACGTGTTAAAGGTAAAAAGGTAAATCTTATTGACTTGCAATGCAACTTAAATGCAACGTAAAATAATTTGATCTTAATCTGATCTAGGATCTAATGTGATATTAATCTGACTTTAACAATAATAACAATTTTCAGTCTTGCACAGTATCATCAACATCAGTAATGGTAATAAGAGCTCTTTTGTTTCTGCTGTTGTGACACGTTTTTTTAGAATTGATCCTGAAAGATGCTGCAGAGACGGAGCAACCTGTGCCTGTGCCGGTGCCTGCTGAAGAAGAACTAGAGGACATGGAAGGAGAAGGGCTGTTTGCTGCATACCATAAGAGGCAGAAAAGGGATGTTGGGACCCCACCAGCAGTACAGCTAAGTCACTACATTGACATGGCAGAAGGACAGAATGCCCTTTTGTTCTGGGCACTGAACAGTAAGACTCTTCCTTCACTCTTTCAAGTAGCCATCCGAGTCTTGGCAGTGCCTGCTTCTAGTGCTCCAGTGGAGCGAGTTTTCAGCCATGGTGGCATCATTCTGCGTCCCCATCGTGCACAAATGACTGACAGACTTTTGGCCAATTTGATCTTTTGCAAATGCAATGTAGTGTAGGGGCCTCCCTCCACCTGTCCACAGCACGCATGCGCACACACACTCACTCTCTGCTCATCACCTGTCCACACAGCTCTCTCTCTCTCATACACACCAGTCTCTATGGAGGCATTCCAATTATATTATCAGGTTGGTCCAGTTTTTCAGAAGTGATAATTTTGAGTGAGGATTTTATTGATGACATGTTTAAAAAAGTTTAGGCTAAAAGAACCCATGTCTATTTGAAAGTTAAACTGTTTTGCAATATGAGGTCAATGCAATACAGGACTGAAGCTGCTGTGCATTGTTCTAGTGCAGGGGTCGGCAACCTACGGCTCCGGAGCCGCATGCGGCTCTTTACGGGCTGCTTCTTGACGATATGTACGTATGTACAGTATGTACATAAATGCATTGCGGCTCTTGAAATACTGAATTTTGTACCGAATTAGAAAGAAATGGCTCTTCTTGTTATTTTGGTTGCCGACCCCTGTTCTAGTGCAATATGCTGTTGAAATAAGAGCATTTTTTGTGAAAATTAAATTTTCTGTTTTTTACTGTGTTTGATTAATGTGTATAAAAAGAGGTTTAAATAAATACAAATCTTACAGACATACATGATTTGTATAAATTTTATTTCTGTGGTAAGAGGACTTGAAATGACTCGAAACTAAAATGGTAGGACTTTGGACTCGACTTGAGACTTGCAGGCTTTGACTTCTGACTCGACTTGGGACTTGCCTCATCTTTGACTCGACTTGACTCGGGACTCGAGAGCAAAGACTTGAGACTTACTTGTGACTTGCATAACAATGACTTTGTCCCACCTCTGGTACTCTGTAGCTGGAGTGTGCTATGTCTCTCTAATGCACTGCTCCAGAGAGGTTTGAATGGAACGGCCCTTTTTCTATCGATAGTTTTGACTTGTTCTCTATTTTAAATCTGGTTTGGGTGGCACTAAGGCACGGCACTCAGATCAGAATCATCATAAGTATATGAGTTCAACTGATGGGCTCAGATCACCATACCTCGATCGCTTGTAAACAGTGTAACAGTTGGAAGGCAACAGCTGTTGTCCTATACCAGACATGAAGAACCCTTTCATTCCTGAAAGCAGAATAGGATACTGAAATACCTTTGGAAGACCACCATTTAATACGCACACACACACCAGTCACTTGTATCAATGCAAGAGGCCCTTGCAGAGACAGAGGTTACTGAGTTCGTTAAAATTAGAAACAGTGTTGCCACGTGGAAATGTGTTCACTCTAGTACCAGATTGGTGTGGCTAAAATGTTTGCATTTTGTATGATATGAAGTCGCGGGTCATATCCGGCTCATGGGGCATAAGTTCCCTATCCCTGTTCACCGCTGATAGATATATAAGATAAAATAATGTGATTCAGAATGGCTATAAGCTCAATAAACTTAAACAAAACCCTATTTTATTTTAGTGTTGAAAGATGGACATGTGTTTATTTTATCTAACACATAATGATACTTACACTATTGTGGTGTATATAAAATAAATTATTCTGAATATTTACTGTACGAGCATTTTTAATTCACGGATATTTGTGCACATATTCTATAACTAACATGATATTTTTATATGAAACATTTTTAGGACTATGATCCTGCTGGGATTTCAGAATTATATATCCTGTAATATAAAACGTACTGTCTGTGTTGGTGTTTTTGCCATTGACAAAGCAATTATATTTGTTAAGCAACCCCATGCTATCAAAATTGCTTTCCTGGAATGGAATAAATATATTAATCCATCAAAAGCCTTTCTCCCTAAAGTGACATCTAAAATCGAGTTCTTGTGGAGGCCATGTGACTCATAAAGTTAACAGCAATGAGCCAACACTGTTGAGATCCACATTTAAAATACAGGTTTCCCTCGCTTTGTGCGGCAGACACTTTTAAAAAAGATAAGGACGCCAAATCGCACGAGACAACTGGGTGCCGAGTAACGCACACAGCACACACACTACTCACACAGTACACACACAGTACACACAGTACACATACAGTGCACACACTACACATACAGTGCACACACAGTACACACACAGTACATATATACAGTACATACACAGTACACACACACAATACACAGTACACACACAGTACACACAGTACATACATACAGTACATGCATACAGTACACACACAGTACACACACAGTACACACATAATACACACAGTACACACACACAGTACACACACTGTCTTGCCTCACGGCAGATGGGGAGCGTACGTTCACAGGAAGTTCCTGTTTTTTTATGCTAATGTTGGTCACGTGACCAGGAAGTGACGATGTTAGATGTCCACTGTACCACGCGGGCGTCGGTCCATTACACAGATAAGTCAAGATGGCGGCACGCATCGCATCTCAGTGAGACCACAGCCGCACTTGTCCATTGTGGGAGCTTAAGAAGCATTATCTGTAAGTTGTTTATATTCCTATAATATTGGAAATGCTGTTGTAATGTTGGAATGACCGTTATAGCAATTTAAATGCCTTTATGGTGCCGTTAAGTTGTTGTAGTAAATACGAGGCCTAGTTAGTAACGAAGCCTGTGACTTTCCTTATTGTGGATGTTACTTGTGATTTAGTAGGTCGAGTCAGACTTGTGCCTATGTTGCGATCCTGAGAGTGATGACGAAGTATCTCATCCACAATTTAGTGTTAAGTCTAATGCTGTACATTTGGGGTGCAGTGGGATGAATACACTATGTGCCTGTATGCAACGCACCAGCTTGTGCCTTTGTCTAGTTGTTCAGGGGTAATGTGGGGGCCTGGTCCTTCCAGGATCTATTGTTATCTGAGACAATGTTCTGATGCTGTGGTGTTCATTGTGTGGGTGTTTCCGAATTATAACAGATGCTGTATCTGTGTTTTCTCACCAGTTTTACCTGTTACAATCAATAAATGACGATCGGAGTTGGACGGTCATCCTGGCTCCGAGGGTTTATTGAACACATGGTTATCTACTCGACTAGCGGTGCAACGCAGTGCACAGCGAGGCCGAGATACACACACAATCTGAGTGAATGCAAACAGCATACAGCGACTTTTGAGTAGAAGTAGGTTAGCCATATATACGCAATATCGGACAAACTGAACCCGCATAAAGCAAAGGAGAGCTGTACAGGCAATCACAAGCGTAGCAAGTTCATGATGGTCTAAGCCTAAGTCGCAAATGAATACAACAAAACCGCTCTCATAATAAGTTTGGTTTTGTTAGCGCATGGCATACATTACATTGAGGATTAAAACATATTGGTTTGAATGTCGTACTTTGAACATTTCTATAGCAGGACATGTAACAATTGTGCAGCACCTCGAGTGTGGCTGAGGATCAACTGGAGGGGACCTCGTGTTTTGTGACATCACCTTCCATCGGCATTCTCTGTGAGATCATGCACTGATTTCAAAATATAAGTTTCTCTATCTCATGACATTGCCTTGATAAGTGCAGTTGCAATTTAAATAGTAAGAAGACAGCTATTTAGTTTATTACACTACAAATATTAAAGTATAGTTATCATGGATCTCTTTTGGTAGCATTTTACATTTATAATATTAGTTTTCTGTACAGGGGCTCTCCACCAACCATGTCTTGAGTATTGTGGGGCTGCACCTTGATTGTGAGTGAGTCGGTGGAAACTGTGATGCGTGGGAATCCAAAGGTTCCTGCAATCTGCCATACTACATGTGCGCAACACTATGCTTGGCTATATAGCCATTGACAATGACAAAGAGTACAAATTATGTGTATATATGAAAGGGAAATATTTTTCAAAATATTAAAATATCATGCTAAATAGGTACTATTAAATATATGATGGTGCATCGAGCTTATATCGAGTAACATTTTCTTAAATGAAAAACTAGGTTATGTTATCATAATTCCATTGTGTCTAATTTTACAGAGATCACATCGTTTAATGTTTTGACCAAGAGACCTTCCTGATGAATCTATCCAAAAGGCCTTTTCATGAACGCAGAATAATTAAAATAAGTATATGAAACGAATCTCTGAAAAAAGGCCAATGTGATTATCTTCATATTCTATGGCTATTTCGGTAAAGTCACGTAAATAGAAAAAAGAATAACAATAAAATAATAAAAATGAGAATCAAGTGAATAAAAAAAATATCACGACGTTTCGATCGCAACACAAGTGGTCGTCATCAGTTAAATGTTGCAGATATTTTAGTGCAATTATGTAGTGCAAAGTTAAGATGCATCTTTTATGCATCTACACTTTGAAATGTGCGTAATGCCAAGGGACTTTCATACTGTACTAACGCAACGCAGAAAAGGGCACCTCCAAAAGACAGGAAATCATCCTGAACTCATGAGAATGACGTAAAAACACGGGACACTGCTCTGTACATAGAGCCAAGGAGGACATTGGTGCACATATCACTCCTCACAAACATAAATAAAATAATTCAAGGAAATATGAGCATGCCAGCTTTATTGAATTGTGATATAAATAAATTTGCCTCAGTATTTTCAGAGTGCGAGTAGTTTATTCCCCTCCCATAAATGGCATTACAGTGACAATCTGTGAAATACGCATTTGCGTCGAAGTGCCCTGTTGAAATATTGAGCCATTTTCAGTGACTTAACATGACCTTATAACCTCAAGTAATAATAAACTGAGATTGATGAGTTGTGTACCACAGACTGCTTTACTGAGCTGACTGGGTGTGTGAAAATTTATTTAGAGATGCTGCAGGTCATGCTGTTTTTTTAAATACTGTAAAGTAGCCTACATGTGCATTTATATTGACCACGCGTGTACATTCTCATACAGCAGAAATCTAAAAATCCGCAATCCAATAACCCACGAATCCCTCTAGTTTGTGGATTAGAGATGGTTCGCAACTGCTCCCGTAATGCAAGGCACACGGCGGCCGATTGAACACACTTCTTGAATCGCAAACTGCGGTCCGTAGTTGTGGCCCGGGATAATACGAAGCTGCCGGGGATTGGAGTTTCAGGAAAATGCGGAGGTAAGATTAAAGCAATGTATATTTGATCATTGTGTTTTGTTATTTACGTGAGCACACGGAGCTGTGCTGATGCAATTCATTTAGTATACACGGAATATTACGCTTAGACTCTGATATGAAGTCTAATAAATGAAAACACAATCCTTTAACATAGACACATATGGCAGATGTGTGCCATTTGAGACTTATAAAACTCTTAACCTCATAAACGTAATTTTCTTGCAGATGAATGGAATCATCCCAAAATTCGTGACATTATTTAATGTGTTATTTAGTCGAACATCCGCGGTGTGCCACGGATTACAGAAACAGTAATAGGGTCCCCTCCACATCGACGCGTATTCGTGGAATTCTGCTCTATATGATCCGCTGTTTGTTTGCCTGCGTTACTACTCGCGAGCCTTCATCATGATATCTAGCCTCGTTCTCCACCCAGTCTGATACAAATTATTTTATTAAATTTATAACGTTCCGATTCACCAAATCGCCCATAACATGTTCAATCCCAGCGCACCTTGGAATAATCTTGATTTTCAGCTTTCGTGATGGCAGGAATCCATACTATTTAGTTTTTTCGGTAAAATGACATAGGTAGAAAATAAAATAAAGCAAAACAAATAATTACAATTTGTTTTTATTTTCTACCTATGTGACAAGACAAACATATTATTTTTTTTTTGTTTTCTTTTATTTTTCTACAACTGTCACTTTACCGAAAGAACCAAAGAGTACACCTCGGAATGTAAGCAGGTTTGAGCCTGGACGGTATTTGTAAGGGGGGGGTGAGCAGTGTTGGCAGTAGAGGGCAGAGCAGCAAATTACATAGGTGTTATTTACTTTCCTCAACCCTCACCAACCTACACTGATCAGCATGTCGAAGTATGGTCAAATAATCGTCAATGCCTGCACGGTGTGGCAAGGCCCCCGTCCAGCAGTAGAAAGGCAAATGGGCCATACTTGTATGGCCAATTGTGAATCGAGCGTCTGGCCACAATGCCACCCAGTTGCATGTACTATAGGTATGACAATGTGTGTGGCAAAATGTGCCATGTTATTTGCAAGAACGATCGTCGTTCCTTGTGGATAATGTGCAGTAAATGAGGTACAATGATTTTGAAAATATGACAATATTTTCTGAACACATTTAACGTTCAATTACAAACCAGAAATGGTATCTTAAACCAGGAATTTAGCTGGACATTCTTGATTTAAAGCTTTCGTGACTGCAGGAATTCATACTCTTTGGTTCTTTCGGTAAAGTCACGTAGGTATAGCTGTACATATTTGGTTTCTCAACCATGAAAAACATGTTGGTGTTTTTTCTGTAATCCATTATTTTGGTTACTATTCCAAAATGTTGAATTTGGATATTTTTAAAAAGCTTACCGCTGTGTATTTCAAGTTTAACTATGGTATATTTGAATAATTACTGTATAAGACAAAGCATATACAAGTTCACAGTTCGGTCCCACCAAACACATCGTCACTTTACCATCATTTCCATGCTACATTTTCACCCAAGACGTCACCTCCTTCACAGTGAACCTTAGCTTCGTTCAGCCCGAAATAATGTACATTTTAAAAGTGTGTGGCCTACTTTGATAGATCAGTTTAACACGTAGGCTTTCGCGACCAATATTGTTCATAATCAACGATTTTTTGGGTTTAGATCGCGTTATTTATAAATGTGTCGTAACCCTCCACCACCCGACACGGCCAATCAGTAAAAAAAGTGTCACGTTGACAAAAGACAAATAGTTCACTGCTTTAGCCCACCGGTGTGTTGAAGCGTGAAACCACAACATTTACAATTTGAGTACGACGTTTCGCTGGTAATTGCATCCAGCATCATCGGGCAATTCGCCAGAATGGTGAGGCTCTGCTGTGTCTCCCGTTCTTATATAGAGCAGCAGCAGGGTGACGTCATCATTAACTCATTAACTCATCAGGTGCAAAGATTTGAGGGGGGGGGGGTTATTGTAATTATATACTTGATTAGTAATAAGGCTATTGTTACGATGCGAGTTGTAGATTAGTAATCATTTTCCTTATCGAATATTTGCCTACCTATTGCTGTTGTTGTTGATTATTATCATTCACCATTGTCAATGGATTATCATTGACAATGGTCAAACCCAGATTAATTGAATTTCATCCCATCGCAGAGCTGAAGAACATACGGAAAGATAGCAGGACAACCTATGATGATACAATCTTAATGTATGTCTATACACACACTGTAGCTTTCACGTGACAAGACTACCACGGTGGGGTAAATGACCTGCAACATAATGGATGATTGAGACCTGCATGAGTACGCAGTGGAACAAAGGTAAATATACATGAAGATCCAGCGGAGGAACAGGAGCAAAGGTCCGCAGGTGAATATTGCAGTAATGTCCTCCAGATAAATGGCATCTGGTTTAAATTAAATGAATGTATGAATGAAGGGATTGACAAATAAGGCTTAACATGACTTAGATCTCTGACGCACAAACTCTGTTTTGAACGTACACGATGTTTTGGGGGGGTTTTAGTTGAGATAATTGCGACACACAAAGATTAAGCTAAATTTCTTGGAAGGGTATATCGCCAACCTGGTCATGGTAATCGCCATGATGTACGATGCTGGATTCAGGATGATCAGACCCGTGCTGTGCTCCAACCAGTGCCAGGGCGGTGTTACACAGGTTCAGATGAAGATAACCATCAACATTGGCACAAATGTAATGCAGTACAAGCTGATCATTATCTGAGGTGCAATAAAATTGAAATGCCGCAGACTCACAAGAACCATTACTTCTAAGAAATTTATATTCTGAGGCTGAAATAACTTGCTATCTTGACACATTTTCTGAACCTGACTGTTAATTAAGGATTATTATATAAGAGTTATGCTGTGTACATGTACACATTAGGTTGGTTTTCATTGATATATATAAAGATAAAAGTTAGCCTGCATGAATATATTAATACATTTTGGGGCCGGTGCTGTTAGCAAGTACCTGTGACCACCACCATACCTGGGTCACTTTTGTCTCTCCAATGGTAATATAACATCCCATGTTAGGTTACTCATTTAATGGAAAGTCAACCGAACAACGTGTCCCACACAAGTCCACTTTCTTAACAGTCTATGTGATGCTTCTAACTCGCGTATGTTCTCCAATCCATGTATTCCTCTCTCTGTCTCCATGTAATTGCCAGACGTGCATCTCTCTCTGCTTCCTTTGTACACTTTTCAATAAATTTGCACACTTTCCACTCTTTTGGCCAAACCACACGAGCGTGCCGAGTTTAGGAAAGGTTAACTCAGCCAGCAACCACATACTGTATAAACTTTGAATCGGATTTAGGAAAAACTAATGCATATGTAGTGTTTTTATTTCACGTGGACACCTTTTAAATTTTTCTCCCGTGTCACTTTGATTCAACAGAACTCCTCGCGTTCCACACCACGTGTTCAACACCACGTGACTCCGTCGAAACTCTCCTGCCCGTGCTGCTCGCCTGCCACGCTTTGCTCGCTTCGCTCTCTCTCTCTTTTTTTAGGATCAGTGGAAACAAGATGCTCGGTGTAGTCGGCACTTTGCTTCGTTCATCATTTCGTATTTTTTTATGCTTTGCTTTATGTAACCCCTCCCCTCTCGCTCTCGCTCACTCTCTCGCTCTCTCTCGTTCTGCACGCAGCCCTTCTCGCAGTCCAACGGCCTTCGACGGGTAGCTCATAACTGCATGCAGAGCTCTCCGTCATCTGCCACCGAGCACACGGCCTCCTCCATCGCCCACTGCTCCTTGAAGGCTGGAACGGCGTGGGTCAGCCGCGCATGGCGGAACTCCAGCCACACCCTGGCTCCGACCAGAGTGCGGAAGATGCCCACGCTGCTGGCCGGACGTTTCCCCTCCAGGGCCACCTTCCTCGCCCTGTATATGGCGAGTTTGGCATAGCCGACGAGCACGTTGACCAGCCCCTGAAGATGTTGGGGTCCGTCGCCCTTTGGGTATCCAAAGATGAGGACATTCTGGGAGAAGTGGAGGCTGAACCTTAGGAGGATGTTTCTCAGGACCTTGAACAACAAGTCCAGGCTCTTGCACTCCATGTATTGGTGCGCCACCGTCTCCACTTTACCGCAGAACCGGCACTCCGGGGACGTGTCGGTGAAGCGCGCCAGGGAGGCGTTGGTGGTGACGGTGCCGTGGGCGATGCTCCAGCTGAGGTCACCGATGCGGTTGTACGTCGGGCTGGAGTAGAGTTGCCTCCAGCAAGGCCTCCCCGGAGAGATGCAGGGCAGGGCTTTCCTCCAGGCATGGTCCTTGTGGTTCCTCAGGGTGTTCTGTTGGTGAAACCGGACCATGTAGGAATAGAGCACCTTCCTCTTTACATTTGCGAAGGCCACCTCCGGTAGTTCTTCCAGCATTCTCCCCGCTGCCGCTGAGAAGGCCCCCTTGGCTTCGGCCAGGATCCGGGCAGCCACCCGGAGCGACTGCAGCCCTGTCTTTGCGGCCATATCTGCTGGTCCAAGCCACCGGCCCCGTGTTCCAGGCTCCACCAGATCTCCCATCCTGGCGAGCCGCGCATTGGCGAGGCGCCTCTCCATGCCGGGGGTGGCGGTGGTCGATGGCAGCTTTGTCTGTGGGTTCCTGAGGATCGGTTCGAAGACCAGATCTTCGGCCGATCGCGGCTGGTTCAGCCTCCTGACGGCGAGGGAAGACGCTCCTGTAGAAAGGTGGCAGCTGTCCCAGTGGGAGGCCCTGCAGGCCCATGTAGAATAGTTGTTTGGAGCACTGCAGACCCCCCAGCTCTTTCAGGAGGAAGGAGGCCGTGACGCTCCAGGCCGGTGCAGGGGCGGCGTGCAGGAACTTTTTCGCGGCCTGCAGTCGGAAGGTGGCCAGCTGACTCCGCACGCACACCAGCCCGTGACCGCCCTCGTCCAGTGGCAGGGCCAGGACCCTAGCTGCGACCCGGTGTCCTCCGCCCGACCAGAAGAAGTCAAGGACTCGCTTCTGAAGCGCGTTGACGAGGCTCATGGGGGGGTGCAGGGAGAAGAGTCGGTGCAACAGCATGGACGTCACCAGCTGGTTCACCACCAACGTCTTTGTTCTGAAGGTGAGGAACTTGCACAGGCGACTCCAGGTACCCAGCCGCTCCTTCACCTTCTCCTCCAGCTCGGCCCAGTTCCTTTGCGGTGGTTCCTCCTCTAGTCCTGCTAGCCTCTCCACTGCTCGCCTGTTCTCTCTCTCACTCTCCTAGCCTCTACACTGCTAGCCTGCTCTCTCTCTCTCCCTCTGCTAGCCTCTCCACTGCTAGCCTGTTCTCTCTCTCCCTCTGCTAGCCTGCTCCCTCACTCTCCTAGCCTCTCTACTGCTAGCCTGTTCTCACTCTCACTCTCCTAGCCTCTCCACTGTTAGCCTGTTCGCTCTCTCACTCTCCTAGCCTCTCCACTGCTAGCCTGCTCTCTCTCACTCTCCTAGCCTCTACACTGCTAGCCTGTTCTCTCTCTCACTCTCCTAGCCTCTACACTGCTAGCCTGCTCTCTCTCTCTCACACTCTCCTAGCCTCTCCACTACTAGCCTGCTCTCTCTCTCACTCTCCTAGCCTCTCCACTGCTAGCCTGTTCTCACTCTCCTAGCCTCTCCACTGTTAGCCTGTTCCCTCTCTCACTCTCCTAGCCTCTCCACTGCGAGCCTTCCACTATATATTCTGCTAGCTTCTCTACTGTTAGTCTTCCGCTGTACACTCTGCTAGCCTCTCCACTGCTAGCTTCGCACGCTCACACTTGGGATTCCGCTAGCTTCTCTACCGCTAGCTTTTCTTCCCTCGCCTCTCCAACCTCGTCCTTGCCACCCGTGGGTGTTAAGCCATCATCAACAGCTCTGCCTCACGATCCCGTATATATCCTCCTCCTTATTAATTTCTCATTAATTAAGCTGCCCCCCACCCCTACCCCGTTGCCTCGCGCCCGTTGCTTCCGCCGCTATCCCCCCAATCTCCCGTTAGCCTGGCGCCTGGTCTGCGCCTGCACGTGCAACCAGCCAATCACAGCTCTGCATCTTGATGAGCCGTCTCCCTTCCGTTGCTCTCGGTCGTCCCACCTGTCTATCCTCACTGTGCGTAACTCGCACACAACTTGCAAACCCCCGCGCGCGTTATTCCACTACACATTGATTTGAAGCTTTCGTGACTGTAGGAATCCATACTCTTTGGTTCTTTCGGTGAAGTCACGTAGGTATACCTACGTGACTTTACCGAAAGAACCAAAGAGTATATAAAACCCTGTTCTAATATATGTATTGGTTTTATTGGCAACGAATAAGCATTTAGCTCAGTGGAAATTGATGTAGTTATCCAAGCTCTCACACACTAATAACTCACTCAAAAAGATAACAAATGACACTACACAGAGATTGTGCGATTGAAGTAACAAAATACAAATTTCCCTCGCTTTATGCGGAAGAGGCGTTCCAGGAAAATGGCACAGAAAGCAAAACGCACGAGTAGCACACACTGCACACAGCACACACACACAGTACACACACAGTACACACAGTGCACACACACTGCACACAGTACACACACAGTACACACGCAGTAAACACACAGTGCACACACAGTACACACACAGTACACATAGTGCACACACAGTACACACACAGTACACACAGTGCACACACAGTGCACACACAGTATACATACAGTACACACACAGTGCACACAGTACACACACAGTGCACACACAGTATACACAGTGCACACACAGTGCACACACAGTATACACACAGTACACACACAGTACACACACAGTGCACACACAGTACACACGAGGTGCACACGAGGTGCACACACGCAGTAAACACACAATGTTGTCCCACGTCGGATCATATTTAGAGTGAATTCAGACCGCATAAAGCGAATTTTGGGTATACATATATAGGCAATCGCACAAACCAAACTCACATAAAGCAATGGAAACTCATATATATTAGAAGAGTCAGAAAATTCAGGCGTATTTTCGCCAGTTCCCCCCCCAAAATAATGTCGTATATATAAAGGCATGAATATACTGTGCTAAATATAAATCTAGGAGTTGATAGACGATGGCTGACACGTATTAGCAATCTCACGTTTGCTGATGACCTAGTCATTATGACATAGCAACCAATGGAAATGAACTACGTACAGAAATTTGAGAGCATAATGCCATCGCGAAGGCTGCAGAGTGGGGGCTCAAGGTGGAGGAACATGAAATAGCTTGGGACATGCACGCTGCGCTGATGCAATTTAAAAATGTTGACTCTCGAAAGGATTATTAACTGTGATCTTTTGGCAATGGATTTGTAATGTTCCAGTTTACAAAAAAGGACATTGGCAGAAAAGTCAATCTCGCTTCATCCACATAAGCGTAATGCAACAAAATCACCTTATTTGTGTAATGTGAGAACCGGATATTAATTATTTGTGCTAATGTATGATGCCTCAAATCTGATCTCACCATCAAATTCTTTCCTATTCTTCCTTCACATTATCTCTTTCTCCAATTCAGATGCCATTTGTCAAGTACTGCCCAAGACAGTACTTTGTCCAGAACTGTTTCAGCATCCTTGGAGGCTTACAGAAATTAGCAGGGTGGTGCAGTGACAATTCTTGTGTAATGACAGGGTGCCACCTCTCGGCCTGAAGGGGTAATTGCGGTCATGGGCATGTTACATAATGTCTAATTATGAGGGGGGCGTATCTGGGTAAAGGTGAAATCGGAGTCAGTCGGGAAGCTCCGGGAACCTGCTCAAAGATTCTGGAAGGGGGTGTGGCCGGAGGCGGGGCTTGGCCGTGCAAGGGTGTATATAAGGGGGACCGAACCAGAGGTTCGGTGCTGTTGCGGGTCCTGGGTCCTGGCTGCGTCGCTGCTCGCCGTCATCTCTCTTCATCGTCCGGCCACGTGGACGAACTTCTGCAAGGCTCTCATTGTTGCCGTCGCTGCGCTAGTCAGACAGCTGTGTATTTGGATGCCAACGATGGGGTTATGTAGAAGGGTCAGCTATGTGTAGCTACATAGAACGTTACATCAATATATCGCCCAGTGTTGTGCTTAAAGTGTGAGAATAAATAAGAAGCCTTCTACACGACGTGTCTCGGAAGTCGCTCACTACACTTGCAACCACGCAGCAAGTAAGCCCCAAGTTCGATTCCCGACTCGGATGCCTTTGTATGTTCTCCCCTGTTCTGCATTGGCTTTCACCAAGTTCTCCAGTTCCCTCCGATATATAACAAAAAACTTAATGTAAATGCTATTGCCCAAAATTCCCAATTCTGGAATATTATCTGCAAATTACTTAACTGGAATGACACGCAGCAACATCGCCCCCTGCTGTGAAAACCTACCAAGGCCCTTTCAAAAATTAAATAATGATCATAATCATTTACTCTAGTCCCTCGGTTAACGTTATCAATCTGTTCCACAAAAACTGCTGTTAACCGAAATAACTGTTGATCGAATATATAACATTTACTGAGTCTACAAAGAGAAATTTCCACTGCCAAAACATAATGTAAACAAAGTTAGTCGAGGTCTAAACGCTCGTAAATGGGCGTCGCTGATTGGCCGAGTCGTGTTCAGCCCATTTACGAGCGTTCGGATTGGCCGAAATTGGCACCCGCGTGCATGATGTAAACATGCCGTTAATCAAAAATGTAACGTCAGTCGAAACCATGGAGTGCTATGGGAGGCAAAACGTTAACTGAAAAACCGTTGGCCGATGTCACTGTTAAGCGTGGGACTAATGTTTATGCAATACATCTCAATGTCGCCAATAGACTCCACTGAAATGTCTGTCACTGCCCAAGGTTTGCTCTCTCTCTCCAGGTGTTTGTTGCATTTCTTGCACAGATATTTTTGGGTGGACAACTTTGTATATACAAGCATTTTCATGAATAAATAAATATACCATTCAAACCTCAGTTAAATAAAACATCTCGTTTTTCACAGGTGTACTGCTACAACTGAAAGGATACACACAAATATGTACACATGATGCATATTATATATTCTATATACATATAAGAGTGCATGTTTGCTTATAAGTTCACATTTGCTCATACATGTATTAAAGTGTTTGATATAACATGTATTATCCAATAAATATGAACATTAAACCCATAATTGGCACAAATATCCTTGCAGCATGTGTAGGGAGATTCATAACCTTTACTGCGTTATAAATTAAACATCACTCATTTTAGATAATTTTTGGTCCAAAACATGTGCTTTTGTAATAAACCTTCTTGAGACGGCTTCCGGAATCAGTCCTTTTTATTTTCAACTTCCACAGTTACACTTCACACACTCCCCGTTGCTGACAGACAACGGAGAGAGGGCAGACTTCCCGCCAAGTCCCCACCGCGCACGTGGCACCCAGAGCCCCCGTACGCGCGTGACTCCTGCTCTTCTCGTTCCCAAGTCTGCTCCCGACTGCTCTTTCTCTCTCTCTTAATCCATTCGTCACGTGGTACCCCCCAGCCAATCCTTCATAGACAGCGTTGACCGTTCCCGATGGTTCCCTGTCAATCCCGGGACCACGCCTCTGATCCGGCTCCCCATTAGCTGAGGCCCTGATTGGCCAGGCCAATCACCCCTGCTAACATGCCGTGATCACGCCGAGGCCATGCTCCCTGGCTCATCCCTTATTGGCTACAAAGCGGAACCGGCAAGCCAATCCCCACGTGAACCCTCTATGGCTGTTATTACACTTTCATTAGGGAATTAAATGGATAGTTCTGAGCAAATGATCCCATACAACGCTGCATACAAATTACTTTCAAGGCTCGATTTATAGGTTACAATGGGTTGCAAGTGTTACTTTTGAGATAGCGTGCGCTGGCCCTCTTGTACATCTGGAGATGTTTATTTCACATTTCCGGGCCAGAAGTTAAAAAGTGGCGTAAGCATGTCATTTCATAACAACAGTGCAATACGTGTGTAAGAGAAACCACAGCGCCCTCCGCAAATGTAAAATTATAACATCATGCGATGAGATGGAATATGCACCACCAAATGTCACTTCGCCGAATGATGAGTTACACGAGGATGTGTATTACCGTTTACATAATTGGTAGTTAATATGAAAGATTTCACATTTCATGGCTCAGCAGAGTTCTGACTTGGCAAAAATCGAAGTCTTTCTCACCAATGTTTCCTGATCATTAGTCATTATCTAAGTGGGATATGTGTGTGTGTGAAGGTTATGGTCCTTCGGAAGGTATTTTTATATGGATCATGCATTGCAATAAAAATGCTTTCATGCTGTAAAAAACATACATTTTAAGGAAACATTCCTGCCATTGGTGTGCAAAATCATTTCCACAACCATTCTGTAAATGTATTACTGTATATGTCAAGGTTACTGGTGAAGTAGTTCATGAAGTTACATGTTTTACATGGCCCATATATAGTTTAAAAAGCACACAATTTTTCATTAAAATAAGGGCAAATTTAAATACCACGTTGACATCAGTGGATAACGTGGAAATTCCTGTATTCTATTAAGCCATCCTAAAAGAAGCATTCAATGACATCACCATGTGACAAAATGTGCACCACCATATGTCTACTTATGACACGAAGACGATGATGGTTTTCTTAAGTGTCCTGTTCATTAAAAAAGTCATAGTCTGTGTCATTAAAATAATGTTAGGTTGGAAACCAAGGAAAATGGTATTATTAATAATGGAAACACAAGTTTATAACATGTATAAATGCTAGCACATCTCAAGATGCTGCACAAAAAATTTGCTTAACAAAAAAGAAAAACAAGAACTAAAGGAAAGTAACATCATGGCATGATGGCATGATCCAGACTGAAACAGAGTCATGGCAGGCTTCAGGTTAGAACAGGAGGTGGACGGTGGGGCCTGAAAAATGAGCAGCAAGCAGGCACGAATACTGGACCCGGGGCACGTGGCCAAGACCACCCAAAATCGGCACCGATACGCGCAGCAGCATCATGCCCAAGAGGCCAACACTGACAAATTCCAGAGGCCCATTGCCAACATGGTCCAGGGGCAAGCAAGTCCAGGGACACAGAGCCGAAGTGGGCCCATTCAGTGTGATGTCCAAGGGTTCACTGGCAATCAGGTCAGTGGGTAGTCCGAGACCGATGTGGCCAAAGGATAGAGTTGCTAGCTGTCCTGGTTTTCACATAATTGTGATATTGTTAATATAGCTGTCCTGGGAAATTTGTGAGTTTTCCCAATCTGTTATTTTTTGCGTGATTTTTTTACCTTTCCTATACTTTGCACTCGTATTGTTTTTGTATTGTTTTTGTTGTTGTAACGTTCTGACCCACCCTGTGAAAAAGAACTTTATAGCTCATCGGATTCCTCGAGTAAAATATTCTGATTCTTCAAAATGTCCCGGGTTTTTTCTACCTCAGTGGTGGCATCCATACCCAAGACCCAGGTTCCATTGTCGATGATATCCAATGTTTAAAGAGGATGGTCGGGTCACTGTCAACAAGGTTTAATGATAAGGTCCAAGAGAAACGCAAACAGGCAGCAGTGAAAACCACAGACATTGAAATAGAGGCCAGAAAGAGCCAGGAGGCAGCACACAGGCAGTGACAGGGGGTGTAAAGCAAGGTTGGTTGAGCTCATTATAGGTGTTGGCTATGACTGAACTAGGATAAGGTTTGTTTAATTTAGTAATTATGATGCATTTACAGTCAATATTTTTACTAAACTGCACATTTTCAATTAAATATCTTATGTGTTTTCGGCAACTGAATAACATTACGGTACACATATTTTATTGTTCAGCATCACATACTAGGTTAGAGATTGTTATAGAACTGACGACATAAGCTGCTTTTTTAAACTGACACAGGCACCGGGACCAGGGGTGCCTAAGCTTTATAACGATACGAGCGTCGTGTGACAATCTTCACGTGGCCGGAAGCCACGTGGGGGAGGTCACGTCGGGTTAAATTTGAATTTAGAAATCTGAGGGAGAGCGTCCCGGGAGACTTCTCGTCCGGTTCCCAATACCAGGGGGAGGGGGGAGTGCCTCGGGACCGTTCTTTCTGCTTGCTCAGATTTCTGCCTGCTTCAAATAAAGTGACATTGAAGAGAATAAAAAACACAGTAATACCTCGATATAAGAAGTAGATGCGTTCCATGGAGCTTCGTTCGTATGTTGAAACTTCGCATGTTGAATAACTCATACACGTTAGTGCTTTGAGGATGCGTTCCCAGCCTTTGTAACTTACCATTTCACACTTTAAACACTTGGTGACTTACCATAAATATTGTAAACGAAGAAAAAATTTAAGTTGAAAAGAATATACTTTAAACTGTACAGGATTAAGATTAAAAACGGACGTAACTAAAATATATATCTTGATTTGAAGCTTTCGTGACTGCAGGAATCCATACTCTTTGGTTCTTTCGGGAAAGTCACGAAGGTAGAAAGCTACCATTCCTGGATGTTTAGATCGAGAAGAGACCTGATGGCTCGTAGGGACACTGTCTACAGGAAAGCCACCCACGCGGATTCCTATTTAAAGCCTGATTCCCACCACCATCCAGCCCAGAAGAATTCCCTCATCAAAACACTACACCATAGGGCCCATTGCATCTCCAACCAGCACCACCTATCCAGTGAACTGGAGCACGTATGCCAAGCACTCAAGAAGAATGAATATTCGGATCGCAAAATCCGCAAAGCTGTATCCCCAACCATAGGGAGAGAACCATATGAGGATCCAATCAAAACCATCACCTTGCCATACATAGCAGGTGTTACCAAAAATATTTACAAAATTTTGAACAAACACAAGATCCAGGTTCGAATCAATACAGTACACAAAATCCGTGATTTGATCCCATTTGTGAAAGATGTTTTTCCTGACATGCAATACCCTGGTGTCTACAAACAAAGTTGTGTCTGCGGTAGCAGTTACATTTGGAAAATGAAACGACATGTCTCAGACCGTGTTCGCGAACACAAGGCAGATTTGAAACACGGCAGAACCAATACCTCTGCCGTGGCTGATCACTGTTTGAACGCGGTGGGCTCACACGATATTGTCTTTTCTGAGACCAAGGTACTCTGCAAACCTTCGGGCTACCATCAAAGATTTGTCTATGAAGCCATCCAGATTTATAAACACAGACATCACTTCAACTGAGAAGATGGATACAAATTAAACAATCATTGGAAGGACGTGATCAACCAGGTATATGTTTTAACTGCTTTGATGTTCCCTTCCAACCTCTCAAATTTCCAAGCCCTAGCCGAGCTCGGCCCTCGCCGAGCTTACATTTAACATTAACTGCCCTGCCCATCTCTAAACCTTTATAAACGTTTATTTTTTGCTTTTTGCGTAAAATAATGGTAAAAAATGCAAAGTTCGTTCCTGAAACGTCTCTCGATCAGCGCTTGAAGTGCCAGGAGCCGCATGCAGCTCACACGCTGCAGGTTGGGATGCACTCTGTGCCTATCTGGGGTTCACTCTGTGCCTATCTGCTACATAGAGGCAAATGTAAAGGTCATGCGTAGGGCACGCAGAGGTTAGGTGGGAAACAAGGGACCACAGCCAAGATAATGAATTCAAGCGGGCGTTTGTGACGATGGCACGAAAACAGAGATGGAGGAGATTGGAGGAAATGCAGAGCAGAGATATTCGGTAGGAAACAACGAGGAGTAGGATGTTGAGAGGATTTTGTGGAATATTCTAGAAGGTGGAGAGTGAGAGGATTGATAAGGGGTTGCTGGTTGGAAGCTTGGGGCTCCGGGAGAAGAAAGTGGCTGTAGAAGAAGCTTGCTGTGAATGTGCGTTACTGAGTGGGAAGTGGTAGTGTAGTGGTTAGCGTGCTGCGCTACGAACCAGGCTCACGGCCAACAAGAGCGACGAGTACCTGAACCGGTCCTGGGCCTCCCCTAGGTAGACTCAGCCTTCAATGAGTACCTGGTGCGGTGTGTAACCATCGCCACTAGGGAGACAAAGCCGGCCGGGCGTGATGCTGGCCACCCACCCTCTCGTGTGCCGACCTGCATATGTGATCGCGAACAGCACTTGCCCCAACAGTCTGTTAAGGCTACATTGAGGGTCTTTGTTACCGAGTGAGCTTTACTGGAACAATAAAGTTCCCTTACCATGATGACTCGTGTGAACTACCTTTCACATATGTAGACCCGAATTAGGCCAACTTAAATGCAAATCAAATTCGTAATGCAAAGTGTTTTTTTTGTGTGTGTCTTCAGCCATTCTGAACGACAGGATAGAGACTCCAAACTCAAAACGCAACAGCATGAGTCTCTAATATTAAGCTTCGAGTCACAATATTTATCACACTCTCAATCGTACTGGCTTAGTATGGTGACAAGGGCATCGTCCCTTTGAGGTGAGTTTGTGTAAGTTAGAGAATGCACTGCGAAAGAAAAGGTAGCCTCACTTTGGCCCCTACGCGTACTATAGAACTGTCGCCCACGTCTGTTTCGGAGAAAATGCAGAGGCGCAGGGCATCAAAATCAGTCGGTGATCCCGAAGGTGGTTTTGTGAGGGCTTCCCTATTGGAGGGTTTCCGTTGCTTGTTTAATGCTCTAATTTTATTGCCTCACGTAATGCGGCCTCATGCAGCTCATATTCTCCTCGACAATAGTTTATAAAAGTAGGCAATTAAGACCCCATTGCATAGCCAATTGTTTAATGTCCAGCATAGGCACAGCGCTAATGAGGTGGGTGAGTAGATGTGTTTGGAAGGTTAAAATGAACCCACCGTAAATCTTCTCAATGTAAAATAGTTCCTTGGAATTGGCTATTGCATTTGTGTTTAAAGACACATTTGATGAATGTATGTTATTAAACAACAGACACATAACCGATAAATAGTTGCCATTATTAAGGCATACTAACATCAACGTTAACGTTGCACATATTGCAAGTGGTTACTCTTTCCCTATGAAACGCATATTTCTTTGAAAACAGATTGGTTCAATTATTTATTGATGTGCCTTCCATCGTAATTCCACAGCAACAATAGGAAGTCCCAGTAGTGTGGAGCCATAGCGAGATCTGGATATTGCTCTCTATAACGCAAAATAAATTATTGCTCGCATATCCATGGGACATAGTGCTTGTTGGACAGCTTAAATGCGACATGAATATCGCCGCTTAACTTGTGTGCGTTTTTAGAAATATAATATATTATTTTATTATGTTTTATTATTATTATTTTATTATTTCCATTCTACGTGACTTTACCGAAAGAACCAAGAAGATATAATGGTTTCGTGCCTGTCGCTGTAAAAAAAAACTATCACTGCGAGGCAAGGCAGGTTACAACTGATCTTCAATTAGTGATACTAAAGGCCATTTTCAGACTAATGGGAGCAATAATCTTGATGTTAACTGTCTATATGCCCTATTGTAATGGTCAAAATCACCAAATCTGGATATTATCTACATTGCTGAATTATAGGTAAGATGTTCACGTTGATTTATATATGTAAAGGGAAGTACAGAACACGATTTAATAATTTTAAAGCAATATGCAAATATCAAGATAAAGAGCAGAACTCAGGTCACCTACAACAGAGTTTGTTTTATGAAATATAATAACGTTTGAAGAGATACAGTTGCAAGGCACATTAGAATATATATGGAGATTTCTGAAGGTGGATGAGAATAAAAATTACGAACAAGATGTAACAATGACCAGGATGGAGTGCTTATGGAAAAACGTAATTGCATCATTAAAAGCAATGTACCTGAGAATAAAGTTTTCAATCTGCATATAACCCACTGTGACACATGGCTCAGAAACATGAACATTGACAACGATAATAATGAAAACTGGAAAGTGTGCAAAACACGTCTGGAGAAACGTGTGCTTGAAATTACTCTGAGAAAAGACAGAGAAACATGGATGGAGAATAAATGCAATGCAGAGAAATATCGACTATTCAGAAAAGTAAGTGGGCTTGGGGAGGGGATTATGGCTATTGGACGAAACCGGTGACAGACGGGCAGCCAAGAAGAGAAAGTGCACAAGAGGATAACCGCCATAGCGATGAAGCGGTGAGATAAGTTCATGTGTAGGATTGAGATGGATTGTGGCATCCAAGAACCAAGAGGGATGGAGATGGCATGGCGAGGCTTTCGTCCAACAGTAGATAGACAATGTCTGCTGAAGATGAGTACTGTATATGTAAATTAGTATTAAACTTTATTGACGGCTTTATAACTACATTAGTGCTGAGTAGGTTCAACTGGGCATGAAATGTAAGCCGCATATACGCATTTTTTTTATTCATACGTAAATGTGTAATGTTGCACTATGAGTAAGTTTCCACAAAGTTTTGCTTTTTGCATTGTCAGCCACTTTGGTTTTTGCATCAACTACCATTTAGCCGACTGTAAGCCCCTACGGTATTGAGTACAACAAATGAAGTGTCAGTAATACAATCGGGAATCTTCTGTGGACTGTGCTGAGGCCATCAGTTTAACCGCACGTTGCATTCCTCAAAAGCCACCGTAGCTGAATGTGTTTCATTAATCTCTCTCCGGGCCAAGATAGTACTTGAAGTAGGAGATGCCGTACCCTGCCATGCTGGATAAAGTGTGGTTTAGCCATCTGAGCCAGAGAGCACCTCGCATGATGTTATACGATTATTCCTCAAAGCATCGTGTTAAGGAAAGTGTTGGAATGGCAATCTTATTTTGTCTCTTTGAATGCGACCTGGTTATGTTGCAGTAAGCAGGAGTGTGGCTGCATACTTACCAGCCCTGGCAATGCATATGTTCTATGTTGAAATGGCTCTTTCATTTTCTTTATTTGGCATCGCTCTGCAATAATGTTGGAGTTTTTATGAACCCATAAAAGATTATGCTGATGTGGATATTGTAAAAAAAAAAAGAAACAGCTTATTATGTCGTGTTTATGTCCTTGGGATTCTTTGCAATTATATTAAAAGCCAAATAAAAGTTGGGTAAAAATATTGCATTGACCGTTGAATTGTAAAAAGGTTATAGGGGCAGCCCTCCAATGAATTGGCTCACAGCATTTCTGACGACAAAGGCCTCCACTAGAGGGAGCTCAAGAGAGCTCCTCTCGAGAGAATATTGTAAAGGTGGAGGTAAAAAGGTAGAATAATGTCTACTCATATATATGTATATCAAATAAATTTTAGACCAACAACATACCTTTTTAAAATTAACGTATTACAAATCCTGTCATAGGAATTTCCGTCACGGCTGCCCTCTGGGATAGAGCATAATGACTACCATTAATTAAGCCGAACAGTACATAGTAACACAAATTTCGCCATGAATCCTAGATTTCCTGGGACGTTATATATATATATAAATTTGAAAACATGAAAATCAATTATAATGTAATGGTACCACATACAATTCTTTCAAAATGAGCGAAAAAACGGGGTGAAAAACAAATTAACAAAATATAACATTTCACATTTATAATCATGCCCATTGCGCAGGAATGCCTCAACTGAGTGTCCTGACTCTATCAGGAGCGTCCTACATGTCGAGGAGACAGAGTCTGAAGACTCTGACTCCTCGACAGACCTGTTCTCCAGAGTCATTCAGACTCTGTCTCCTCGACAGACCTGTTCTCCACCTGAGGACGGGTACTTGCGTTGTGGCCGAAACATCGTGAGAATTATTTTATTATGTTTTATTTTTATTATTTTATTATTTCCATTCTACGTGACTTTACCGAAAGAACCAAGAAGATGAAACACAGCCACCGTTGCTCGTTTTCCTCAATGTGGCGGTGGTTTTCGTTTCTCTTAAATTGACATGCTAATCTCTCACAATACAATGGCCACCTCCACAGCTTCGTCGTCGTGGAGGTAGATCAGCTCTCTGATCTTACATTTACATGCAAATTTCATCTCTAGCCCCGCCCACTTCGCTTATGACCCTTGGGCTACACCCATCTCAAACCTTTATAACTTCCTGTCTCAGCAGAGCTCCTGCTATATTTTTTCCTGCCTCAGTAGCTCTTCCGCTATATTTTTTCACCTGATGACGAATGTTTGTGTTATTTTTATTCAACTTTATTATTTTTCTATCTACGTGGCTTTACCGAAAGACCCAAAGAATATGAATTCCTGCAGTCACGAAAGCTTTAAGTCAATGATTGTGATTTAAGCACTCTACCATTGCACCACCTAGCCAAATGTCTTCATTTTAATATAACACTAGCACTACTATTGTTATTGGTACCAATACAGATGGGTGTCCTTTTTATTCAGCATGAGTTACATTGGAAACAAGTAATTTTCAAGATCAACAGATCTAAACTCTTCTCTTGAATCACAAAAACGTTAGGGCTTAGCAGCTATTTTTTGCACCATTTAAATAAACATTGCTGCGTAGAGGTCTCTGTATCCAGAGCGGTTTGACATTAAATTCCAGTTTCAGTTTACAGGCAGAGAGGCTTTTTCCTGGGTTGAGGGTAGAGACTGCACAGAGTGTGTAGGACATGCGGTCGTAAAGCGAACATTTGAGGGCCTCTGTGTAATATGCCGCCTCATCACTGACTTCAAGGAGCTGGAAGGGGATATGTTGAATGTTGGGGTTAAAGTCAGAGTACGAGGGCAGTCAAGAGGGAGATCTCAAATAAACGCAGCTTAAGGATCTGCAAACACTGGAAAAGATCTAGGGCAACCAGAGGTCCCGTTCCAGTGAGGGCAACAGGCAGGCGGTTGTCCCATTATGGTAAGAAAGGGGACCCACAGGAGCAACTCGAAGAATGAAATGCGGGAGCAGGTTTTGTGCGAGCAGTAGAAATATCGGTTACAAGCTGTAGAAAGCTCTCCGAGGAAGGTACATTTTGTTAAAATGGAAGTAGTAGAGATACAATAGAGCTACAGAACGCCTAATTAACGTGGCTAAGAGGACATTTAGTGAAGAATTATGTTCTTGCAAGCCACTAAATGGACTTATAAGTGCAGCAAAGGGAACTGATATAACACTTAAATATGTCCTATTATGGAATTATGAGCTGTAATAATGGGGCAGTATAAGATGTTATTAGAGCAGTGTATGATTATGGAAAAGGTTTAAAGCCCTATAGATCCTGCTGCACCATGTGGTGGTAGTGTGGCTGCAGGCAGCAGTTGTTGCTAATTTTAGAAAACAAAAAAGCTCAAAGTTTCAGTGTCACCAAACAGAAATAACCGTGGAGATCTACTCATTCGTTTTGATGACCCAGAGCCACAGGTAAACATTCTGCATTACTATGGCTGGAGCCAGTCAACCCATGGACCAAGCACTTTTGACTTACCCCCCCGCCCCACAAAAAAACATTACACGCATAAATATGCATTTTGTTAATTTAATTTACACTCACTGCCATTATTACTGTTCAGAACATGCAGCATGAAGCAATATATTATAAAATGGACACCTGGATTTATAAAATTATTAATTATTTATACTTAGCGGGTATCATATCAATGGGGCCTTTTTTACCAGTATCAACATTTTTAAATAAGAATCGGTTTTATTGTGAACTGATATTAAGTTCCCAATACCCTTAATCGCTCCCACTGTAATTTTTCTTTGGTTCATATAACACTGGTCAATGCAAGAAACATGAACTCTTAAATATTATAACTTTAAAAGTGCTGTTTGTTTTGCCCCATTGGATGTTTTGGGCCTGTACTCAGCAACCATTCTGGCTGAGCAAATGCACAGCATTAATATCAGCCAATATTGGGGAGCGAAACATATTTACAAAACCTGTCTCAGTGGTGAGCATAGTGAGCTAAGTCACGTTGTCATTAGTAGCTTAAGTAACTGGCACATTGACAAGAGTTAGGTAATGACCTTCTGTACAGAAATATGTTTGCTGTGTGCCCTGATATATATGTTCAGGAGTGAATGCCAAAGCCGAGGTCTGCTGGCCGCGAGAGGGCTTTAGGAGGGTGTGTACTTTTGCTTCTTCTCCGTTGAAGGAGCGCATACTATTGTGGTTAACTATTAATGTTACATATCTATAGTTATAAGTCAGAGTTTAAGACAAATGTGGTGATGCATGTTCAGGTTGTGTTCGCACATAACAGCCAACATAGTCCCATACATTGCATTCGACACCAGGCTAAGCAATTGGCTATCTAGCCATGTTCATTCACAAATACAGAGGGGACCAACGTGCACTGAAACATCCCCCCTGGCTATGGCGCGTGTGCAGATGTGCAGTGATAGAGCTAATCTTCGATTCGTGGAACTGTCTGTTGGGATAGTTATACATTCCTCACATCACGGTGTGCCATATAGAGAAAACACATTCTCTAACCTCTTTTAAAATTATGTACGTTGCAGTAGCACTCTAAATAAAATGTTATTTTAAAAAATCACACCACTATGTCAATCTCAAAGATTGTTGTTTGTACTTCATGCAATGAGTGTTAGTATACTAAAGTATGCAAGCAATGCTATAGCGTTATCATTCCAAAACACATCATTGAAATACTAAACATGATTTGGTATTGCCACGTTGGCAGTGGTGTACAAGCAACATTGACAAAAACAACTCAACACATTTGTCAATAACACTGTGTCTTTAACAGGATACATAAAAATATATAATAGGCAACGTTTTTAGTGGTGGCTGCACTTTACAGCATGAGGTCTGTTTTTTGTAATAACCTTTAATATACATTCCTTTGCTTGGTTGTACTTTTAATTATTGAAGGGTTTGTCTGTTACCCATTAGCTACTATTAGGTAACTATTTATGTACTAATTTAAAAACTAGACATCAGAATTTTTTGAAAATGTTATTTTAATCAGGCCCAATGGTGTAAAGTGCAGTCTCAAAGCATTGTTGAAATAAGACCGGCAATTATACATAACCATATTTACCATAGCTTTGAACACTTATTCAAGCAATGGCACTGTAATTGTCTCATTGCGCAAATTACTGCGGATTGAAAAAATAGAGCTGCATTCAAAACACTTCATGCTGTACTGTGTAACGTCTGTCGGGCACACTGTGAGAATCGAGGGTGAAACAAAACACAAATGACACCCCACTACGCGAGGGATTGTGGCTTTTCAAGCTGCCTTGTCACATTGCGTTCTGAAGCCACCACTGAAATTAGCCGGTTGAAAGTTATTATTGTCGAAGCCAGCATTCTCCCTGCGTTCACCTTTCTCATATAACTAGCTCGCACCTGCTCTCTGCAGCTACTCACATCCTGAATGGCAATGTGCTCTGCCAAAGTGGTTTGCAATCCGAAATAAACTGTTACGTGTTTTTTTTACAATCGAATGTGCACTTTTGTGCCCAAATATAAGTGTTTGTCCTTTACCGTCTTGTAAAGTAAATATAAAGCTGTAATAATTGTGTATTTCACTTGTATGGCAGCCGAAGTTAATGTACCCATTTATTTACTTTATCGCTAGTATGGGCAGCGTGGAGCACTCACATCAAGAATTACCTGGGTTGGATTGCCATGTTTGGATCCCTGTCATTGTGTCATTTGTAAGTTCTCATTCTGCTCTGCATTAGTTTCCAAAAAAAACTGTGTTTCTCTGGTTTCTATAGCAAAAAAACGTACAATGTAACTGGTATTGGCCAAACATCCCAATGCTCGAAAAATTACATGAAAATTATGCAATTGGGATTACACGCAGCAGCAGCAGCATCACCCCTGACTGCTAAGACTTGACAAGACCCTCGTGAAAGTGTTGAGACTAAGTGAGGTTTTCTTGGAGAACCATGCATAATAGTAATAATAAATATAATGAACCTGTGCCAATTCTGCTCATGTGTGTAATGACAGGGTTACACCTGCTGACATGACAAAGTGCCACCTGATGGCCTGGGAAGGGAATCACGGGTACAGGCACAGAGGTAACAGCCAATCAGGGAAAGATGCATATCTGGGGCAAAGGTAACAGGTGGGGTTAACCGAGATGCTCCGGGAACCTGCTCGAAGGTTCCATGAGAGGGCGTGGCTGGAGGCGGGGCTTAGCCACGCCTGGGGGGATATAAGGAGGAGTGGGCCCGGTGCTCGGGGCTCGTGTGGGTCCTGAGTTCTGGCTGCGTTGCTGTTTAACGACATCTCTCTCCGTCGTCCGGCCACGTGGAAAATCTACTGTGTGAGCTCCATCACCGTCATCGTCACGCTGCCAGAGAGCGGCAGAGATGAGTGAAGGCGAGGGGACCACGCCCAGTGATCGAATGTGCGTGTGGCCAGTAAAGTTGTTATTGCCTAGAGTTATATTCAGTGAGAGGAAGAACCAGTGTTGGCCTGTGTTGTGCCCAGTGTGAGAAATAAAGAAGTACCCTCTATATGACGTGCCGTGGAAGTCACTCATTACATATGTATGTTAAACTTCGTTCGCACCATGCGCAACCAACCATGGTGGACTTGAAGCACAAGGAAGACCCATTATGATACATTCCGGAAATTGTGTTACAATAGGGAATAACACCAGAAGAGAGAGCATATAATTACTTTTAATGTTTTTTTTTAAACAGCACAATTACCATGAATCACTGGATGGCACTAATTTACGTGATGTACTTGTAGCCACTAATTTGCGATGTGCATATCATCAAACACCCAAGAAAGCAATGCATCCTATATTTTCTAAAATGCACATCCACTTTTGAAAATATGAATATAATAAATGTCTGTAATCGGTGAATGTATCCAGGCATTAATATGGCATAAGCCCTTCTGTAATCCAGCAATGGCACACTCATTGGACAAAGAGGTCATTTGACAGTTTCGGTGGATTGTGCTGCTACGTGCACTGCCCAGCCCAGATCTGGCACTTTGTTTAGCTCAATTCAGAATGGAAAGTCCCAGTTTGAGAAAGGTGGTTCCAGTGTTCCTGAAACGTTGGTAAACACCAGGAATTGATCCCAGTAAAAATAATGCTGGCTTCATGCTCGGTTTATGATAGGGCTAAAGTGTTGGGCTACCTAAGTACTAAGCAGGTGATCGTAATCCCTGACATAATGACCATGCCGAGGACATGCTTTTGCACTCTGCTGGTCTATTGTTGTTCTTACACTCAAGGCCCTGCTATTCTTGTCTATCAAAAAACATAAGTATATAATGATCTTGACATAACCGTATGTCATTAATTTCTGAATTGAGAAGAATGATGGGCGCCCCGTATCCCTACACAAGTGGGTTTAAATAATGTCCACGGAGGAACCCTAAATCAGAATGCAGTGTGGAATTAGCTCTGGCGTGAGTGATGGATTACAGGTCACGGCAGGAGGGGATGCCTGTGAGCCCTGGGTGCATGAATGATCAGAGCATCAGTGTAACATCATCTCCTGATTCAAACTGTCTGTCCGAGTGGCAATGTGCATAATCGCACTATAGCCAAACAAGCTTAAATGTGATTTTCATCTGTTTGTGCATGTTAATGTGTATATGGGGGAGTGGTGGCGCACTGGTTAGCGTGCTGAACTACGTACCCAGCAACCCGGGTTCGAATCCCGCTCATGGCCAACACCAGTGATGATTATCTGAACTGGTCTTGGGCCTCCCCTCGGTCGACTCAGCCTCAAATATGAGTACCTTGTGCGATGTGTAATCATCGCCACTGGGGAGACAAAGCAAGCTGGGCGTGGTGCTAGCCACTCGTGAACAGAACTTGCCCCAACAGTCTGCTAAAGGCCATACAGGGGATCTTTGTCTTTGTATGAGCATATTTACATAAATGTGTCGGGAGTAGCATCAATGGGGTTAGCGCGGTCTACTCCTCATTAATGGCCACGCACCTCCTACTGTGCTATGTCAGCCTCAATAGGTACTCGATAACAGAACTTTCCCCAAGAGCCCATTTATATGCTACTAGCTTTACTACCCGGACTTGGATTCTTGTCTTGGATTAATATACGGCATACGCGGAGGGTGGGGCGGATACGTGACGTCAACAGGCACACTGCGTGACGGTGCCGCATTCGGGTGACATCACAGATGTGACGTCACCGCTCACTTGCCGTGCAAAATAAATCCATTATTGCGCCCCCCACCCAATTACAAAAGTCTACGTTTATACCTTTTTCATTGTGTATAGTCTGGAAGCTACGCACATGCCATTTTTCAAGTTTGTTGCATGTTGGGAAGTATGCTAAACATTTCGAACAGGCACACATAATCACAAATTTCCCTTTTATATATAGATAGATCTCTGTCTTTGGAAAAGCACAATTAAACATAAATATGTGCATACATATATGTATATATATTACCTAGTTAGGAGGTGATGTGATTATAGAGCTCGATTTACAGTCAGGAGGTTACGACTTTATGTCAAGGCCAATTTTAGCCCAGTGGTTATCAACAGAGAGACGAACCTCATAAATAATCGAAGAATTACCACCACTGGATTACCAACGAATATGAGAAACCACTCCACGCTCATTTGAGCATGCAGCTATTCTTGACATTTTTAATAAACTATCATCGGCATGCATAGACGTGCACATGCAGAGGGGCGGTTACATCGTGGTTATCAGACTCTGTGACGATCCTCACGACCCTTGTAAATGGAATTTAAACCGGGCATGGTGGTGCCATAGGTCAAGTCAACATCAAATGATTACCTACTGTGGTGGGCTAAAAGTCTGCACAGGGTAGACAAGGGTGGCCAAGTGTGGTGCTGACCTAAATTGATGCTCATTGACAGCACTTGACCTGACAGTTTGTGATTAAAGTGTCAAGCACGCGTTTAGGTAAACAGGAGACCTTTGTTGTGTGCTTATGCTCGTACCGACGCGTGTGGTTACATGTTTCCTGATGCGCACATTTGCCCACGCATTCGTGATTTTTCACGCAAGTTTGAGCATGTGTTCACGTGTGTGCACGTACATACACGACTGTGCGTGTGTGTGGGCGCATGTGTATGTCAGTAACAGTCTCCAGATGGCCAAGCTCCAAATAAGAAGGCCCAGAGAGGGAAACGGACCTGAGGAGCCATGAGGTCCTCATGCAGCAAGGCCACACTGGGAGCTTTAAATGAGGCCTGTTTTGTTTCACTGTGGTGTTTGTCTGTGGGAATTAAACTGCCACTTATTCAATTTCAAATGCACGAAATGTATTCCTCCACTGGGTAAAGACTACCTGCATTAATGTGAAACCAAAACATTATTTTTTAAATACTGCGGATGTGTTTTTAGGATTATAGAACAGAACACAAGAAGAATGTTTCATAAAATAAAAGAGCAAGAAAAGTTATTTTAATCAAGATTACAATACTCTGGAATTAAAACCTTGTATTCCTAAGGTATTTGGGTTGTCAGGATGTTAATGCCCCATGCAAGAGTACCAAACCAATACCATTTAGATCGTGGATTTGAATCCAGGCTGTCATCGGAGATTAATCCAGTGTCTCAAATGTAGTGAGTTGAATATCTCTGCACGTTTAAAATAAAGGTACGATGGCATTGGACTTGATGAGCTTTACATGCTTAATATTTTATAAATATTATAATACCTGTACATAATATGATTTTAATCCTGAAGAGTACCATCTGGGGTGTTGGATAAGAGAAGCGTATTCAAGTGACACAGACAGCAGCAGTGTTGAATGTCACAGAAAATTCCTGTAACATTCAGAACATATAATAAAAAACAGTGCCATCTGTGTGTTTGTTTGAGCATGGAAACACTTTAACTCTCTTTACTCTAAAGACTAAATCAATGGTACAGATACACAGACGAATTACTGTAATGGCCACTTGTAAATGTGATGTTGAAAAGACACAGAGTATCTATGCTCAACTGAGCCGTGATTGGCCCTAATTTCTACTGGTGGTCCAAAGCCAGTGATCTGCATTCAGGATCATCCACAGGAACACCGCTGTTGATATCCTACAGAGTGGTAAAAAAATAAATGTGCAGGCCTGCAATTACTCTCTGACACAGTGGTTCTTAACATTTACTGCAGCCTTTGGTTCTCAATCGTTAAAAATGTTAATTAATACATATGTTTGATGAAACAAAGTAGTTGTACTTATGGGCCTGTGCTTAATTTGTGTTTTCATTATTTACCTTCTAAAACAATCTAGCCATGTTTCACACCCCCAGAAAGGGCATATCGCACCCCAGGGGGTGCGTGCACGCCAGGTTAAGAACCATTGCTCTGACAGAAGGGCCTCCACTAGAGGGAGCTCCAAAAAGCCCCCATAGATAACACTGGCCTACTCTTTCAAGCTGGCCGGACATTTTGGGAGTAGGTGGTAATACCCACACTCTATCCCATCACACATTATTGATTGTGGTTGTACCCATTTATACATCTGGGTGTAGAGGCAGGATAACAAAAAATAAACCTACACCCATATTTCACTGTCCGCGGCAGAAGATCGAATTTGCGACCTCTGCAATTCCAGTGCGCTAACTTTTGCACCATGGCAGCATCCAGAAAGTTATATGCATGTAATATTCTGGTCATCCTCGCAGCGGCTTTTGGCTAGCCATCGAATAAAGGTGGTCACTGCATTTTGTGCTTGCAGATGTTTTTCTGCGGCCTTCTGGAGCACTCTTCCCTCTGATATTAGGAAGCCACTTGAGCTCTGCATTTTTCAATCTAGGTTGGAAACGAATTTCTTCAGGACTGATTTTTGTGTTTAGTTTGTTTTCCTTCCCGCGCACCTCCGATTATCAAGGTTGGCTAGGTACCGTGCAAAATAAGTTCAATGTACATATATAATGCACATGGAGACATGGAGTCAAAGGCCAATCAATTTGAACTCACAACTTTGTGTCAAATCCTCTTACAGAGTGCTATGCGGCTAGATATCAATGTGACGATGGCCGTAGAACGGTAATAATGAAATCTAGGGAAACTACTCTTGGAGTTACCACTATTCAAGAAATGCCTGCACAGGAAACCTATGAAAGACTTTAATCAGCTGAAGATGTGATTTGTAAAAGGGAATTCACTTGAATTTGTTTTACTTTAAAATATTTTCAGAAATATAAATATGTTAATCCAATTGATATGGACCATATTACGACAATTAACAAGTAAATAGCATAGTAATATCACTGTCACGCCAGTAATAACATTATAGAAATGAAATGCTCATAAATGGCACCCCAATTGCTAACTATCACGACTGACATATTGATTCAGAAATAAGACCACAGAACATTTCTTTGCTCAATTACATTTCTTGCAACCTCCCATTAAGTGCTTTTAATTAATCACCAGGGCTGCCTTCGTCCCACTGGGCGCACCGTACAACAAGCACCATCCGCAGGGTGCGATTAGAATAATCGTGTGGCAGCTGCACATGCTTTCCCAGCCCTAAGTGCTGAGTTGGCATCGAGTCTGCAAAGCTGCCTGCCCTGCAGGGATTCGTGGTCATAGGCCAGCAAAGGCACCTCGGCCATTCCAAGTTGAGTCCAGTTTACGTATTATGATTTTCTACTGTGCGTCTGTGTGTGTTGGTGTGTTTATAGGGCAGCGGTAGCGTAACGGTGAGCACGTTGCGCTACGAACCCGGCAATCCGAGTCCTATTCCCGCTCACGGCCAACGCCAGTGACAATGATCTGAACCGGTTCTCAGCCTCCCATAGTCGACTCAGCCTAAAATGAGTAGCTGGTGCGGTGTGTAAAAACATTGCCACTGGGGAGACAAAGGCGGCTGGACATGGTGCTGTCCATCCATTCCTTTATGTGCCGTGTTGGCCTTCATACTTTCTCCAAGTCTGTTAACGCTATAGGGAGCATATTTGTCTTTGTATAGGGCATGTCAGCACTGGGAAGACAAAGGCGGCCAGGAGCGGTACTGGGCATACTGCTGCCTCGTGCCCACCCCCTGGTGCTCACATAAATTCATTTATCCTTTATGTATTCATATTTAGTGACATGCTTACCTTTTTCTCTATTTTGCGCACATATAGTGTTTTTGTATTGTTTGCTGTTGAAACTTGCTGACCAGCCCATACTGGGCGTCTGTGAAAAAGAGCTTCATAGCTCATTGGATCCCTCCAGTCTAAATAAAGATTCTGAATTGTCAACGTGTGTATGCGTACAGACACACGTGCGCATAAGGAAGCAGATTAAACAAACAATAACACTAGAGGCAGGAACTCTTGCATATACTATACAGAACTCAAAAGACACACTCTCTCTCGTTGTCGACGTGGATGATCCTTGCCATTATAGTAGTGGCTGCTTGTTCCAGTGGTCTCTTTCTGACATCTATGAAGGCTTGATGTGCTTCCCGAAGGCTGCAAAATATCATCTCAACCTCTTTTATCGGACCGTACTGTTTTTTTGTCGCTTCAGAATCCAAATATTTTACTTCATTATGAGCTGTGTGAAACTCTTTTTCACAGATATCCAATAGGGGCGGGTCGCACACACAATATATATGAGTACACACAAGCACAACATTTTGCACACTGAAATAAAAAGGTACAAATTCACAAAGCATGCGTTTCACGTGAACACATTAAATGAGACTGCACACGCTTGCAGCCTTCCAGCGATAGTAGAGGTGGTGCAGCAGGATGGGCTCAGGATGCCTCTTGACTCCGAATCACAACATTTTGCCGAGTCGATGGCTGTTGCTCAGGAAGCCAGCGACCTCATGTGCCACGCTCACTCAAGACGACCCTTAGAGATGCTCTGCTCTAGGAGGCCCCCCGTATAACGGTCGAATTTACTGCTCGCTCTAAATCACGTTGGACCTCAAAAGCCCCCCCACACCCCCCGATGAAAAACGCAAAATAAAAATGCAGCTGTGTGCAACTTTATTGAGCTACTGTGTATACCACAGTTTAATATTCCTGTCGAAGCATAACTCTTCATAGACAAAGAAGTAATTTAATGACACCGGATATACTTATGCGTACATTCGGCGTGTAAATAATAGAACGTGAGTAATAACGCTATGCTCTTATTAAACTCGTCAAAGTGTTCCCATACTCAAATGAGCCGTTAGTGGAGTTCACCTCTTGGCTTTCCTGAACCACGGGTGTGTAATCTGTGTTCCATTGGTTATTAACACTCCTTCCATCGTGCAATCATGGCGGTAAATTATGTTATGTTCTTGCCAATACCAATATGTTCAGGAACTAAATGGCAATGTTGAGGTCTGCCAGCCATGAGTGGCTTTCGGGAGAGAGCTCGTTTCGTTTTGCTCTTCCCCCTCCATTCAAGGAGCACAGGCTAAAGTGGTTTACTGCGCGGTCCATCATTTTGGCTCCATGGCCACGATCGCACTGTCGCTTGTCTTTCATTTTCCATTCACGAAGGAGGTGCACACACACATCGGCCCGTTGATGTTCTGATGCAGTCTTCAAGGAGTGCAAAAAAAAATTTCAGGACGTGTGATGTTTGGGTCTCGAATGAGACGTTTATTCTGGACGTCCAAATTGTTGCACTTTGTGCACTTTGGCCAGCGTTCTCCGGATCTGGGTGAGATTCTATAATGGTGACAGCACAATCACGCTAGAAAGTGGACTGATATTTCGATTTAAAGCTTTCGTGACTGCAGGGATTCATCTTCTTGGTTCTCCACCTGAGGACGGCTGCTTTCGTTGTAGCCGAAACGTCGTGAGAATTATTTTATGATGTTTTATTTTTATTATTTTATTATTTCCATTCTACGTGACTTTACCGAAAGAACCAAGAAGATGGACTGATATTATGGGGCAAGGTGGCACTGTGGTTAGAGTACTTGACTCGCAAGGTTGCGAGTTAATATTCTGGTCAATGGTGGAATCTAGTATCGTGCTGGGGCATGTTGAAATAGGTAGCCATATTTGTGAGGAGTCAACAGATTTGGACTCTTTGAATCGACTGCCTTGATTCTCAAAGTGCAAACATGAGATTGATCTGCCACAGAAAGCATGACTAGTCATTGAAGCACCACTGTTCTGAGGCTGATTTATTCATATATACGACACGAAAGAATGAATGTGTGAAGGTTAATTAATAGCACGTAATCATTCAATGCATGCACAGTACTTTCATGAGAAAAGCGCTCTCCATAGTTACTTAGCGATATCTCATCACATACGATGTGAACTCTATCCCAGCAATGCCACACCCTGCTAAAATACCGCCTGTGCGACGAGACGTTAATTCATGACTTATTATTCTTGTTATTTGAATGTATGGATAGCCATCCATGCTATTCGGAGGTGCGGGGGAAGGACAACAAACTAAACACAAAAAGCAATTCTAAAGAAATTAGTTTTCAATTTAGATGTAAAAGTGCATAGCTGCAGTGGCTTTCTAATATCGGAAGGAAGAGCGTTCCAGACGGTCGTAGAAGTGCATCTGAAAGCGCGCGATGTAGTGACTGCCTTTGTTCGATGGTTAGCCAAAAGCCGTTGCGAGGATGACTGGAATATTAAATTCGTACAAACGTTATGGATGCTGCCATGCTTCAAAAGTTAGCACAGTGGAATTACAGAGATCGCATATTCGATCTTCTGATGCGGACGTTGAAACATTGGTGCAGGTGGTTTTAAATTACCCTGCCTCTGTCCACCCAGAAGTATAAATGGATACAACCACAATCAGTCGTGTGGAATGGGGTAGAGTTCTAAAGACGTAAACTGCAACTTCTTGACGGTGTGATCTTTTAAACGGCGGTAAAATAACGTCACCAATTGCCCACTGTATTCAATCGGAAGGCATGCTGGGGATATTTTACATTCTGAAAGAAAAAAAGATGCAGTGGCAAAGCAAAATAAGATACAGGTAAAGTACTCTGTTTCTGTTTTAGGGCGTTTGATTGCTCCATTACTTTTTTGCCAAGCATCCTACTTTTTTTGACCTTGTGTTTATTGTAGACGCTACTGCAAATTATTTAGAATTGTACAAAATCCCACTGCTATGCAAGTGTAGTACAGCATCGTTAGATATTCTTGTTGGTTTTTGATGCTCAAATAAAATTTATGGCCATTATTAGGTCCAGTAATTGACAAGAGTAAAACACGAACTACTGTAAATTTTAATAAAAGGCAATGATAAAGGTGGAGCCCACCAATTGCTTGCTCACGTCACTGCTGGCAGAAGGGCCTCAACTAGAGGGAGCTCTGGAGAGCTCCTCTCGAGGGTAATTGGCCCCACTTTTCCACAATGTCCAGACATGGAATAGGAGTGACCGACACGCGACCTGCAGATCGATGAACTCCTCTGCTCGGAGGACAGAGGTGGAGGGGATTTGAATAAATGTAGATTTTATCATAATTTTTTTTATTTGAAGTGGAAAATGTATTTTGAAACACAACCTAACTTAGATTTGGAACACTCTTCCTTCAGATATTAGGAAGCCACTGGAGCTACGCACTTTGAAATCTAGATTGAAAGCTCAATCCTTTAGAACTGCTTTTTGTGTTTAGTTTGTTGTCCTTCCCCTGCATCTCCGATTTGCATGGTTGCCTATGTATGGTGCGAAAGAAGTTCAACACACGTACATACATTCAAGGTGATGACCTTTTTAGAAAATGCGACATTAGCCACATGCTGTTGTACATCCTACTGCACACGTGTCAATGCAGTCAAAGTATTATTGCAAGGACCTAAGAACAAAGAAGTGTTTAATAGTTTAATGATTATACAATTCCTTATTTGGTGAAATTGATCATTTATAAACATAAAATATTTCAGTAAACGACTTCATGTTTCTTTTCTCAATTGTGCCATTACTAAGAAGTGATAATTGCTTCAGGGGAACAGGAATGTCTCAGTAATGGTTGTGTAATTAACTGGGCATTTAGGGTTAACACCCAGTGGGAGCAATCCAATTGCTTCGCAATTACATAAGGGTTGAGGGTTGTGGGGTAAGGGTTATTGTGCAACACATCCTGATAATTGCAAAGTAATTACCTAATAACCCCAGAGAGACATTGAAGACACACACATATATAATGTGGGTTTGTTCATGCCAAAAGTGATGGAGATACCAAAAGACAGAGATACTATTACAAGGCTGCATGAAAAAAGAACCACTAAAAAAAGTCCGGTATAGAATACGTTAATATTAAATATATGGATTAATAGTGGCCATTCATCAACAGGTGGAACCTTCAAGGCTTTTTCATCACCTCAAGTGAACTTGTAAAACAAATTAACCAAATATTACTGGGAAACATGCATCTGAAATGCACATAGGTTGATAGATTACATTTTCCCATGCTAGCTAAATAGAGAAAATCAGATATTAACAAAAAAAGATATTACTGCTAATGAGGTTAGTGTTCAGGGGTATTTTTTTGCACAGTGCTCTGAAACAAAAATCATAGCTAGAGAAGCAGCCTCATTACAGTTATGCCAATTTACAATCTTTGGGTTTGAGCTACTGTATAATACTGACACAATGGTTTACTATTGTGCATGGAATCACAAGGTCTTTAACACACAAATTACAACATTGCAACCACTCGGCCGTTAGCATCAAACTTTCAACTGGCTCAGAGACAAACACAATACACGCAGTGAAGTGTACCATGGTATCTAGTTGCTCTGGAGATAAAATAAGTTACTGACATGTCTGTGGCCAAATAAACAATGCAATGGGTGACCTTGATGAAACAGTGCTACGTTTATTCACCGCCTTCATGAAGTACAGAGATGTTCCAAGGCCTTCATGCGTGCTCAGATAAATATACGTCAATTGCCCCTCAAACCATTTGTTAACAGGATACTTTACTTCATTGTCACACAAAAAATGTCTTAATCCGCAACTGAATATATAACTGTGAAACACGTAGATGTTACTGGGAGCCAATTTTGGTTTAATCTGGGGTTTCTTCAGGTTTGTATAGATTTTCTCAGACATTTATCCGCAATTTTCTTAATTCTTTTTACAATTTCTAAATTTGCAGGATAAAAGTTCGAACACGTGGGAATACCGTGGAGTTAATTCATTGCTCTGAAAGCTAATAACCCTTTAATGTAATGCAGTTCATATTTACCCCTTGTGGTATCACTTCATCTGTCAGAGCACAGACTTTGGAGCACCACGAGTATATATCAAGGTCAAGTAAAGATATCATCATAGCCAATGCTGTTGATATTCTGCACCTCGCCATTACTTCCATCCTTCATGTTGCCATATTTCACAGGTATCCAAAAAGCAACAACTCACCTACAAAATATTATCTTGCAGTATACTGCCACCTGGATTAATGTCTTCCCTGCTGTCACCAATCCTTGGGTACCACTCCACTGCTTGTCTCAGTCACCAGCCCTTCTCCAACCAGCGTATGTGCTCACCCATTGCAAACTCCTCTTTTTTGATTACATTAATGCTATTTTTCTTGCTTCGTTATATTACAACTTCCAAGTTGCTTCCTGTGCAATTCCGAGAATCCAGTGCTCGACCGCAGTACAAGAAGTCCTAAGCTTAATACAGAATGAACGTTTTACAGCAATAGGCACCACGCTGTGTTTAAAGTCACCCTATGTAGTAATACATTTTCCATATTGTTCCTGAAGCCTTTCAACTCCCTCCAGAAGGAATGCTTATTAGAGCCCATTCAGTTATCTCTGCACAGCCTCCATTAGCTCATCATCACCATCCTGGAAATGCTTTTCATACAGATGCCAGGTCTGGAGATTAAGCAGGATTCAGGAGTTTTCTTTGACAATGACCTCTGGGGCACTCTTATGCGAAAGCAAGAGTGTGACTCTCATCTTCCAACGGTACTTTTCTTTGATTCATGCAGTCGATGGAGCAAGTCTGCTTAATATTCACCTGTGGTTATCTCCTTGTGTGGCATAAAATCAACATGCACCACACTTTTAGCGTCGCAAAATGTGGTTCACATCATTGTGCCTGCAGGGCCATCAGAATTTACTTTCTCAGGGGTTTAAGAAGTTTGATGGTTACACTGCACGGACTGCCATCTGAAAATGGACATGATGGTAAATCCAAGTCTCATCGCCAAGAATAAATCACCTCTTAAACTTGTCCCAGTCTACCTTCATCAGGTAATGATTGCTATGAGAAGTTATCAGATACTCCCTCTTGATATTCTATGTTAGATGTGTGGGTGCCCAATGTTGCCCACACCTTGTCACGGATGTCGTTGATGTTTTCCTCATTCATCACCATTTTAGACCACCCTGACCCTAGGGTCATCTTTGAGAGCCTGCCAGGCAAAATTAAATTCTGCTGCTCGCCTCTTAATGAATAATGTGAAAATAATAATAATAATGCACTTCACAATCTACAACATTTCACGGACATAAAGTTACCGTGACTAAACCGAGTTCAATGGCACTTCAAAGTCAAGTGAAAGAGGGTATGCTTAAAGAGAGAGCGGGCCTTTAAAGTGTCTCTCAAAACTAAGTGTAAATTGAATGCTGGTGCTTTTGGCAGTGGCACGCCATTACAAGTGATGGTCCATTGGTCCCAGCATATGCTTGCAAAAAAAGTGTGCATACGATTTTTCCGGCCAAGTATTCTCTTAATGTCAAAACTGTGACAGCATCCATCATGGTTTACCTGCCAAAGAAGCAAGGGAATATATATTTTTTGTGACGTAGCTGAGTGTACTTAACATGTACTAGAAGTACCTTACAACATTACTGGTCTTTGGTATTCGGCTCAGAGCGTTAAGTGTCATCCTAATATATGGAGAATAATTTATGTAGAATAATTTAATGATAATAACTGCTCTTTAAAGAGCTGCATATCTATGTGTGGTTATTAAGATATTACTATGGATACAAATTTACATTCAATACTTGAGTCTTTGTACATTCTCTTCAATATATTTAACTTTCCGTCTCCCAATAGCACTTCGCCACTGTTCCATTACAGCAGCTCCGCTTTAGCTCCTGTCCACCTCAATCTATTATCGCAACTCCTTTCCTCACCTCAAGTACAATCTTGCCAAGTTCCCAAGCACTGCCCTTCCTTCCCCATCATATCACTCTCTCCACACACCGTCCCTTCGCATTCTCCATCCCCTTTATTCAACAACTCTCCCATGCCCTGCCGTCTCCCTCCAAATTACCTCACGTCTCTCCACCTCTAAAAACCAATTCTCCACAATGTAGGTGTAGTAACACAAGGGGCAGAGCGGGCAAGCTCGTCCTCAATTTATTAAAGAGGTGCCAAGCTAATAGTGAACCTCCCTGAAATTATAGTTTAATTGAATCCCTTTATTAATTTTCATATGTATACATGCTCTAATGTATTTCCAATATTGTCCGTGCAACAAGCATCTTCATTTGTTTAGCAAAGTTCTTGTGCGCAACTTTTGCGTAAGCATATTTATCTTGAGCCCAACGTTGTAGTCTTCTTCATTAATTAAATGTTTTGCAATTAATTTCCAAATCACAAAAACGTGGCGAAGTCACCCAATATTCTACGTCAATTTGTATACTTTTTAATGTAACGTCAGTGAAAAAAATAGTTGGGTTTCCAAACCGCACGTGAATTATGTCCACGATGCTAACAACTTAAGACATTTATTAAAAATTTAGAGAGTGGCAGGTAAAACATCCCAAGACAGTCTGCATGGGTGCATTTTTATTTATTTGGTTCCTAACAAGTTCACCCACGTCTCGAAATCCATTACAGCACCCACGACAGGAGATAATGCAAATGTACAGTGGGAGAGTTGTTTGTGGTGCAGTATCCCAAGGAGAGCATGAGAGCCTGAAGTATCCTGAATTTCTTGCCATTACTGACGAGAACAAAAGCTCATATGGAAGTTTAAGACTTATTTGCCGTTCAGACAAGTGGAATATTTTTTAATAAACGCCCTTTTACAATCTTTATGCTCACATTCACACAAACCATGGCTCCCAGCGCAAGAGGATGCAGCAGGAAGACTTGCTCAGCTTAATGTAAAGTGTTAAAACCCTTTGACACCTTCATCTCGTGAAGTTTCATGAAGTTTGTAATGTTTTGCATTCGTTCAAGAAACCCATGGTTTGTGACACTTGCTTCGTTTGCAGCAAGGTAGCAGGCTTGTGATTGGCTGTTCAAATCACTTATATAAATGTATTTGAATACGCTTTCCCCTTAAGTGCCTGCTCATTTCTGCTTTTGGGATGAACTACATTGTCATCCATGGTCTTGTGTTCTGTAACTCCGCATTTCCCCCCCCCCCCCACCACTGCCAAGTAGCAGTGGGGGGGGGAGTTCGTCACATAGCTACATGAAAGCAAAGCTGAAGTGATTTATGCCTGAACCAATAAAAAGAAGGGTAGCGCAACTGTATATTTTGAACTCATAGAAAGCAGTCCTTGGGTTCGATTCCTGACTCAGGCACCTTCCTGTGTGGAGTTTGAGTTCCCTTCACTGTTCTGCATGAGTTTTCTCCAGGTTCTGTAGTTTCCTTCCATAGATACAAAAAAAACATCCACACACAATGCATAACTGGTATTGGATAAATACCTGAATGTTGAAAAACTATCTGCAGATGTTTGAATTGAGATTACTCAAAGTCACGTCCCCCCTGCTGCGAAAACATTGTAGAACCATCCTGAGAAAAAATATATTTATAATACTATAACAACCTCCATTTTTATAAAGCGATGCACATACAAATGTAACTACACTCACAAATCTACGTTTGTTGTCATCAGACATTTTTCTCGATGATCCTAAAAAGTAAATGTGCAGCCCTGCAATTGCTTGCTCACATAACACGGTTTTGACCCACTCATCAACATTGGCCCAGAGGCTTTGGAAGAATGATACTTGAATGATATTATATATTTATATTAATGTTTGTTTGGCTAAAATGTATATATATGAGCATTACTACAATGTTAAGTTTGAGTCATCACCTTTGTCCCCCTAGGGCCACATTTATTTTCTCTCATTCTCAGGAATCTGCAGGGATTTTGTGTTTGGCACAATGTTGTTTTCCTGCCTTCAGTTCATTTCGAACTAGATTTGTTTGTGCGTCCCCTATGAGCCATGAGTGATCTAGTCCATAAATTTGGCATTCTAATGTCCTGATGGAAACGTTCATCCACACCACCATCATCAATCTAAACAGAGCGTGTGAGACTCAGAGGATTGTATTTGGTGACTACGAGGGGCAAGGTGTCCGAGGCTGAAATTAAACAGGGCATCTTGCGCACGTGGTTTTGTTGAGACTCCACATCTTATGCTGCTCTCAATGCTCAGCTTCCTCGCTTTTAATCTTAAATTTTGAGCTTTCGTGACTGCAGGAAGTACTCTTTGGTTCTTTCGGTAAAGTCACGTATAAAGATAAATTAATAAATTAAATAATAGCATACGACGTTTCGATTGCAACACAAGCAATCATGACCAGGTATGAATGAAATAGCAACAAAAATCTAACCAGAAAACTATAGACAGACATATAAGCAGACAGATATCGCCAAGATACATAGAGAGAGAGTAACACATAGGCACAGAGAGGAAGATCGTCTCTGTGGCGAGGCCTTAAATAGCCAGAGGGGGGCGGGGGCGGAGAGAGGGAGGGGTTAGAGAAAAAATAACATGTCAATGAGTACGGCGACGCGTGGTCAAGTACGCAAGCTTGAACATTAGGAAAGAGGGAGAAAGAACACACTAAATTAAATAACCTAGCAAAATATCGAAATGTTATGTAATACAACACAGAGAGTCGGTCAACACACAATTAACGCATAGCCTGGTCGATTACGTATTTCAAAGATTGCTAAGTTAAAATTTAAGTGTGAAAATTCCAAAGAGAGACAAAACATAAAACAAGAGGAACGGAGACACACAGACAGAGCAGAACATAAGAACGACAAAAAACGAGTGGAGACAGAAAAAGTACACTAAATACACAGGCAGAGAGAGAAAACAAAAAACCCAGAGAAAAAGATAAACTTGAAACTTCCCCGTAGAAGTGGTTCGATCTTAAATTTTGAGCTTTCGTGACTGCAGGAATTACTCTTTGGTTCTTTCGGTAAAGTCACGTATAAAGATAAAATAATAAATTAAATAATAGCATACGACGTTTCGATTGCAACACAAGCAATCATCATCAGGTATAAATGAAATAGCAACAAAAATCTAACCAGAAAACTATAGACAGACATATAAGCACTCGTTTTTTGTCGTTCTTATGTTCTGTTCTGTCTGTGTGTCTCCGTTCCTCTTGTTTTATATTTTGTCTCTCTTTGGAATTTTCACACTTAAATTCTAACTTAGCAATCTTTGAAATACGTAATCGACCAGGCTATGTGTTAATTGTGTGTTGACCGACTCTCTGTGTTGTATTACATAACATTTCGATATTTTGCTAGGTTATTTAATTTAGTGTGTTCTTTCTCCCTCTTTCCTAATGTTCAAGCTTGCGTACTTGACCACGCGTCGCCGTACTCATTGACATGTTAATTTTTTCTCTAACCCCTCCCTCTCTCCGCCCCCCGCCGCCCCTCTGCCTATTTAAGACCTCGACACAGAGACGATCTTCCTCTCTGTGTCGATGTGTTACTCTCTTTCCTCGCTTTTGTTTTGCAAACTGATTTGCACATTATTGAGCCGTTCTGGTTCTATGTCGGTAACTGTTGTAGAGAAATACAACGTCTACATTCACATGACAGGGTCATTTTATCTGCAACATCGTTCTACTCATTGTGAATGTTATCTCATATTGGTGATTATGTTTACAGCTTTGAGTGTTATACGCTTGGGTGCTTTAGTTTCCTCCGACAATCCAAACGCTCATGAATGGTATTGGACATATATCCCACTACTGAACTCTGCTGGAAAAGTCATGAGATTTAGTGAGGCATTCCTGGGTAAATAGATGGCATTATCATCATTATTTCTTTGTTACCAACCCCACAGAGGCTTTAGTATATTCAGCTTCTAATCACGATTTTAATGTTTAAACCTTCCAACTCTGAATCGAGTGTTACAATAGCTCATAGATTCACATTGATTCGTTTAAAATGAACCACAATCACACCTGTGTAACCTACACGGTTTCTCTGCAACAAGTGACCAACAGTTAAATTATTTCTGCAAAAGCCATGTATAAATGCCCTTTAATGAACAAAATCATTGTTAATAGGATAAATGCTAAGCAGGCGTTAATCAAACGTCCAGGAATACAAGTGTTGTCCGAATATAACATCTAACCATGGTAGTGAGAAGCTAACTACCTCGCTTGTTATACAGGAGGTTGTGAGTTTGATCCCGACCCTGACACATACATCTTTGGAGTTGGCATGTTCTCCTCATGATTGCGTGTATTTTTCTCCGGGTACTCTGGGTTTTCCCTCCACACTCAGTAACATGCATTCAAAGTATTTGGCTGCTATAAATTTCCACGTGATTAGCCACTTCGTTGAGCTATAATTTGTGGCCAGGTCGCTTCTGAAAAAGAGAAATATAGCTGAGTAGGTTTTACCAGGTAAAATAAAACAATATATCATATAATGCAATCCCTTTTTTGACCAGCGGATTTATTGTGAAGGGGTATTGTGGGTTTTCCCCGTTCAGTGTTGTCAGAATATGATTGGTGAGTGAGACCCAACTTGCTAATGTCATGTAACTACTGGTAAATGTAAATATGAGCGGGTGCTTTTTGTCAGTTCAAGATACTCTAAATTGATGTCAAATGAAGTTGGCTGCTTGGTTATTTTGGCATACAGCTTACTCTAAACAAAGAGTCGTTGCCATGATCACAGATTATAATAAGGTCAGTTGTAGCATTTGGTATACCTTTTGCGTTATTTTTTGTATCTTTGGTTATTTCATTTGGCAGTTGATTTTGCTGATGGATATTTTTTCAAACTGCAAAAATACACAGACTATTTCTAAGTGTCTTGACTGTTTAATGTGGAATGGCAGACTTAGGCCTCACATTGCACTCAGATTATGTGATTGCACAGAGTTATTGAATAATAAACCATACAACTGGAAAGAGAAAAAAACCCTTTCTTTGATGGTAAAATCTGCAGATGGACAGAGCTGGCTATACTGAGACTTGGTGGTAGTTCATTTACTTTGGAAAGGGACCAAAATGGATTTCCCCTGATAATTCCTTTCCAAGATGTAACTCGCTCATGCTGTTGAGAAAAAAAGAGGGAGTCAGCATCAATCTTGGAATTATCGATATATTTTTTTTTCACCCTCAAAACATTTCAGAAAAAACAGTTGAATACTTCACTCACTTGAAACGGAAGTATAGCATTGCAGGCTCGCTGCCAATAACACAAGGCTGAAGATGTGTTTGTTTGACAATTCCATATTCTTTTAGTTACGTTCAATCGTGCGGAGCCTCATTGAACTTTGCAGCCATCATAAAAAAAACAGAACATTTTCTGAAAAACCCAGACACGTGTAGAAATTATCCACTAAATGTCTCGACAATAAAACACATGCGTGTTATATATATATATTTTTTTTTCTCTTCACCTTTAGAGGACATTCATCAATAGCCATTGAAACTTGATGGGTTATTTGTGTTTCCAACACACTTAAAACAAGGATGTACATCACTGTTACTGACAAAATAATGAGTGAAAAAAGCACTCACAATCTTAAGCATGCTTTTGTTGCATAATGACTTTAAATGTTTAACGAAAATAAAGGGTCAAGCTGGAGAACTGTTGTAATAGTCAGCGGATCGCCGCGACCCACCGAGAGGAATTTTTGAGTAATTTCCTGCCTCATTCGCGTCACAGCTGTCCAGAGTTTTCAAGCAGGAAGGATGGATTGTCCCAATCTGGGAATGGTTACCACGCGGTCACCATCAGAACGCCCCTCGTGCGTTTGCGGCCAAAGCGTTTTTTTTTATAATCGGAAATGTAAAGTGAAATTTACTGATATTGCATTGTTTGAAATATGTTATACAAACCTCATGACTTCATCTCCTTCATCCTACAAACATCAGGATTGAATTACACGTTCCCATTAATATTCTATCACTTTGAGAACAACGAAGTAACCCTCAACCCAGCATATTCAATTGAAGACTCACACTGGTCATATCAAGCGGACAGAAATGTCTTTGCTCTACTGCTTTGTAAAATTATAAGAAACGTTTTTTTGGTGAAGATAATTTACCACTGGGTTTGGGGAAACGTTAATAGCTACAGGAAACTCGATCTTTCTGCTCAAAACCCCAAACCTGACTCCACGTGTGGAGCCAGATCCATGGCACATTGTTTTAATTGCCCATGTCAAACATTTTGACAAGAATTGTGTTGGTGGAGTCCATATGACCATCTAGAGCAAAAATCATATAGTCCTCTATGGGGTATTGGTTCACAGTAAAGGAAATATGATTAAAATATATATTTTTTAATTATACGTCTTCACAAGTGTTAGACTAGGAATGCCAAAAGGCGAACAGCACAAAGACAATTCACTATCAGGGCATTTATAGTTCAGAGTGAACAGCTACATCATGGAAAATTTTTCCATTTGAGACGAGACTCTAAAGAAAGTTGTCGCTGGTATGGACCAATCAGTTTAAAAAACAATGCATATATTCTAGATTTGAAGCTTTCGTGACTGCAAGGATCCATACTCTTTGGTTTTTTCGGTAAAGTCAGGTAGGTTAAAAAGAAAACAAATAAATTAAAACACGACGTTTCGGAGTCAACACAAGCCTCCGTCTTCAGGTGGAACAGTCACAAATTACTGTATCAAGTGAAGCAAGCTTATAAGCTTATACCCCCCCCACGGCTCATCCTGGCTCCTCCCCCCTCCCCTTAACCAGTATATAAGGGCGTGTCTCTAAGAGCTCTCTTTTCTTGATACACTAATTTTGATGTGACGGTTCCACCTGAAGACGGAGGCGTGTGTTGCCTCGGAAACGTCGTGATTTAATGTATTTGTTTTCTTTTTAACCTAAGTGACTTTACCGAAAAATCCAAAGAGAATGTATATATTACCAGAGCATGTTTTTGTTTGCATGTTCACCACACGTATGTGTGGTTAATGCAGACATGATTCCTTGCAAAGGGTTTCTGTTTGGTGTTTTAACATCTTAACATGTTTTATTGCCAGAAATTTTAAAACCAATTTTTATATAACGCATTTTATTTCACTGACCGTTATGTACAATTAAATATTGAGTTCCGAGATACGAACAAATCGACTTACGTAGGTCGAGGACTGCCCACAGTATCCTCCCTAAATTATGAGAAATGGCAATCGGTACGCTCTACCCCTTAAATTAATAAATAATCCTAATGGGTCCCCTGGCTACTAAAATTTGGCCTCCATGACTACGTCCCCCTACAACTGCAAAGCATGTGATTGTATTTTTTATGTGAGATCCGACCCATAGATCGAATTATGAATCATAATATTGGTATGGACATAGTCTTATACTATAATACATGTGATGTGCCACAGCAAGCAATTGCAGTGGGCTTCATGCATATTCATCACTGTGGTGGCTAGCGAATATTAGGAGGCATTTAAAACTAAACTATAAATTATTTTAGTACATCAGTTAAGGCCCACTGAGCTATGTAGCTCTTTTTCAAAAGCGACCTGGCCACAAATGATAGCTCAACAAACTGGCTTATCATGCGGAAATTTATAGCAGCAAAATATTTAAAAATTTGGAAGGAAAACCCGAAGGACCCGGAAAAAAATTCACACCACCACGGGGAGAACATGCAAACTCTAAATATTCAGGCGTCAGGGTCTGGGTGGAACCCATGACCTCCTGTATACCAGGTGAGGTAGTTATCATTTAGCTGTTATAATTCACACATAATAGAAGTTTATAAGCGATTCTCCAAAAAAAACATTTACAGGTTTTAGGATTTTCGCCCCCTCGGATTACTGGAGTTGCCGTGAACCATGGGGGCAAATATATTTTTCGCCAAACTGTATTCACTGTAAGTCATGGTGATCGGAACTGAGATCAATGATTCTTGCTTTTTCTTTCACACTATTCACAAGACCTACCAATTGTATTCCTACACGTACCCCACAAGGTTTTGAAAACAAGTGCTTTTTTGTTGTAGCTGATTTTAGACAAAAAATATGGAAAGTAGTAAGTGCAATGAGCATCGAATGGATTCACACATATAAACGGTACATTGTATTTTTTAAATCTCAATTTGGACAAAGTAGCAAATGCACTGTCTTCGATAATCATACAACAATAAATATTTTATTTAAAGCAGCTAACGACCTACTGAGATAGCATGCGTCTCATTTAAATGACATTCGTGAAGTATTTGCGTGCAGTAAGAGAATAACTGACAAACGATGGTAAGGAGAAAACAAAACTGCGAATAATTGTGCCAGTTAACACAATAAAACAAATGCTATTTAAAGAGTTTGTACGACTAATACTGTACACATGGTCCTTTATCAATCCACTGCTGGTTGAATATCTCCATATGCCATGTTGATCATGGGAGTTGTTTGGCCTTACTTTACACCACGATGGTCAGTGCGGGTTGACGAAAAGGGTGATTATAACCGGTTCGGATGTCGCACGTAATTTATTTTAGCCATGGCTGTGAATCAAACTCAATTCGTTGCGTTCACAGCACACAGTGCATTAACCTCTGCAACACTGCTCCACCCCCAGTGATGTATGCCATACATTTAAATGCAGTACTATATCACGAATAATAGTACACTGCATATTATTTTCAACAGCATGCAAAATCAGCTCCAGGAAAACAAATAAAATCAACTATATTCAAGTTTGTAGAATATAAAATTGGGAATAAATTTGTTGTCGTTCGGACAAGTTATTTTAATAGCTTACATGTCAGCCTCTAAAACATACATGTGTTTGCTTAGCACTGATTCTAATGCATGTAACAGGAAAGTAAAAATAACAGATGCAGTACCAATGCCATGTTGCTTCATTTAGAATATAAAATTTACATCAACAATTTGCACCTGGTTTAAACAAACTTCATTGAGGCTTAAGCAAGGCTGGAAACACTTTTGTGATGATGGCAATGTTGGGTTATACAGTATTTGGAACAAAGAAAAGATTTAAATTAAACATGGAAATTTCATTCTAAAAGCATGATGAAATATATTGGAAACACTAAATATAGACAGGAATGCACGCAGTCACACTCTATTATAGTGAAGTGGTGAAATTAAAAACAACAATCGCACATCACAATCAAAGTTAAACGATGAAAAGTTTATTTATTTTTACGTTGACATGGAAAAGTGTGTTCCACATGCAAGTAGCAAAAGTGGATATCATACTGGAAATTACACTAGACAGCTCTTGGCATGTCACTATCATGAATGTTGGGGGAATTCATTAAAATTGAAGGCTTTTGACTTACAACTGGAAGTTTTAAAAAAAGCCCATACAGAAGCACGCTCCAGGCGCTTTAAAATGTTCACCTAAGTGAAAGTGCCTTGCAGCTTAAAATGCATGTTTTGGTTCTCATCTCCATTGGCATTGCTGAACCATGACTGAAAATTCCACATTCCTATCAGCATGAGTCAAACATCTCCCTGAAGGACAAACATTGTTGACTTCCTACAAAGTAGTCGCAAATTTATAAAGGAATGACCTCTGAGCTGACCCCTGTTTGGGATTCAAACGAACAACTTTCCCAATGTGGTGTCAAACACTCTGCCACAGAGCTACCCGCCTAGTAATTGGAGTTTGATTTAGATTGTTATTTACACCCAATGTGGAATCCCACTGAGATGAGAAGCAATGGTTTCTTACAAAGAGATACATTGCAGAATACCAAGAATAAAATATGAATAACAAATGTAGGAAAATGCCACCAAATATAATTTGTCATAATAAAACTGGTTCACATATAATTTGTGCTCCTACTTTTTTGTTGTTCCAATGCAATGTGCTACCAGCGTAAATCTTCCAGCTGAAGGGTTGATTGCCATTGGCTAGGGATTTGGTGGGCGGCTGGTAGGAGTTGTTATTGTAAAAGGAGCTTTTGGGTGTCCAATTGACAGCAGCACATACAACCCAATTGGGAATACTCCTGCAACAGAACATAATAGGACACGTGCTGGTCAGAGGCGGATTAACTGTGAAAATACTGCAGGTGCTGGCGCTAAAGTAGGGCCCTTGTCCTTGTGGGAAAAAAATGTGAATGCCATACTGCAGTGCACAAACACAGGGCATGAGATGAACATTTAACAAAGCAAAGGGCCACTTACTGTCACCATGACTGCTACGACTGTTGTCATGTTCACACCCAGTAGATTAAGAAAATACATGACATGGCACCAATATTTCATTGGGCCCTTAAAGCAACCAAATTACATGCTAGACTGTATACAAAAAACAACAACCAAGATATATATATACTGTATATATTTTCCATAATTCTTAACCCCCACTCATAATAGATTGGTTGACATTAGGAGGGAATCAAAATTGGACAACAGTAGAGAAGAAACATGGAGAAGTTAAATGAGATGCAACAAGAAATACTCAGAATAGAAGATCAGCAGCAGAGATTGTAAGAAAGTAATATATATGGGAGATGTTGCGCAGGTGTCTGTTGAAAGCCTTGCAGCATAAGATACGAGGAGAGAAAGAAAACTAAATAAATGATGCAAAATTTGGACAATATTGGCTCCATGGAGAGACTAGAGGGCAATCATGGAAACCGAGACAAAACCCCTCCACCTTGTCTTCCTACCTCCACAGTGCCAGTCGAGACTCCTATTTGGTTCTTATCTTGGGAGCTTAAAAGACATGTCAAGTCCCTAAACAGTGCTCTTTCTAAGGTGTATAAGGAAACATGCCTTTTCTTAATCTCTGCTGCAGCATCTGTGCTCTCAGAGCTGATAGGTTTCGATGAATTTCACAGAAGGTTGTATTAAGGGCTGTATGTGTTTTTTTAATGCTATCAGAAATTGCTTGGAAGATAGCATTGAACTAGACACGTGAGAATCCTTTCAGTCAAGGGAGCTCTTGTCTGAGTTCTTATTTCACTTGCAGATCAAATACAGGATCTCGGAGAGGGTAATCCCATGACTGATACAGTCATTAACTCCTCGGAACTAACGTTCACTTTAAATTTATTTTTAAAACTATGTTAACAGTCATTACAAGATTTAACCTACAATAAATCGAACAATACATTTTAAGGCAATACCTTTGAGAATGTGATATTGTAAGTTACATGTTTATCAATTATTCATCTACATGTTGTATGCATTATATACACTGTTTACAAATTGCTCATCAAGATTTAGCTTCTATTGATAAAGTTTTTCCACTGTTTTTCTCGAAGCAGTAAACTCTGGACTGGGTTTGATTTTCTGTGCCTCATCAACAGTGTGGTTTGTTAAACAAGTGTTCTGTGGTTTCCTGGTCTTATTGGTAAGGTCGTTGGCTGAACTCATTTTGGCAAGGCTAGACTGTTTATTTGGCTATACATTCATTGACATTCGAGTACAAGCATGCGACCCCATCTCAGCTCTGCTGGCAGATTGGTAAATGGGTATTACATGTAGAAATACAAGCATTTCCACCTCTGCAATTGTATAATGGCAAGGCAGTTCACTTAAGGCAGGCATGTCCAAAGTCCGGCCCGCTCATTAGTGTCAGCAAGTTATCTGTTCCTTGATCAATCTGAAATTGAGTGTTTTGAACGGTAACATCTGTCACTATTAACAGTGAAACGCCTAAAGCACACTAATGCACTTTACTTATGGCACTTGTTTTTATTAAACTCTTGAATAAGATTTGGTTATAACTGTTGATGTTATGTACCTGTAGATGTGACACAAACTATTGCTTTCTGAAAGATCTTGTAAAAGACAAGGGCAAAATTCACTTGTTTTAAAGTTTAATGATAACAGACCACTTTGCACTACTTATAACTCCTGTTTAAAATGTTCATGATGCAAAGATATTTAACTCATGGAAATTTAAGGTATTCTATACAGTTTGTTCAATGTTATCTGACTGAATGAAAGGCAGAATTGTGTTTTTAGAGTTGTTCACGTCTGCCTGAAAAATAAAGGTAATTGTGACAATTAATTTTTTTATAACAGTGTGTATTTTCACGTAACTTTTGTGGTAAAAAAAATGTCAAAAGGAACTATTGGCCCCCGGGCATCTTCACTTTATCAAATGTGGCCCTCTTTAAAAAAGGTTTGGACACCCCTGACTTAAGGGAACCACGAACACAACTCATGCCGCTTTGGGGAGCCAATGTCACTTAAAAATGTAAAAAAAATTCCGCAGCAGACCCAACTCCTCACACGTTCCAAAACCCGGTGACGATGCGAAACCAACACCATTCGAAGAGCTGAATCAGACATCGCGATGATGTTTACGCTTCAGTGCCTATGGAGGCGGCAGAAATTCATTCGTCCATCTAAATGGAAATATTGTGCTACCGCACACCTACCACCCGCCCCTCCTCAGTTATCCAGTTCCAAGCCTGTAACATTGAAGAATGGTGTGACTTACTCCACGACCTTTCTGCTTCCCCTCGAACCCGTCATCATTTACACGTGGTGCGTTCCCCCTGCGTTCTAGTTATGAGTCGTGTGGTTTGGGCGAGGGTGGTGCAGAAGGTTGCTGGTTTTTCTCCTGTGCACAGTTCAGGATATTTCATACCAAGCAGATATTTCTGCAGGAAATGCAACTTATTTGTAGGGAAATCGTTGGGATTCTTGAGCACATACAAACATGCCTCTTCAACTATGCACGCAGAGATACTTGTTATGCTCTAATGCAGTGGTTCTCAAAGTGTGGTTCCCGGAACCACGAGCTGTCTGCGATGGTCCTCGAGGTGGGCCACGGGCTGTGATGCAAATGCAGTTTGATCTGGAAATAATGACAACGTTTATACCTTTTGCTTCGGATATTTATTCATATTTGACTCATGATATTTAACACAAAAATAATTGAGTTAGCTAAGCTGCCCTGAAAAAACTACCCTAAACCTAAGATCTACATGCCCCCCCCAAAAAAATTTCTTATAGCTGCATGAAAAAAAACTTTTTATATTCCAACAATATGAATAATGTTGTATTACTGGTATTTAGATATAATTGAATGCGTTCTGTCACCAGTGGTGGAGAGCTGGGTGGTCCGCGGGCCAAACAAGTTTGAGAAATGCTGCTGTTATAGATCTGGCATACTTATGAGCAATACAATATAATACCAGTGTGATTAAGTATCAAAGGTAATGGAATATGATTATTTCTATCAATTCCTTTACAGCAGTTTCCTATACTCAAATTAAACCGTCTAAGATCAGCACAGGATTATTTTGGCTTGTGAAACTATTATTAAAAGTCAAACTGGTAGTTTAATAATTGTGGTTATCTGTACAATCTTGATTTGAAGCTTTCGTGACTGTAGGAATCCATACTTTTTACCGAAAGAACCAAAGAGTATCTGTACAAATTTTAAATTTTGTGTGTGAAATATGAGGGTTACTATTTATTTACATTTACATCATGAAAGCCCTGCAGCAAGCATAATTGCAGCCCAGTTTGTATGTATCTATGTATGTATGCCGATAGTTTAATTTTTTAAAAGCATATCCCAACATAACTTGAGTGCAAGAAACAGATAAAGGGCATAAACCATATAGGTACATATCTTTAACTAGCCCTGTACTAGAATACAAACGGGTATATCACAAGGTCAAATGGCTACTAATTTTGGAATACGTTCATTTAATTCGATTATTAATTTAAATGACATTTTTTATGCATCTGGTTTTGATTCCTGTGGCCCGCATACTGACATACATTTAAGAATATTTACACTTTATATAAGACATTTCATAAACAACACAATGTCATGGTGAGATAACCTATAGGTCATGATTTCATTACTGATAATTATTAAATCTATATATATTTTTATCATTATGCCTTGAATATTGTTTACCGTACAGAATTTTTTTTATGTACTATTCGTTTCATGATATTTAATTTTACTACTTCTTTTGATCGTCTGATATTATTATTTTATTTGCGATGTTGTCTATACTATACATTATTGTACATGTACTGCGTATGTGTCACATAAACTCACTTGCTTCGGACTTTAAAGATCATTTTTGAATGAATGATATATTTGATCATGAAATTAAGTGATTATTTTGTGTTGGGCAGGTGAGAAAAACCGGACACTAATCTCCTTCAATGTAAAGAGCTCCTCAAAAGCAAACACATTTGTTTAAAATGTCATTACTAATTATGATCATAAAACTAGATTTTATGATCAAATTACTCTTTGGTTCTTTCGTAAAAGTCACGTAGAAAGAAATTATATAAAATAATAACATAATATGACGTTTCGATTGCAACACAAGCAACCATCGTCAGGTACAAATGAATGAGAAAACAAACATAGTAAACTTGGAAATACAATGCAATACAACACAGAGAGTCGGCCAACACAACAGTCAACACCCCACCTGGTTGATTACGTTCTTCCAAAGATTGCTAAATTTGAGAGAGAAACAAAACAGACACGGAGACACACAGACAGACACACAAGCAGAGAGAAACTCACACAGAGACAAACAGAGAGAGACACACACATAGGCACACAGAAAGACAACGTCTCTGTGTCGAGGCCTTAAATAGAAAGAGAGGGGGGTGGGGCAGAGGGGGAGTTGTGTGGAATTCCTACCGGAGGAGAGAATGGACTTGTAAACAAGAACGGAACACGCACGGTAGAAAGCAAATTGAGTAAAAATAGGAAGTGTAATGCAGTGCAACACATAGAGTTGGTTAGCACACAGTTAACGCATAGCCTGGTTGATTATGTTTTTCCAAAGATTGCTAAATTAGAAGTTAAGTATGAAACAAACAAGCACGGAAAACCCTCCCCGTAGAAGTGGTTCAAACTAGATTCGAAGCTTTCGTGACTGCAGGAATTACTCTGGTTCTGTCGGTAAAGTCATGTTGTGTGTCTGTCTATGTGTCTCCGTGTAGTGTTTTCTCTCTCTCTCAAATTTAGCAATCTTTGGAAGAACGTAATCAACCAGGTATGGTGTTGACTGTTGTGTTAGCCGACTCTCTGTGTTGTATTGCATTATATTTCTAATTTACGAGGTTTGTTTTCGCATTCATTCTTACCTGATGACGATTGCTTGTGTTGCAATCTAAACGTCGTATGCTATTATTTAATTTATTTTCTTTCTACGTGACTTTACCGAAGGAACCAAAGAGTAATTCCTGCAGTCACGAAAGCTTCAAATCTAGTTTTGTACACCCATTATCTTGGGCACGTGTCCTCCTCTGGCAGCTACTCGGCCATTAATCTCGACCACCGGCCAACACATTCCTGCGGAGGGAGCTGGTAGGAACGTTGGGTTGCTCGGTCAATGGCCAGAGTCAATGGCGGCGTGGTGTATTCCGCAAATATGAGGGCGGGCACAAGCCGGCGTGAGTAGGTTAAACGTTCCTTTGGAGTGGGCAGGTAGGAGTAGGCCTCGGCAAGGTAAGGTAAAAGTTAAAAGGTAAAAACAAAGAGCCTACCTTTACCCTACCTTTTACCTTACCACAATACAATCACTCTACCCTACCTTTTACCCTTTAGCAGGTAAGGTAAAAGGTAAAAAGCAACGCGCCTACCCTTACCCTACCTTTTACCCTTACACCATACAAATTACCCGATTACAGGGTAATTACTGGGGTACAACACATGAAAAAAGAATTTAACTGTAAATGCTAGGTAGAGTGCTTTATTCATATAGAATACTCTCGATTATTCCAATTTTACACGCTTTCTTTGAACTCGCTCTGTTTGTTGTTGTCGTTGTTGTGTCCTCAAATCTTGTAACTCAATTTTAACCCACTTCCCAATGTGGTATCGACTGCAAACTTGGTATACTTATGTCATACTGATGACAATACTATATTCTATCATAAAAAATAGAAAACATTTTAAAACATTATTTTTTATGTTATGTTTCTGCTTGGGTCTAATTGTCCATAATCAACTGACGTTGGCTGTAATTGGCCACGGTCCCTTACATTATGGCAAGCTTCGGGGCCACTTTCTGGAGTCGTGGAGTTCTGCCGTTACGAGTACATTTAATAAAAGCGTGTTTTAAAAAAAGTAAAAAAATAAATTACTTATTAAATGGAGGCCACGGACTGCGCCATGGAGCTTTTAGCGGTAAACAAGGCACCGCATTTACCGGGTAATACTTCGCGCTACCTTTACCCTACCGGGTAATTCTTCCGAGCTACCTTTACCCTACCCTTTACCTTACCCCTTGGCATGTCGACACCTTTACCCTTAACCTTTACCCTTTTACCCGATAAAAAGGGTAAATTACCTTACCTTGCCGAGGCCTAGGTAGGAGCTTGGTTGGACAGCGCGGCGTTCAGGGGGGAGGGGGGGCAGTTGGATGAGTGGGCATGTTTACCCTTCCCCCCCACTCTCCCCGACATCGTCAACCAATCGCGGCGTAGCTTGGTGTTCGGTGGGGAGGTGCATGGGTGGGCAGAATTCCGGATATGCACGACAGACAGACAAATAATCCCTGGTGGGCAGTGTGGAACCTGTTGTTCCTAACTGTAAAACGTTGAGTTTTATAAGGACACCACGGGGTGACCAGCTCCTCTTCACCCAGCCCCACCTCTCCCACCCCCCCCACCCAGCCCCACCCTCCCCTCCCCACGCAGCCCCACCCTCCCCACCACTGGCCCATCCCCACCCTACCCTCCCAGCCAAGCCCTTCCCTCCCCTCTCCACCTAGCCCCACCCACCCCTCCCATATTTGGAATGCACGACGGACAGAATAATCCCCCGTGGGCTGGTGTAACCAGGTTACTACCAGTATAATACATTTTTGCAACAAGGCCTGCCCAAGCCTACTTACTTTCTTAAATATCATGTCTTTAACTTGCAAATGTCCTCTAATTCATGCGTTTATCTATATGCCTCTGTGTAATTCCAATGCTCACGTTTCTGCTTCACATGACATAGCAGGCAATAAATAGTTATTGGACACTTTTAGTCTTTACGCACATTGGTATGTTGCTTGTTAATGATACATTTAGTTGTGCAAAAGGCACTCCAAACTGCTCTCCTCCGCCTCATATTGTGCACCAGTGCTCCAATAACTATCGTTGATCTTTACAGGAGAATTGCAGCACGCATGCAGCTTCACTTAGCAGGACGAGTTGAAATGCATTCACATTGTGTAGCACCCACCGCTGCTCAATATAACATTCGACTGATCCCTCATCAATCAAATGACACGTGGAGGCAATAAACAGAGTAGACAATAAAGTGAATTGGACGGGACTGCCACAACGTACGCCACGTACTCCTCCAACGTGTTACTTGCTTACGTCTTTTCTGTTGGGCTTGAACACCTCCCCTCGTTTATTAGTGCAGTTTCCTTAGGGTCACTGTTGGGAAGGTGCCAGATATGACGGGATTTAAATGCACAGCCCTCTTATGCTGCATGGTGCATGTTTTGTTTGGCTGCAGGACAAACCTAAGTGTTACCCCACTGGCCCAGATCCATTGGCGCTGTGTGTTGTGTATACCACAGAGGTGAGGACATCGCAATATATGCTGGGGAAAAACACAGTTGATGTAATTTTTTCTCCATTTGCTGCCAGAAAACCTACATTGGTGGAACCTGTGGCCATTTTTCAAAACTTGTGATTTAAATTTGAGCTTTCCAGAAGAATGAGAGAATTCTTTTAATAACATTGTATGGATGAAAACCAAATAAAAAAGTATCCATACATTAGTGAGCATTGCTGGGCAGTTATCTTTTTAGGCAGCCTTGTGCAGTTGATGATTGTTGTGGCAGCTGCCAGTGATGCTATTGAACCGCTATTGATTTTCACTAAGGCCAATGTGAAATGTGTGTACTTTAGCTAATGATTTAACACACTTGTAACAGCTAGTTGACATATCATATGTGTAGGACTTGAGATAACACGTGTCACGTGTTTGGTTGTGATACGGACGTGCGGCGGACAGTAAGGGCGAACGGGGACACAGGGAGCGGGGCGCGCGATACAGTTGTTGTTGCGCCAGTTAAGGGGGTGAGGTAATTAAGGGACGCTGCAGGTGTTAGGGGTAACTGAGGACGCTGGCGGGTGATTGGTCGAGAGGGTGAGTTGTTGAGACTGGCGCCGGGGTGTCTACGATAACAGCATCACGTGAGGCTGGGGGCCTGGGGGTGAGTAGCGAAGCGGGGGATAACATAAGGGGATAACATAATTAATTGGGGCTAATTGGTTCGGGGATAAAGGCAGAGAGCGTATGGAGATACGGGAGTTGTTGTTAGTGTTGGAGTCACAGTTGGAGTTAGCGTTGGAGTTGGTGCCTGGGACAAGAGTGTATAGTATAAGGTAGCAGTGGACAAGAGTGTATAGTATAAGGTAGAAGTGGACAAGAGTGTATCGTATAAGGTAGCAGTGGACTAAGAGAATACAGTATACGGTAGCAGTGGAGAGAGAGTACGGACGGAGTAGCAAGGACATAGCGAGTACAGCGTAGGGAAGCAGCGGAGTAACGGACCTTGGTGGAGAGAGAGAGAGCGAGCGAAGCAGCGAAGCGGAGTGAGCGAATGGAGGGACATTGAGTGGGGTTGATGGGGAGTTGTGCATTGAAGAGCATGGAGGAACATTGAGTGATGCTGTCGGAGATGTGAACTACAGTGATCCCTCGTTTATCGCGGTTAATGGGGACTGGAACCCCTCGCGATAGGTGAAAATCCGCGAAGTAGGATTGGCCCCCCTAGGAATTTCCGTATATGTGTGTGTGGGTACCAGAATGTTTAAAATATGTATATTTATACTTATATATATATATTACTTAAATCTATTTAATTATAAAACCTTAATATTATACATTCACTCACTCACATATATTTTACTTAAATCTATTTAATTATAAAACCTTAATATTCTTCTTAGGTTTTTTCGGTAAAGTCACGTAGGTAAAACATCAAAATGAATGAAAATAAAATAAAATAAAATAAAAATTCACGACGTTTCGGAGGCAACACAAGTCTCCGTCATCAGGTGGGACCGTCACAGCCAGATTAGCTGCATCATCAGGTGGGACCGTCACAGCCAGATTAGCTGCATCACTTGATGCAGCTAATCTGGCTGTGACGGTCCCACCTGATGACGGAGACTTGTGTTGCCTCCGAAACGTCGTGAATTTTGAGTCACGTGTAAAGTCACGTAGGTAAAACATCAAAATGAATGAAAATAAAATAAAATAAAATCAAAATTCACGACGTTTCGGAGGCAACACAAGTCTCCGTCATCAGGTGGGACCGTCACAGCCAGATTAGCTGCATCATCAGGTGGGACCGTCACAGCCAGATTAGCTGCATCACTTGATGCAGCTAATCTGGCTGTGACGGTCCCACCTGATGACGGAGACTTGTGTTGCCTCCGAAACGTCGTGAATTTTGATTTTATTTTATTTTATTTTCATTCATTTTGATGTTTTACCTACGTGACTTTACCGAAAAAACCTAAGAAGATGATTCCTTGCAGTCACGAAAGCTTCAAATCTAGAACCTTAATATTATACATTCACTCTCTCTCTCTCATACGATACGTATTATGGTGTTCTACACTCACCAGTTAATGCGCAGCCAATCAGCTTACAGGATACTGTACATCCACTTGTGCTCTCATTCGTCGATCTCGCGCCGGGAAACAATCACGTGCCTTGTCTGAGTGCCCGTGGGTACAGTATGTGCAAAGCCTCTGAGAGAGTTTCTCTCTTTGTCTGGCATCCTGGGAAACCGTTTCTCTCGCGCATCACGATGAAACAACGCTGCTTTCCGCAATACGGCTGCCGATATGGCGGTATTTTTGAATTTTTCTTTTTCGATGAATATTTTTGAAAAATCCGCGATGCACTGAGGCCGCGAAACTTGAACCGCGAAGTGGCGAGGGATTACTGTATATGCGTAATAAAGGAACGAGAAAGACAAAGATGTTGTCGCGTCAGTACGAGTCCTACATATGGATTAAAATGCACAATGTTTACAACACAACTTTGGACACGTTTTTTTGTTGTTATGGCAATGTGAAAATATCTGGCACAAAATGTGAATAATGTCCTTTATTTATGCAGGACAGAGCCCATATATCTTCTTGGTTCTTTCGGTAAAGTCACGTAGAAGGGAAGTAATAAAATAATAAAAATAAAACATAATAAAATTATTCTCACGACGTTTCGGCCACAACGCAAGCAGCCGTCCTCAGGTGAAAACCAGGTCCGTCGAGGTGACAGAGTCTGAATGAAACAGCACACGAGCTTGGAGCATATATATAAGCTGGGCGCCTTGACAAAGGAATTTGCATATCAAGAGGAATTTAGCATATTTATGGGAAATGCAGGAATGTGATTAGTACTACATATGCATGTGCATTATGCAGGATTAACAGCATCAAACGGAGCTGCAGTTGCTGCTGCTGCAGTTGCTGCTGCTGCAGTTGCTGCTGCTGCAGTTGCTGCTGCTGCAGTTGCTGCTGCTGCAGTTGCTGCTGCTGCAGTTGCTGCTGCTGCAGTTGCTGCTGCTGCAGTTGCTGCTGCTGCAGTTGCTGCTGCTGCAGTTGCTGCTGCTGCAGTTGCTGCAGTTTCTGCTGCTGCTGCTGCTGCTGCAGTTTCTGCTGCTGCTGCAGTTGCTGCTGCTGCTGCTGCAGTTGCTGCCTTATCCATTTTAATATAACACTATGTATTATTCTACCCACCCTAATGTGTATCACACTGCTATATATTTTCTATACAATTACGACACCATACATTACTCTGCACACTGCACCATGCCAGTGAGTGGAACGCGGTCTGAAAGTCACCGTAAACGTGAACACAATCAGTTAAGATCCGAAATGGTTTATTACGTCCTTCCAATGATTGCTAAGCCAGAATCCATCTTCTCGGTTGAAATTGTCTCTGTGTTTGTATATGTGGATCGCCTCATGAACGAATCTCTCATGATAGCCAGATGGCTTGCAGAGAACCTCTGTCTTGGAGAAGTCAATGTCATGTGAGCCCACTGAGTTGTAACAGTGATTTGCCACGGCTGAGGTGTTTGTCCTACCTTGTTTCAGGTCTGCTTTCTGTTCACGGATGCGGTCCGAGACATGTCGTTTGGTTTCTCCAATGTAACTGCTACCACAGAGGCAACTTAGTTTGTAGACGCCAGGGTACTGTATGTCTGGAACCACATCTTTTACAGACGGGACCAGATCACGGATTTTATGTACTGTGTTGAATCCGACCTGGATCTTGTGTTTAATCAGGATTTTGGAGATCTTTTTTGTGACCCCAGCAATGTACGGTAAGGTGATGGTCTTGAAAGGCTCCTCAACAGGATCCTTCTTGATGGTTGGAGTGATGGCCTTGCGGATTGTGTAGTCGGAGTAACCATTAGCCTTAAGAGCTTGGCGTACGTGTTTGAGTTCACTGCCAATGTGTTCCTGGTCGGAAATGCATTGGGCTCTATGGTATAGAGTCTTGATGAGGGAATTCTTCTGGGATGGATGGTGGTGGGAATCCGGTTTTAGGTAAGCATCCGTATGGGTGGCTTTCCTGTAGACAGAGTGGCTCATTGAACCATCAGGTCTCCTTTTAATTAGGACATCCAAAAAGGGTAGCTTGCCATCTTTTTCGACTTCCATGGTGAATCTGATGGCTGGGTGTATGGAATTGATGTGGTCGAAGAATTGGTCTAGAGCAGGTCGGTCATGTGGCCAGATGACAAAAGTGCCATCTACGTACCTCTTCCATAAGATCTGGCCATATGGCCGGCCTGCTCTAGACCAATTTCTCGACCACATCAATTCCATACACCCAGCCATCAGATTCACCATGGAAGTTGAAAAAGATGGCAAGCTACCCTTTTTGGATGTCCTAATTAAAAGGAGACCTGATGGTTCAATGAGCCACTCTGTCTACAGGAAAGCCACCCATACGGATGCTTACCTAAAACCGGATTCCCACCACCATCCATCCCAGAAGAATTCCCTCATCAAGACTCTATACCATAGAGCCCAATGCATTTCCAACCAGGAACACATTGGCAGTGAACTCAAACACGTACGCCAAGCTCTTAAGGCTAATGGTTACTCCGACTACACAATCCGCAAGGCCATCACTCCAACCATCAAGAAGGATCCTGTTGAGGAGCCTTTCAAGACCATCACCTTACCCTACATTGCTGGGGTCACAAAAAAGATCTCCAAAATCCTGATTAAACACAAGATTCAGGTCCGATTCAACACAGTACATAAAATCCGTGATCTGGTCCTGTCTGTAAAAGATGTGGTTCCAGACATACAGTACCCTGGCGTCTACAAACTAAGTTGCCTCTGTGGTAGCAGTTACATTGGAGAAACCAAACGACATGTCTCGGACCGCATCCGTGAACATAAAGCAGACCTGAAACACGGTAGGACAAACACCTCAGCCGTGGCAGATCACTGTTACAACTCAGTGGGCTCACATGACATTGACTTCTCCAAGACAGAGGTTCTCTGCAAGCCATCTGGCTATCATGAGAGATTCGTTCATGAGGCGATCCACATATACAAACACAGAGACAATTTCAACCGAGAAGATGGATTCTGGCTTAGCAATCATTGGAAGGACGTAATAAACCATTTCGGATCTTAATTGATTGTGTTCACGTTTACGGTGACTTTCAGACCGCGTTCCACTCACTGGCATGGTGCAGTGTGCAGAGTAATGTATGGTGTCGTAATTGTCTAGTAAATATATAACAGTGTGATACACATTAGAGTGGGTAGAATAATACATAGTGTTATATTAAAATGGATAAGGCAGCAACTGCAGCAGCAGCAGCAGCAACTGCAGCAGCAGCAGCAACTGCAGCAGCAGCAGCAGCAACTGCAGCAGCAGCAGCAACTGCAGCAGCAGCAGCAACTGCAGCAGCAGCAGCAACTGCAGCAGCAGCAGCAACTGCAGCAGCAGCAGCAACTGCAGCAGCAGCAGCAACTGCAGCAGCAGCAGCAACTGCAGCAGCAGCAACTGCAGCAGCAGCAACTGCAGCAGCAGCAACTGCAGCAGCAGCAGCAGCAACTGCAGCTCCCTTTGATGCTGTTAATCCTGCATAATGCACATGCATATGTAGTACTAATCACATTCCTGCATTTCCCATAAATATGCTAAATTCCTCTTGATATGCAAATTCCTTTGTCAAGGCGCCCAGCTTATATATATGCTCCAAGCTCGTGTGCTGTTTCATTCAGACTCTGTCGCCTCGACGGACCTGTTTTTCACCTGAGGACGGCTGCTTGCGTTGTGGCCGAAACGTCGTGAGAATAATTTTATTATGTTTTATTTTTATTATTTTATTACTTTCCTTCTACATGACTTTACCGAAAGAACCAAGATGAATCCCTGCAGTCACGAAAGCTTTAAATCAAAAGAGCCCATGTAATTAAATTATTTACAAGGTGATGCACATTTAATCATAATTAGTAATGGGTGATTGCAAAAACGTTGAATTTAAATTTATAGATTAGATCCACTTATTGATGTGCTTCCAAACATTTCAAGCTGATCACTTTTCCCATTACAATAAATTATATTCTGAGCCCGCTCTTGTCAAAGTGGCATTCCATTTATACAGTTCAATTAGCAAATTCATATTTTATCCAAATATTATGTCATATTTTAAATAATAATAAATAATCATCATCAGCAGCCATGATCAATCCATGGCCAGATGAAGGTCTCCCCTAGTGGACACCATATCTCACGTTGCTGCGATGTAACAATATACGTAGCACCTGCACACAAGCTAATTTCATCGCTCTGTCTTCATGGGCAAGTGTACTCTAGGATGTGTTCCATTAGTTGGCTGCTACTCTACTACTATTTGCGACCATCGGCCAAGATTCCTTCCAGCGAAGGGGTCATGTCCAAGCTCGCCAAACTTGTCTGAACAGTTTGAACCATGTGCTTATGTTGTGTACGTTCTATAATCCGTGCGTTCAATCTAATTTCCTTCCTGCCCTTTCGATGTAATTTCAACTATGCATCTCCCAATGCTTTATTGTGCACTTTTAATATTTTGCCGTGCATGAGAGAAATTATTATGCACCGATTAAAACTGTCTCCTTGAGCCACATTGCAAAGAGACTCCTAATTATCAAGCTCATCTTTCCAAAAGCACTCAAACTGTCCCTCGTATGCCTGTTAATTTGGTAATTTTAATTACAGTCTGCCTTGAACAGTATACTTTTAATTTCTGCATGCCATTAATGCTACTTATTACGTAAATAAATAAACACATTGATATGTACAATGCATTATTTCACCATATAGGTAACAATATTTGAGAGATACCAACATGATGTACAATCAGGGCTCACAAAACATGCTGCTTATCAATTCAAGAATGTGGACTTTGTTCAAAGGTCCTATACATTATATTGTAATTGAAATCCATAATATCATAGATTGCAATCACACAGATCTTTGGTAGGGGCTTTGTATGCATCGAGATTGCCGAATAAATGGTGTGCTCATCAATGAGGCAATGTATATTGGGCAATCACTTCTACTCTCACAAAAATGTATGTACAATTTACCCAGGCCATTACTAAAGTGTATCATCTCCTACAATGTATATTCTACAACTCCAGAACATTCACATCAGAAGAGTTATAGCCCAAGTTCCAAAACTAAACTATTTATTTTATTTTACCAGATAAGTCCAGCAAGCTATATAGCTCTTTTTTAGAAGCAACCTGGCCAAAATAATAACCCACTGAAGTGGCTTATTACGTGGAAATTTATAGTAGCTAAATACTGTAAACGTATGCTTCTAAATGTGGAGGGAAAAACCGGAGGACCCAGAGAAAAATCAGTGTGACCACGAGGAAAACATGAAAACTCCAAATATACAGGCGTCGGAGTTGGGATAGAACCCACGACCTCCTGTATACTAGGGGAGGTAGTTAACATCTCACCACCATGGCGCCCCAACTTTAACATTACTTCCCCCAAAAAACTATCCCTACATAATTATATGTGTTCAAAAATGGTGGTAAAAGTTGACCTCCGGAAGCAATAACAATTAGCTCTGTTGCAATTTGCCACTCTCACAATTTAAATAATTGTTAAAATGTTCCATCGGAATGTAATTCGAGACATAGTTTTGTTTCTGTGATGGTGAATGTAGTGGCCCCGAATGGCAGTCGGGGTCATAAGAACCCATTCCACATGAAAGCCATATAAATTGAAAATGTAGTCATAGATTCATAAACCCAGCAGCATGTATCGTGAGCCTAAGAATCAACTTGAATAAATATTAATGGATGGTTATGTGTCTTGTAACAAGACATGATAATACATGTCACAGCTGTAATTGTTGGAAGTGGATTAAAAATATATATGTTTGCTCACTATTGTGGACGTAGACACGGAGAGACAGAGAGACGTGGAGCGAGATAGACCCACGCACGGAGCGACACAAAAAGACGGACAGAAGAGATAGACACAGACGTGCAGAGAGAGGCACACAAACTAGGTGACACAAAACAGGCACAGAAATGCGGAGAGACAAATGTAGATACTTGCTGCCCTATCACTAACACTTTTTTTTGGAACTGCCTTTTGTGTTCAGTTTGTAGTCCTTCCCCAGCACCTCCGATTAGCACAGTTGTCTATGTACCGTGTGGAATAAGTCCAACATACACACATAACAGTGCAACATTATTCATTACTTATTTTCCCAAGCGCATGAAACTGATTTATTTTAGCGGAAAAGGGGCATCTTGCCGGGATGATCATAAGTTCAACAGGCACAGCTCCACCCACGACAGATGAGCACCACCTAACGTTCATTTAAGTACCAAATAACTTTATCTTGACCTGGTCATCGATATCTAGAATGTTGATACTGCTGTTACGACCTGCAAATTACTGATGTGCTCAAATGTGAAGTATCTGTACTTGGTTATTTTTAGGGTTTTTTCTCCTCAGAAATGAATGTACCCCTATTTGATCGGGTTGCGCTTTGGAACATAACCATAGCAATGAATACACTGAATGACAAATGGTGGTCTGATGTTATCACATCCACGATGGAAATTAACACTTCAATTCATGAATAATAAGATGTATGGTGCTGTGACATTGATGATGGAGTATTATTAACAGCAATAATTTGCTTATTCAGGAAAGTCTCATAATAACAGATTAGCCCTGCTTGGAGTCGTTGACCAATTCCCCTTGAGTATTCTTGTACGGTGGAAGGAAAGGCACAAACAGTACTTATATCCTTCACCATCATCACTGCCCTGTGATGGAAAAAACATACAGTTTGAAGCAGTTATTCCTTTACAGAGCGCAAACGATGAACATCCTGCTTGGTGCACTGCTTGTAATGGATGTCTCACACATGATGGCTCCTTCTTTATAAGGATCACCAACTCCACTTTGCTCAATAAAATGTGTGTGCCATCACCACACAGCCCATGATGTCGGTGACATTGCACAGCTACGATTTTTAGCCGCATTGTTTAAAAATGAAAGATGAGTATGCTCTTAATCAGGAACTTTTCCACACTCTCTGTATTATGTTACGTACAGTATTTATAGATACGCGTTGGAGGAGGCGTGGGAGAAAAATAGTTACATGAATAAGAAACCTGTCTTGTTTTATTAAACGCCTTTACTCTGAAGTCTCGTAAAAAAATAAAGGCAAAATTAGATCAAATCTCACATTTAAGGACAGACAGCTCTAGGGTACAACTAAACATACACTTTGTCAATCTAGGTGGGACTCATTCAGAGCAAAGCAACACATTGTTATTTTATGACCCATGGAGAAACCAAAATCACAGTTTGTGTTTGACATATTTGACATATTTTTCGCGAGACCTGAAGTCCTACCTTTGAAAGTGCAAAGTGAATAATTAAAGTTTAATTGCCATTTAAAAAATTCATGCGACTCAGGTTATCAGTTCATCAGACATAAATCACGGACTACATTTCGTTGAAATGCTTTCTTTTCAGAACCTATGGGGAAACGTCATGCGGATTAATTGCTTGAAGTAAAAAAAATACATATCACCGATAGGTTTTTATTGCACTTTGTTCATTTTATTCTGCTCTCTATGGGATTCACATTCAAATCATGAAATAAATGTTCTTTATTAAACCCAGAAAATGGCAGTTATGTGACAATTTCTGCTTAGCTTAGGCATTCAAATGGATTGAGTGAGTGAGAGGTGAGTGAATTGGTCAAAAATAGTCGGCCTTTGAAATTCTATATCAAATGTTTTGAAACTAAAAATGTTCTAACACTGTGATGTGTATGTCAAGCATTGTTTCAATTTGGTTTTCCCAAAAATGTGATAGATGCCATCTTGGGCTTGTATGTGTATCAGGTATATTGAAAAACTATGTTAATATGTAATGTACTGGCTCAATAGATACCTGGTGAAAAAAATGGGCATTCAAAATAATTATTTTTTAATGTAAAACAGTGATATTAAAACACAATACAAATAGTATTCTTGAAATTATGAATTCATAAATATCAGTGCAAAATGACAATCGCCACCCCCCTGAATGTTGGTTATTATTGATTTGAAAATGTATCGTTGCTATATACAGTATGGATAGTTTAGTTGCACTGTAGTTGTTCAAGTCCACTTTATAATATAGTATAGTGCACTGGCTGCCTAGATCGGCTTTCATGCGGCTTCTGAAGGTTACGAGAGTGACATTGACAAGGGGTCTACACGCTTGCCATTGACCCAGTTTTAACAGGATTGACAGTGAATTCCCATATGATGTTGATCGATCAATTGATCAATAACTGCTTTTTATTTTTTTCAAAGCGAGAGCCTTCTCGTTACTTGTTGTTGTTAGGATATGCCTACAATAACCATAGAAGAGATGAAGGTGCAGCCCTCAAATGTCTTACTTACACCACTGCTAAAAAGGATGTGAAACTCCTCGAGGAAAGGAGCTCCAGAGCATCGCCCTCGAGGATAATTCGCGTACTCTTTCACGCTGACCAACTTTATGGACGAGATGGGAGTATCCAGACTTTACCCCATCATATGTGACCTACCAATCGACTAACTGTGGTGTCCATATTTATACTGCTTGGTGGACAGAGGTGGCAGGGGGGGTGGAGGATTTGAAGAAACTCGGTAATCTTCTTGGTTCTTTCGGTAAAGTCACGTAGAAGGGAAATAATAAAATAATAAAAGAAAACATAATAAAATAATTCTCACGACGTTTCGGCCACAACGCAAGCAGCCGTCGTCAGGTGAAGACCAGGTCTGTCGGGGAGACGGCTGCTTGCATTGTAGCCGAAACGTCGTGAGAATTATTTTATTATGTTTTATTTTATTATTTTATTATTTCCCTTCTACGTGACTTTACCGAAAGAACCAAGAAGATGAATCCCTGCAGTCACGAAAGCTTTAAATCGAAATTTAAATTCGGTAATCGTTTCAACTACCACATGGGGAGATCAAAGGACCCCGGTGACCTCTAGATTGCAAGTCCAGGTGTGCTAACCATTACAAAAGACAAATCCGTATTTTTTACAAATAGTTTCATGAGACCGACTGCAATCAAATATGTAGGGAACGTTTCATGGTACAGACGCACAATGTATATTTCAGTGCAAAAGGTAGTGCGTTTAAATAATACTTTTTGTAGTGAAGGTTTTGCTAATAACGGTTTTTACTTTTACTTGCTCTTTTTAATATTATGAGCTTAGGATGGGTGGCACTGCACTACAAACCCAGGGAAATGTGAGTTTGATTTCTGATCACGGCTGACATCAATGGTGAGTGAACTTTGAACAGGTGATGGGCTCCTCCTTCAACCCGCAGTCACCAGCGTGGTGAAGCATGCTCAGACAACCCTTCATCCAGCAGTTGATTAACAAAGGACCATGGATTAAAATTTTATCAACTGGAATACAAATTGTCTAACCTTGCTAATAATCATACAAATATATTTATGTCCACTTTACGGAAGATGACTCATTTTGCAAATGCCCTGCAGCAATGCCGGATGCCTGTAGGGTTCCAACCACTGACAAAATATAAACTGACTAAGCGGGCAAGCATTAGGACCACAAGGTTATTCAGTCACCGAGAGCTGTTTGCACTGTTTCAAGAAGTCTCCACTGCGTAGGATGCGGTTGCTTTGCGTGAGCTGGCCTTTCGCGGGGCCGCATCACGCTGGCTTCAATTACCGCGCGGCCGGCTTCAATCTGTGCGACTCACGCAGAGGGCCCAACCCACCCCCACCCCGACGCCTGGGTAAACCAGCAATGGTCCCAAGGTCAAAGCGCTGGGGCCACTAACACTGCCAAAAGCACAGCCCTGCCAGCTCACTGCAACAATTTACAGCTGTGGGAAAACTGCTTGCCAATATTTTTATCATTAGAAAAGACACGCAAGGTGAAATCACTGCTGTACACAAAGTCAGGTGGTCCTGTTTTTAAAAAATGTCAGCTTTTTTTTTGGTCCTTATGTGGTGTTTGTAAAGCACGCAACCAGGTCACACGGCAAGTCATGATGGAAAGTTGTTCTTAAATCAGTCATTTGTATTTTTGAGTGTAATATTATTTCAATAGATTTGTTTAAAGTCTGTTTATGCCTTGCTGAAGTATATATATACAGTGCATGTTAAAATAATACATATTAATACAATTCTGCATGTAAATATGCAAATTAATATGGAGTCATAGTATACAATCATAAACCGTTCTGTTGCTTTTCATTGGGATGCATTCATTTTTGTTTCCACGTGTGCTTTTGGATAGGAGCTACTTAGTGAGGCTTCGTGACATCGTGAGGTGCGTCACTCTCGGCGTGGCCTGGAGGGGTTTCCTGCCTTCAGAATGCAGGCTGTGGGGGGTGGCCGCCAGTTTTTAAGGGGCCTGAGTAATTGACCACAATTTGGTAGTCAATTACCATTTTTGTTGATTCAATTAATGTTCGTGTCAGCTGTAGAATATGGAAGTTTACCATAATCGATGTTAATGTCTCTAATCAAGCAATTCAATTGCACCAAATCAAGCAATTCAGTGTACGATATAGCATGCATATGATACACTGTAAGTACAGGAAGTAAACATGCAGATTGCCTCCGAGTTAAAACTCGTGTGGGTTCGAGCTCATCCCTCGTAAGGGTCTTGAGCCAGAGTTGCAAATTACAACGAAACAATGTTTAATTTTACCAGGTAAGGCCCGCTGAGCTATATAGCTATTTTTCAGAAGCGACCTAGCCACAAATTATATCTCAATGAAGTGGCTTTTCACGTAGACGTTTATAGCAGCCAAATACTCTAAAGGCATATATATTCTAATATGGAGGGGAAAACCGGAGGACCCGCAGAAAAATCCAAACAATCACGGGGAGAGATAAATGCAGACTCCAAATTAGAGGCTGACCGAAACTGGCCGAAACCGAAACCAGACCGAAAGTAAAAAATTGACTTTCGGCCGAAACCGAAAGTTTAACTACACTTTCGGCAAAAACCGAAACCGAAACCGAAAGTTTACCTACACTTTCGACTGAGACCGAAACACAAAGGTATATAACCGAAGTTACCGAACACAAGATTTATGAAATATCTCATGATGCAATGCTACTTTAATTAAAAAGAAATCTAGAACTAATCATTCAGAGCCTGCAGTAAGAGTCGCTAAATATCAAATCTTTAGGTGTCACTTGCTTAGTAATTATATCCAAAAAACGAATGTTGTAGTTAAGAAACAACAGTTTTTCCGCATTCAGCCAGATAGGCTGCCGTCTGTTGACCGGTCGTATATACATTAGCAGACCGTGGTTGCGGCTGTAACCTCGCTCCCAAGCTGCTGCTGCTGACGTGTGTGTGTTTGCAGCCTATCGCATAGGATTGCCTAGCACCGACTGACTGGCCGATAGGCAGAGTGATAGACGTATCACTAGTGTTATATTCTAAAAATACATCTTCGGTTGACGAATGACGACCGAAAGTCAATATCAGTTTCGGTCGAAACTGAAACCAGACTGAAAGTTAAAAATTGGCTTTCGGCCGAAACCGAAAGTAAACCGAAAGTAAAAAATTGAATTTCGGCCGAAACCGAAAGTATGCCGATTGCCGAAAGAGGCCATTTGCCAACTTTCGGCGCCGAAACCGAAACGAATTTCGGTCAGCCTCTACTCCAAATATACAGGAGACGTCAAGGTCGGAATCGAACCCATGGCCTCCTGTATACTAGGCGGGGGAGTTGTCGGGACTGATCTCACCTTGGATACATACATACCAGTGACATGTGTTAATTATATTATTTGGATAAGCCACATAGCAATATCACTCTCTACTGGAAGACTATACTAGTCTGTGAAGCAAGTTTCTTCATGCATTGTAATACAGTTCAGGAAAAACCTTTGATTTTCCCCAGCTTCGTCGTTATTACTTTGATAAAAAAAAATTTTTTACCACCAAGCGGTTGAAATCTAGTCTTCAGGCATGGGTATCTTCACGCATTGCAGCCCAAGTGCTACCTTTTTAGTATTTCTAATATAAAAAAAACATGTAGCACGATGATTGTAGGCCAGTTTATAATCAAACGACAATAATTTGACAACAAGAGATTGTTCTTAATGCAGGAGTTGATTTGTACCGAGGGATCTGGTGGCATTTTGTTGAACTTTATTGCAATGTACCACGTTTTTTGACAGACCTAGGCTGCCCGAGAAATGTGTCCAAGTTTTATCTGGAAAAGGTGATTTACAAACGGTAACTGAATATCGAGTAGCCCAAGGATGACAGATACGTACTCTTATTTTGATCCTTAATGGACAGTATATATGTGGAAGTCAGAATTTTGACAGCTGTTTTTCAACATTTTCCCTCAACTGCTCCTCGTTAAAGCCTAATAAATGCCGACTGTTCAATTCATTAGCGGTATTTGGTGAGCTTTATCGTTAGAACGTGACAATGAGCCGCATTGCCGTGGGAGAAAATGCAGCCCCATTTCTGAGTATCCAACAATATAATGCATCCCCCGCGTATGGATTACATTTATGCGTCTTCCCTTGGAGGTTTAAGTAAGGAATCGAGTCTGCGGATCCCTTAAGGGCATTCTGCATGAGCGACTGTTAGACTGTGTCGTCTGCGGGATGCTCGCGGATACAATAACGATGCATTTTTACTAATTGTACGCTATTTTCAGAAGAAAATATCCAGCAGCTACCTTTGAATGCGTACTGTACTGCATGTGTGTCTCTTAATTGAGGACTAACGACAATGGAAAAAAGGGAAAGGGGGCAAACCTTCAGTTGTTTGCTCATGGCACTGCTGGCTGAAGTTGCCTCTCCACTTTGAGATATTCAAATTCACTCACTCTCCCTCGCTTACCCCAACTCCCCTTCACCCCCTCCATTACCCGTCATTAACACCATCATCCCCTCTTCCCAACATCGCCTACCCACTCATCGTCAACCACTCATTGCCACTTCCATTATCGTCTACTTCGACGCATATGCATCACGTGCGAGTTTTCATTTAGCGAATGTTTTTTTACACGTGGCTTTCACACAAGAGCACCAAATACGCAAGGGAAAGACATAATTTAATTATTTCAGATGTATGTCAATGTTACGTCAGTGGACGGCAGCACACGTGGTCATAGAGCCAGGTGACAGCCTCCTCCTCCAGCACGTGCAAGGCAACGTTTTAAATCTAGGTTGAAAACTTAGTTCTTTAGAACTGCTTGTTGTGTTTAGTTTGTTGTCCCTCCTCCGAACTTCCGATGTGCACGGTTGGCTACGTACAGTGCGAAATAAGTTCAACATACATATATAATACAACCAGTCTGCCCGGCACGCCCTGATGCACTTCACAGCCGGAGACGATGTGCAACCACGGTCTCCTGCTCCCCGCATTCACACAGCGGGGCAGTCGCGTCGTATGCCCCATCGATATTCGGAAGTGGCACACAACCCCTGCTCATAACGGAAGCGGTTAAATTGAACCCAGTGATGCCTTGGGAGGTGGTAGTCAGGCATCAGGACAGACGGTTCATTGGTGAGCAACCCATGTTCATCATGCACTACCATCCTTCTCATCAACTCATCTCATCACAGTCTCAATGTAAATTTAGTAATTATCTGTTCAGTGCATTTGTTAAGGCGCTCTATCAACAAAAATGGGATACGATGTTGTCATGAGAAGTGTCAGAATGGGTGCATATTTGTGTGGAATTATCTGCACACAAAATGAAGAACGTGGGATTTTTTCAGATTTTGCATGAAAGCAGCTGTCATTTCAACAACAAGTAGGCGAATGATGGGCAAAATAGCTGCATGAATTTGACTATTTATGTTTTAGCATTTCAGTCATAAAAACACTGAAGGCAAAATTTTTTCTGAATGCAATATACAGTCATTCGTTTTAGGCTCACTCCAGACTTGGCAGTAACATTCCAGTTTGAGATCTACAGTATTTGCAATTAGTGTAGAGGTTGTGGAGGTGCACGGTAGAAGAGAGTGAGGGAGCGTGGCCTCCTTTTCGTCACAGCTCTACTCCGATCCATTTAAAATGTCCCCGTTTGTTGCATGCGTTTAAATATGACTCGTCGTATTAAGCAAAGTCCATAACTTGTTCTGTTAATTCTTTAGACAGCTGGTTAATTAGAACCACAAGCAATAACGGCAGCACCTGCAGGGCTTCACATTCTTCGACTTAATGAGATATGGCCGCATTAAACATTTTAATCAAAAACATTAACTCTACCTGCTATTCAGGCACGCAGACAAATTATTTCGCCTTTGCTTAGTTGTGTACAAATGTGTGTAATGAGAGCACGCGTGTATAGTATACTGAATAGAGAGAAATATGAGAGTGAATAGTCCATTGCAATACAAATCCAGGTGACTCAAATTCCACTCTTGACCATGTACAACATCAGTGGAGATTAATATCTGAAATTGCACCAAGCTACATGTATGTCAACTGAGCGTAAAAAAGAACAGTTAATTATTGTAGTCAACTTCTTGGTTCTTTCGGTAAAGTCACGTAGAATGAAAGACGCTGTCTTTCCGACAGACCTGTTCTTCACCTGAGGACGGCTGCTTGCGTTGTGGCCGAAACGTCGTGATAATTATTTTATTATGTTTTATTTTTATTATTTTATTTCCCTTCTACGTGACTTTACCGAAAGAACCAAGAAGATGAATCCCTGCAGTCACTAAAGCTTTAAATCGATATTGTAGTCAACATTAGCAATGGAGAGACTGGGGAGACAACGTCAGCCAGGCATGCTGCTCCCCACATGTCAGTACCAGTCTTAAGAGATTATAGTAGCAGCATTTGTCCTGGCAGACTACAAGGTTAATTGAGAAGTCTTTAATTTTTGTAATGTTGACATAAATGCCGACATTTTTCATGTATGTTGGACTTCTTTCCCACCATATTTCACCAATTATGCTGAAGTGTCCCCTTGCCCATGCAGTACTGGGTGGTCGTACTCTGTTGGCAGCTTGTCTCAGTCATGGCAACTCTGCAATGTAATGCTTATTCATTTGCTTATATTTTTGTTTATAGAGGACTGCCAGTGCCGGCCCGAGCCTCTTGGGGGCCCTAAGCAGAATTTGATTTGGGGGCCCCCCTCCCACCACGCAGACTCATCTGTGCTAGAAGATTATTGACACAAATGTCACACTATAATGTTATAGCGAATATTATAAACGAATACAGTGAGGTTATGTATTAATAAAAAATAAAAACAACACTTAAAATACTTCACTCTTTTATTAAAACTTCTGAATACAAACGGTCACAAAAAACATATTAAATAAATTATTTGCAAATGTGCATTAAATGTGCAATCTTTTAAATAAAACCAAAATAGACAAACATTAATCTAATCAAAAATAGAATGTTACAAAAAAAAAGATACTTAAATAATGAAAGCAAACATAAGAACAGCAAGGGTTCAACAATGTCAACTGTACAACAATGACCTCAAAATCGTTCCTTCCTAGCTTTTCTGGAGGCAAAGTCACTAATGACATCATTGTATGGTATTGCTTGGCCAACTTTGTTATTAATACTAATGACTGCAAGTCCACTTAGTCTTTCCTGGGCCATTGATGATCTCAAATATGTTTTTATCAATTTGAGCTTGGAAAAGCTCCTCTCTGCTGAGGCAACTGACACAGGCAGAGTGCAGGCTATCCTGAGAGCTACCCAAAGATTTGGGTAAAGCTCACACATCTCATTTTGTGAGAGGTATGTGAGAAGCTCAAAGGCAGTCATCATAGTTTGGGGAAGTTCAGGAAGACTCTCTATCTATCAACGTGAAATACACACCTACTACCTAGATAAATGTATATTAATAACATTTCACTGTTGTGGCGGGGATTTAGCTCTGGTGCGTTATATTACCACTTTTATGGCTTATAAAAATATCATGAGTCATGACTAGCTAGCTGCTTCCTCAAGTGACGTGAGCACAATTTGTGCTGCTGCTGCACAAAACATACTGTAAATAATAATGCAAACATACCTTTATCTCGCTCTTTTTTCTCCTCCTCGGTCCTTTTCTTTTTTCTTTTTTCGGCACCAGAGGGATACGTCCTTTTTTGTGACATGGCTTAGGCGTATTTATTATCGTGACGTACAATTGCGCGCACCTGCCCGCGCCCGCGCCCGCGCCCACGCGAATTGTCAATGAGCCGTGACATCCGTGAGCCGTGACAAAGCAGCAGTTGTCGACAGAATTTTCTTGTCTTGAATCATTTATTCATTCATTCATTAATTCATTTATATCACTTGTTTAAGTTATTTAATTGTAAAAAAAAAACGATTCGGGGGCCCCCTGGTGGCCAGGGGGCCCCAAGCAGCCGCTTAGTTCGCTTATGCCTCGGGCCGGCCCTGAGGACTGCAGAGCTTGGGCATTTGTTGGCACCAGCTCACCACCAGTCGCGTTATATCCAATTTGCAACCATCACGTTATATCCAATTAGCGTTATGAAAGAACGCGTTATTAGAGAACAGACTGTACTACTTTGCAGGAAGTCTTCCTATGCAGACGGTGGCCGCTGCCATGGGAATGCAGAATGCCCACTGCCTGGGCTGCCAATTCGTTCTGCCACCTTTGTTGAGTGAGCATGGGAACACTTTATACCTCAAAAGCAATGCCTTGTTTTGGTGGGGGTTGTTTTTCAATAAATTAATATATGGTGCCGAAGTGAATATTTGTGCAAGACGTGCAATGATTTATTCGTGTAATGTAAGACGTGTTATGATTCACTCCCCCATAGCCCCACAAGGCAACGAATGGCTATGATACCAGGTTGTTATTAGATTCAAGAATGTCTACTTATTTTCTTTAATCTGTACAGCCACATATTCTCATTATTTTCTTCTGTACTGTTTGCTGCATGAGCCTAAAATGTAGTGATAGCATACGATTGGCATAAATAATACAACCTTGATATGTACAACTCAATGCATTTGTAGTGAGTCCAACTGAGTCGCAGACGTTATTCTTCAGAGGCAACACATTTATTCACAACACGTACATACAAAGGGGTAACTGCCCCTTTACCAGATACAGCCTAGGGTGGTGACCACCCAGCTAACTACACTATACGTAGGAGTCACGGCTACGATGGATCGGACCCTCACTCAGGTCCCCGGCCACGTGTTGGTGCCTCTTCAGATGTAGGACGAAGAGCTTCCAGCTTGTAGAACGAAGCGACCACGGTACCTCTCAGGGACCCACCTTATATCCTCCCAGGTCAGGGCCGGCTCCGCCCTCGGCCCCGCCCACCTTCGCGAGCATTCTAGCTTCCTCTCGATCCCTCTCGAGAGCTCTGCCTGGACACGTGATTACCCCTAGTCCCCCCACCTGGGGCCCTCTGTGTGGACACCCCGGATCACGTGTCTACGGGGTCAACCAGAGTGCCATGGCCCGGGGCAACCCTATCCCTGGGTTGACACTCTCCCTCTCCCCCCTGTGGGAGCCTGCACTGCACGCTATGCGTGGTGCTCGCGCTATCCCAGCACTCACCAAGCCCGGCTCGGGCTGGTACTACATCCACCTACGGGGTGTACGCGATGACGGTGCATCGCACGCCGTGCTCTGCTAGAACAGGCCTCACTCAGGAAGACACACGGTGCTGCCCGCGACGTAAGTATATCGCACGCCACGGCCTTCCAGGGCCGGCACCATACAGTGACATCCCAGATGTCACTTCACATTTATCATGAGGATAAGAATCTATGTTAATAATTGAATCATAACACACCTAAAATGTAGACATATATTCTATATTTGCAACATATACAATACTATGTTGCATATTGTTATGCATGTGTAGTGGTGGTATTGACGTGCGCCGACTGTGACAGTGATGGATCACGGGGCGGCGCGGGGTGCGGGGTTGGGCACGCGTTGTGGGCGTGGTGTGGACGCGCGCGCCGGGAGTGACAGATGACGAGGCGGCGCGGAGTGAGTGGTGAGGCACGATGAGATGTGGGAAAAGAGGATCGTAGCCAGCACCCGGCGATTGGTCGAATAAGTGGGTGCTCGCAGCGACGTCCGCAGGTGGGGTATAAAGGGGGACGCGCGAGAGCACTCGGGGAGAGTTACCCAGTTGAAGACCCGAAGACGGAGCTGAAGACCTAGTGAAGCCGAGTAGCTCAGTGGCGTTAGTCGCCGAGTAGCTAAGTGGATGTTGGTCATCCGAGTAGCTCAGTGGCGTTAGTCGCCGAGTAGCTAAGTGGATGTTGGTCATCCGAGTAGCTCAGTGGGCGTTAGTCGCCAAGTAGCTAAGTGGGTGTTTGTCACCCGAGTACTAAGTGGATGTTGGTCATCCGAGTAGCTCAGTGGCGTTAGTCGCCAAGTAGTTAAGAGGATGTTGGTCATCCGAGTAGCTCAGTGGGCGTTAGTCGCCAAGTAGCTAAGTGGGTGTTTGTCACCCGAGTACTAAGTGGATGTTGGTCATCCGAGTAACTCAGTGGGCGTTAGTCGCCAAGTAGCTAAGTGGGTGTTTGTCACCCGAGTACTAAGTGGATGTTGGTCATCCGAGTAACTCAGTGGGCGTTAGTCGCCAAGTAGCGAAGTGGGTGTTTGTCACCCGAGATACAAAGTAGGTGTTAGTCACCTGTAACCAAGTTTGATAAAATAAAGAGTGTGTTACCCGTGAAGTCGTCTCCCGTGGAGTTACTACATTACAACTGGCGTCAGAAGTAAACCTGTCTTCAAGAAGTATGGACACAAGGAAGACTACCCGTACCCACGAGCGAGGTCGGGATGACGACGGCGTACCGGGGACACCGACCTCGGGAGTAGAGGACGAGGAGTTGCCGCCGATGCAGCACTTCGCGGTGATGGCCGACGCTCCGCTTGCCTCCGACACCGGCCTCCAGGACGCGCACGCCCGCTTGGCGGAGTTGCTACTCGCCGCCGCCGCTGTCTTGGCCGACATCTCCGTTCCGGCGAGCGGAAAAACGGCTGCGGGGGTCGTGGAGGAAGCGACGGTGGAGGATTCCCGCCAAAGGGCGCTTCGCGCCAAAAGCCTGGAAGTTGCCGCCGTTTTTGGGGGGCCGCCACCGATTGGCGGGAAAGACGGACGCCACGTGGCCGGACACCTCCGCGCAGCGCAGCCCACGTCATCGGCGCGCGCCGGAGCCCTCCATTTTGCGCCTGACAACCGAGCCGACATTTTACACAACTCCAGCGGAGCGCGGGAAAATCTCTCCGACGTCGACGACGATCGGGTCCTCCAGCAAAGATTGCCCGCGCTGTCGGCGTTCAAGGCGGATGGGGGCGACTGGGGAGCCTTCCAACGAAGGTTCCTCGCTCATCAGGAGATGTCGGGGTGGTCCGATACCACTGCCCTGCGTGCGTTGCCAGCGATGCTTGACGACGACGCGCTTGCAGCCTTCACATCTGCTGCAAGGTCGTCCCGCTCTACGCTCCAGGCCGCACTACACCTGATGGCGAAGGTGTTCGGGCCGCCCTCCACGTGCCGCCACCAGTTCTACGATCGGCGGAAGGTGGCTGGGGAAACGACGCTAGCCTACCGCACGGCACTGCTCGCCTTGGCGGACGCGGCTTTTCCCCGCATGGATAAGGAGGGGAAGGACGCCATGGTGACGGAGCAGCTGCTGGTGTTGGCCCACGAGTTGGGGGTCCCCATCAACGTGGCAGACGAGATGGAGATCTGCTCCCTGGCGATCGCCACGAGCATTCACGCGTACGAGGTCCTCAAACGCAAGCCGGGGGTCGTCTGCAAATGGCCGGGGAATGCGGCACTGGCCGCCACGATCGCCGAACCTCAGCCAGCTGCGGTGCAGGAGCGGGCCTTCGCTGCACCGTGTCCGGGGGAGTGGAGAACGGGAGGTCGTTCGCCCACACGTTCGCCCCGCAAGCTGGAGCAACCGAAACCTACGACGTCCGTCGTCTGCTACAACTGCGGCCTTCGGGGTCACGTCGCAGCCGGGTGCCGGGCCCCGCGTCCGCGCACCGCAGGACCACGTCGGGACGACGACCAGGGCCACAAGTCATCCCAACAAAACCCGGCAAGTCGCGGCACCTCACACGTTCGGTCCACAAACACGGCACATTCGGGTCGCCGCTTCGCGGTGGGGGGTTCGCGGCTGGGTGCCGGGGGTTCAATTCGGCGGGGGGGGTCCGTACGCGGCCCGCAAGCAGTCGAGTGGTCCGAATTGGCCCACAGGATCGTGGCTGCGTCAGCCGGGTCGTCCGTGGTAACGGGGTTCATTGACGGGGTTGAGGTCCGGGTGCTTGTTGACACGGGTGCGTCGGCCACCATCATCTCGGACCTTATTTATAACATCCTTCCCGTCCAAAGTAGACCCCTTCTGCCGGTAGACGTGCCATTTTATGCGGCGAATGGGGGATCCCTGGGGATCATCGGCCAGATTCGGGCGACTATTTGCATTGGGGACATTAAATTAGCGGGCCCTATTTTTGTATCATCATCGCTGGCCGTTCCCTGTTTGCTAGGTACGGACTTTTTGTCAAAAATGCCCATCAAAATTCTTATTGATCAGGCCTGCATAGAGCTTCCGTCAGGTCGGCGGGTTGCCTTCTTGTCGAGCCCTATCAAAGTGCGCACGGTTTGTGCGACGGTGCAGGCGCTGGCGACTCACACTGTACGGGTACCCCCGGGATCGCAAATGTTAGTACCCCTTCGGTTCAGGAAGCCACTCGAGGTGGGTGCGGAGGCACAGGGGGTGCTGTTGGGGCCGTCAAACAGAGCCAGTAAGGGCCTCGACTTAGCGGTTGCTCAAACCATGGTGAGAGGGGACAGTGAGCCGTTCGTAATGGTCCTGAATACGGGGTCGCGGCCGGCCGTAATTGCACAGGGAACGGTGCTGGCTCACGCCGCGCCGCTGCCCGTTGAGGAACGGCTCGTGGCTCAAGCAGATTTTACTGTCGAGTCGCATCCTCAAAGTGATGAGGGGACTGAGTGGTTGGACTCGCTGTGTGCGGGTTCTGCTAACTTGTCCGGGGTGCAATTGGGAGCATTGAGGGGTTTGCTCATCGAGTTTGCTGACGTGTTCAGCAAACATAAGTACGATATCGGCTGCACTGACCTGTTGCGCCACCACATAGCTACAGGGGACGCGGCCCCTATTCGTCAGAATCCTTTCCGGCTCAGCCCGGCCGAGAAGGAACATGTGCAATCGGCGGTTAATGATATGTTGGCGGCCGATATCATTTCGCCCTCTTCTAGTCCGTGGGGTGCTCCTATTGTCCTAGTAAAGAAACAGGACGGGTCCTTGCGGTTTTGTGTCGATTTCCGCCGCTTAAACAAAATCTCGATGGCGGATGCGTATCCGCTCCCCAGGATGGATGAGTCGCTGGATGCCTTGGCGGGAGCGCAGTTTTTTTCCACACTCGATCTGCTTTCTGGATTTTGGCAATTGCCACTCGATAACGAGTCTAAACCTAAAACTGCTTTCCGCACACCTGGGGGCCTTTTTGAATTCAACCGTTTGCCCATGGGCTTACATTCCGCCCCCGCCACGTTCCAGAGACTCATGGAATTGGTTTTGTCAGGCCTCCAATGGGATACCTGTTTGATTTATCTTGACGATATTATCGTCTTTAGTCGGACTTTCGAGGAGCACCTCCAGCGACTGAGAGCGGTGTTCCTCAGGATGCGTTCCGCTAAGCTAAAATTTAAACCGGCTAAATGTTTTCTGCTTCGGGAATCTGTCAGGTATTTGGGCCATATCGTGAGTCGTTCAGGGATCTCGACGGACCCTGCTAAGACGCATTGCGTCAGCTCATGGCCAACGCCAACCTCGGTCACGGAGGTTCGTAGTTTCATTGGTTTTGCCTCCTATTACCGTCGTTTTGTCAAGCAATTTGCCACCATAGCCAAGCCCCTGCACGCTTTGACGGCTAAGGGTGTGAGGTTTCACTGGGGGGCAGAGGAGGAGGATGCGTTCTGCTCCCTCCGTGACGCTTTGGTGCAGGCTCCCCCCTTGTGTTACCCCGATTTCACACAACCGTTTTTGCTTGACACGGACGCCAGCAATACGGGTATCGGGGGGGTGCTCTCACAGTTGGTCGGGGGGGTTGAACGGGTGGTCGCCTACGGTAGTAGGGTTCTTTCCCCCGCAGAACAACGCTATTGCGTAACTCGTCGTGAATTGTTAGCCATTGTGTTTTTTACACAGCAATTCAGGCCGTATCTTTACGGCCGTCATTTTACGGTCCGGACGGACCATGCGGCTCTACAATACGCTATGCGCGTGGCACAGCCATCGGGCCAATTGTCCCGATGGTTGGAGGTCCTTCAAGACTACCAATTCACGACGATTTACCGAAAGGGGTTGCGGCACTCAAACGCGGACGCCTTGTCGCGGTTGCCGCCGTGCACGGACTGCACATGTTTGTTGGGATCAGCGCGGTGCAAACCCCCGGTCGCCGGCGCCCCGGGAGTTGCGCTCGCCGCCACTGACACCCCGGGAGAGGACGCCCCCACGGGGAGGGATTCGCTGTTGTCGTTGCCCCTCATTGAGTGGGGCCGCCTCCAGATGTCCGACAGCTCCCTACTTACGCTGTGTCGGAAAGTTGGCGCTCCCGAACAAGGGGAGGCGCGGGTCGGTTCCTGGGTGTGCAGACAGGGCCTGTTGATGAGGTGGGACAACATGTCCCGGCGTCACGTGCTCGTGGTGCCTGTTGCTATGCGGGGTAGGATTGTTCTGGCAGCTCATGAACGGCTCATGCATCTGGGTTTTCACAAAACGCTCGCCCTAATCCAGCGAGACTATTATTGGCCGGGGATGGGTAACGACGTGGCGAATATTCTTAAGGGATGCGTAGAGTGCGCCAAAAGGAAACCGCCACCATTGGCGGCTAATCCACCGCTGCAATCCATTCAGGTTTCGCGTATAAACGAATTGGTAGCGTTGGACATCTTGGGGCCCTTTCCGGTTACACCAAGGGGAAATAGGTTCCTGCTGGTTGGCGTGGAATACTTCACCCGATGGCCTATGGCATGGCCGCTCGCCAACCAGTCGGCTGCGGCGGTGGCGGACGCCTTTGTCCAGGGTTATGTGTTGGACAAGGGCGCCCCCGAACGCTTGCTGACGGATCAAGGGAAGAATTTTTCGAGCGTTTTGTTGCGCGAGGTGTGCGACCTGTTGGGTACAAAGAAAGTGCGTACTTCCCCCTACCACCCGCAGACTGACGGGATGGTTGAGCGTCTGAACAGAACGATTACGTCTATGTTGTGCCAACAGGTCTGCGACGATCAGGTTGATTGGGACTTACAGGTGCCGGGGGTACTCGCGGCCTATCGAATGGCCCCTCATGCGGCGACAGGGTTTTCCCCATTTTTTCTTATGTATGGGCGGGAGGCCGATCCGGCCATGGACGTCCAACTGGGGATTTCCCAGCCACGTGCAAAATCTAAATTGGCAGACCACATAAAATTTAATATCGCCAAATTGACTGAAGCGCGGGAGGGGGCAAGGTTGAATTCGCGGTCGCGGCAAATTGCAAACGAGAAATTGCATGAGCGGAGGGTGCATACGCATGATTGGAAACCAGGCGATAAGGCCTGGCTGCATTGTCCACATGCACCGTTGGCTACGTCCCCCAAGTTGTTGAGACCTTGGAGGGGACCGGTGGAAATTGTGCGGGTTGCACGGCCCCAGAGTATACAGATTAAATGGGGGAAACGCCGTTGGTATGTGCACCCCTCCCGACTGAAGCCCTATGCGGCACCGTGTGACCCCGTTCTGTGCCGTGACGACCGGGCGTGTGATGTGACCGTCGACTCGGGGAGGGAGGTGTCGCAGGCTGATCCTCACGTGTGTCCACCTGACCCACCCCCAGGTGCCTCGGGCTTGACGGCTGCTGACCATCGAGAGCCTGAACCCCGGGGCACGCACGAGTCCTCGATGCCTGGCCGATGTCTTCCTGAACCGCCGGCACCACCGGACGTTCAACCGCGTCTGGTGCCGTACGACGGACCGGCAAGGCGGACTCGGGCTAGGTCTCAACAATTTTCATGAGGACGGGTTTTTTTTTGTGCTCTACACCGAGCTCGCCCGGTGTTCCCCTCTGCCGGGATAATGTCCCGTTGTAGGGACGCTCGGAAGAAAAGGGGACACTGCACGAGTCGAAAGAAAAAAAAAAAATTTTCATTTATTTTTTTTGTATACACATTGCTATTGTCACTCGCCGGTTTGTATATATTGTTCTGTTGTCGCGGTGGCATTGGTTGAGGGTTGCGGATGGTGGTGTTCGCGTCGTGTTGTGTTGTTAGCTTAGTTGTTGTTCTTGTTGTTGTGTTGTGTTACGGGGCACACAGGGAGGGTTTGTAATTTTTGTAGCAGCCGGGGCGGCTGCGAGCTATGTGGTAGGGGGTGATGTAGTGGTGGTATTGACGTGCGCCGACTGTGACAGTGATGGATCACGGGGCGGCGCGGGGTGCGGGGTTGGGCACGCGTTGTGGGCGTGGTGTGGACGCGCGCGCCGGGAGTGACAGATGACGAGGCGGCGCGGAGTGAGTGGTGAGGCACGATGAGATGTGGGAAAAGAGGATCGTAGCCAGCACCCGGCGATTGGTCGAATAAGTGGGTGCTCGCAGCGACGTCCGCAGGTGGGGTATAAAGGGGGACGCGCGAGAGCACTCGGGGAGAGTTACCCAGTTGAAGACCCGAAGACGGAGCTGAAGACCTAGTGAAGCCGAGTAGCTCAGTGGCGTTAGTCGCCGAGTAGCTAAGTGGATGTTGGTCATCCGAGTAGCTCAGTGGCGTTAGTCGCCGAGTAGCTAAGTGGATGTTGGTCATCCGAGTAGCTCAGTGGGCGTTAGTCGCCAAGTAGCTAAGTGGGTGTTTGTCACCCGAGTACTAAGTGGATGTTGGTCATCCGAGTAGCTCAGTGGCGTTAGTCGCCAAGTAGTTAAGAGGATGTTGGTCATCCGAGTAGCTCAGTGGGCGTTAGTCGCCAAGTAGCTAAGTGGGTGTTTGTCACCCGAGTACTAAGTGGATGTTGGTCATCCGAGTAACTCAGTGGGCGTTAGTCGCCAAGTAGCTAAGTGGGTGTTTGTCACCCGAGTACTAAGTGGATGTTGGTCATCCGAGTAACTCAGTGGGCGTTAGTCGCCAAGTAGCGAAGTGGGTGTTTGTCACCCGAGATACAAAGTAGGTGTTAGTCACCTGTAACCAAGTTTGATAAAATAAAGAGTGTGTTACCCGTGAAGTCGTCTCCCGTGGAGTTACTACATTACACATGCAGCATGCTTTGTGTGTATTGTCTGCGTGCATGCATATTTGTGTAAAAATATGTTTTGCGACTGTTCCATGGCAAACATTAGTAGTTTTACATTAGTCTCCATTAATAATGCTTCTGTTTTGTGTGCTCAGCTCCACACTTATCTCAAAGGAACTCCAATCCTATTAAGAAATTATAACCACACTCTAAAGTTTTTTATGCCCTTAACAATGGAGTATTTCTGATGTACACGCACCTCTGTGGGGCCGCCCATAAATGACGTCGAGCGATTTTGGACGATTTTGACCCCCCCCCATCGTCACACGGCGTCACAAAAAGTCAGACCCCCCTCAAATATGACGTCACAAATATCTGCCCCCCCCCCCCAAAAAAAAAACATGCTTCAAATCGCTTTAAACTATTGTCATTGTAGTGCGTATTTAATGTGGCGCTGCACTCTGATGTTGTAGGAGAAAAACATTTATAAAAAAAGTCTATTTAATTAAGTGGAACGTGTTTATATTTATTTAAAGTTGCGCATTTGGATGTGACGTCACGTTTCTCAAACCTCCCCCCCTCGTCACACATCGTCACAAATGTCTGACCCCCCGCCCCCTAGGTGCGTGACGTCATTTATAGACGGCCCCGGTGTGCAGTCTCCATTAAAGTAAGGATATGTGCGTGAGAGTGTGTCCTCCCCTAAAAATTGCCACACATCTGGAACTTGTATTTGTGACCGCACTGTGGAGTGCCAACGCTAACGCGCAACGTCCCGCCAAGCGACTTCGCATGCAACATTCACCTGAGCCTCCTACTCGCACTTCATGCACATTGGCTGAGCACCGTGGTCTACACATATACTAGGTAAAGGTGCAGCCCTGTAACTGCACACTGATGCCATTAGTGGCAAAGCACACCTCCAATAGAGGGAGCTCCAAAGAGTCCAATCCAGATGGTGTTTGGCCTACTCTTCCACGCTGGCCAGACGCCTTGGAAGAGGTTGGAGCACCCACGCTCTTTCCCACCGCACGTGACTTGCCACTCGACTGAATGCGGAGAACCCATTTGTCCTGCTGGGTGCTCAGAGGCGGTGCAATTTAAGAAACTCGGCCCTTTGTTTCAACTGCTGCACGGCGGTAGCTCGAATTGGACCGGTGACCTGTCGATTGCAAATCCAATGTGCTCACCATTACACCACGGCAGTCTCCCGCACTGCACACTGCATATATAGGTGACCTAAAAAGTGCCCCAGTGAAGGGGAGACGAGCACAGTGACGGCATTGTTCCACTCGAGTGTCTGCGCTAAAGCAGGTCCAATTGCTCGCTCGTATTCTGCCCCTTAAATTCTTCTACCTTCTGGAGTTAAGATATAAATATATAATGTTAGATTCATAATGCAAATGCCACTTAACCTTTTAGATTATTCACAGCTACGTATAATTGAGTATGTCAGCAGTCTGCCCCCAACGTGTCAAGCACCGGCGCTAGATTTGTCCCATGCATCACTCAGAGTGAAGGCTCTGCACTTGCAGAACAGGAGCATACGTCTGACCTTTTTCCGCTGTGGATTTTGGAAAGGAATACTTTTTGGTGTGCTCAACCCCAGAGAAATGCATGAGGGATAGCATTTCTTATTGGTGGTATTTTCATAGTTTATTTATTTAGGACATTACAACTCGCCGGGTTCACAGCAACGTCAAGCACTATTAGAGAAATGTTGCAGCTGAGCATTCTCTGCATGGGGACAAGGGCAGACGTTCTAAGAGTGACAGGGTCCCTCCAGGATCGGGGGTCCACCACAGACTCCACATGTATATCTACAATAATACCTCTAAACGTCAATATTCGAGATATTAAGTTTCAGTATAACGAACTTTGGATTTATTACCATTATATTCAAGGTCATTTAATGAATAAAAATAATAAATACACTGAAATATGTAATTTAATTATGCATCTACACTGCTATATAAATGAGAATATAATTATAATAAGACATGGGTTTCTTGAGCGTTGCGCATCGTGATGGGTCATATAATGTGTTTGCATTCGTCTCGGCCAATCAGTTCGCAGCAACACACTTTGATAGGGAGCTTTGGTGTTTGGTGGCCAATACGTACAACCTTATGACTGTACCGAAGACGACACCTTGTGAGTATGAATATATTTTACTGTACAGTGAACTGTTTCTTTTATTGAGGTCCGTTTTTTAAATTTTAATACCGTAGATATTCTTTCTTTAAATATTATTTTCAATATAAATTGTCTGTTTACAATATGAATGGTAAGTTATGAAGTGTTTATTTTATGAAATTGTAAGTTACGAAGGCTGGGAACACATCCTCATTGCACTAATGTAAGAAGATATTCAAAATACGAACGAAGCTCCAGGGACGCATCTACTATGGAAAGATATGTAATCAGTATGGAGACATTTTGCATGTAGAACAAGACTGCTTTTAGCGAGTTTTTACCTGCACATACCTGCACGTGCTTACCTACTTTTGTTATTACGTGTGAACATAACAGTTCCGATTTTATCGAGAGGTTGGTCTCTGAATGGCAATGAGAAACGCTGCTCTTGATAATGCGGACTTATGTAAGTGTGTTTACTTGATAACCTATTTTAATCTCAGATCTGATCTGAGAATTAAATCTCAGGTTCTCAATAATGCTGGCTCAGTCCTCATAGATCGCCACAGCATTGGCCCTGAAGTGCCAAGCCAAATATACCTACCTCTTGAACTCATGTGCTTCATTATATGATACGCTCTTTCAATTAGATACTTGCAATGATGGGTTGCAAGGGATTGGTGTGTTTCTTGGTACGATACATTGTTTTTTATTAGTAGCATCGGAGTAAGTTTATGCACCTCTGTGCAATCACACTGTATCGCTGTGCTGTCTCCTGCTGACAGTTCATTATCATAACATGGTTTGTGTAGAGTGCATGCCTGTTTACGTGCTTAATAGAGCCTTCGCAAACATCATTATGGCTTCGCGTCGCACAAACGTCACTGGTTATAACCGTGCCAAGTTTTGTTGCATTTTGGCTCCTATTTTATGAGCATCACCAACTTAAACACCAGTCGATTCATAATGAAATTATACAAATAAGTTTATATTCAATCATCATATAACGTGTTGCTAATTCATTTAGATTAAGTGCTTAATTCAACTTCATATAGAGTACAGATCTTAATGCTTTAATTTGTGGCTTTGCTATTCATCACAGGTGCTTGCTGGCACATAGCCACACAAACTACATAAGCTGGTCTGTTTGTGAGCATGCATGTGTGCTGAACTTCTTTCGCACCGTACGTAGCATATGTTGTGTGGAGTTGTGGTGCAGTGGTTAGCGTTCAGCGCTACAAAATCGGCCACCCGTGTTCGATTACTCCTCACAGCCAACATCAGCGATGAATATCTGAATCAGTCCTGGGCCTTCCCTAGATCGACTCAGCTTTAAATGAGTACCCCAGCATTGGGGAGGCATGGTAAAGTCGGGCGTGGTGATGGCCACCCACTCCCTCGTGTGCCGTGCCAGCCTTTAATATGAGCTCCTTAACAACACTTACTCCAACAGTCCGTTAAAGCTGTATGGGGGATATTTGTCTTTATTGCGGAGAGCCCTGAAGTACAGTACTGTCGTGAGTAAATTGTGTGATGATTCCCTGACCAGGTGTAGCTTCATATTTATGAACAATCGTGCCCAATGGAATTTCAACCTGGTCTGCACCTGCCGTAGGTCAACTCAGCCTAAAATAAGCTATACTCCATACCTGATATGGTCTGTTAACATCAACACTGGGGAGACAAATGCAGCCACGTTTATTGATGACCACACTTCTTGAATACTACAGCATTTTAATTCTCAAATGACTCTCAATGGTTTATAAATAAAGAAAACCTGCATACGTACATGCTTACCTGAACAATCATAAGCTAAACACACTGGGGGTCTGTAGTGTGGCGATACGCACGTTTTCACGTGCGTGACTCGGGTAATAAACGTGAGGTCATGGTGCGGCCGGAGGTACATTCTATCACACTCTGCTCGCCAAAGCATCTCTGTCCTTCTCTGGCGGCACGCGACAAGCACATGGGATGGTGTGGATTGGAACTGCCCAGGCATTTGGCACGAAGCACTATTGCGTGCAGAATGCGCGAGAAGCCTAAATTTAGCTCTAACTGGAGCCAGCTGGGTATGCACATTGACATTTAGTGGGACGAGAGCCCAAAGTTGCTGCTGCTGGGCCTTGCGTTTGTAGTTCATGTAACACTCAGGGGCAGGATAGGCTCCTCAGCATTGCGTGAACGATAAATAAATAAATGTATACAGCCAACATCTCGTTTTGAAAGTACTTACACTTACAGAGGGGGGGGGGGGCCTTACAATTGCAACCATATTTGTTCCAAGTTCACTTAGAAAACGAGGGATTTTTTTTTATTGATGACACTTGTGGGTGTATGAGGTGTAATTGAAGCAGAACAAATGTGCGTGCGAGTGTGAGCCATGCGTGTATTATGAATGCCCGAGTCGTTTGTTTCCAACTATTACAAAGATGAAAAGAATGTCTTTTTTGTTGGAAATATTAATAAATAAATTTGTTGAAAGCGGCTCCTTGTTTATTTGTATTTTAACAGTGCCCTTTCTCTCAAAACGTAATATCTTAATTACATTTTCAAAAAATCATGTTACTAACCAGTACAGATTAACCACATAGCTGCCCATGCCTTTTATATTTCCACACCTCTCTATTGCTTTAATCACTGGATATTATTTTATACTTCCAAGAATTCTGATGGTCAATTTGCATGCGAAAAAAAATCATGCAAGTGATGCACAAACACATTCTATACACCATGTGCCCATACATTAATTTCTCTGAAACATAATATAATAATACAACATGTTCGTATGCAAAACAAGCGTTCAGTATTTGTAAATAAAGTTACTTTCACTAGAAGACCTCTTCTGCTAGAGAATATGTCTCAATGGTATCTCGCCTACTTAAAAAAAAGCTTTCATTCATCTTAGTCGTGAACAAAGTATTCAGATTCTTAATCTATTGTATAACGGGAACTTGGTTTACGGTATGTGTATATACATACTTATGTCATTTAGTTGCAGGAAAATGTTAAACAATCGGATCAGTATAATGACAATGGCTTAGTGTTTCGTTTGTTTACATTCATATTTCAGTTTAATTTTTACTCTGCCATATTTAAATATGGCATTCTCTAAAACTTGCATGGACTTACACATTCCTATACCCAGTCTCCATAAACACGTTCACAGTGTATCTGTGCAAAGCATTGCAGTCATGAGTGAATGACACATAGTATTTACAAATGTCTCATTGGAGCCACAATGACAGACAGCTATTTTTCAATGAAGTAAGGTGCTTGGCCTGAGGTCTCTGTAATGCACTATGTACGTTATTCTACTTTGAGCCTAAAAGTCCCGTTATTGAATGGGGTCAGCTGCTCAGATTTTCTTTCTCTATGTAATTTTATTCTGTGCCTTCTCTAATCAAATCCACAATCCTCACATCTCATTAGTATGTTTGCATGGAAACGTATGTCAATCAGTAGATACACAACTAATACGTTCTCATTATAACAGACATTTCCTATAGTGGAAAAGCATTTCCATGATTATTTATAAACTGAACAACATCAAGTTTAAATTCAATTGCGCAAATAACAAAACAACGTTCATGTGTAGACAGGTGTCATGTCAAGACAGACAATAAAATGATAAGTGCCAGAGTTTCAGAACCCTGCTTTAAAATGTGTTGTTGCATATATACGTAATTATTCACTGGAACAACTTATCCTGTCATCACAATGAGTGGTGACATTGCCTTAGCTTTGGGACTTGCCCTGCTGGACTCGCCACCATTGTAAGCTGTAGGTCAGAGCCACTGCAAGAGAAGCAACTTCATTACACCCTTATGGAGTGTGGTGACGGTGTGTAGATGAACAGCCGATAGAAAGCCCATGTCATCATTAACTTTAACGTGTCATTTTTTAAAACAAATAAATAATATGCACCCAGTAGGGATGTGCCCCCAAATTTCAGATCAATCCAAAATAAATCCAATATGAGGCTTGGCTGAGAAATATCAAAGGAAACAAAAAATACATCGTTTCCGGTTTTACTGCCGAAATGGTGTCACGTGGCACCAAGTGACACCACTTGTAATAGCCAGAAGACAAAAAATATATAATACATTTTAACAAAAAATCCGAATACAAGCCAACATTTCACAAACAATCCGAAATTCTATGTTTTTAAATCCCAGTGATCATCTCAAATGAAGCCATCCTTCTTGAGACAGATCTATTTATTCATCAGAAAGGCCCATGCCTGATGTACTGTACTGCCTTGGTAAATAATTTTGTTTTGTTTATATATCAAAAAAAAAAGACAGCGTCACTTGAGACCTGCAATTTCAGGAACCCAGCGGGACACTTTAAGAGTCCTTTAGTAATAGTTTAAGGGGCAAGAAAGCCATTGGATATTAATGGTTGGGCTGTTGTAAGGGGCCTCAAAGGTCATTTTATAGATCCAGAAGGGCATTCCACCCTCTATTCTAGAGGTCAGCCATTGTGAAAATTGGACCAAAATAATGAACATGACTAGGGAATAAAGACAATTTCTGCTGAGAATTGGGAGGAAAACTGCCCGTTTACTATTTTTTCTGATGATGTGGCCACCATAAATCGGTAGAAAAGCTGCTCCTGTCAATGCATTAACCAGGTTCATATATGTGCAGTAAAGATTTTGCAAATGTACAATGCTGTATTAATTTAAGTGTGCGCTGGGAAATATGTAGTTATGCAGAGCCTATGTGCATTGCACAGACCATGACAAAGGAAGGGACTGCAACTTTTATTTTTGTTCTAGGTTTGTCCCCCTGAGGGCCTAGTTATCACTTGAGCAGACAAAGCTGGTTTCACCTGCACCAACCAAATGCACAGAATCCATGCCTTTCACTTAGCTCAAACACCATAATCAAGGGCATATTTGAAAAGTGCAATGTTAGAGTCTGAGTCTCAATGCAGGTCAGGCTGCACCCTACAGCAAAGACAAATGCCACATCATCCACTTTGCATCATTGGAATGAAGGTTAACCTCAGCCAGATTTAATCAGTTCAAGAATAAGTGCCAAATCACTTTAATCTTGAGGTCTTTTTTTAATAAGTTTACAAAACGAATATTATTTTACCACATCTTATCTTTGATTCCTCTATCACAGGATGTATCAAACCCCAATCAATTTCTATTTATTAAGTGATATGCGTGCATTGTCTAGTTTATATTGAATGGAATTAGAGATAAAAGTGATAATACGGACAAATAAAGTGGATGGCTGTATTTTGATCATTTTTGTATTGTTTGATTTCAGCAGAATATTGGCATTATTGTTACGATGTACACATTTATAGTTATTTTAGTTTTTCTTAAAAATCCAACGATTAAAAGAGGATTATTCAGAAGATTGTGATATATCTCTCAAAAACGTGGACATAAACTACGAGAGATGAGCAATAATGAGTTTGTAAATATGTGCTAACTATTGAACAGTATACAGTTGTTGAATGTGAGTAAATACTTAATTTACAAAAATAAAGCTGACGATGCCTCCTTCACCTCTGTCTTTTCACATTATAAAAAAAAAACATTTCTTATACAACCCATCAGCCGTGTGGCCTTCTGGAAGTACTTAATTTCAGCTGCACCGATTCAAGAGAAGCCTGACAACGTTCAGACAATTTTCCTGCAATGTCTCTCCTCATGTGATGCCGTATTCGATCAAAACCAGCTTGTATTGTCTTGAATCGGTGATGCCGAAATGACACACTCCCAGAAGGCCGTGTGGTTGATCGGTTGTGTAAGAAATAATAGTACTTTTTTTAACGGCAGAGATGAGTGTGTGACGGAGACATTTTGTTTGCTTTTATTTTGTTATTTATATTCTGCAGAACAATGCTCATGATAATTACAAATAGATGTACTGTATATGTGGAAGTTTTACTAGAGTAATGTGCATTTTCATGCACAATTAATTATTATTAATCTATAGCAAAGTTACATGATATTTCCTTATTAAGGATATGTTTTTTTAGCTTTAATAATGTTTTGAAAGGTTTTTACAAAATAATGATTTGACATTCGACAGGCATTGCGATGGATAAACCAATCTAATAAATGAATAAAAACAGCTCTCTAAAATAAATGACAATGTTCCTACAATGTCTCCTCATATGTGGCAAAATTACTTTCAATATGATATCATTTATGTAAGCATTGTGGCTCTTTTGTTGAAATCATTAAAACTCTCTTGTCAGATTGCAAATCAGAAATATACTGTCCACAACTATAGATGTGTAATAAACGACTCTGGACCACGATGTCTGTCCCAGTGTCCTTTATTATTCGGTTCGTGCTGTACACCCACACGGCTGTCTTGACTCGGTAGCTTCTCCACGGTGCTGACTCCACTGTCAGCCCGATCCACAACAGCAGCTCCGCTGCTGTTTCTCTCACACAGCCCCCTTTGGCTGTACTCGCTGCTGCTCTTCTCCCTCCGCAGCTCTCACAGCTTCTTGCTCTCTCTCTCTCTCTCCGCAGCTCCTCCTGGCAGCCACACCGCTGCCTCTAACACACAGCCTTCCTGGCTGTACTCTCCTCTCTCTTCGTCGCTCCTGCGACTCTCTGCAGCCACACCGCTGCCTCTAACACACAGCCTTCCTGGCTGTACTCTGGGGTCGGCCCCCGCTCGCCGGCGGTGCCTCCCTCCTCTCGTTCGCCCTCGTGGCCTCACCCTTTTCCATTCACCACCGGACTGCCTTCCTCTTCCGGTTTACCCGCTTAAAGCCCCGAACCTTCCCCCCACGTCACATGACTCCACCCCCCGTGACGTCACCTCCGGAAGGTCGCTTACGCCCGCATTACACCACCCTCCCCCGTAGAAAAATCCCAGCCGACCTCGGCTGACCAATAGCAAATCGTAATGCGGCGAACCGAGCTTCCCCCCCTAAAGGACACTAAGCATTTAATGTAACAACAAGAACAACAACAACGCAAAGCACAACAACGCACATCCGCATGTCGTACACGACAGCCCCCCGGCCCCAGGATAGAGATGATGTAATTCCGGGCCGCTTAAGAAACCCCCAATAATTACCCAAATAACCGCGATGGACGCCCCAGTATTTACATTTGAACAGCAATATTATTTACACGTGAAAACAACAACAACAAAAAAAAAAATTCTGCTCTTACCCACCAGCAGTCCTCCCTTGAGGACCAGCACAGACCTCAGACGTACACAGCATGTACCCACAGTCACTCTCAACAAACCAACAAAACCCCTAATCGCACACCCTCGCGTGGAGAGCCACGCTCCCCAGCGGTAACGTTTAACTCGCCGTAACCCTCACCGTGGTCGTCAACCCACGGCAACATCCATTTACCATACTCTCGGCTAGTGCCATTTCGGGGATGAGCAGCACTCGGCCATGCTCCTCCCTTACTATCCCATCAGCGATGGACACACACCAGCCTCTTATAGTCTGACGCTTTATAGCCAAGGGAAGATCAATCCCTCGGCAAGGCCAGATATCAACGACCCCCCCCATGGGGTAATGTTCTCTTATAGAGACAATAACGCCCTAACCCAATCCCGTGAGCCCCCGGCACACCAGGTTCAGTCTGCCACCGCACAACTGAACCATGACTCCCCGAGCCATATGAGCACACGGCCCATTAGTTTAAGACATACCACGGAGGTTCCGCCTCCGGGCTGTCAGGTCAGCCATCAGCCATAGGCCAACGTGACCACCACTCTTGCATCACCCAATCAACAATGGCAGGCATAACAGATGGAATATTTGCCCCACCGAGGTTTTTCCCGCGCGCTCACAATGGCGGCCCCCTTCGCCCAGCGCGTTCGCGCAATATCTCGCGCGCACTCAAAATGGCGGCCCTTTCCGCAAAGCGCATCGACGCCATACCCCGCGTGTGCGCAAAATGGCGGCCCAACGTGCGAACACGTGGCCAGTTTTCTCCATTCGTGCACCCCAGCTTCCCTTTGCTGGGGGTCACAAATTGCTTCCCCCGTCTTATTGTAACAATCCCAACAACGATAGACGCACAGCCCCAGCTTGCTGCGCGCAGCAGTCATATCGGGGAATTTTTAACCAATATTTTACCAACCACATTGGTTACACAACCCAACTCGCAAAGCAACTCGTGGCTGCATGCGATCAACCGAATACGCGACGCAACTTTGCGCCAATTTACGGTCCCATTAGCATTAACCTTTGAGACACCCACAACGGCGTCATCACGCACCCTCAAAGCGCGCTCTCTCTCTCACAAAGCGCTGTTACCCATAATATACACAAAATCGCGTGTACATAACATCCATACGACCAAATAATAGGGTCCCCCTCGAATTTGTTACCAATTTCCAAACAGGTACGCACAATTAATAACATCCCAATCCCAATAGTCAATCAATGCATCGCACCCCATAACCGTACAGAACGGTGTAACAGCACATACAGTCAGCATATCGCGATCACACGCGTACATTTAAGCACAATAGCAAACCGATCTGCAGGTAACCAACACACCATTAATCCAGTCGTAACATTGCAGCAACAACACAAATATTCTCTCTCTTGCAACAACCACATCGCACATAGCACCTCGCAGCACAATACACCAAAAAAAATATATATATTTTCCAATTAAGCCCATCGCACAAGGTAACCCACGAGATGATACAGCGCAAGATACCCGACGCTCCCGAGTTAATAATTAACTTCGACATCAATATAACAACTCCACACCGCAGCGCACACACTCAATTTAACACTCAGCAAGCACAGCATACTCTCCGTCCATTCTCAACACACGTACACACTTTAATTGACACCGAGCAACAAGCAGATAGCGCGTTCATCGTTATTACACACACATACACACTTTCCGAACCGCGCTCCGCACAATCGAGTCATGAGAGAACAAAATCGCCCCCACCCGGCCCTCGAAAGATGGGTGAGGTGTGTGTAAAGGCCGGTTGCGTATCGTTACGACCCGCCCGGGGCTGCAGCAAGAAGAGGATGGCAGGGCGGCAACTTGAGTCGTCTCGCAGAGCTCGTTCGGCGACTTGACTGCGCCGTTGTCACGCACCCGAGCCAGGACGGGAGAGCTCCCGCCCCAGCAGCTGTAGCGTCGTCGTCCTCTCCTCGCAGCTCCCCCTCGCAAAACAGCAGCTCACAGCAGGCTGCTCTCCCCGCGGCACCTCCAGATGGCAGCGCAAGGCTGCCTCTCCGCCGCGATGTTGAAGATGGCGGCGTCTCCCCGCCGCGGTGAAGACAAGATGGCGGCTTCCCGCCGTTTCTCCCCTGCCACGCCCAAGATGGCGTCTTCGTGCCACGTGGCAGATGGCGCTGGCAGCGCAGGCAAGGCGTCGGCCTGCAGACCACCATCGGCTTTCCCCTCTGCCGTCGTCGGCGTGGTGAGCTCACACGGTTTCGCCAGCACGATTTTCCAGGTCTCCAGCTGCGCCATCTGTCTCAATCGTAAGTCGGATGATGTAGCAGATGATGGCACAGGAATATTCTTTCTTCCGAGCCGTCTTGACAAGCCGTTTCACTTCTGACACCAGTGTAATAAACGACTCTGGACCACGATGTCTGTCCCAGTGTCCTTTATTATTCGGTTCGTGCTGTACACCCACACGGCTGTCTTGACTCGGTAGCTTCTCCACGGTGCTGACTCCACTGTCAGCCCGATCCACAACAGCAGCTCCGCTGCTGTTTCTCTCACACAGCCCCCTTTGGCTGTACTCGCTGCTGCTCTTCTCCCTCCGCAGCTCTCACAGCTTCTTGCTCTCTCTCTCTCTCTCCGCAGCTCCTCCTGGCAGCCACACCGCTGCCTCTAACACACAGCCTTCCTGGCTGTACTCTCCTCTCTCTTCGTCGCTCCTGCGACTCTCTGCAGCCACACCGCTGCCTCTAACACACAGCCTTCCTGGCTGTACTCTGGGGTCGGCCCCCGCTCGCCGGCGGTGCCTCCCTCCTCTCGTTCGCCCTCGTGGCCTCACCCTTTTCCATTCACCACCGGACTGCCTTCCTCTTCCGGTTTACCCGCTTAAAGCCCCGAACCTTCCCCCCACGTCACATGACTCCACCCCCCGTGACGTCACCTCCGGAAGGTCGCTTACGCCCGCATTACAGATGTATACTCTACAGATTCTCACATTCGACATTATTTACATGATTTATACAATCTTGTGTGTAGTAGCCTACAAATACGTACCTTTGTTATAATATATGTTCATTATAATTTTACTGAGATATAGGAATGTCAGAACATTAGTTGTTGTCATGTATTGTCCAATAACACAATGCCAAGGAAGATTGCAGCGTCTATAAATCCTGCTGGCTGCATCTTCTCAGAATAGAATACACAGTGGTCTATAAGTGCACCATTATACGTCCAGTGGGGCGCCAGAGTGGTTAGAGCCCAGTTGGGGTCGACTCAGAATGTTATACCTCCATGATTATAGGGGTTAGTTCAATACGAGAAAAAGTCAGTGGTGGTTTTTCCTAGAGATTAACTCACCCGGCCATAGGAATGTGGAATGCACAGTTTGCACGGGAGCTGTAAACAATAAATACGCTCCTCTTGGGAATCCATTTTGACTTTGTGCACTTCTATATATATTGTCACTGTTGCCACGCCGAAGCTGCATGTTTTACTTGCTGCAATTTGACACGGACGTGTTCCCCACCAGTTCAGCACAGAGGTGTCTGGCATCTGCAATTTTCAAAAAGGGATTTTTTTTTTTTAATTTTGAATGAAATTCCCAGTTGGAGGGCAGAAACAACCCATCTTTCATCATTTTCTCTGTGGGAAGTCAAGGGTGGTTGTTCTATGGAAAATTGGCCCCACCATAGGGAGCAGTGGTGCAGTGATTAGCACAGTGCACTGAACCCGGTGACTGGACTTTGATTCCTGGCTACTATTGATATTAGTCGCGTGTAATATCTAAACCAGTCCTGGGCACTCTTTCTTATCAACCTGCACTACATAGCCTTGTGAAGTACGGTCAAACAACCCCTATGACCAATACAACACGACAGTAATTTGCATTTCCATACACAATTCATTATAATTAACAGGCATTGTGATGGATACACCTGAATAATAAATGTATAAAGTATGTAATTTCAATTGAAAATGTATTTATGTAGAACTGCTTTTTGTGTTTAGTTTGTTGTTCTTCCCCCGCACCTCCGATTAGCACGGTTGGCTACGTACGGTGCAAAGTTAAACATACATACAGCACGAGGAGGCCTTCATCGAGCAGTGGATGACAAAGAGCTGTGCATGAAAATGATGATCTGTTCATTAGAGCTGGATGTTGGATTGCTATTGATCTTTTTAATTTTATTGCTTCTTAAAAAAAAATCATCTTGGGCTATGTGCCCTGCCTCTCAATCGCCTCGGATTGCAGATTATGTCACAGGGTTTTCAATCTTCACTTTGAAGCAGACAATATGTTTTAGCAATTTCCCTGCAGAAATTACCTGATGGCTGTGAGAATTGACTTGTCGACTTTGTGGAAACCGGCTCAATGGGAGGTGTGAGAATCGGGTCCAGCTGTCCAATCCTAGTCACACATTCTGAAGGCCAAGGGCAGTTGCACTCACCAGCAGAGCTTTGCCTGGAATTTCAATATATACCATTATTCTTTGGTTCTTTCGGTTAAGTCACGTCTAAAAATAAAATAATAAATTAAAATAATAGCGACGTTTCGATTGCAACACAAGCAATCATCATCAGGCATAAAAGAAATAGCAATAAAAATCTAACTAGAAAACTATAGACAGACATACAAGCAGACAGACATCACAAGGACACAGAGAGAGGACACATATCGGCACAGAGAGAGGGGTCGTTTCTGTGACGGTCCCTTAAATATAGAGAGGGGGGGCGGGGACGGAGAGAGGGAGGGGGCAATAAAAATTAGCATATCAATGAGTGGACGGCAACGTCTTGCTGCTGCGCAAGTAAGATGACGACGTGGCACGGCACACAAGCTTGAAAATTAGGAGAAAGGCACACTAAAATTAAATAACCTCGCAAAATATCGAAATGTGATGTAATGCAACACAGAGAGTCGGTCAACACACAATTAACGCATAGCCTGGTTGATTACGTATTTCAAAGATTGCTAAGTTAGAATTTAAGTGTGAACATTCCAAAAGAGAGGACACAGGCAGAGAGAACAAATAGCCAGAGAGAGAAAAAAGATAAGCTTAAAACTTCCCCGTAGAAGTGGTTCAATCTTAATTTTGGAGCTTTCGTGACTGCAGGAATTATTCTTTGGTTCTTTCGGTTAAGTCACGTCTAAAAATAAAATAATAAATTAAAATAATAGCGACGTTTCGATTGCAACACAAGCAATCATCATCAGGCATAAAAGAAATAGCAATAAAAATCTAACTAGAAAACTATAGACAGACATACAAGCAGACAGACATCACAAGGACACAGAGAGAGGACACATATCGGCACAGAGAGAGGGGTCGTTTCTGGGACGGTTCCTTAAGTATAGAGAGGGGGGGCGGGGACGGAGAGAGGGAGGGGGCAGAGAAAATTAGCATATCAATGAGTGGACGACAACGTGTTGCTGCTGCTGCGCAGCAGCAACACGCTGCAGCAACACGCTGCGCAGCAGCAACGCGTTGCCGTCCACTCATTGATATGCTAATTTTCTCTGCCCCCTCCCTCTCTCCGTCCCCGCCCCCCCTCTCTATATTTAAGGGACCGTCACAGAAACGACCCCTCTCTCTGCCGATATGTGTCCTCTCTCTGTGTGTCCTTGTGATGGCTGTCTGCTTGTATGTCTTTCTATAGTTTTCTAGTTAGATTTGTATTGCTATTTCTTTTATGCCTGATGATGATTGCTTGTGTTGCAATCGAAACGTCGCTATTATTTAAATTTATTATTTTATTTTTAGACGTGACTTAACCGAAAGAACCAAAGAATAATTCCTGCAGTCACGAAAGCTCCAAAATTAAGATATACCATTATATTTATTTATTATTGACTACATTGAAGAGTCGCTCTTTATCTCAGTTTCATTAATACCTAAATAGGTTTTAAAGTTCACATTGCAGTAATCATACAAAAGAAATTGCAACGACTTATCTCATTGTGGTCTACTTTTGCAAAGTCCTTAATCTCAATACATTCCACAAAGCGTGCTTCTTAATGCATTGCAGTACTGGCCAATGTCAGAGATTCGAATAATGAACCAATGAAAATGGCATTCATGACCAGTGTGTCAATCACAAGGCTTCCAAACTGTCAAATACATATGGAAATACCAAAAAATAAACATGAAGTATACAGCTCAATCCGAGTAAAGTAGTTTCCTGCTCAAACAAGCATGGGGTGGGTGCTTTACTCTTGTTTAGAGGCCTAAGACAATGGTCGGAATTCCACTTTGTTATGGTCGAGATAAGCTATCCATAGAACAATCATTATCGACTTCACAAGATGGTACTCGACTCATGTCCGTTTTTCTCCAATCCCAGAGGTCTGAAGGGTTGAGGGGAATCCTGGCTATCCGATTGCAAGTTCCACACTTTAACCAGTGTCATGCAGCTAAAATATCTTTGATTTAATAATAGAATGTTACATTTCTATGCAAATGAAGAAAATACGTTATATAACTGGATACATGAGGTATTACAGTGATTTACATCGGTGCAGAATAAACTACATTTGTTCATACCATTTGGTCTACACTGTTTCTACTTATAGGAAAAATATGTAAATATATGTAATACCTTAACATGAAGAGCTCTCACTGGTGCTGTATTCCAATTACCAGTGCATTCACTATAAAAACACTTCTAACGACCCTCAATATCCTTTATTGCTGTCACAAATATTAACTCGCTGATCTTAGAAACTATTGTTTTAGTTTATTTATTCCAGCCAAAACTGCCTTTTAATTTCCAATGACTGTCCTGACTATGAAAGGTCATGTCTTTTCTAGTGTACCTTTTGTCGTGAAGCAATAATATTAAGGTTTCAGGCTCAGAGCACTCAGCCAGTAACATCTGTGATCCTGGGTTCCGATGTAGGTGGCCATCCATGATTACACCAGCTTCTCATGTGCATTAGGTTGGTCTTCGCCCCGAGTCACTTAATACTGCACACACACAAAAATAATATTGATCTGGATTTTTACTTAATTTTGGCTAAACTCCAGCTCTGAGAATTAAAATACAAGTTTGGCTGTCATGGGTAGATGATTTCTCTGCAGCAGTGCGTGTGGGGAAGTGCCTCCCCCCCCCCTTGTGTGTGTCGATAAACAAGCAGAGGCAGTTCTCTGAGATCATCTTCCGTAAGCCCTTCTCTCTAGCACGGGGAGATGCACACAAAATCTACGAACTTGACACCTTGTCTCCACGACATAATGCCGATGACATATTTTGAATTAATAATATATTTACTGTTTGCACTTTCGAATCCCTGGAACTTTTTAAAGACAGATGTAATAACCTATTAAGTATTTACGTTGCATATAATGATTCTAACGGTTACATTATTTACGTTTCCATAAACTACTGCCTAGTTTTTTTTTCCAGATTTGAAGCTTTCGTGACTGCAAGGATTCATGTTCTTTGGTTTTTTCGGTAAAGTCACGTATGTAAAACATTAAAATTAATAAAAGTAAAATAAAAATAAAATAAAAATCACGACGTTTCGGAGGCAACACAAGCTTCCGTCTTCAGGTGGAACCGTCACATCACGATAGCTGTATCAAGTGAGAGAAATTCCAAGAACACAGTATTTGTATATATACTGGTTGAGGGTGGGAGGAGTCATCATGGATAAAGATTCATACAACAACAAAATCCTATACCTACTTAATGATGGAAGTTACTCCAAAATTAAAAACGATCCTACTTACAGCCTAACGACAAAAACTAACAATCATCACGAGTTCGACTTCCCTAATCAAACCAACCAAACGTCCCTCTCTAAAACCATCGGCGGCAAGACCTCCCAGACTCTATGGTCTTCCCAAGATCCATAAAGAAGGCACCCCGCTACGACCCATCGTGTCGACGATCAACTCTCCTACATACAAACTGGCCCGGTTTCTATCAGATACTCTGCTTCCCTTCACAGGCAAGACCTCTTCGGCAGTACTCAATTCAACCCAATCAGTCTCTATGGTCAAGGACATAGTACTATCTCCTGATGATATCCTCGTCAGTTTTGATGTAGTATCTCTGTTTACCAAGGTCCCAGTACCTGACACCCTAACAATAATGGAGGACTTGGTCTAACATGGATTGAATTCGGATGTACCTGCGCTAGTTAGGCATTGCCTCACCAACACTTAATTTACCTGGAATGGCACCTTCTACAAACAAAATGAGGGTACCCCTATGGGCTCCCCCTTGTCACCAGTGATAGCCAACATGTTCATGGAAAAGGTTGAATCAGACGCCATCCAGACATCCACCCTGCGTCCTTCCCTGTGGAAGAGGTATGTGGATGACACTTTTGTCATTTGGCCACATGGCCTCCCAGCATTGAACCACTTCTTGGACCACATCAATTCCAGCCACCCATCCATCATATTCACCATGGAAGTGGAGAAAGATGGTAAACTACCATTCTTAGATATTCTGTTTGAGAGGAGACCTGACAGATCCTTGGGACATTCTGTCTACAGGAAAGCCACCCACACAGATTCCTACTTGAAACCCGATTCCCACCACCACCCATCTCAAAATAATTATCTCATCAAAACGCTATACCACAGAGCTCATGGCATTTCTGACCAACACCACCTGTCCAGTGAATTAAGACATGTACATCGGGCCCTCAGGATGAACGGATACTATGACCGCACCATCCGCCAAGCTGTTTCTCCCACCATACAGAAACAGCCACATGAAACTCCGATCAAAACTATCACGTTACCATACATAGCAGGCGTGACCAAAAAGATCTCCAAAATTCTAAACAAACGTAAGATTCAAGTCCGATTCAGTACAGTACATAAAATCCGTGATCTAATTCCATCTGTGAAAGATGTCATTCCTGACTTACAATACCCTGGAGTCTACAAACTGAGTTGCAGTTGTGGTGATTGCTACATTGGAGAAACGACACGTCATATCTCTGATCGTGTCCGCAAGCACAAGTCAGATCTGAAACACGGCAAAACTGATTCTTCCGCCGTTGCCGATCATTGCTGCAACGCTGTGGGCTCTCATGAAATTGTCTTTTCCGAGACTAAGGTGCTCTGCAAGCCTCCTGGCTACCATCAAAGGTTTGTACACGAGGCCATCCAAATATACAAACACAGACATAATTTCAACCGTGATGATGGGTACAAACTTAGTAATCATTGGAAAGATGTTATTAACCATGCAAAAAAGATTTAACTACACATATTTGGAGCATTCCTGGCAGCGATTTCAGCCGCACCACCCCTACATAATAATAGGCTCAGTCAACCATTCTACACAACAAAGACTCATTTCCTGGCAGCGATTTAAGCCGCACCACCTCTACATAATAATAGGCTCAGTCAACCATTCTACACAACAAAGACTCATTTCCTGACAGCGATTTAAGCCGCACCACCTCTATATAATAATAGGCTCAGTCAACCATTCTACACAACAAAGACTAATTTCCTGGCAGCGATTTCAGCCGCATCATCTCTACATAACAAAAAATGATCAGTCCCTTTTACACGCACCTTTACATCATCCGCACCTAGTTTACACAACAAAGGCGCATTCCTAACAGCGTGCTTCAGCCGCACTGAACCTCACAAAAATAATATTCAGGGCCTACCTTGGCTCCTCCCACCCTCAACCAGTATACATACAAATACTGTGTTCTTGGAATTTCTCTCACTTGATACAGCTATCGTGCTGTGACGGTTCCACCTGAAGACGGAAGCTTGTGTTGCCTCCGAAACGTCGTGATTTTTATTTTATTTTTATTTTACTTTTATTAATTTAAATGTTTTACCTACGTGACTTTACCGAAAAAAACCTAAGAATACTGCCTACTTTAACCGCTTTGTTTACTGTATTTTTTACTTAAATTTGTATATACTCTTTTTGTATAGTACTGTAATTTGCTTATACATATTACCTTTAGTAATCTGTCACAATTCTAATACAACCAAACACTTGCCACTTTTCCACCTGAATATTATGACAGCAACTATCCTCTACTCTATATGGCAGGGCAAAGCATTCACATTATAATATTGATCGTAGAGCCACTACAGACAGCAAGTGTAGCATGGTGTCAGAAGAACATATGATCTGATAAGCTAGGGCTTAGCTGTTGTATGGTGATTCTATCTTATCCGATTCCACAATTATGACAAAAAAGTTTTTGATTTCTTTCCAAGGATTTCGCACTCAGACCTTAAGTGGAAAGGTCACATACACCCTTGCGATGAAGCAGTCTCTAAAGTACCGCATTTTCCCGCATATAACCCGCGTGGTATACCACTTTTTACAAACAAAACATGACCCTGGAGGTGCGGGCTATTCCAATTATTTGTTTTAATGGTATGACTATCCACTATGCAACACTTACCTTTGACTAAAGCACCGCAGAATAAACCACTCACACTAAAATTGCACATTTTATCACATTTTAAATTATTTGAATTGTTTGTACAATGAAACGCCAATGTTTGAAGTGGGCGCACTTTGTTTACCGTAATACTTTCAGTGGCTGTAGGGGGGTGCGAAAGTTTCAGATGAGGCTATGCATTGCACAATGGGAAGGGCCTTAACAATCGTCTACCAGACGTGGAATCATAATTGCTGTATCCCATAGGCCGCTGCTATTGACTGAGCACTATACAGTCACGACCATGAGCTTTGTTTCAAACTTCTAATGGCTTTGTTGCCAGGAGGCAATGGCGTTACCGTAGTGCCGCTATTGTCTGCGCAGTGCGCGATCTACCAGTGATAAAACTGTACAGGGGTAACTACCGGTTCAGTAGCTGTAATATGATGAGGTCGAATGCTGGTAAGCCGAACAGTACGCTTATCTACCAGTTATGTATTATTTATTTATTGGATATTTACTTTTGTTACTTATTTACTGTTTTAAGTTCACGCGTTTCTGGTTAGTTTGTTTTCTTTGTGCACGTTATGATTTTAATGTTAACAATTGATAGTGGAATGTATTACAAATGTAAACTTTGTATTAATATGATGGAATTAAGCTGCGGTAACGACGTTAAAGACGTGAATGCATGCGGGGTATATGGAGGTGCGGGCTATCTGAAATGTGTTTTACACAAAACGATATTTTTGCGGGGTATATGCGTCTGCGGATTATATGCGTATGCGGGCTATATGCGGGAAAATACGGTAAACTCCACATTTCTAGCTTTAGCAAATGATCATCTTAAGAAATTAATTGCCTGAAACACATGTGGAGGCATAAACCAATTTTGACTTCCTCAAAGGGAAACTCTGCCGCATCCTAATTAAAAAAAAGATACAAGCAAAAGGAGAAAAAAGGATGAGTGGTAAACGGTTTAATTTTACTTTTAGAGGAACTCAAATGTCCCAGTGTCATAAAATGTCAGCAGCAATGCCTTTCATCAGTGCTCCACTTCAAAAGAGAGGGGGATTTTTTGTTATCCTACTGTAGCCATCATAAACTCCCAGGGGGGGGGGGAGAACTGGCCATTTCTGTAAAAGTGAAGTCCAACAGAGTAATACAATCCTCGGAGAAATGACCATGACAAATCCGTGCTAGATTTCTACACCTCAGCCAATGTTAAGTCTTGTGGATTTGCCAGCAGCAGTGATCCTGTGCTATGTTTCCACCAAACCACTCATCCAAGAGGCACGGCAATGCGGGAGCAATTGGTGCCACTTAAGGATTTGTTCACAGCAGGAGGTGGTTGTTGTACATTTAAAATGAGGCCCCTTATCCACAACTGATTGTAATTCTTACTGAAGTTACAAAAAATAAACACTGTACACTCATATGTGTATATACTCGGTTTTAGAGGTACAGCACTGCTATAATCGTGAACACCACAATAAACATGATTTGTCTTATGTATTGCACATCTCTTTATTTAGCCGTTTCATCTATATTTTCAAACGTGCATAATTATGCTGTACCCATTATTATTAACATGTGTAGTGACTAATTCTGAGGCACTTTTATTTAATGGGCACCATCGGGATAATACACACTCTACGTGGGTACACACTATTACTGTTGCTAGCCTATACAAAACACTAACTGTCTAACACTGATGGCACTGAACGGAGACAGCCAACAACTATCTAGCAGCGCAATATCGAGTGAAGACGGCAGCGACGATGGTGACGAGACGAGAGTGATGATGGCGATGACGAGATGGTAACGACGACGATCTTGAACAGCACGATGGGGATCCCACTTCCAGCAACGGCCACGAGGTCCTCGCTCCGTCCCGGCCACGCCTCCTCTCTGGAACCTACTAGCGGGTTCCTGAGGCTTCCCGATGGGCCCCACTCTCAGACCTTTCCCCTAGATGTCCCCCTCTCGTATCTATCATAGCCGGCTAGCGTGGGTACTGCCATACACCGCAGTTACCCTTTTTTTGCCAGCAGCCAGTGCTATGCCACTACACAAGTAAGGGTCATTTTAACATATTTTTTTCAGTTTCCCCACTTCCAGCTCTTATTTATGGCTACTCTATTTGCTTTATTATTTAGTTTTTCATCAGAAAATGTTTTTCAAGTATTATTCTTCTCCTTCGCTGATGTGAAATGAGGTAAGAAACCAATAATTACTGTAATTACAATATGCAATACCGTATTATAGTGCATGTGTTCCTACTTCAGCAAATTATACCGTGTGTAGTGCTCAGAGGTCGACCGTCAGGGCCAGCAAGGCCTTCTCTGCTGACCTAGAGATTGTCAGAATCCCCAAAATAATATTTTTTATAATTGAATTTATATTTTCATTAATGCTCTATGTATCCAATCAGATTTTCCACCTGTGTTGTCTCCGCCTCTCCTAGTGAAAAATCTACCCAGAAGCAAATTGGGACGATGTTGTTGATTGTCACATTCTTTAACCAATCAGATTTCGAGTTTGCCATGTTGGGCGTATTTGACACGCCGGAGCCTTCTAGCTGGCCTAGCCGCCTAAGTTAGCATTTTTCGTGTGATGTGATAGGAGGGCCAGTCAGCTAACTGAAGTAAAACTAGCTAGCAGGTAACGTAGCATCAGATTTATTTAAACTTTCGTGATGTTTAGATTTTTAGATGTAGTGCTTTATATTTTTTTTGTGGGGAAGCCTGTTAAATCCTTATTGTGTTATTTGTGTTTTATGTAATTTTTGCTTGCTTGGTGGTCGTATGAGTAAATGTGACTGGTTGTTGTGAGTTTATTCTTGTTTCTTTGGTAATGACATTGATTTGGGCTATGCGATGTCTATTTGTGATGCAGCATCCTGTCATACTGCATAATAGTGGTACATCCTTGATGGTTTCAGTCACCGTGTATTCATGTCTCTGCAATTGAACCTTATGGCGGTCTCTTGATGGTCGGCGATGCGGCAATCGACTCATCTCGACGAGCTGTACACGATGCACTATGGTGCATACGAGCGTTCAGGGTTTCAGCGCAATCGTCCTCGCTGCGTTTCGACATCGCGGAGTAGCACTGATTTCGGATTGATTGGTACCCCAGTCGCGGAAGTTAAGTACACCCCTGGAAAAAATAGTGTCCCAGAAATAAAATATTTCATTGCCTCTGCCATTTTGTATTATTTGGTACCCTGGATACCGCCATGAGGATCAATTAGTGTATTGTAACTCTCATAGGTGTTGAGCCTCATGTTAAATAACTTTATTCCATTCGATAAAGGTTACTGTCACTGTGAATATGGGGTGGTTACGTCGAATGACAATAGCCTATAGCCCTAGTGTCATGGTAAGGTTATTTGAAGGTGGTTCAATTGCGGGGGGATAGCACTGAAGGCCTAGGTGTAAAATACACGGTAGTGCTGTGTATCGAGTCATTTAGCACCCAAATCTCAATGTTCATTTCAGGCCAAAATTAAAGTGTAGAGTCCAGATATGAAATGAAAATGCACGTAAATGTGGGACTTAAGTAAAATAGCGAACGTCAAGGTAAGTCTTGTGAAAACTATATAAAAAAATGGTCTATAGTATTTGCTTACTTGATTAATTTTACAATACATGTGATGTATTTATACTCTTTGGTTTTTTCGGTAAAGTGATGTATCTAATTGTACAGAAATCAAGTGACGAGACATTTGACCAAGTGGATTCAAGTGTGGTCTATGACACTGGCATGTAAGTGGTCCATCGTTTTTTATCCTTGTCCACATATAACATAAAGCAGCCACGTATAGCTGCATATGCACCAAATTTAACTATATCACATGGACAGCAAGACGAATGCCTTGAGGGTACCTTAGCCAATTGTAGGTACGCTTATGACTTATATGACTGTAAATGCACAAGGCTAAGAGAGCCAGACTATAGCACCTTTTGATTATTAGGATTCGATGTTAATGGGTTGTGGCTCAAAGAACCAGCACCAGGAGTGGTACAGTGGTGGGTGACCTCATACAGCAGTGCACAATGCAGTATATTTCAGCACTTTGTAATGTTAGCTTTAACTATCCTTCCATGTTATTAATGTCACACTGGTTAATGGAAATGATAATACACTGCACAGCTTGTTTTTATTAACTATATATAGATCTACTTTCAATACAGCCATGCATTTATTTCATGGCATCCTCATTATTGTTTTAATTCAAGGTGTCAGTAACCTTAAGGACAATTTGTGAAGGTGCAGCAATAGGTTATCTATCATTGCCCTTTAACACCTTTTAATTGGATACTCGATGGATGAGAGAAAACAATGAAATAACAGGCTTGGGTGGTTGGAGTATAGTAAAATTAGAATGGTGATGCCAAAGCCAACATTTGTCCAAGCTTTGCTACACACCGTTTTCTTCACGAGTACACTTGTATAGAACAGTTTTATTCTCTTGTGTAGTGACTGGGAATGTCACTGTGTGGTGCCGGGCCTGCGAGGCCACGGCGGAATGTATACTATTGTGTGTACACTCTGGACATGGGGCGTAGTACCAGCCCTAGTGGGGGCTTGGGTGAGCGCTGGTTAAGCACGGTGGCACCATGCACAGCGTGTGGTGCGGGCTCCCGTTGAGAGAGCGAGAGAGTGTCAGCCAGCTAGGGTTACGTTGGGGGCATGATACTCTGGCTGACCTGGGGACATGTGACCGGATGATACTGGAGGGGGACCACTGGTGGAGGGGGCCAATGGTTGGTCACATGGTCCGAGAAGAACTCTCGAGAGCCTTCGGGCAAGGGCGAGAGAGATCGAGAAGGTGAGCGGGGCGAGAGGCGGAGCCAGCGCCAGTCCGGCCCGATATAAGGGGGGCCATGTGAGGGGCTCGGGGTTCTTACTGTTGGAGAGGCAGGAGATCCACGCCAAGCTTGAAGAAGCCTCCAGCCACGCGGTCCGGGACCCAGTTTGTGGTCCGGACCGGGATAGTGGAACCGTGTCTAGTTCCGCCGTAGCGTGGTTAGTTGGGTGGTCACCACTCGAGAGTGTGTTGTGTTAATAGCTTGGAGTATTTCGATTTAAAGCTTTCGTGACTGCAGGGATTCATCTTCTTGGTTCTTTCGGTAAAGTCACGTAGAAGGGAAGTAATAAAATAATAAAAGTAAACATAATAAAATAAAATAATTCTCACGACGTTTCGGCTACAATGCAAGCAGCCGTCTTCAGGTGAAGAATGAGACACTACCAAGCTAGGAGCTTATATATAAGCTGGGTTGGAGGTGGAAGAGCGCCTTAACAAAAAAAAAGAATGTGCATATGAAGAGGAATTTAGCATATTCATGGAAAATGCATAGGAGGTGGGCGGGGGGGGTTTCAAAGTCATATTATGCCCATGCATTATGCAGGATCAGCAGCACCAAGGGGGGCTGCAGGGAGTAGCATTAATAAAGGAAAGGAATGTTAATGATATGTAGCTGCAGTTACTAAACAACTACGTAGAGAACTAAAGTATAAACTACATAAAAAACTAAAGTATAAACTGCATAGCACCATCAGTATACTTACTATACTCTACAATAAGCTGAGTTACTAACAGCAGATGTATTACTTTCCTTTGTTAATGCTACTCCCTGCACCCCCCCTTGGTGCTGCTGATCCTGCATAATGCATGGGCATAATATGACTTTGAAACCCCCCCGCCCACCTCCTACGCATTTTCCATGAATATGCTAAATTCCTCTTCATATGCACATTCTTTTTTTTGTTAAGGCGCTCTTCCACCTCCAACCCAGCTTATATATAAGCTCCTAGCTTGGTAGTGTCTCATTCTTCACCTGAAGACGGCTGCTTGCGTTGTAGCCGAAACGTCGTGAGAATTATTTTATTTTATTATGTTTTACTTTTATTATTTTATTACTTCCCTTCTACGTGACTTTACCGAAAGAACCAAGAAGAGGAGCTTGGAGTATGTTGTGCTAAGAGTTTAATAAAACGTGTTGCTCCCAAGACAACGTCTGCGACTCAGTTGGACTCACTACACTTGTACTCATCAGCTGTTTCTGTCTAAGCCGCTCATGAGTTGTGCTTCTTCCTTTGATTAATGAAACATTTCACCTCACCTGCTCCAGAGTCAAAATACTATCATAGTCTACATTACATGTAGTTCTCGCCTATTTCGGTATTGTGAAGAAAAAACATACCTACAAGAGATATTGTGCATTTTTTTGCACCTAATAGGTGGCAGCCCTAGGCCCTGGTTGAGTAAAAGCTGATCATTGTTACAGGTGGCAACAGAAGATTTCATGACTCACACTCTGTTTAGGAATTAACGCCAGTTCATCATCCATTTAAGGTAGATATGAGTACCACTTTATGAAATTAGCAATGGTCGTTATACTGAAATACTGGCCCCTGTCATACAAATGTGGATTTCCACAACTGACTTAAGGCTGCCAATGGAGCACTGACTAATGGCCAGATGTAGTGTCTATTTAAAATAACAGTTGTAATAATGATCACTGCAGGTGTAACAATTCACTGAAACATATTGATCCTTGAGCTTGAAAAATACACGTATCAAATTTATCGTGTGCATTTGGTATGTCTTGTATTTATTGTTCCTGTATTGGATTTACATGACGTGTCGTAGCCAGTGGTGGCTGCTAGTGGCTGCTGTAGTCACCACAAGGTTAACCAAATTAATTGACTATTAAATTGATTCACGACCTCTAATTGTGAGAATTATATCAAGGCACCATGGGGTTGAATAATTAGACCTCTTGACTTAAATGTGAGGCAGAATATCTGTAAATGAAATACTACATCCATCACTAATTACTGCAATTACCATCTACTCAGACATAAACATTTGTTAGTAACTTAAAATAAACTTGATACATATACATTAAAAAGGGGTTGTTAAACAACCAACATCTTGTAAATGCACGGGCTTTGAATATGTGATTGGAGTATGAATGATTAATTGAGACATTCATTATCAGGCAAGAGACTTTTAATTCTATAACACATACTATATATCCATAACATGAATTTAATTTTTGTCCCCATTCACATTTTTTGCCTAACGCCTTTTGGCGTTAGGCAAATGGAGATGGGTGGGTGGAGAGAGAAATTGATGGGAGGAAAACGCTGGGAAACCGAAAGATCGCCATCTGCAGCTCTTACCAGAGCTGAATTCAAGTCGTTGATAAAAGTGCCACGTGATGCTGCATTTGAAATTGGCCATTTAATCGATGGTCAGCATTAAGCAAAGCTCAAATAACGATTGCATGAAATGTGCTCTAATTAAATACATTCAGCCCATGATATGCAATCTCTCATTATTCATGCATTGCAAGGGCACCTGTAATTTACATATCCAGATATTCAAGAAGAAGACTGCATCAAGGATAGACTGGAAATACAGTGAGGTGCTGAGTCTAAACGGCATTGAGATGACCTGTCATGCTCCTGGAACCAACAATATACAATGTTACTCTTTTAAAGTGTTTATCAAAAGTTTGGGTGAGAGGCCTTCCTCAAATCTATACTGACATGCATACTTTTTCATGCATTCATGTGAAAACATTGGCGCCCATTCATATACACAAAGTATGCCTATGCCTAGACATACTTTTGAGGCAAGTGCTGTTAGCGAGCATCTATGCAGGCAGACATGGCACACGATCGTGTGGGTGGCCAAAAAACCACGCCCGACTGGCTTTGTCTCCCCAATGGCGCTGTTTTTACACACCGTACCAGGTACTCATTTGAGGCGGAGTCGACCTAGGGGAGGACCAGGATTGGTTCAGATAATCGTCACTGGTGTTGGCCGTGAGCGGGAATCAAACTTGGGTCACTGGGTCCGTAAGCGCAGTGCGCTAACCGCTAGACTGCCGCTCCCCTCATATACGCAATGCACTTATCAACAGGCACTAGCTAGATGTACTCGATATCCATTTAAATAACTTGAGAGTTGCCCAAAGAAAACTGACCTGCCTTGGATCACAATCCTCAATTGTGTTTGACACATCTCATCCCAGAGCATGCACAACAAGTACACCTTTCATCATCCGTCAGGGAGCAATTAGGTGTCATGCAATATGCAAAGAAGTTATTTGAAACCAAACTTCAGGTGCCTTATTTCTTGGTAACTGACCGCTGACCTTTATATCCTCCTGGGAGCCAATCAGTGCGCACGGATGGCCATCACATGGCAAAGGGTGAGCATGCTGCACATGTTCTTGATTTAAACTTCTTGAGTACAACAAGGATTTGTGAACAGAGGTAGGTGAATTAAATTTGCAGTGTTCCCTGGGATTTTTGATTAATATGTTGTTTGGGAACGTGACCCCCAACCTCCACCAATGACATTTCCACTGTGTATCTTGGAAAAGCATTAGTATGCACATGCAACACGAGGCAAAAAGAAACATGTCTGCACTTATTTCTGCCTGGCTGGAATTCTGCAAATGGCTCAATTTAATGTTAGGAAATTGCAGAGACAGGTGAAATTGTGGATGATTTTATATAAATCGTCCATATGGAAACGCTTGTGCTGTTACAGTCTCGCAAACTGATTACAGTGCCAGAAACAATGCATCGCAAGTTACAACTATTTGTAACTGTTAACAGAACCTCAGTTTATTTAATACAGTACCTGCAAAGACTTACATTTGAAACTGCAATTTTTCCCTCAAGTTGAAACATTTTCAAACTTAATTTTCAGTGATCACCATGTAAGCAGCTGGCCTGCAGTGTAAAAACAATGGCCGAGGAGATGAGCTCAATATTCAACCTCAGCCTTCAAATAATATGGTTTGTGAAGATCATTAAATAAGCGCACCCCATTTTATCGTGTGTCATATAATAGACCACCTGACAGAGTTGGCAAGAGTTTTCCATTCATCGCCAATGACCATGGCCAAGTGGCGTTCCTAGATATTAGTGGTAATTCCCATTTAGCCCTCGCATTAACGCTGAATCAGCTGTGAGGGAATGGTCCATGGAACTAAAGCTGCCAATGCTTTTCGTATGTGTGATGAAAATGGCGACTTTAAAATATAAGTACCGTAAACATACTTCTACTCAGTAACCATTCTCTTTGAGGAGTGACACTTTTTCTACACATGGTAGCTTTTTTCCCAATGTAAAGAAAATAATTTACAGACGAGTTGACAACTTCAGCCTGAGGCAGTTGTGTATATTATTTTACAACACCACTCTTAGTTAGCCTATCAGCATTTTATTACATGAAATGTGTTCAAAAGCATTATGGGGTACCAACTCTCTAATACAACTGCCGAGGTCCATGTGGCATGAGACCCTGGCATCTCATCTTCACTGAACTGTCCATGTCATCCAAGCACGTGGTGAAGCACTCTGAAATTACAAAAAATAATAGGTTTCCCCAGTGCAGTTCTGGGGAGGATATGGCCACGTTGAAACATATGTTCTAACAGGCTAATTATATTAACACTGTGCTCAATACACTTGAGATAAATGTTTGAGCTTCGCGATTCTTTCTCATCATTACCAGGTTAGATGCAAAGAGTTACCTCGTGAAGGTCAGAGACTTTCATGAAATTGTCATCTTCTCATGGAGTACATGGCTCTTTAAATAAGTGACCTGATTCACCGAATCAGTTGTGCAAGTTTGCAACAGGGGTTGTGGCTGCTGAATCGAGGTCTCTGATGCTGAGACTGTAGCTGCTGTCGCTGTATATTATGTTGGTTGAAATAAAGAATGTATAGTCAACAATCTTGACTTGGTGAAGTCCTTTCATTTGGTGGCAGCAGTGACATTTCACTCTTGGGCTGCGCTTCTTATCAGGTGGCTTGTCTCTATCTGAATCAGGAAGCTTCTAAAGAGACGGAGTTTGCTTCCAGTCTTCCAGTGCCTTAATACAAACAAGCTTCATGTTAATTTCAATGGCTTCAACTTGAACTTCATCTGTTCCACTGCAGCATGGTGTACACTGAAATCTTGGAAGTTTGTACTTTGTTGTCAACCACAAGGCCTAGTCACAAAGTCTGATGTCGTTTGTTTGTTTAACACTTTATAACACTGTGTAACACATTTTTTCTTGTTCCTGGGTAGTAAGTGTTATTTCCTAAATGCTTATGCCTCAAAAGTACAGATAAGTCTAATATTTCCCACAAACTACTTTTGTGACCAGGACAGTGATATTTTGAAATGTACCTATTTTCAATGAGAAAACGGGCGAATTTGTGTATTTTCGTTCACATAAAGTCAGGAAAAATAACATGAATTAAAATGAACATGCATTTATACTAAAGTAATACAAAAATGACTACAAAACATTGAAAAGTGGGTAGTTTTTCGAGATTTACGATTATATTGTAAATCACGTTCACGAATCGGTATAACGAGAACATGATGGGAGACTACATGTGGGGGCTGATCATCACTTTTTATAATAATAAAGTTTACATTTTCCAAAGTATATATTTCAGGCCTTTTATTCATACTTTAGTATATATCAAAAATGTGTAACCCAAGGGTAATGCTTATAAAAGACAAATAATGTTCTTGTACTGCCTCAATGAATCCCAAGACTATAATGAAAGTTTAGCTTTGTGCCGGAGGAAGCCAGAGAACTCATAGAAAACCCACCACACGTACATATGTATGAGGGATTTATATACAACCTCTGTACGGATGGACGATTGCAGTGCCGCCATCTCATTTGTTTCACCTCGTTTGAACAGTTTTGATCCTGCATGACTCCAGGCCCCTCTCAAAATGTTTTTTTTTCAAATAGGTCTCGTTTGTTCATGAAATAAAATATTTAAATGATTTTGTCCATTTAAATCTACGAAGATATATGATATATAGTACAGTTGAGTCAAAGTCTACACTTAACATGTGCCTTACCTCAATACATATCAATGTTTTTTGTACCCAAAGTAACCATAGCATTTATATCCAGAGGCATGTTCCCAACCTTGCAAAAATAGAAAAAAATATATAAATGAAAAATAAATAAAACCTCAACATGACGTGGGCCAGAATGGACCCGCATACTTGCGTACGTACCCTGACTCTGGCTTATTTTATGAGTTGTGTTTATGTGATTATACATGATAGCTGTAAGACATCACGTGATGCTTAATGAGCGGACAGTTATACCAGGTGCCATTTCATGAACTATATCGTGTATGCGTGTGAGGAGGGTTACTTTAAAATATTACCAACTACCCTAAGTTTTAGAAGTAATGTAATCTTGTCGATGTGGCTGGGTGGTTTAGAGGTCACAGCCCTAAGCTGGAACTGTTGTTGGAATTGAGACAGCAACCCTTGATTGAACCGGGTTCTCAAAGGTATAAGGTTGATTATTTCAACTCGGTCACCTATGATTGGACAACAAAGTAGATCACGTTAAATTAGTTTTTTGCACATAATTTGTCTTGATTCCATCTGTGAGTCCAGTATTAAAATATTTGTTTCACTGTCATGTGATGGTCACTGGACTGTGGGAAGTCGGGTTGGAAAGTGTTGCCCCAATGTGAATATAATCAGTCACCTGAAGAGATTTCACAAGTAGTTCTGTGTTATTTCCTTCAGCTGACCAATCTCTAACATGGGATTGATGCCCTATCCTGCAGGAGTTCACAGTGGATTCTTTGTTTAGTGACACTCACCTAACATTCACCAGACACAATACCATTCTTATTCACCAGACACTCACACTCACCAGACACCTTTTACCTCATATCACTCACCTAATACTACTCCTTATACACTCACATGCATTCCTCACCACTTACCTGATCATCGCCAATCACCATCCACTCACCAGACAAATACCATTCACCTTGCAACACGCACCTCCGATTAGCACGTTTGGCTATGTATGGTTGACTACGTACGGTGCGTAAGAAGTTCATCATACATACCCAGCTGAAACCATTCACCACTTGCACTCAACAGACACTACTCAACATCCACCACACCTTGTGCAATAACGGACTGACACTAGAGTGTGTCCCATTACATCTTCCAGATAATATAAAACGCCATAAAATCAAGCCTTTTAACTTCCCATTTCACATACACAGCTGCTCAATAAACCCATTACATCTTCTTTATAGAGATGAATACTGCCCAAAATCCTATCGAGCATGGACACACTTTCTAATGACACTCTAATAAAAATAGCAAGAAGAATTAATTAATTAATTAAGTGAAGCTCAATTTTGACTTACAACTTTCGTGACTGCAGGAATTCATATTCTTTGGTTCTTTCGGTAAAGTCATGTAGATAGAAAATAAAAATAATAATAAAATTAAAATAATTTTAAATAAAAAAATACAATTATAAATAAAAGCAAAAAAACACGACGTTTTGATCACAACACATGATGAAGACCGCTTGTGTTGCGACCCAAACGTCGTGGGTTTTTTGCTTTGATTTTTTAAATTGTATTTAAATTGTATTATTATTTTTATTTTCTATCTGCGTGACTTAAAGAACCAAAGAATATGAAGCTCAATGTTTGAGTAGAAGGGCCTTGTATGGGATGGAGGAGGTTTGTGAAGGATGCTGCGGGTGAGTTGGGGGCAGTCGCCCTCCAGCAGCAACGGAGGGTAGAGGACCAATACTCACAACAACAAGTGGAGCCCTGGGTGGATAAAACGCAGAGTTGCAACAGTGGGGAGCACAGTTGGTACATCTGCCAGTCATCTCAGTCGGTCAACCCATGGCACCTAGGTTTGTTCCATGACCTACCAGCAGGCATTCGACACTTCACGTCGCCTCAAAGTGCACCTAGCATGGCACAAGTGCCATGGGTGACGCCTCCGCCATTTAGCGGTGAACGGCGGTTGTGGACTTCTTTCGCACCGTATGTCGCCAACCGTGTTAATCGGAGGTGTTTCGTCAGTTTCTCCTTTGAGTGTTATCACATGGCATGGAAGGCCAGAGTGGCTGGAGAAACCCCACATATGCAGGGAGAAAACATCAGAGATCTGCTTTCTGTCTTGCCTTCTGTGGACTCTACTTTGTCCTATACGTGGGTATCTCAAATTTGAGCTGGGTTATCCAAATATGAAAAGTTGTTGAACATTGTAAGAACATAATGTGTGTTTATTCTTATGTATTACTGTAGCGAATAGATTTGCCTCACACTGAAAATACGTGAATTCAAGTTTGAGGATCGAAATATGTACACTAATTGTGCAATAACCCCTATTTTAAAGGTTATAATCTTTGTACGTAAAGCATAATGGTAATAAGTGTACAGCATGTATATTAATACGTACAATAATGTGCACATTTTTTATGCTGTACCATGTCTCCATAACATGTAATTGCTTCTCATGTATGCGGTATAATATATAAAGTGGTGCTTGTGAGTGTTACATGTGCACCATGTTTATAGTTTATGATTGTAGTTTCACTCCAGAAGTTTTTAAATAAACCATATACGGAAATATTAAAGTATTCAAAACATATTTGTAATCACGTGCAGTTTGCTGACTCATTAACCTTGCTGGTAAAAGCTTTAAAGAAGCTAAGTATATGTTCATTTTGAAACTAATAAAAGATATTCAACAATGTTATGCAGGAATCCATAATAGAGGTTTTTGGGTTAGATCGCGTAAATATATAAATGTGTCGTTAAAACCCGACACTACCCGACACAGCCAACTAGTAACGGTTGTCACGTAAACAGAACATGCCAATTCGTCACTAGTACAGTACACCGGTATTGGAGAGCCAAGCCACAACATTTTGTAAACATTTTTGGTCAATTTAGGAATAAATCAAATGTGAGATAAGCTGCATTTTAGGCTCTCATAAGTGTTTTCTGGAGATCTGCGAGTTAAAACATTTTGTCAACTTGAGGTCAGCTCTCGAACTGAGACACCACAAATGCATTGGCCACATTCACGTCGTATGCAACGCCACATAGCATGCAAAGATATTTGTGCAAATGCAGTATGATACGGGTTTAGACAATCAAAAATGCAAACATCTGCCATTTAGTCGAATTAAACTCAATAATCTAAATCTTGAATATAGTAAAGATTATATATTGGTGTCCTAATTTCTGTAGACCCTAAATTTTTACACTTGAAAGAAAATGAATATCTCTCAGTCTAGGACTCTAGGCTGTCACATTGTATCCTCAAAGTATAATGCACTGGAACACTTTTCCAAACTGAAACTTTTATATTTTTGTTAGATGTAATTATTGGTCACTGAGCTGTGACTATGGAACATTAATGTTGCACTTGTCTGCCCTGGGTTATGAACCCTAGATCAAACAAATGCTGGCAAAACTCCACAACACGTGTATGCGTATTCTAGCCAGCTTGCCACCACAGATATTGCCTTATGTATACAGCAAGGTAATATTTTATTTAATATATCCATCTGTCTGCCTGTCTGTATTGATATATGTATTTTACAACATATGCATTAGAGTATACTGAAACACTAACAAAATAGACAAGCAGGAAATGTCTCCTTCATATTGCCATCTCTCAACATTGAAAAAGAAACATTTTTCTCACACAACCCACGGATAATTATTTGTGCAAAAATACTGAAATATCTGTAATAATAATGATTCAGTCGGGCAGCACAGTCATTGGAAGGTAAAGTCAACAGTGATGGTCCTATGGAGAGACTGAACCCCACCATAGTAATGTTGAATTTCCACAACTGGTTCAGGGCTAAAAACAGAAGATGAACACCAACCCACAGTTGAGCGGGAAACCACTTTGGTTTTTTAAAATGAATATAAAAGACCATCCCTATATATTTTAACATATAATATTAACGATGCATAAATATAATAGTTCAGTCAACAGTTAAAAAGTCTAAATATTCAAATAGGTATGGATAAGTGTTAATCTCCATTGGCAGCCTATACAATAGTTGCAAATTTTAATTCCATGTGACTGGAAATGTAGTCAGAGACTATGGTAAAGATATACATAAATTGTGTAAAATGATCAGTTGCCGAATTTGCAGCAATATATAAAAAAACGGACTGTTTAGGTAATGGTTAAAACAATTTTTTACCCAGGAACATATACAATGTCTGACACAACTTGTTACCTGCTTTGTGAAATGCAATATCATTACAATCTCTGCTTACTGGGAAGCCAAGTACAAATCTAAATAACACAGCTCAGATGTATGTGCTGAGTACTTGTGTCAATAAGAAAACTGTTAATCTGAGTACAGCATCTTCTACAGCGTTAACAGTTCAAGCTGACAATACAAACGTCAAAGCAAAACTTCGTTGAGGGGAAACGAAGCGTGGAAAGGCATGATGCAAGCACTAACATTGACACCGGGTGTTAAAAACAAATAGGAGAACTCATTGCTTGCTTTTATTTAAAACAAAAACAAAGAAAAATAACGTCTCAGTGCCTCTGCTTTGGGTTCATGCCAATGTACGAGGTTTAATTTGGTCTCAGGTACAGAATAAGAATGCACAGTTTACTGCCGAGCATGGAAGGAATGGATACGTTAAACCACAAAAATCTACGTACAGAAGTCCAAACTATTTGAATGAATGGGAATGGCTGGTTTAAAAGTGCATATTTTACAAGCCTTCATATAAAAGAGACAGTTCATGCAATCTGCCAACCAGGTTTGCCAGCAAAAATAACTTCTATTAATAAACTATCTTTTCTTAACGTGAGAGTGACAATGTTAGTAGCTGCTACTTTTATTAAATTACTATTGGGAAGTACCCGGCGTTGCCCGGGCGAAAAAGACACACACACATCAACTTACACACACACAGACATCGACCCACACACACAAATACACTTATACACACATCGACCTATACACACATACATATGCACTTACACACACACATTGACTAACACACACACACATGGACTTACAACCACAGACATCGTCTTACACACACACATTTGAACTTTTAGAGCAGGTTGCCACAAATGGGTTACTTTGGCACAAAACAAAGAACGCCATCAGGGTGGTATCTTGTGGAGCCAGGGCTGTTGTTGGGCATTTCCTTCGGTGAAGTAGATGTGTTGACCATTTTGGAGGTGAACTGCCAAATGGATGACTGTGGGGGAACGCTCATGGATGGGGAAGCCAATAATTCTCCAAATGGCCTCATTGCTGCTGATGTATCTTCCTTGGACGAAAAGTTTAACCTCATCCACACTTTGCCCCATCGAGGACTGCATGTAAATGTAGAAATTTGCATGTAAATGTACTGTGTAAATGTGATTAGCATGTCAATGTAAGCTCGCAGCGCGCCGTCACATTGAGGACTGCATGTAAACGTAAGATTGGCTCGCAGCGCGCCGTCACATCGAGGACTGCATGTAAATGTAAGATCGGAAAAAGCTCGGAAAGAACCACAGCCACATCGGAGTAAGCAAACGACGGTGGCTGTGTTAGTGAATGCAACTCAGAGAGTCACAAATAACTGCTAACTTGGATTACTAACGTCCCTCCAATGATTGCTCAATTTGTACACATCTCGGTTGAAATTGTGTCTGTGTTTATATATCTGGATGGCTTCATGAACGAATCTTTGATGGTAGCCCGAAGGTTTTGCAGAGTACCTTGGTCTCGGAAAAAACAATGTCATGTGAGCCCACCACGTTCAAGCAGTGATCAGCCACGGCAGAGGTATTGGTTCTGCCGTGTTTCAAATCTGCCTTGTGTTTGCGAACACGGTCTGGGACATGTTGTTTCGTTTCCCCAATGTAACTGTTACAGCAGACACAACTTTGTTTGTAGACACCAGGATATTGCATGTCAGGAATCACATCTTTCACAGATGGGATCAGGTCACAGATTTTGTTTACTGTGTTGAATCGAACCTGAATCTTGTTTTTGTTCAAGATTTTGGAAATCTTTTTGGTAACCTCTGCTATGTATGGCAAGGTGATGGTTTTGATTGGGTCCTCAGATGGTTCTCTAACTACTTCATCCATTAATACTTTCCCATTCCAATTACGTACATGTACGTCATTGTAACGAAATTGGAAGAAAAAATTACTTTATCGGTATGTCTTCCATCCTGAAGACATACCGAGGCTTCCAAAAGGCCTTGTGGGAGGGTGTGTGGAACAGTTTGGCACCAGCTATCATAGTGTGGTCGTGTCGCTACAATTCTCTGCGGTGAGAACAGAATCTTTAAAAACACTGGCCCTACGACTTACTAAATAAAATTAACCCTAACTGCTTGCACGTTCCGACATTCAGTGGTGAACAAGACCCACCCTGCAACTTGCAGATGTCTCTGAACGGGAAAGGGTTAAACTATTCTACACTTGTAAGCTAAGGGTTAAACTATCCTAGACTTTTTGCCAGATGGCGATGACTTTAGAGCATGAAAAGATTATCCAAGTTCTAAAAGACTTCGAAACTTTGCCATTAATATTTTATAATCCCTAATACCTTCTTTCGTCACAGGATAGGAGCAAGGTGTGAAGAGCCAATGCGGCATTGAAGGCTTCCAAAATCGAGAAACACTGGGACGTCAGGTCCCAAATGTATATGACAGACAAGGCATTTGGCCAGAAATATGGCCTCAACCATCACCACCATCATGCCTTGCAGTAACAGAATATCCTTTGTGCAGGAAATGCCAAAACTCCACACTTAAACTATCAAGATTGGAATGCTGGCATGATCCAAAACCCACTGCTCGGAAATCCTGGATCTTTTTTTTTATGAGGTCTTAGATGGAGTGGTGCTTTGGGGCTGATTGCTGCTGGATATGGACTGTAGTCTGTTTTGAGAACTTGAAAATTACATCATGGGACCTCCTTTGCCAGTACCAAAATATGAGAATGTTTTTCCCCTTTTATCTGGCAACAAAACAGGTGTTAAGTTGTTAAAACACCAAACTGAAACCTTTTACAAGGAATCATGTCTGCATTAACCACAATACTTGTGGTAAAAATGCAAACAAAAACATACTCTGATAATATATGCATTGTCTTTGAAACTGATTGGTTCACACCAGAGACAGCTTTCTTTTGAGCCTCGTCTCAAATGGTGTTAGACCAGAGGATGCCAAAAGGCGTAAGGAACAAAGACAATGTACTATCAGATTAATGAGAGCTCGGGGTGAGCATCTACATCATGGGACCTCCTTTGCCAGTACCAAAATATGAGAATAGGTTTTTCCCCTTTTATATGGCAACTTTATATATATTGGTCGTGAATATACGAGCACTTACAAATACGTGCTGTCCCCATAGCCAATCGCGTGAAATGGATCACAGTATAATCAGTCCGCTGTTACAATTGTCACGATTCAATTACAACCAAAAATACTCAACCGACGTTATGGACATGGCATGCATGAGAAGGAGAGTGAGGGAGTAAAACAAGCCTTCTGATTGGTATTTAACAGGTCTGAAACGGGATCGGTTAGAGGCAGGGTATTGAAGGGATTGGAGGAGAAATACAAAATGGAAAGAGTGGGAAACTGAGGATGATTGACAGCGAGGACGGTTGGAATCCATTAGGAAAAGTAGGAAGGTGATTGGCTGGTGGGAAAGCAGGTCAAGGAACTTTCAGGAAAGGGGCTTGGGGGATATATTAAGTGCAAGCTATAAAGTTCGGGATGCTTGGAGATAAGGGAATCTTTGAATACCGTCTCTCGTCCTGGTAGAAATAAAGACTCATATTTTTAAAGACTATTTTGTTGAGTGTCATTACACTGTATTTGCTGGCTTCATAGCTACCATATCATTAATGTGTGCAACTGGCTCAATCCTAGTTGTCCAAAACTAATTTGGGAGAGCACCTGAGGGCACGCCACAGTAACACAGTGGGGCATTTGTGTAATTACGTCCCAAATGCCCAATAACCATAGAAACCATCGACTGCATCATCTGTCAATGTCCCAAAATGCAACACGCACAGTATTTCAAAATGAGGGCAATTATAATAATGATCGGCGGTGTAATTATGCCGCTTGTCGGATTTAGCAAACTTGGTACACCAATTCCTGTGTATCCGATTATCTTTTCTTGCTTTTATTGCTGTTTTCCAGATTATTTTGCCAAATGCTTTCCTATTATACAACAGGCACTTGACATTTGCTGTACACTGCAAATTAGGTAGTTTTTGAAGAGGTAATATTGACCTTCACTCAAGAAAATATTTTACATGATGTCATATAATAGGTATATCCATGCTTACTGTTACACTGGTTATATTACAGCTGTCTGATGGAGAAACTGACCCAACCAAATTACAGCAATATGGAATCTCCACCACTGGATCAAAGGCAAGTGCTGCCCAATGCATGTTTGATAACGTAGCCTTACCAATCATTGACATATTGCAACTACTTTTCACATGGCCATCATAAAATTCCCAATTCTCACTTTTAAGGTGATGAAGATGATCCAGAATGATCTCATAATGGTAATGTGCTACAGCAGAAAACACGTGCATTTTTTTTCTCCCAAAGTCTGATCAGCTCCGCTAGCCCTATGACGAGTAAAATAAGCTACCGTGTACTGTTACTGCATTACTGCTTCAAATATCAAACGTCGGTAAATGGATCGCTTATTAATAAAAATGTAATTGTGAATTGCCACCTTTCCACCTCTTTTTCTTCAGTCGCAGGATTTTAAAGCACCAGATAAGCGCCGTAGGGGTCTTAAAGAAAAAAAAACATCCATACATCACTTACAGAAATGACATATATTGTTATTGTTAACATACTGTACACTGTTAAACATGTCATCAGTCTCATTCAGTTTCCCTTTGTGTCTAGAGCTTTAAACAGGACTTGCAAGCCTGCCCGTTGAGCATTCAAACCAATAAAGGCTTTGCTAGCACAATATTGATGGCTCGACACGTCACAGGTTTTTTCTTTCTCACTAGTTAATGCCAGGGTCCCAAAAACACAACAGCCATTTGTATATGTATTTTTCCCTTTCATAAGATTTATTTAAGGCACTCGGCTAAATTGCCACTTGTATGCCATTTTAAATGTTGTGGACAGTTTTACAGTGTTTTGGGCAATTAGTGCCGCTGCTGAAATATGGTCACGCTACTCTGTTTTACAGTTCAACTACTGGGAACGCAGGGCAATGCTCCTCGCTTTAATTAGGAAGATAACCACTCCCTTCTCGCAGCACACTTTTCCTTTGCTAGCAGTAACGATAGACTATTTTACTCAGTCATATTGTTGTATATGTTGTATGGAAACTCACTGAGTCGTCATTGTATGATATTGCGACATGACTATTGTTTTCCTACCATTACATAAAAGCTCATCCGAGGTAAGCAATAAGTTAAGTCAAATAAGAAAAAACACATTATTTGGAGATGCTGAGTTGGAAGCGGTGCACAAGCACAATCAACAAAAAACTAAACGCATTTGTCAATAACACTGGCCTTTAAAGTAATATAATACAGTATATAATAGGTGATGCTTCAGGCAATGGCCACTTTTCATTGTACATAAATAGAGAGGCAGAGAGACAGGCTAGATAAGGGTTAGAGACAGTGCTATATACATCATGGGGCCTGATGAAAATAATGTTTTAATTGCATATAGTAGCCATTGAGTAACAGACAAACAATCCAAAGATAAGTTGAAAGATCACCGAATTACATAGATAGACTGTTGGGGGAAGTGCTGAAGCAACTATGAAGCCCAGTTTAGTACACAACAGGAAGGATGGTGAGGGAAGAACCACATCAAGGCAGGTGGATTTTTCACACAATACCAAATAATTGTTTAGGCTCTGTAACCGAGAGAAAGTCCAAACCAGAGTCAGATATCAATTTCCACTGGTGTGCATGTCTTCGCAGAGGCTGTAGGTTTGAAACACATATGGACTTTCTCCGACCACTGATTTATTCGATGTTCAAGGAAAATATATGTAGGTAATTGGAAAACAGCTCAAAGTTGGAAACTTAAAATTCTGTAAAAATTTAGTCTCATTGTCTTTTGTCAAAGATTGTTTCTGATCGTGGTATCTCGGTGTTCAAAAGCAGTGCTTATGTTCATTGGCAACCCTGAGGAATGGAAATTTCACTTTAATTTAGTAGAAGCCAATTTAGAGATCACCGTTAATCATCATTTGATTGATAACTGAGGGATGATGAGAGGTTAAGTGAATCCTTGAGCAGGACTTCATCTTGGGAGATGCTTATTGTGGTCCCAGCACTCTGCCGCAGCACCACTATTTACAAGGGCACGGATGTCATGTAAAATATAACGTTAATTAGGCGAACATTCTATTTACATCTACTTGGTTCGCCACACAGTCTGGATAGCTAACAACCAGTGATTATATTTAATGTATCGCATGGTTTATCATAATTTCTGGCCCCTCCCCCAATTGTGCCAGTCACATACAATAATTATGTGGCTTCATATTACATGTGAGTACCCACTCAAAAACATCAAGATCCTCTTAGCCTTGGCTGGTTACATGTGTTTCCGCTCTAATGAGCTTATTTTTGCCACTTTTATGATCCTGTGCTGCTTAAAGTTCTGGATTGAATTGCAGTGTGATCCATTAGGCCATGTTTTATGGCAGTGGTTTCTTACATGTTTTGTCTTTAGTCTCACTTTTGTGTTATACTATTTTGACGAATGACTAATAGCACTGCAGTGAGAGGTAATATCAAAACAGCGTTAGTAAAGCATTATAATTAGCTCCCAGTGTTGTACTTGTATTTCCAGCCAATGCATTCAAATTACAGTTTACAGGCATACAAAGGTTAGTACAATTGTATTACATTTCTGCATTTATTTGCTCATGAGTAAACTATACCTCAACATTCTTCCTTTCAACCGCTTATCAGTGCCGACCTTATTGATCACCCATGCCCTTATAAATCTCAACATACATCCTACAAAGCCCGTATTAAAACGGCTGTATACCATATGGACCTGAAAACTCAATTTCCCTGTACAAGAATATGGGAAAACCGTTTGGGTTGACAGGTATGCAACATGAACAATCTGTTTAAGTTATTGTTTTCAAAATATATTGAATACCATGTGTTAAGTGCACATCGTTGGTCCGGTTGAAAATCAGGTTGATCTAATAATTGCATGAAAGTCAGAAAACGTTCTGCAAATCCAATTTACTGAGGTTGAATCTGAATAGGTACTGGTTAACATCGCATGACATCTTTATTCGCTGATATGATGCTTTTCTTTAGAATTTGATCATGAAGAATACAAAAATGGCGGCCAGAGACATGATTAGATCCACAAATTGATTCCTTATCCCCATCTATCTCTCCCCTCTCATCCCACTCTACTCCATTCCAAGCACACTACTATCTCTCCCTTCTCATATCACTCTACTCCATTCCATGCTCTCTCTTTGCTCCAGAAGCAATTCCTTCTGATGAATCCCCCAGTCAACCCATCACTCAGTGGGAGGTCACGCATTCTCCTTTGCTGCCCCAATAATCTGGAACTCCCTTCCCTCAGTCATCCGTGCTGTTGACTGCTTGTCCATGTTTAAATTCTGGCTCTAGACATTCCTCTTTTTAAATCCTTTATATTAAGATCACTTGCTTGCTTGCTTGCGTGCTTACGACCGTGCAAATCTTTCGGTCGTTTTTTAACCCACTTCCCGTGATCCAATCGAGCTGACATTTTCCACACAGACTCGTTGTGCGTGACAATTTATTTTCGTGAAAATTTTTTTCCAAAATTTTACACTTTTTAGGAAAAAAAAATTATATGTAATTACCAATTGCTTAATGGTGGCAGGCAATCATCTGACCCATAGGTGGCAGCCATCTCAAGCCAGAGGACGAGAGGACTCTAGCCGCCACGCATATAAAGGATTTATAGTGAAAAACTTTGTTTTTACGGGTTAATTTTTTTCCTCTACCTATGACTGACTCCCTTTATTCTCAATAAATAAATATACCCACTGTTTCTGTATAGAATCCTGAGAAATTGATGTATTTAACCAGGGGTGTGGGAAATAGTTTTTACAGAGGCTTATCGGACCTTTGGTAGGCCACACATCAGTTGACACTAATCTTTGATCATGCGGAGACTGTATGCATTTGTAGTGACTGTGAATGTCACTGTGTGGTGCCGGGCTTGCGAGGCCACGGTGGATAATATGTTGTCATTATGTGCAGCCTGGTTACTGGGCGTAGTACCAGCCCTAGCGGGGCTTGGGTGAGCGCTGGTTAGTGCAGAGGCACCACGTACAGTCTCCGGGCTCCCGGTGAGGGAGCAAGAGAGAGTGTCAGCCAGCCAGGGTTACGTGGGGGCATGATACGCTGGTTGACCTGCCGATGATATTGGAGGGGGGCCACCAGTGGACGGGGGCCGCTGGGTGGTCACGTGGTAAAGAAGAGCTTTCGGGAGCCTTCGGGAAAGGGGCAGAGAGATCGAGAAGGTGGGCGGGGCGAGAGGCAGAGCCAGCCCCAGCCCAGGCCGATATAACGGGGGCTCCGTGTGGGGCTCGCGGTTCTTGACTGTTGGTGGTGAAGATCCACGTCGGGTTGAAGAAGCCTCTAGCCATGCGGTCCAGGACCCAGCTCGTGGTCCGGACCGGGATAGTGGGACCGTGTCTAGTTCTGCCATAGCGTGGTGAGATGGGCGTTCAACACCCGAGTGTAGGTTACGTTACGTTGTGTTGAGTTGATGTAATAAATAGTGTTGCTCCCAAGACAACGTCTGTGACTCAGTTGGGCTCACTACACATTGACAATGTCATAGCTACCTTAAGGACAACATGTGATTGAGCATATTTAATTTGGGTATTTCAACCTTATTAAACCTGTAATTATGGGGTTTCTACATAATTTACATATATACATTATTAAAATCAAGTAAACGTGTCTCCATGCTCAAATGAGTCTGAGGCAATGCTCATCTCTATTGGCGGCTCTGAACCAGCAGTCGAAATTATCCGTATAGCAACCACTTGATTTCCTAGTACTGTATATACATGTACAGCCGCCTGTCAATCCACTGCTGGATGAGTATCTTCCCACACCGTGTGGGCCATGGGGGTTATTTGACCGTACTTCATCATTTCGTGTTGGTAAATACGAAAACCCATAGACCTGTGCACATTTCTGCACTGCACTGTGTTGCCTCCAACATAGCACCAATCACACAATACAGCAAGAGTGCAAGAATCCATGGTCATAAGAGGGGACAATATCTGTGGTAAAAAAATTGCACCGATGCAGTGAGCCCTTGATTACAAGAGGGATTAGCCACGTGACTCCATTAATACGTGAAAAAACTTGCATATTTGATTTTACAAATTTTCTTAAGACGCAAATTGTGCAAATATTTTCAAATAGAGGATATGTAAAAAATAATATAATAGTAACACATTTCAAAATAAAAAATAGGTTCGATATCCACGTAAAAAAATGCAAACTTCTTTTACACTAAACTAATAAATTCAGCGCAGCAAGTCTGTGCTGATGCAAAATAAAAAAAAATCGTTGCCTTTTCTCTGCAGCTGTGATGCCGCAGCCACGAAGCCGCTCTGCGGGCGCCCCACCTATGACTCCACCACCGCCAAGCGACGGGGACGACACGGCTTCCCCCTCACCAACCCCTCGCACAAACACACACACACCGACCCCCATGTAGAGCCTCACGGGGAAGACACCTGGTCCTCAGGTTTTCACCCAGGAGCCCCCTCGTAGGGGGAACATCCTCCATTGTTTTCCCTTGGGACCAGGGAATTGACTAAGGCTTTCCCCAGGCTGAATTACCCTGCGGCGCCGTGAATTAACGTGGAAATGCACGATCACAACGAGGCGACGCAGCCACCGCGGATAGAAACATACCCCGCACACACGGATCGGTGGGCAGGTAGTGAGGGGTCGTTCCTCTAATTGGTCAGGCGCTTAGCGGCAAATTCAGATGCGGACGTCGCTGAAATCAACGGTCCAAGTGGGGCTAGGGTACAGGTGAGCACTCTGATTTGCGGGCGGATCGGGCTCTTTGATGTAGGTAAGGATAAAAGGACGATAGAAAGGGGCAGAAAGGTCTCTTGCTTCTCGAGTCAGCCATCGGGACGGTCATCTCTTCAGTCCAGCTAATCGAACATCCGTGTGACGAGTCGAAGTGCTGTGAGGACGGGCACACCGGAGAGTCGAACCGTGAGTAAGAGAGAGAGAGTTGGTATTTAGCTTAATAGCCAAAGAGGTTTAAGTCCTAACAGACTAAGGTTCAGACAATTGGGAGATAGTTAAATCCTGTCTTGCCGATTCTGACTGATTCAGTGAGAGTGGCTCGCAGTCGCGCCGATAATAAATCGTTAGTAACTGATCACAGCCTCGTGTGGATTCAGTGAGCGTGTGGGAGGCGCATGGTGCTGTGTGTGTGTGCGCTCATAGCGTGTGTGATCGGTGCTCCATGGGTGTACGCTTCGTTTTGCTTCTGCGAACCTCCGCACAGCATGCTGTCTAACACCCCTCGGGAACACTCGACCCACAGCCCTTTAAACCACCCGTAACAAAACCCCCCAATCGGCGACGCGGGCGCGAGCAACGTCATTTGCCCTCCGACCCCTGACACCCCATTCAGCGCGTGTGATTAGTGCGCGGGGTTGTGTGAGTGGAGGCGTCGCGTTTGATTGGCGGAGAGGCAACAGGGTGCTTTCAGGCGGCCGTGAGCCAGCGCCGAGCCATGCCCCACAAGCAGGACTCGCGGGGGTTTGACCCAGGGAGGAGAGCCGGCGGGCGGCAGCCCTTCCTCCGCGAGCGAATAGCGCAGCAGCAGCAGCTGCTCTCACACGAGTGAGGGATCGGGAGACGGCGGACCCCCTACGGCCAGCGCCCAGCAGGGAGAGGCCTCGAGGGCCAGCGGCCACAACACAGCTCCACTCTGCAGCCCTCCATTTGCCCCACCAAATTCTGCGGCTCGTGCTTTGTGGATCTCGATGGGTAATCCGCCGTGGCGTGTCACACATTATGGCAGGCATAAGCCATTCCAGGAATAGATCCAGAAATCCGCGATTGTTGTTCATTGATTTCAGGATCAACGATACAGCAAATCATAGGAGCAATTGTGAACTGGCAATAATCAACAATTACAGGAATTTTATGGATTATTATCCCGCTGTACTGTCTTATGGTACATAGTATATCTGTAAGTGTAGTGGGTTCCACGGAGGCACACACTTGAACTTGGAGGCAACACGTTTATTCTACAACCCTTACAGGATACTACATAACGTACACAGGATAATGACATAGGTGTTAACTACCACTGGTAACTAGACCACAACGGGGTAACTACATAAGGGGCCGTCCATAAATGACGTCACGTGATTTTGGCCGATTTTTTACCCCCCCTCCCTCGTCACACGGCATCACAAAAAGTCAGACCCCCCTCAAATGACGTCACAAAGCTCTGCCCCCCCCCCCCCCCCAAACATATTTCCATTTTGAAAATAAAACATGCTTCAAATCACTTTAAACTATTGCATGTTGTAGGAGAAAACATGTATTAAAAAGGAGGCGTTGGAAAGCTGAAATTTAGCATGAAATTCACTTGAAAATATTCAACGTCTAACTAAAACTGCAGATGTTCAGAATATTATATTTAAATTATCTTATAATTATAATATATTAAAAGTAATTATAACTATAAAAACATACTTGAAACTTTGGAGTAGAACGAAGCAAAATGGAGAGTAGAATTAAAAGAATCACATTAATTCCAAAGAATGAAAAGCCCTGGTAGAATCATTAGAATCAAAATGTTTAATAACAATCATTAATTTTTTTTACAAAATGTATGCTTCTCCATTCTCCCATGGAGAAACAAAATGCTCCTTCATGGAATAAATAAAAGGTGACGTTAGTAAATTTAAGTAATTAATTAGTTAATGCAAATTAATTAAAATTTGTGTTGTTATAACAATTCTATTCAATTAATATTTATTTTACGTTGCGTATTTTGATGTGACGTCACATTTCTCAACCCCCCCTCCCCCCCTTGTCACACATCGTTACAAATGTCTGACCCCCCTTCCCCCCCTAGGCACGTGACGTCATTTATGGACGGCCCCTAACTGGGTCAGTCAGTAACACACTGACCCACGATGCCGAGCGTAAAGACCGAAGATCGAAAACCGAGGACCGAGGATCGAAGAGACGTAGCACCGACGGGTTCTATTCCAACAGACAGCCTCGATCGGGGCCTCCCTTTTATATTCTTGAGCATGGCATGGCTCTGCCCTCGGCCACGCCCCCTTCTAGATCCTACTAGAAGGTCCTGGGCCATACATCATGTGTCCCTCTCGCCACATTTTGGCCCCCCTCATTATCCTGTCCTGGTCACGTGCCCTCTCGGGTTCACCTAGACTGTCACGTCCTCAACTGCCCTCTCTCTGACTGTCACCAGAACCATGCCCCCTAGGGCCCCCTTCCAAGCCATACATACTCGAGTGCCAGAGAGAGGCCCTAATATGCACAGTTGTACTCTTCTCTCAGTAGCTGGCGCTAAACGCCGTAGTGACCCAATATACATAACTACATAAGGATTACGTTTCCAACAATTCCATGAATTGTGATTTAGGGTTGCAATTTAATGTAATAACTTATTTTTCCACTGTAGTAATAGTAGTGGCCACAAGTGTCTGCAAGGGTCACGTTAACCAATTACATACAAAATACTGTACCATGTACGAACTGAAAAACATGACTTCTTTGGCGCATGATTCAATCCATGAGCTTGAGAATCCATATTAACAAATTAATCGATGCACTTCTGCTCCACTTCTGAGTATGGTATATAGTCTGTACCACTTTACCTTCAACATTTATTCGAAATTAATACAAAAATTAAGTTAAAGAACTGCATTGTGAGTAAAGTTATATGTTCAGGATGATAAAACCTTTAATAATCCTAGAAAGGTGCACTGTAAAAAATATGTTTTAGGAGTAAATTGCAAATAGCCCAGGGTGAGAATAGTGGCCATATCCAGTAGAAAGCTTGCCAAAGACAATTGTGGTACCCACGACTGCACTCACGTTTAGTACGGTGCGAAAGAAGTTAAACATACATAGTAATTCATCTTCAATCTCTTTCACTGCTTAATACAGTCGGCAGTAACCATTATTAAACGGCAGACAATAGATATTTTGGTACTGGCAAAGGAGGTCCCATGATGTAGAAGCTCACCCCGAGTGCATTGTCTTTGGGCTGTACGCCTTTTGGCTTCCTCTGGTCTAACACTGTTTGGGACGAGGCTCAAAAGAAAGCTGTCTCTGGTGTGGACCAATCAGTTTAAAGGACAATGCATATATTATCAGAGTATATTTTTTGGTTTTCATTCTGACCACAAGCATTGTGGTTAATGCAGACATGATTCCTCGTAAAAGGTTTCAGTTTGGTGTTTTAACATCTTAACACCTGTTTTGTTGCCAGAAAAAAAGGGAAAAACCCTATTATCAACGACAATAGATCCGTTTCCATTATAGTTTGATCATTTATCTACAGGGTCTTTTCTATCTGAGCATTTAAGTAACGAAATTAATTGAACAAGACAGTCATCAAGACATGAATACATCAGATTGCATCAAGCCATTTTATTGCGGATCGCCAGTTCCACAGTTAAATCGATGAAAGCAAATTCGTGTAATGATTTCAGGTAACATCTTCACAGTGAAAATCCCTCACATGGGAAAATAATGGAAAGGGCAACGCTGTGCTCTCAAGACTGCATTGTTAAATTATCACACCTATTTTATTCATCAATCCAAGATAAATGTAACATGGGGAAGGGCAATTGTTAACCTGATGTTATGGCCCAGTACCTGTCTGTGTGTGTGTGTTCTGAGGAACAATGGTGTCCTGGTGTGGTCCGGGAAAACCCAGGCTTAATTCCGGGCCATGGACATCATTAGTTGCATGATGTCTCTGAAGTTGTCCTGGGCCTCCCATAGAACGACTCTGCCTTAAATGTTTTTTTAAAGCAGTTGCTGAAGACAGACACACAAGCCTATAATGAAAATCGGAAACAAAAGGCACCTTTATCTTATTTCAATATATAGTGCCTTGACCAAAGTGCTGAAGAAATAATTAACGATTTGTACAGCATAATAGTGTGATGAGATTATATGAGTTTGATGAGGATGGTAGTACACGATTAACATGCGTGAAATAAACGATGATGAAAGTGGCAATGAGTGGTTGATAATGAGGATGGATGGGTATGGAAGTTGGGAAGAGGGATGAAGCTAATGATGGGGAAGGGAGGGGGAAGGGGAGTTTGGATAAGCGAGGGATAAGCGAGGGAAAGCGAGTGCGTTGTAAGAGGAGAACGAAACATAGCCAGTCAGGGTGATTGTTTGACATGTAGGGGCAGTTTGTTCCAGTGTAAAGGGACCACTAACAATAGTATATCAGATAAGAATCTGCACGAGCAAGGTTATAGTAACCTAGAAAAATAAACAATGGGAGAGATTTAAAAGTCGAATACGAGGAAAGCAGGGAGATAAATGTTTTGTCCTGCTGGCTGAACACAGCATGGATAGGAGGAGCAATCTGGGAGAATGAGTCCTTGATATGTGTGGAGATTCCTGGCAGCAAGTTCATGAGAACAATGGCGTGTGTAAATTCTTTTGCAGATCTAGGACCATGAGGACCACCAATTGACCACTTTGATCACAATAACTATGACTCTTATGGCCAACTCAAGTCATTGGAGCCACCGTAGGCCAAAACGGTCCACTGCACCAAACTTCACGCACATTTTAATGAAGTACGTGTTTATGTATACAAAATACAGAAAGACAAACACACCACAAATACCGACCGGAGCATGATGGACTTACCATTAAATCACCCTGATAATTATATATATGCCATTCATATTGGCATTGTTGTCTCCAAGCTGGTTTGTGAGCCCACAGTCACCCGGCTAAGACAGATGATCACAACTTTTAAAGTCTGGCAAGTACAGGTGAAATGTAAGCCATATATGACTCTGGAGCATAAATTCAGAATAACGGGAAATGTTGCCCCTGGTGTCTAATTATACAACCGTGCACAATGTGTACACACTTATCATTCCATCCCATTGGGACAGCCTTTAAAATTAGGGTGTTTTTACCCCCACTGGCAGTATCCATTAATCGTAATGTGTTTCAGTGAACTAATGAATGTGTTCCATTTTACATCAGAAATAAATATTGCAAATGATGTATTCGCTACCCTCAAGCATTCATATTATAGCGTGAATTTAGCTGGCTGGTGCTCCCCGCCTGGCCCAGGCTGAATGGAGTTGATTATTCAACTCCCACAGCCACAAAGTGGCTGTTAAAGACCACTTGGTATGATTAGCAAGAGCATACCAGCTTCGACAAAGCATAGTCAAAATCCCAGATATTTAAATGATCAGCTACAAAAGTGTGAAACCTGCCCCGATGTAAAATAATGCGAGTGACCTGTGTAGCCAATCGTAAACAAGTTACTTGACCTCTAGTGAGTTCGCATCGTTTAAAGCACATCGGTTACATACTTTAAGAGAACACCACAAACGTACAGTTGTATGTAGTCTTTATTTGTTTAGTTTGTTTGTCCTTCTCCACACCTCCAATTCGCACGACTGGCTACATCCATGTATATTCATACAAATGATCGCGTGTACTAACCAATACAATACAGGCATGATCAAATATTAATAACTAGGGTATAACTCAATCTATAATTAATTATCATTGGAAAGTTAGTGTTGACCATTATAAATAAACATGGTTCCATGAGAATGCATGGGTGTATTGAACTTTAAAGATTACATAAAATCCACTATTTGTGATCACTCGAATTACTTTTATAACAGTGGCAAATAAAAAAAATAACTCATATCCTGTAGACGAAAATCTTAGCTGTGGAGCCTGTGCTTTCTGATACGAGATTGAACATTTAACTACTGCAGGGAAACAGCAAATGAACTTACATTCAGACACTCTCCAATAACAAAACTGATTTGAAGTTAGGTAATTCAATGCATGGATTGACATTGCAGTAATGACTCCAGAGTACTTATCTTACTTATCTTACTCCTCTTCGCTCCCTGTTAAGCATAAGGACGCAACACGTCCATGCCATGCCGGACGGTCTTTAGCAGCGTTCTCTTATATGTTCTTGTTGCAGTTTCCGTAACAATTCTGGTTTTTCCAAGGTGGGGTTGTTAGCCCCACGCCCAACCCCCAACACCTTGAGGACCAGGGGTTGTCCATGTCGTCTGTCCTGTTCCATTTGACCAGTCCGGCATGGTTGGAACTGCTGGGAGCCTAAAGCTCCCACGGGTTTTGCTCTCTGGGTCATGGGGCACACAAGGTTCTCTACCAGGACAAGGCGACAACCCATGAGAGAAGACTCCAGAGTATGCCTGACCTTAACTTAAATGCTTTTCTCTCACTAACAAAGATGCAAACCCATGCTGGACAGCTTGGAATGCACGACCTCGGTGTGTGCCTAGAGAATAAGAGCCGAGTCTGTTTTTGGGTTGTATCTAAAGAAATCAGCAGATTAAAACGTCTTGTTTATGAACTGCTTCATGTATGTTCAATTTGACTTTCTCCATACTGGGACAATAGTTTTACGAGTGCTCACGGTGTATTAAATGATAGCAATTGCAAGGAGGAATTGAAATATCGTGAAAGCAAAAGTTCACCATCGCTTAATTATGGGAAGTGTCATATCCTCCCTTTAATTATGAAGTCATCATTATAGTCCAGAGTGCTGCAGTGTGATGACATGTAATATTTAACCGCAATCAAGAGCTCGCTGCAGTCTGCAATTAACCACTCATCTTTCCCATGGTGCCAACAGTGACATCATTACTCTGAAAATGTACAGCAAAATAAAAGGTTTGAAGTGTCAAAATAATCATAGAAATACGAATCTACATCCATTCGCTTTCACACTTGTTCCAGAATATTATTTAAGGTAACTTGTAACTCCTTGGGTTCTATTGATATGTAATCCGAAGGCAATTAAGAAGTAAACAAGAAAGAAAGTTGAACAATTAAAACTGTAGGTATTGACTCCCAACCTTGTACCCATGGCACACTAACGGAATGAGAAGTCAAGGATATAATGAATTTACGTTTAAAGAATAAAAGGGACGAGAAAGGAGAAATAATGGAAAATAAAATGAAAATTATGGAAAAGGAATGGATAAACCGGACCAAATGGTCAGGAAGGACGAGGATCAGAAAGAAGAGGTTACATAACGGCATCGACGCTGCTGCACGGAGCAGAGTGTGTTTTCATGGTGGGCAGGGAGAGAGGAGGGATTCAGAGTGGGGGTAGCCACATAGAAGTCACGTGATTTACGGGAGGCTTGAGCTAATATAACAACTGCCATTCACCACTAAGTGACGGTGACATCACCACGACGCTTGTGCCAGGCTATATGCATGTTGAGGCCACGTGAAGTGTCGAACACCCGTTGGCAGGTCACGGGGCAGACCCAGGTGCCACGGGTTGACTGACTGAGATGACTGGCTGATGCACCACCTGTGGCCCCTACTGTGCCAACTCGCTAGTTGAGCATCGCTCCTCCCCCCTCCGTTGTTGTTGGAGTAGCGTCCTTCACGAGCCTCCTCCACAGAGGCCGATCTTGACACCGCCGGTACCAGTCATCGGCAAGTCCACTCAGCTCCACATCCTCCTGTACCACATCACTCCATCTCTTCTCTAGCCCGAGCCGCGCCAATTTCGCCCGCTCGATCCGGCCGATCAAAAGTTGTTTAGGCATGCGGTGGCTGGGCATGCGGGCTACATGACCCAGCTAACGCAGCTTTGTCTGCCAGAGGACTTTGTCCAGATCTTTCAAGGATATGTGAGCTCCTCACACAATCCAGCCTGGTTAAACCCAAGATGGATCGTAGGCAGGCCAGCCTAAATGTTTTTAACTGGCGAAGATGTTCCATTAGGGGGGTCCACGTTTCGCAAGCGTAGAGAAGGGAGGGAATGACTATGGCCCAGAAGACCTGAAGCTTCGTGCGGAGCGACAGACCAGGTAGCTTCCACACAGCGTTAAGCAACCGATGCAAAGATAATGCCACTCAACTGATTCAGAGTGAGACCTCTGCTGTCAAACCGGTGCTGGTCATGAGCACACTGCCCAGGTATGGGAAACTCTCCACTCTCTCCATGAGTTGATATATACAGTGAGGGAAAAAAGTATTTGATCCCCTGCTGATTTTGTACGTTTGCCCACTGACAAAAAATTATCAGTCTATAATTTTAATGGTAGGTTTATTTGAACAGTGAGAGAGAATAACAACAACAAAATCCAGAAAAACGCATGTCAAAAATGTTATAAATTGATTTGCATTTTAATGAGGGAAATAAGTATTTGACCCCCTCTCAATCAGAAAGATTTCTGGCTCCCAGGTGTCTTTTATATAGGTAACGAGCTGAGATTAGGAGCACACTCTTAGCTTGTTACATATAAAAGACACCTGTTCACAGAAGCAATCAATCAATCAGATTCCAAACTCTCCACCATGGCCAAGACCAAAGAGCTCTCCAAGGATGTCAGGGACAAGATTGTAGACCTACACAAGGCTGGAATGGGCTACAAGACCAACGCCAAGCAACTTGGTGAGAAGGTGACAACAGTTGGTGCGATTATTCGCAAATGGAAGAAACACAAAAGAACTGTCAATCTCCTTTGGCCTGGGGCTCCATGCAAGATCTTACCTCGTGGAGTTGCAATGATCATGAGAACGGTGAGGAATCAGCCCAGAACAACACGGGAGGATCTTGTCAATGATCTCAAGGCAGCTGGGACCATAGTCACCAAGAAAACAGTTGGTAACACACTACGCCGTGAAGGACTGAAATCCTGCAGCGCCCGCAAGGTCCCCCTGCTCAAGAAAGCACATATACATGCCCGTCTGAAGTTTGCCAATGAACATCTGAATGTTTCAGAGGACAACTAGGTGAAAGTGTTGTGGTCAGATGAGACCAAAATGGAGCTCTTTGGCATCAACTCAACTCGCATGTGTTTGGAGGAGGAGGAATGCTGCCTATGACCCCAAGAACACCATCCCCACCGTCAAACATGGAGATGGAAACATTATGCTTTGGGGGTGTTTTTCTGCTAAGGGAACAGGACAACTTCACCGCATCAAAGGGAAGATGGACGGGGCCATGTATCGTCAAATCTTTGGTGAGAACCTCCTTCCCTCAGCCAGGGCATTGAAAATGGGTCGTGGATGGGTATTCCAGCATGACAATTACCCAAAACACACGGCCAAGGCAACAAAGGAGTGGCTTAAGAAGAAGCACATTAAGGTCCTGGAGTGGCCTAGCCAGTCTCCAGACCTTAATCCCATATAAAATCTGTGGAGGGAGCTGAAGGTTCGAGTTGCCAAACGTCAGCCTCGAAACCTTAATGACTTGGAGAAGATCTGCAAAGAGGAGTGGGACAAAATCCCTCCTGAGATGTGTGCAAACCTGGTGGCCAACTGCAAGAAACGTCTGACCTCTGTGATTGCCAACAAGGGTTTTGCCACCAAGTACTAAGTCATGTTTTGCAGAGGGGTCAAATACTTATTTTCCTCATTAAAATGCAAATTAATTTATACAATTTTTGACATGCGTTTTTCTGGATTTTGTTGTTGTTATTCTGTCTCTCAGTGTTCAAATAAACCTACCATTAAAATTATAGTCTGATCATTTCTTTGTCAGTGGGCAAGCGTACAAAATCAGCAGGGGATCAAATACGTTTTTCCCTCACTGTATATACACACGAGTGTATTTGTTATATAGTACAAAAGTTACATTTATTATTATATACAGTAATTTTACATTGTTCTTAATGTTTAAGGAACATATTTTCAAACCGCATTCTGTAGCATGCTATCTAGGTACTTATTGATAGAGTGCAACATCACATTTCCAACTTGTTGGAGATTTAGGTATAGGCGGATACAGGTAGTCCTCTACTTACGATGGAGATGCGTTACGACGACCCCATCGTAAGTCGAAAACATCGTAAGTCGAAGATGGCCTAGCCTACCCCCGGAGTCTTAAAGAATGGTGATAATTTAGCAAAACAGAGCAATTTGCAGTACCGTTCTGTATAAACTATATACTTTATGTATTTATCAATTACAATACTGTATTGCACAGTAACATGTAAAGTAAAAAAACCAAGGTAAATTCTTAGCCTACCTATATGAACTGCATTTTAATAGAAAGTGTTTTTTCAGGAAACAATCCTATCTGCTATAAAAACGTTTAACATACATTGAACGTATCGTATCGTGGTAACCTTAAAATGAAATCGCTGAAGCTACGTATCATACATGAATTGAACGTATCGTAACATATAATATTGTACTCACCAAGATTATGTCCGTCGTCTGCATACTTGAACGATGTTAGGTTGTTGATGGCAAATTTGTCGTATCGCTATCTCCATCGTAAGATCGAAATATCGTAAGTCGGACCATCGTAACTCGGGGACTACCTGTATATGAAATGGTCTAATATGTGAACATTTACAGTAAATTTAAAAGAAACCATGCACAAATACTGTGCTGGTTGTGAGTGGTTACTTTATCAGGGCATATGTGTTGGTGGGATATGAGCCATTTGCTATATTTGGTTTTGTTTATGCTGGCTTTGTTTTAAACAAATGCATTCTCTCTTGGGTGTATTTCCCAATTTTCCTAGTACAAGACATGTTGGGTGCAATTGACACTCCTGCAGGGACATCCTGCCAAAAATGAAATTGTCCCGTCAGCATTTACCAGCTGCTGCACAAAACCAATTCTAATCATTAACGTTTTTGTGGCCTGAAATATGAACAGTCCTTCTGAACAATACATTACCTGCCGGCCAATCATACGCCGGAATTAGAACTATGCAAAATTCTACTAACGCAATGTTGTAGGGGCTAGCTCCATGTGTGATTGGCCAGGAAAGTAACTTGCTCCAGGCCACGTACACTATTGAAGATGCACGAGTGCAGTCTTCACAGCCACCATGACTGTATGCAACTTAGAATCTTTGGAGGACTGGGGGAGGTGTCAAAGAGCATGGCAAGCAGGAGTCAAGAGGGTGAACAGCTCAGAGAGTGAACATGTTGGTGGGGCACACAGGTGTTGTTCATGGTGCATGTGCCACCCTCCAATGCCCTGCCACCACACGCAGGTGTGGTGGCATCGTGGCCTCTACGCATGGAGCAGCACCAGCAGCCATGTGATTATTTTAAGCAAGCAAAGTCTCGTCAGCACACCGAAAGATCACACCATAGTTGTGCCCACTTTAACAGCTATGCAACCAGCTGCAAAGGCCAATAATTCCCAACCACATGTGAATGCACAAAACAGCCAATAAGTGCCAATTCCCACGATAACCAGGAATGAATGACCCTACAAGCAGTATATAAATTGTACTTAGGTTTTTTCGGTAAAGTCACGTAGGGAAAAATAAATAATAAAAATAAATAATTAAATTATAGAAATAATAATAGAAATAAAATAATAAATCACGACGTTTCGGGCGCAACCACAGCAAGAAACAAATTCTGAAGTGGGCACTTCAGCAATTGTGTCTTGCTGTGGTTGTCCCACCTGATGACGGACACTTGTGTTGCGCCCGAAACGTCGTGATTTATTATTTTATTTAAATTATTATTTCAAAAATTTAAATATTTATTATTTATTTTTACCTACGTAACTTTACCGAAAAAACCTAAGAGCATGAATTATTGCAGTCACGAAAGCTTCAAATCTAGAATATATAAATTGTGTCCATTGTGTAGATGGGTTCTCATCGTGTTATACATTATTCAATTAACAGATTGAAAAACTGAACTTTAGAGTCGGATGTTTTCACAAAACAAGACTGATTCAAAAGGTGCCTCATTCTTCCCCTCTCTTTGGGAACTGTATATTTAAACGCATTTCCCCTAAATATACCACCTTCACAAAGACCAGCCACAGTTTACCGAGTCTCTCCCTTAATTCGTCAATGGAACCCAGCTAGATTAATTTACTAAAATGATGATGTGATACACACACACACACACACTGACCTCTATGCTGCAGCTTCATGCAAATGTTGGCAACGATTTGCTGAAGATATAGTAAGGCTCTTTGGCATGTCTTGTAATTCACAATCTGCAGCCATTAGTGACATTCACAAGATAAGGATGAGCAAACAAGCTTCGACTGACCTCGAATTGTCATTCAACGGCAGAAATGTCCCTCGTGAGACGAATGCTGCCTCTGTATTTGAGTTAAGAATCAGACCCATTTAGCATCAAATTTGGATATCTGGTAACATAATCTTAGTGTAAATATTCAAAGTGTAATTTATTTTTACTGAGTGATACAAATCTGCACAAATGCGGTGTTTATATGCACCAGCTGTCTTCAGTTCAATCGCCACAAACTGTGAAACCATTTTAACTCCCATAGCACAGAACTATTTTGAACTCAATTCACTTTTTTATTCATAAAATAAATTATAGTACTTACGAGTGCAAAGCTTGCGATGGCATAAAATATGTTGGTGGGTTTTGGGATTTAGGGGTTGCTTGGCAGGGTTTGGCTAATTTCATTCAGCCAGTGCAGAAAGGCCTCTCGTGTTTCATTCTTGGAATAGTGCTCACGGAAAGAGAAGAGAAAAAAACATCTCTCATGCAACACATCAAATCCAGAATGGCTTGTCCTCCGTTCCCCAGCAGTTTGTTGTTTCAGCAAAAACAAATCCTGTAGGGTTACCTGATGCTGGGTGCAACGACATGTTTTATTTATTTCTGCAATTGCAGCACATGGGTCTACGACATTAGAAAATTTGCTTTCTTCTAAAAGAAAAATAACATGAAGGATAGAAAACATTTCAGTGCATGACAGGCTTTCCTCAGCATTTCAGCGTGTTATTGATGCCATATGCTCTTTTTCTACGCACGTGAATGTAAATTGAAATGTTGAATGATTGTGTTTCTTGTGCCTTTGTGAACACGTGCAGTGCAGTGTGGCACAAACAAGTACTGACTGCAGCGCCGTGAATTTGATTACGCACTATAATCCCAGAAGACGGCGAGGTGAATAGAGAGCGTATGATCTTTTAAATCTGCTCAAGTGCAAAACATGTATAGTCACACGACAGTTTTTTCCATATACTATGATATGCTTGTATATCGAGGTTGATTAAGAAATAATTTAAAACATGTTACATTTGATTTGAAAGAGGCCAGCTAGTCAAAACATGTATTTAATCTCCCAACGTGAGAAAAATATATTCTCGCTGTTTATTATTTTACTTGATCTGTGTATGATTGCTGAAACATCAACACATTACATTGCTAAAAAAAAGGCGTGATGATGTGTATGCCTTCTTTTGGGAATAGCCGAATAAAATTTAGACATTAAACATTTTATGACTTTGTTTTGCAAAATATTGAAAACACTGTCATAGCCCAAATCGCAAACTTGGAAATTACATTCATCTGTGTTTTAAAACGCATTACGGAGATGACCGGTGGCTTATATGTAATGGGCTAGCACTGCTGAAATTATGCAATGAATTTCAGATTACAGGCACCGCGGTGAAACAGCTCTTAAGTGTAGTGCTATGAAGAAGGGTCATTACCTGAAACGTCGTCCATTATATAATTGTATTTCTTTTAAGACATTGTCATTGACGAATGTGTTGATTTTTTGTATGTGCTTGTGCACCATATCATTTGTTTGTCAAGTGTAGTGATAATCTCCGTACCTCCGATTAGCACCGTTGACTACGTAAGGTTCAAGAGAAGTTCAACATACATACATCTCAGCCTGGTAACCAGTGATTGTGTTAAGTGAGGTTCCAAAAGAGTGGCTATTCCCTTTGGGTGTTTATTCAACACACGAACACACGCGTAGAGGGTCGCTTGGCAACGTCCCCATGCCTCGTCGCGTTTGTCCCTTTCGCACTCTTTTCCTGCCTTTCCCCTTCAACCTTCCCAGCCAATCACCTCCCACCCCTACTCATGCTCACCCCACTCAGGTGAGTAGGATGTGATCCCAATTTACCTCTCCCCCCAACATTGATGTAATGCAGGTGTGCAATGATGTTACCTCTGAGTTATGCACGTGCCGGGCTCGTTCTGTATTGGTGACCGCCGGACTTACGTCCCCCAATGATTGTTCTAGGCATGTGTACCCAACAACCCTTTGTGAAGGAAAGACCCGCTTATTCAAGCAATTAACCATGAACTGTCCCTTTGTGTGCTTTCGTACCTGGATGAGCGTTGAATTGTGACTATGAATTCCGGAACCATTTCCCAACGTCCCTACAATTGCATGAAAAAAACCTTATCAACATTATTGTTTTTCACTTCATTTTGCAAAATAAATCAGCTTTGTGAATAAAAAAAATATATATACACATTTGATTTGACTTGCATCTCATACAACATCTGTATAAGAGCACGACATGCGGACAAGTGCAGTACCTGCCCGTGTGGATAAGAGGTTTCGTGAAGGTACCCTGGGAATAGTTCTCTGATAGCTCCTTCCGTGGACTGTTTTATAACATGGGGCGATGCTGTACTGTTCAGCGAGAGATTAATGTGGACATTTCTTTACCTCACGACATAACTTTAAGAATACAATTGGAATTAAACATACATGTCACAAAGCACCCCCTTTTGTGAAATCCAATGGAGAAACGAGCACTCTGCCAGACTTAAATATCCCCTTGCTAGACGCGAATATCCTTTACCTTAAATTGAATCGGCATATATGGTATTATTTAGGTCACTGGGTTTTCAAAAATAAGTGGGAGTAATAAATCATATTATTCTAGTCAAATTGTAATTGTGTTAACTCATAGTATTCTTTCAGAGAATATAAATAAGAAAATAAATAAGCAAACAATTTCTCCTTCGCATATCCATATCTCCATATCAAACATAATTTTAAAAAATTTTACACAACCTTGTGGGAGTGAATTATTTCAACAGCATTGATTCAAAACATGAAAACTCTGGAACGGTTTCGACACGCTGTTGTCTCATCAGCAGAGCTAAGCTTGCTTGACTCACTGCTGGTATATTTAATCTTGATTTGAAGCTTTTGTGACTGCAGGAATCCATACTCTTTGCTTCTTTCGGTAAAGTCACGTAGGTAGAAAAAACAATAGATCACAAAGGTTCCGATCGCAACACAAGCAACCGTCTTCAGGTGAAAAAGAGGGGGAATCTGCTGAGGCAGGCTGTTTATAAAGTTTTAGAGATGGGTGGGGCCGCTAATGTAAATGTAGGAGTGAGCAGGAGAGAGCGAGTAGGAGAGAGAAATTTGCTTGTAAATGTAATATGAGAATATATCCGGCTCACTGACGTATCACAGTTTGTCATGGTGATTGGTTCTGCCGGTCCTGGTTTACAGCCAATGGGGGGAAGCCTGGGGGCATGGCCCTGACGTGATGGAAGGGTGACAGCTATGGAGATTGGTTCTGCTGGATTTGGCCTCAGCCAATGGGGAGATGAGTCAGGGGCGTGGTCCCGGGAGCTGACGAGGGAGTCTGGAAGATTCGATGCAGGCTAACGAGGATTGGCTGAAGCATACCACGTGACCCAGGGATTAAATAGGGGTAGATAGGAATGACACGTGGTCAGAACGGGAACCAACGGAGGAAGGAGCAACGCGAGAGCGGGGCTCCGAGTTGCCACGTGGCAGTGCGTCTCTCTCGGTCTATCTGTCCCTTCACGTTGTCTACCAACAGCGTGAAGTAGATGTAACCCAAAGTGAATAAAAGACGTATTCCAGAAGTCGTCTCAAAGAGTCTTATTACATTGGTGTCAGAAGTATCTTCTGGGACCGTTTGGACGATCTTCAAGATGTCCAAGCACCTCAGAAAGAAGAACCCACCGGACCCTCCGTCGGAGAAAGAAGCTGAGACGGACGAGGACGAACTGCTGGGAGCTACGGCTCCTCTGCCTCCGGCTGCTGCTCTCCTCGGCGCCGCTCATCGCCGACAGGCTGCAGAAGCGACGGCCTCAAATGCGGACGAAGGATGGCGGCTAATGGCGGAGCAGATCGAGTCGCTCCGCGCAATTTTGCTGAGTCTGGTGATGGCGGTCGCATCCTCAACGGCCCTGGGTCGGCCGCAGGGGTTTCAGCCGACTGCCGAGGACCAAGATTTGCAGCGGGTATCGACGTCCGCCATTGCTCCTGCCGCGCGGGGAGAGGCCTCCATCTTGGACGGGGCGGCCTTGATGGAGCCGCCGGACGCCATCTTGGGCGGGGCTGTCGCCACGCGGCCGCCGGATGCTATTTTGACGGAGACGCGAGGAACGCGGGAAGCGGGAATATAAATGCTCGAGGCATCGGCCATTCACCGCGGACATCGTCTTCCTCAAATTAAGGAATTTATCGCCGGGGGCGATTGGAGTGTCTTCACGTGGCGCTTCGAGTCGGCCTTTAGATCCGTTCAATGGACGGAGGTGGAGGCACTGGAGGCGCTGCCCACGCTGCTGGATGATGTCTCCCTGGCGGTCTTCCGATCCATCTCGGCGACCAAGAAGAAGAAGCTTCGTGATGCTTTCACAGAGATGGCGGAGTTTTACGACCCACCGACGGCGGCTACCAGAAAATTGATGTCACGTCGTCGAGGACCAGAGGAATCGCCCTTGGCTTACCGGGGGGCGCTGTTAGCGTTGGCCATGACCGCCTACCCCGACTCGACGGCTGATCTCCTGGATCTTCTCATCCTTTCCCAAATGCTTGAGCTATCCCAGGAACTGAACATCTCGGTATGCGGCCACGGACCGCTCACGTCGCGATGGGTGGCGCGCTGCTTGGACGCTAAGTTCAATCTGAAGCGCTGGGATCAGATGGCGGCATGGACGGGGAACCCCCAAATAGACGGTCCACCGTTGGGATGGTCTCCACGGTGGGTCGTCCACTGCTCCAATGACTCCAGCGACGACGAGGTGATGGCTGCTGTTCCGCACTGGGTCCCGAGACGCCGGCTGCGCGACCAGCGTGATGGGGCTGGTCGACCACGTGCAGGACCCGGGACGAGCGACCGCCGGGCGACGACGGCCACGTGTTTTAGGTGTGGCCGACGGGGCCATTTCGCCCGGGATTGCCGCTGCTGACCTCAGCCTTCTCAGCTCCCGTCGGGCCAGCTTCCATCTCCTCCACCGGACGCGGATCCACGGCACCCTCGGGCAAGTTGGCACAAATCGGACACCCGGCAGGTCTTGTCACATCACCCATCTACTCGCACACATGTTGACGCTTCGGACGGAAATTGTTGTACACCTGTGTCGATGGCACACTCTATGACACAATGGAAAAAATTGGCTCGTAGGGTGGTAGCTGCCGCGTCGGGCTCATCGACGGTACGAGGTACCATCGATGGGATCGATGTCCGTATTTTGGTGGACACGGGTGTGTCTGCCACCATCATTTCCGATATCATTTTTCTTCTCCTGTCCATCCCCACGTCATGGATCCGACCGGTTAATGACGCGTGTGTTGCTGCTAATGGGGGTAGCATGGGTATTTTCGGGCAAGTTGATGTGCGCATTGCTATCGGGAATATTACCGCGGAGGGACCAGTGTTGATTTCTCGCTCACTGGCCGTCCCATGCCTATTAGGCACCGATTTCTTGTGCCGCATGCCAGTTAAGATACTTGTCGACCAAGGTTGCTTAGAAATGCCAGGGGGCCGTAGGATGTCGTTCCTGCCTTCCCTGCTGGGCTGTCCGCCCCCGGGTAACGCAGTTAACGCGATTGTTGCTGCCACGGTAGAGGTGCCGTCGGGGTATTGGCTCACGCCACTACCAATTTCACCAGCTTTGAGGGTAAACCACCCACTAAAATAGCCGCTGATCGACCTCGATACGATCGTTCACAGGATTGATGGATCGCGGATTTGTGCGGGGAAAATACATCTTTGTCGACCACGCAAAGGAGCGCTTTGCATTCATCATTGTTAGAGTACGCTGACGTTTTCAGTAAAAACGATTTGGATCTCGGCCATACCTCGCTCTTGTCGCACCATATTGACACTGGTGCGGCCGGACCGATTTGTATGCACCCGCATCGCATGAGCCCTGCTGAAAGGGAACACGTGCGCGGCGCGGTGGACGATATGTTGGTGGCTGATATAATTTCGCCGTCCAACAGTCCTTGGAGCGCGCCGGTGGTCCTGGTTAAGAAAAAAGATGGTGGGACGAGGTTTTGTGTAGATTTCCGCCGATTGAATAAGATATCCGTGGCAGATGCATACCCCTTGCCACCGATGGACGACTCATTGGACGCCTTGTCAGGGGCAAATTTTTTCTCCACCCTCGACCTGTCATCTGGGCTTTGGCAGCTTCCCCTCGATGACGCGTCAAAACCAAAAACGGCGTTCCGCACGCCACAAGGCCTCTTTGAGTTTAACCGTTTACCTATGGGCTTGAATGCGGCACCGGCGACGTTCCAACGCCTGATGGAACTGGTGCTGGCGGGGCTGCAGTGGGAAACATACCTCATATATTTGGACGATATCATCGTATTCAGCCGCACATTCGAGGAACACCTCCAACGCCTGGAGACTGTCTTTCAGAGGATGCGCTCGGCTGACCTAAAATTTTAACCAAAGAAATGCCACCTTTTGCAACGGTCCGTCCGATACTTGGGTCACATCGTCAGTTCGGACGGTGTGTCCACGGACCCTCAGAAAACGGAGTGTGTCCGAGAGTGGCCCACGCCTACTTCAGTGGGCGACGTACGGCGGTTTATTGGGTTTGCATCCTACTATCGCCGTTTTGTTAAGAACTTCGCGACACTGGTTAAACCACTGCATGTTCTGACGGGGAAAAATTTGAGATTTAAATGGGGCCCGGAAGAGGAACGCTCTTTTCAATCTCTTCGGGATCACCTCGCCACGGCGCCTATGCTCGACTACCCAGACTTTTCCCAGCCATTCATCTTGACACGGATGCTAGCGATATCGGCATAGGAGCCGTTTTGTCGCAACGGAAAGACGGAGTCGAGCGAGTGGTGGCATATGGCAGCAGGGTTCTGTCCCCTGCCGAAACCCGATATTGCATGCCGCGACAGGAACTATTAGCGATCGTACATTTTGTTCGCCAGTACCGGCCGTACCTGTATGGAAGGAAATTCCTTGTGCGCACTGACCACGCGGCCTTGCAATATTCGTTGAAATTGGACCAGCCATCGGGGCAATTGGCTTGGTGGTTGGAATCGTTACAGGAATTTTCCTTCCATATCACGTACCGCAACGCGGACGCTCTCTCCAGGTTGCCACCCAATCCTCCCTGCGCCTGTCTGATGGGTATGCACCACTGTGCAGCGCTGCCTACCTTGCTTTGTCCGGTTATGGGGGCAATGTCGAACGATGAAGGCCAGGATGTACCCGTTGGCGCCGATGATACACTGCGGTTGCCGCACTCGGTGCGGCTACGTGAGCAGGAGGCCGATGCCTCTCTGGCTCCGCTGCGGAAACTGATTGGGAAACCGAGAGCTCATTTGGCGGGATGAAAATGGCAGATGTTCCGGGGCCAGGCGGGACTATTGATGTGTACTGATGGATTGTCTGAACGTTCACGCCTGGTCGTGCCGACATCCCTTCGCCACGACCTGCTCCGCGCTCTGCACGCTGACAAATTGATGCACCTCAGCGTGCAGAAAACGTTGGCCGCGATGCAGCAGGATTTCTTTTGGCCCGGCATGACGGCAGATGTTACTGACTTTGTCCGGTCATGCCATGATTGTGCGAAGAGGAAGCCGCCTCGCAACATTATGTTCCGCCACTACGTTCGATTGAGGTATCTCGTATCAATGAACTAGTTGCTCTGGACATCCTGGGCCCGTTCCCTCCATCGGCTAGGGGAAACAAATACCTTTTGGTCGGGGTCGAATATTTTTCTCGATGGCCTATGGCCTGGCCTCTGCTTGACCAAACGGCCGCGTCCATCACCAAGGCTTTCTTGAATGGTTACGTCATGGATAAAGGAGCACCCGAAGGGCTGCTCACGGATCAGGGACGTAACTTCTCCTCCAAATTGCTCAAGGATGTATGCACTGCGCTGGGCACAAAGAAAATTCGCACTTCCCCTTACCATCCGCAAACGGATGGCATGGTGGAACGGTTTAACCGCACCCTTTCGGCCATGCTTTGTCACACGGTAAGTGAAAAACAAACCGATTGGGACTTGCACATACCGGGCGTCCTGGCGGCATACCGCATGGTTCCGCACACGTCCACAGGATATTCGCCATTTTTCCTGATGTATGGCCGTGAGAATGTACCCCCGATTGATGTGCAACTGGGTACGGCGGGTAAACAACCATCCCCTTCCTTGTCTGATCACGTACGGGACTCGCTTAAACGGGTTACAAAGGCGCGAGAGGTCGCCAGATGTGCGGCGGCCCGTACGCAGGCAAGGAACGAGAGGTATGCGCGTCGATTGTGAAATGACATGCCTTGGTCAGTGGGCGATCAGGCATGGCTCCATTGCCCTCAGGTGCCAGTGGGAACGTCCACTAAACTGCACAGGCCTTGGCAGGGGCCTGTGAGGCTGGTGGACATTTGGAAACCCCAGAGTGTTCGCATCCAGTACGGCCAACGTCGTTGGTATGTCCATTCGTCGCAACTCAAACCCTACGTTGACCCGCGTGCTGGCCCCTCATCTCCACTTGTTGACCTGCCGGGGTCTGGCGTGCCGAATGCGCCACTTGCCTTGCCCATTGATCCCCAGCGGGGCTGTGTTGTACCCCCCGCAGATGAACAGGTTTTGAGGGACAACGAGACCCTGGACGTCCCTTCTCCAACGGCACCTATCCCAGATACGACCGAAACCAAACATTCTTATTCTTCTCCACGGCAAACACCTCCTGCAGATCGGGCGGCGAGGCGACCATGCGCGGAAAACTAAGGGGGTCCTGCGTCACGTACGCGGTCGAAATCTCTTCCGTTTCATTAGTAATGATTGCCTTGCGGTCTGTTACCCTGTTGTTACTGCGCTACAAGGGCGCCCTAATGTATGTCTGTTGTTAATGGTTGAATTCCTCGGCGCGTAGACGCCTACTCCTCCCCTCTACCTTGTTAATGCGTCTCAGACGCCCTAATAATTATCTTACTTGGATTCGGCTTGTCACCCTTTTCCCAGCCGAGACGGCTGACTTTTACACCGGGGGGGGGGGGGGGGGGGGGTGATGTAATATGAGAATATATCCGGCTCACTGACATATCACAACTTGTCATGGTGATTGGCTCTGCCGGTCCTGGTTTACAGCCAATGGGGGGAAGCCTGGGGGCATGGCCCTGACGTGATGGAAGGGTGACAGCTATGGAGATTGGTTCTGCTGGCTTTGGCCTCAGCCAATGGGGAGATGAGTCAGGGGCGTGGTCCCGGGAGCTGACGGGGGAGCCTGGAAGATTCGATGCAGGCTAACGAAGATTGGCTGAAGCGTACCACGTGACCCAGGGATTAAATAGGGGTAGATAGGAATGACACGTGGTCAGAACGGGAACCAACGGAGGAAGGAGCCACGCGAGAGCGGGGCTCCGAGTTGCCACGTGGCAGTGCGTCTCTCTCGGTCTATCTGTCCCTTCACGTTGTCTACCAGCAGTGTGAAGTAGATGTAACCCAAAGTGAATAAAAGACGGATTCCAGAAGTCGTCTCAAAGAGTCTTATTACATAAATATAACTCGGCGAGGGCCAAGCTTGGCCAGGGCTGCCCCGCCCATCTCTAAACCTTTATAAACAGCCTGCCTCAGCAGATTCCCCCTCTTTTTCAACTGAAGATGGTTGCTTGTGTTGCGATCGAAACGTCGTTATCTATTATTTTTTCTACCTACGTGATTTTACCGAAATAACAAAAGATTATGGTACATTTTATTTAGTTGAGTAACATTTTCCAAAGCATCTTTTTTTTTTTATCTTGAACAGCTACCACTGTTGTCTTTGTTTTTACATTGACGTTCAGGCTATAGCCATCTGTGATTGGATACAATCTGTCACATGTATTTTATATCAAATTAAAATATATTCAACTTAGAAAAATAAAGCACATACATTTTTTGAATGTTCACAAAAGTCACTTATTCGAACGAAAAATAAATTGGAAACCTGGCATATATATGTATCAGGTGTGAAAAAAAAATTATAGTAAAATACCATTTCATTTTATAATGCACCAATTGGCAGAAGTCACTGACGTTGCAAATCTGTTCCATGACAATGACAATATTCTCCAGTAATACAATTATATATGCACATTCACTTAAATAGCAAATGTGGAAAATCGATAGGAAAATGAATGGTGTACAAAATATCTCATTATATATAATAGCCCAGATCTGTCCCTCTGTCATTCTGTGACTGTGATTAACACGCCACGGATTGGTTGAAGTGCGTCACGTGAGCACGCCCTCCCCGGATTGGTTGAACTGCGTCACGTGACCGCGAGCTGCCCACTTCGTGTTGTGGTGCACCCCGCACCTCGGAGGCCCGAGAAGCAGCAACATGATGGCCACAGCGCCGCAGACGCAGCCACAGAAAGCTGACGGTCGATCCACTCACACACAGCTCACTCACATTCTAGATTTGAAACCGAAAAAATCTAAGAATATGAAGCTCACTCACACTCACTCACACAGCTCACTCACACACAATCGCACGCACCTCAGATGAGACGGGTGAGTGAGAGTGAGGCAGAGCCGTGCTCCGTCCACTGCTGCCCTGAGGGACCCCCGTGCTCTCCACTGCTGCCCTGAGGGAGAGCCGCGCTCTCTCCACTGCTGCCGTGAGGGAGCCAGAAGCGCTCTGTCCACTGCTGCCCTGAGGGAGAGCCGTGCTCTGTCCATTACATGAGTACTCGAATTGTTTTGGTGCTTAAATCCACTGCTGGATGAAGGCGCACCGCACGCTGTACGAGTGGATCGTAAGGATTTACTTGACCAGTCTGTTGGGGGCCGCCGCAGGCTGTGGTTGTTGGAGGCCGCCGCACGTTGTGGTTGTTCGGGGACGCTGCAGGCTGTGGTTGTTGGGGGCCGCCGCACACTGGTTGTTGGGGGGCGCCGCAGGCTGTTGTTTTTGGGGGCCGCCGCACGCTGTGGTTGTTCGGGGACGCTGCAGGCTGTGGTTGTTGGGGGGCGCCGCAGGCTGTGGTTCTTGGGGGCCGCTAAACGCTGTGGTTGTTCGGGGACGCTGCAGGCTGTGGTTGTGCGGCGCCATCGGCGGCCCCCCAACAACCTAGTTTTATTATAAAAGCCCGGCATTCCGTTCGTCAGTTTTTCTGTTTGTCCATTTATCTGATTGTCCGTCAACTAAATAATAAGAGCCTTCTGAACAAGTATGATCAATCTATTTCTATATTTGATTCTCTAAACAGTTCTAAACGGTTCTCTAAACAGCTCTCCTTATTCACTACAGTAATTTTGCTGTGGCAGTTCCACCTGAAGACGGAGGCTTGTGTTGCTTCCGAAACGTCGTGATTTAATTTAGTTGTCATTTTTATTATTTTTTTACCAACGTGACTTTACCGAAAAAACCAAAGAGTATGATCAATCTAATTATTGTTTCATCCGTTATCGAGAAAAATACAATTCCATTTATTTAGCATTTATTTAGAGTTTTGATAGTTCTGGTCATGGATGGAGGGTGTTAAATAAAAAATATCTAATGAACTTTGAGGCACAACCCAGTAGTATCTACACACACTGAGGGGGGGGGGGGAAGAAAACATCAGTGGAGGCGATTGGTGAGGGACGAAGCGTCGAGAAGCCCTCTGCAGGAGTTAGAATAAGTTGGCCGTAGACCGACGAAATTCTAGTTTTGAAAACTAGAGTACATGCTCTATTTGGGTACAGCACTACAGTAACCTGCTCATTCCTCGACTGGCAGAGGGGCCTCCATTAGGGGAAGCTCAAGAGCAGGGGTCCTCAAACTACGGCCCGCGGGCCACATGCGGCCCACCGAGGGCATTTATCCGGCCCATGGTCACTAATTGGGCTGCGCTTGTGAGCACTAATTCGGCTGCGCTGGTGAGCACTAATTGGGCTGCGCTGGTGAGCACTCATTGGGCTGCGGTGGTGGGCACTGATTGGGCTGCAGTGGCGAGCACTGATTTGGCTGCGCTGGTGAGCAATAATTGAGCTGCGGCGGTGGTCACTCATTGGGCTGCGCTGGTGAATGGTTCAATGGGCCAATTGACTGGACTTGCCCCCCAGGCCTAAGGCTGCCAGCCCTCCCCTGGCTGCGCTTGACTGGCTCTCCCTCCCTCAGCTCCCTCACTTGCCCCTCGGCTCCACTCCCAGTGATATTCCCGTGTGCTGAGTAAATGATAGAGGGGTAATAACAGAGTGATCTCTGATCTCTGGAGGAGCTGCCTGCTGTTTTCCCGTGCTGGTCAGTGACAGACAGCCGAGGAGTAGGAAACCTAATTTAAATGACAGTAAGTGCATTTATATTCTGATTGCTATTCAATTATATGAGGTTATATGTTGTATGTTGTGTAAGCCCCGGTTCATACTGTTGCGATCTCTGAGCAGTGCGAGTTCAGCCATATGCTTGTATGGCTGAACTTGCATTAGATTCGGAAGAAAAAAGGCACATGTGCCTTCTTTTTTCCTGCAGTGGAATCGGATCGCATGGGTCTTCTCCCCCATGCGATCAGATTCCTATGCGAGTTCGCAGATCGCACTGCGATCTGTGAACAAAACTGCAGGTGTAATTAACTTTTTAATGGCACCCGCACCAGTGTGAGCCTGGGGTAAAAGCGGAGTTCCCCCAATCAGACTGCATTGATGGGCAGTGCAGTCTGTATGTCTCTGTGTGGGCAAAGTTATTGCTGGTATATTGTTTTTGTAGCGCTGTATATATATTGGTATTTTACTAACAGCAATTTTGACTCCCTAGGAAACAATGATGTCAAGAAAGAAAAAAATTGACTCGGAGTGTAGGATATTCAAAAAACAGTGGAATTATGATTACTTTTTCATGCAATACAAGGAAAGAGCTGTGTGTCTGATATGCCAGAATATAGTGTCTGTGTTCAAAGAATACAATTTACGTCGACACTATGAAACTCAACATAAAGATAAATATGATTGTTTGGTCGGAGAAGTGAGAAAAGATAAAATATTAAAACTGAAAAATACATTAACAACTCAGCAAAATACTTTTGTGAAGCAGAAGCAGCTAAATATTTCATCACTGCGAGCAAGTTTTCAAGTTGCCAAGCTAATAGTGTGCACTGGCAGACCATTCGTTGAGGGAGAATTTGTTAAAGAATGCCTTCTTTCTGTTGCCAAAGAGATGTGTCCAGAGAAGGCCGATTTATTTAGTACAGTGAGTCTTTCAGGACCTACAATTACACGGAGGATTGAAGAAATGGGAGACAATTTCCATCAGCATTTGCAAAACTCCACAAATAAACGTTCCTATTTTTCCTTGGCACTCGACGAAAGCAATGATGTTCGTGATTCTGCACAACTTCTAATTTTTATTCGTGGGACGAATGACTATTTCGAAGTCACAGAAGAGCTTGCTGCACTGCAAAGCATCAAAGGAACAACTACAGGAGAGGATATCTATGAAAAGGTTTGCCAAACTGTGAATGGTTTGGAGCTGAACTGGGCTAAACTAGCCAGTGTGACAACGATAGTGCTCCTAGCATGGTGGGGTCTAAGAAAGGAGTAATTGCTCGCATTAACCAAGAGATGGACAAACATAACCATTCTCATCCAATAGCCATGCACTGCCTCATCCACCAACAAGCGCTGTGTAGTAAATCACTGAAGTGGGACTGTTAACTTCATTAGAGCTCATGCACTAAACCACAGACAATTTCAGGAATTTCTGTCTGAGCTAAATGTTGACTATGAAGATGTTCTGTACCACACGGAAGTCCGTTGGCTGAGTCGAGGAAGAGTTTTGAAACGTTTCTATGACTTACTACCACAGATTACAGCTTTTCTGTTTTCAAAAAACAAAGAAGTACCAGAGCTCAATGATGCAGAATGGAAATGGCACCTTGCCTTTCTGACAGATGTAACAGATCTACTCAACAGTTTCAATGTGCAACTTCAAGGAAAGGAGAAGCTCATCTGTGATATGCAATCACATGTCAAAGCATTTGAAGTAAAATTAGGCCTCCTCATCAAACAAGTGAAGGAGGAAAACTTCTGCCATCTCCCCACAACTCAAAATCTGTTAGCAGAAAAACCATTGGTTGCATTCCCAAACAAAACATGTGTGGATTCACTGGAAAAATTGCAAAAGGAGTTCAAATTTAGATTTAAAGAGCTTCATCTCCATGAACAGGACATACAGCTTTTCCGTAACCCATTTTCTATTGACATTGAAAATGTGGATACAATTTACCAAATGGAACTGGCTGAACTGCAGAATTGTGACTCTCTGAAAGACGCATTCAAGTCAAGCAGCCTTCATAATTTCTATGCATTTCTCCCCTCTGAGACATATCCTCATCTCAGGAACCATGCACTGAAAATGGCAACCATCTTTGGCAGCGCTTATGTCTGTGAACAAACTTTTTCCAGAATGAAACATTTGAAATCTCCAACCAGATCTAGACTAACGGATGCACACTTGCATCACTTGTTACGACTAGCAGTGACAAATATGGAACCGGACATTGACCATCTCATTAGCCAAAAGCAGGCCCATAGTTCCCATTAAAATACTGGCAAGTTTGTTGATTTAACTTTACTGTTCTTCATTTTAAATATTGTATTTGTTCCCGTTTTGTTTCTTCACTTCAAAATAAGATATATGCAGTGTGCATAGGAATTTGTTCATAGTTTTTTTTAACTATAGTCCAGCTCTCCAACGGTCTGAGGGACAGTGAACTGGCCCCCTGTTTAAAAAGTTTGAGGACCCCTGCTCTAGAGGGTCCCTATTTAGGGTATTTGACCTACTCTTCCACATTAACCAGCCAACTTTCCATAGGTGGGAGTTAACAACAAATTACCCCCAATAATATTTCGAGTGAATAACTGTGGTGTACCCATTAATACTGCTGGGTGGACATTGGCGGGGGCATTTAAGAAACTTTTACCATTGTTTCAACTGCCGTGCCAGGAAATCCAGTCCAGTGTGCTAACCATTACACCATAGTAGCATCCCTGTATGAAGTGTATGTATATACAATTATATAACACGTACAGCATATGATTGATGTGCTTCATTACACAACATAAAGACCACTGACATTAATTTGCCCTTCAACAAAAATAGACACGGACTACCATAGTTACAAAAGGACACTAACTATTTTAACAATTTACCTTCAGGTATATTTGGGATTTGGGCAATGACATTGACACAAATAATGGCCTGTTAGTGAATAGTGATGGATATTTAACATCCACTTTATAGGAAACAGCAGGTTTTGGCAATTCCTCGGTGAAATAACTGAGCAGCTGTAGGAATTCAGCCAAATATTCTCCAGGAACTAGAACAGTGGTGAGCAGACTGACTTCTATGATATCCACTTTTGGTCTGTACTTCTGGACAACTGTACTGTATAAGCACAGGAAATACACAGGCGTAAGCATATAAGCCTACGTTTAGACATATAAAAGTACATTTACTCTAACTTTAATTCTGCATGAGCAAATTATGAGTATGCAATAGAAGAGATATGGGGTTCATTTAATATGTATTATTAAAACAAGAGCACCATATTTTGTGTCCACAGCACTAGAATGCAGTACAGCATATGAGAAATGCTTACATATATGCATATTATAAATTCAGCATCATGATATAAAATATTAGATTTTTTTTAATTATACAACTGCTGATTTTCATAAGCTAACCAGTCAGTGCTTTGTGTAGATTGAGAACATTAGTAAAAAAATACCATGAATATGCTTGTGCCCTTTCATTATTATTCCTGTCCTTAGGCTAATACGCGTGGCTTTACCTGTAAAATTGAATAGAATGTGAAGTTATCCACAAGTCATAGGTGTGTGTAACACTACTTTTTAACAAGATTGCAATAATGTTCAGTCACCAAGACTTCCGTAAGCAACCGTGAAATTGTAATTCAGCACGCTGTCACCAAGTTTAACATTATGAATTTGGTAATTTATTTATTCCATTACTACAGATAGCTTTCAAACAGAATTGGATTCAATTGTATTGATATATAGAGGTTATTAGGCCCACTCTAATTACAAATAAAGTGCATTCAAAGACACTGGTGAAGTGTCGATGGCAAGTGTCAAACACAAATTAAGCACATTCAACCAGCCACATTGTCACTCAGCAGATTGTCAATCTAGCCAGCATTGCCTCTTGGCAGACTGAGGACATTTGTATAGGCAATACAGGAATTTTGGCCAGGGTGCTTTATTGAATCTGCTCTATCCTTAGCGAGCGGGTCGGATTTTCAAAGGGAGCGATGTTTTATTAGATTTCAGATTGATCAGGCACTCAAATCCCTGCGTCTTTAGTGTTCATTCCAGGATGGTGGCTAGGTCAAAAAGTGCATCAAAATGTAAGGCTGCTGAGGAAATCGAAAGTGGAATGCATTAAAGTGGAGATGAGGCAAAAGTACGGCCAACACTATCTCGGGTGCCACCATTTGCCCGTTCCCACAAGCATTGATCTCTCAAATGTCTCCCTGCCATAAGCAGTTTCACATTATCGCTAAAATATATCTCATCCATGTTTCAGTGTAATAAGTAAAGAACGTGAATCCATGTTGTGTTTTGCTTGCAACATCTTGTATCGACACAGTAAACATTCTGCGTTTATGGTTAACATAACATTACACTTTTACTTTTGCAAGCCTTATGTAAGCATGCTTCAGAGCTATTATTATTTGTTAATTATTCACTATAACTTAATTTTATTAAGCAACCCATTCGGTGCAGTGATACTTATTTACACATATAAAAAAACACAAGGAGATGCACTCTTTCGTTTGCAAGGAATATCTGGGATTCTTAATTATGTAAGAGTAAATTACCTTTTTAATTTGGTTTTGTTCTGGGTTATGTTCACATTTAAAGGCTGGGCTATCTCATAAGTATATGATGGTCTACTTGTGCAACTGATTTATATTTTACAACAGACAGCATGCATGAGTAATTGCATGCAACTACTATGCAGTTTGAAGGAAGATAAGTATTGAAGCCATGAAAACTGGCCCTGTGATAAGCATGGCGAAAAGCATTCTACAAAGATAACATAATCCATTCGCAAAGGTCTGAATTTTTCTCCCCAAAAAATTATTGTGTAATATTGTGTGCAGTGGTGGCATGTTGGCTATGACACTGCACTATGAAACATGTGACTTCAGCTATATTTCTATCCATGGATAACATCAGTGATGAGTGACATCTGCACTTGTCTTGGACACCTCTCTTCACCAACCTGCAATGTCCAGCATGATGAAGTATGGTCACACAACTCCCATGACCAATACGGTGTGGCAAGCCCTTCAAACAGCATTGGATTGACAATGGGGCTGCACATAATGTTCGTTAGATAGGCTAAGTTTCCAAACTATTTTATGGAGGGTCCTATTTATAATGGGTTGCCATTTACTTGTGGAGTATTTTGAGTGTTAGAAGTGAGTACTCGGGGGAAAAACCCCACGTGTACTGATGGACCCTGAGGCTACCAGGTTGGGTGTCACAACCACATAGGTCAACTTGGGAAGTTGAAAACCCATCATTATGCCAAGTGGATTCTTGCAGTCACAAAAGCTTCAAATCAATACTGTACTATAGTATACAGAAATGAAACATAAAACGTCAGGAAAAGTTGTGCAATCATACTAGAAGAAAAGTGAACGGTAGTGTTAAGGGGTTGCTAATCTATAGATGTGAAGCTCAATTGGATCATGTGTGAAAGTGCTTCTGTCACTTCATGACACTGTTAAGCCACAATAATTTACACCGAGTGCAAATAACGGTATTCACATGATTTGTGGTCACACTGTGTGCCTTACTCTCACAGCCAACCTTAAATTCACTAGTTTAGAACAGTCACCTTCATACTAATTTCCTCATGCTTATTGAGAAATAACACCATAGACATTCCTCTGACATGGATAAATATGGTTGGAAACTTAAAAATAATCTGGTTATTCATTAAAAAAGCCCAATTTTTACATCCTGCAGCAATCTAAATTGGCTGAGAACTTGTTAGGGCTCTGGGCACTGATGTGAAACATTTCTTTAGAATTCAATTTACGTTCATCAGAATACGCATGTGACTGCGACTCTGCTGTGTGCTACTGCTTATTTCCATGGAAATTCCACATTCCTATAATGGGGGCACATCAGGCCATTATTGATGAAATCCAAATCACAGTTTATCGAATTATAAACATTTCTGCTATATCATTGCAGGGAGGGCATAATGAATTTGACAGTGAAATAAATGAAAGTGTCTTCTCGATTATTAGGCTGTGAGCTAAGATGAATGTTATGCAAATGTCCAAACAAACGGGTTCATGAATGTATGTATTATATTACCATCACATAGCCCACGGAGTTTTGGAAGTCACACATCTGATGCACCAACCATTGCATCTAACATACCGCATTATAGCCACGCTCCACTACTCTTGGCAGTGAGAATAACAGTTCACGACACGCTTATTATATATTGCTTATGGCAACAGTGTGGTCAATGTGCACAGGATGGAGCCTGAAACACATGAGAAAGCAGTGAGTGCTCACGTGGCAAAGTGTCCTGTAACCAGACTTGCCAAATGTAGTCAAGCGGTGCTATAATTTGAGGGAATGGCTTCTTTGAGTGTTTTCTACTTTATTATCGGCATCCACTGGAGATTGAGCCAAGACCTCTGGAACTTGAAATCCTTCAGCAATCATCAGAGGGGAACGTGTTTAGACGTTCCTCCCTGAGGCGGATTCAAATGTGGGATTTCAGAGATGCCGGCTCAGTACCCAGACCCTGGGGTTTAGCTGACAGAGCTACCCGGCCTCTGTGCTCAAAGAGTTTCTAGGAATGGCCGTGGGGCTACATGCCCACATGGGAGCGAGCCAAGATACCATTTGTGATCTTTTGGCAAATCATATGAGTAGCAAGTAAAATCTGCAGGTTTTGCTTCAAGATACAGTAACCTGTAAAACTGTAACTGATGCAATGTCTCCCCGCAATGGGTAGCTATTGTGCCCTGCAAGAAATTCCTCTTACAGTTTTGAAATGTCAAAAACACGTAACCAATGTGTTTAGCATAGTTGGCTATGTACGGTGCAAAAGAAGTTTAACATACATACATGCCAACCGCTGTAAATAATTTACTTGATGGAATTTAAAATACAATTAGAGATGAGATGGCTGGGTGGCTCTGAGAGAAAATACCATGTCAGAGCGCCGAGCCTAGCACCACTGTTTTCGAATTAGGGGCAGCAGGGTCTCAAGTGCAGGAAGTGTATGGTCCACTAATTAGTTCACTAATGACACTTAGCCCACTAATGACTGTAGAGGAAAAAAAACAGTTAACTTGGCTTATTCCATATCTGAAAATGAAACATTTTGGTTTCGTTTACATGTAATGAACATATTTCAATGGCAGTATAAGTCGTGTGATCTGAGTGTGGATAAATAGGCCTGTTGAAGCGGGTTCATAATTGGTTCGCTGAAGTCTTGCGGCCATTCTCTGAGAGAGAGAGTGCTCACTGCTCACTGTGAAATGTACTATTTCGCATGTTTGTCCCGTGATTTGACACTTATAATGCAATAGCAATATAATTGGAGTGATGTCCTTCCCTCTCCTGGGTCCGGGCTATCTTCTGATGCATTGTTTGTCAGGGCCAAGGTACTATTCTATTTATATTATTTATATGCTTGTTTACGCAGGAAAGCCTCACTGAGTCTCGATACTATTTTTCAGGAGGTTCCTGTCAAGTTTCCACAGGCGAGTGTGATGCTGCTGTGTGTATCGTAATGCAAAATGAGTAATTTGCAGGTCATTTTTCAGCAATGGGATATTTGGACAAAACCAGTTACAGTGCATGTTTAAATTTCGATTTGAAGCTTTCGTGACTGCAGGGATTCATCTTCTTGGTTCTTTCGGTAAAGTCACGTAGAATGGAAATAATAAAATAATAAAAATAAAACATTATCAAATAATTCTCACGACGTTTCGGCCACAACGCAAGCAGCCGTCCGCAGGTGAAGAACAGGTCCGTCGATAAGACTCTGTCCATTCTACGTGACTTTACCGAAAGAACCAAGAAGAAAAAAGTGCATGTTTATTTTTTTGCGATGGGAGAAAACTGGAGAAATCGGAGAAAACCCTTTCAGAACAGGAGGGAAACCTTGCAAACAAGAAAACAACTTCAGAAGAGATATTTAGGAAGATGGCAGGGGTCATTGAGAGAGCTGCAAGCACAATATCAATGATGTACATGAGTAAGATGAATCAACAATGAATGAATAGTATACTAAAATTTTATATCTTTCAGGATTAACTTTTTAATCCACCACTTTCGACACAATTTAGCAGGGGTAAGAGGCCTGTTAGCTTTCATCTTCATCATCGTCATCAGCCATGACCAATCCACTGTTCGATGAAGATCTCCCCAGGCCGTCACCATCTTTAATGAACCAACATTTGTATTCATCTGAACACATTTTATTTCTAGATTTGAAGCTTTCGTGACTGCAATGATTCATATTCTCAGGTTTTTTCGGTAAAGTCACGTAGGTAAAAACATTAAAATTAATGAAAGTAAAATAAAACAAAACAAAATAAAATTCACGACGTTTCGGAGGCAACACAAGTCTCCGTCATCAGGTGGGACCGTCACAGCCGAATTAGCTGCATCAAGTGAAGCAATGATTCAAGATGTAATCCCTTATAAGCAAGTTGAAGGGAGGTGGAGAGGGGGGGAAGAGCTTATCAGGCTGTGGTAGCCAATGAATGGAAACGTATCGGGAGGGAGGAGGAGCGGTGATCAAAGACTGCACGCAGTGCTCAACACAATGAATGGAGACGTGTCGGGACGGAGGGCGAGCGGCGATCAAAGACTGCACGCAGTGCTCAACACAATGAATGGAGACGCGCCGGGACGGAGGGCGAGCGGTGATCAAAGACATCACGTAGTGCTCAACACAATGAATGGAAACGTGGCGAGCGGTGATCAAAGAACAATGAAGAGATTACTGATAAGCCTGATAAGCTCTCCCCCCCTCTCCACCTCCCTTCAACTTGCTTATAAGGGATTACATCTTGAATCATTGCTTCACTTGATGCAGCTAATTCGGCTGTGACGGTCCCACCTGATGACGGAGACTTGTGTTGCCTCCGAAACGTCGTGAATTTTATTTTGTTTTGTTTTATTTTACTTTCATTAATTTTAATGTTTTTACCTACGTGACTTTACCGAAAAAACCTGAGAATATACATTTTATTTCTTATCGTAGCAGGCATATTTTCAAACCGCAGCATATAGAGATGCAAAGATAGTTTGTATAACATATACCCTTCATTTTGCAATTAAAAAAGTCCCATTTACTCTACAGCATTGGTCTACTTAAAAAACACTGTCATTTTTACTGCATCTGAACATGGAAATATCTATAACGTCGTGATTTATTTTATTTTCTTTCCAACTACGTGACTTTACCGAAAAAAACAAAGAGTATGGATTCCTGCAGTCACGAAAGCTTCAAATCAAGAATGATTAATTGTGCTTTGAGAAAGAATGTCTATACAGTTGTATTGACTTGCTACACAAAATTACGTTGCAAATAAAGCCACAGGCTGTTCTGTGTGTGTGTACTACCGGGATCACGCTATCATTTCATCTGCCATGCATTTGTGCGTCGACACTTGGGGGCAGACCAAGGCACAGATGTCGACTGCGACTCATGCGCACCATTGGCCCAGTGACACTTAAGTCCTCTTGTGAAGCTATTGTGCACACATTCAGGCCATGATCGTTTCCAATAACTGCCTGCAGATTGTTTAAAGTCGAATGCAATCAGATTTTCAATGGTATTTCTTGGCTTCCTTTCCATAGACTGAATGGAAATGTAGCTGTATATCCAGAATTGCCACATGTTTAATATTTTAGGAAACTTTTCCATATTGTTTGTCAGTTAAACGTTATTATTGACTGCATGGCTAAGCTAAACTATAATTAAATTAACTCATAAAATGCATTGGCATACAAATGTTATTACTCTTTGATTCTTTCGGTAAGGTCATGTAGAAAGAAATCAAATTAAATAACAGAATACGACGTTTCGATTGCAACACAAGCAACCATCATTAGGTACAAATGAATGAGAAAACAAACATAGTAAACTTAGAAATATAATGCAATACAACACAGAGAGTCGGCCAACACAACAGTAAACACCCCACCTGGTTGATTACGTTCTTTCAAAGATTGATACATTTGAGAGATAAACAAACCATAGATACGGAGACACACAGACACACGCACAAGTAGAGGGAAACTCACACAGAGACAAACAGAGAGAGAGAGAGACACACATAGGCACACACAATTGCTTAACATTTCCCGTATCATGACGAAAACTAAATCATCCGGTCCCACGCAAGAGACAGTGGAATAAATAAGGTTAAAAATCTTTACTTAGGTGGAAATTCAATAAACACCACACAGGGTTAAACACGTTTTATTCTGAAATATTGGTAACTGGAACCAAAGCTTAAAGTATTGGAAAAGACCACCAAATAAATACAGTACATCACAAACTGACAATGTTGAATTTAGGAGATATCTTGTGCAACAATATATCACTTTAAAGTCCACACACTTACAGCCTGTTAATATATACTGCCCAGAAATATGACACTACACACAAATACAGTTGCAAAATAATGTTCCGTTATATTTCTGAAAAACACATTTCGGTTGTGCATTGCAGATATAGGTTAAACATTTCATTTTTACTGCTTATTTTATAAATAAGTTGAAATGCAGGGAATTTAACTCTACCAAATCTATTCCAATTATGCTTTTGGAGTCATGTGATGAGTTAAGGAAACCTCCTTCTGGAACTATCTTTTTGAGTTGGAAATCATATCGTGACAAGGAACGGAACCAGATGGTGACACAACAGACCAATTCATGTTTTTACTTTAATGTAATATAAAACTTATTTTATCCCTGGAAAAAAATAGACTTCCATGGCGGTACAGATGAAGCGTGTCCAGCTATAATTTTGCCGTATTTTCGTGAAATTGCAGCAAATGTTTTAGAAAGTCAGCCGATTCAGTCGTTCGCCATTCAAGCAGGGTTTTCTCTGTCACTAGGGGACCGCATTTCTGCCCTTCATTCAGCACGACGGGACAATTGGGCCAGTGTGGGTGTGACTATGGCACACCTGGTGCAATTTGTGTGGAGCTGTCACCTCTCTGTAATGCAGAGATAATTCTACATACGCCTAAGTGGAATGTCCCACAGGCAGGGAGAATAAGGTGTTCCATTCCAGGCAGAGGATGAAGCCTGTCACTGACACGGATCCATCCTGCAAATCTAAAAAAAACAAGCATCCTCCATATAATCTGGATTTGAAGCTTTCGTGACTACAGGAATCCATACTCTTTGGTTCTTTTGGTAAAGTCACGTAGGTAGAAATGTAGTCTACCACAAAGGCTGTTGGGGGGCGAGCACCGTTTGCGAATACCTACGAAGGCCGGAACCGAGCATGAAGGTGGTTGGATTGCCACCGCCACGTCCAGCCACCTCTGTCACACCAGTATTGATGTTTATAAATCGCACTAGGTATTCAATTGATGCTGAGTCGACCAAGGTGAGACCAGGACCAGTTTAGACCCAGGACCAGCAATTATGCAGGGATGAGATTGCATCAAGATGTCGTCATGATACTGTGCCTGAATTCTCTCGTCCGCAGGGCACGATCGTCTCCCTGCCTAATTTATCAAACACAAAATGGGGCTCCCTCCTGCCCTGTGAGTGGTGTTTCGGTATGCACCGTAAACATTGTGAATCATCCAATACATAGTGTGTTGTATTTGTTGGCTGGAGCAAATAATAATAAAAATAATAATTTATACTTGTTACGCACGTAGTGCAAGAATGTATGTACGTATTTTGTGTCAGGGCCACCCAGTAGAGCATAGTTCTTGCCTATAGACACCCAATACAGTACAATCTTAGAAGTCCTCAGTCATTGCTGGGCACCAATGCATGAGCCAACATTGATGCCAGCGTAGAATCATGAAAGAAAACCTTATATCCTACCTAAAGCTGCACATGGTACTTATAACAGTAATGCTATTAAAATATATATGCTGCATGCAAACGACGTGGATAAAACTGGCACAAGAATGTGACAATTCTGGATAGTTTTTCATCAACCAGGCGTGCAAACTTGAGACTGTTCCAAATAGCTGAAAAATGCACTCGTAGCATTTATTGTTGTGTTCGAGCCATTCCCCACCCTAGCCTTTACCAAAAATCTTCTAATTCCCAGTAAATAACAGGAAAGGCTTCTCACTATGTTATCCAGGGAGGGGGAGGGCATAAATTGCACTCTATGGATGGTTAGCCGCATTGTAATTCTTTGGAAATAAGGCCACAACCTGCTTGATATTACAGGGCTAAAAGTACTTACACATTTTTTTAAAATAAGTTCAAGTAAGAAAAAATTGCAAACCGAGGACAATTTCCTTAGTGACTCAACTGTGTTCAAGTCCATACCGTGGAACAGTCCATGCTAAATCTGAAAGGGTATCATCATTTGTATCATGAGTACTCGCTGTGCTCACGTTTTCTTAAGGTAATGACACAAAAACCCTTTCAAAAGAGCTAAGAAAATCAATCAAGGTCCCGATCGGGTTGGCTACGCACGGTGACAAAGAAGTTCAGCATACATGCATACAAGAGGCATTTCCATAAAGACAGAGTAACTCGCCCTTGAACACGGCTTCTGTTGTATGGACACAGTATCCACCTGCTGTATATACATCCAGTGGCTGCAGCAAGAGTGCTTTGCGAGCAATTGAAAGGCTGAACACCTCGGTTGTGGGTCAACTCGGCACTTAAACTAAACTAAATTATTTGTTATTTTATCAGATAAGGCCCACTGAGTTATAGAGCTCTTTTTCAGAAGCGGCCTGGTCACAAATAATAGCTCAACGAAGTGGCTTATCATGTGAAAATTTATAGCAGCCAAATACTCTAAACGCATGTTTCTAAATATGGAGGGAAAAGCCAGAAGACCTGGAGAAAAATCCACACGACCACGGGGAGAGAGATACCACTAAGTCTAAATATACAGGCACTTAATGCCTCCATGGTCATAATAATATGAGTATACCTCTGTGGGATGGATGTCTTTTATGGCTGCGCTGTGGCAAGACTCGCTCCTGACTTAGGAATATGGAATTTCTACCAAAAAATGTGTTCTACAACCAGACGCGACCACCATGCTCCCTTGAACAGCAATATCCTTTTTACTGGATTGACACTGGCTGCGGTGAACTTGTTTTGCCAATTAAATATGGGATTTATGCACGTTCACGATCTATATCATTTCCATTTTGCCAAACAAACACTATACGATTTGTGCGTAACATGGGGCTTCTTACTAAGCCTAATGTTAGGTTACTGGAATTATTATATTTTGTTATTAGTATTATTCTCTGTGACAGTATTACCCACTCCTGTTCTCCAAAAGGGCCCACAAAAACTCCTGATGTAGGCTTTCTTACCCATCTCCATTACCCATGATTATGAACGTTTTACCCATCTCGCATTGCAGAATGGCGTATTGTATCCATGTTTTTACAGATAAAAAGAGTTCATCCCAGATAACAACAGTTCATCGGCAAATTCGCCAAATCGTATGCATTTTATTGTGGATAAATGGAGTAATATCACGGATAACCAGGCCAGTAATAGCATTCAGAACGTCCATCCCCCCCCCCCCCACCACACATCGGCACGAAAAGGACGATTATCCTGTAATGTTCTAGATTTGAAGCATTCGTGACTGCAAGGATTCATACTCTTAGTTTTTTCGGTAAAGTCACGTAGGCAAAAAATGAAATTAAAGTAAATAAACAAATAAATATCACAACGTTTCAGAGGCAACACAAGTCTTCGTCATCAGGTGGGACCGTCACAGACAGATTTGCTGTATCAAGTGAGGCAGGGATTCCAAGAAGCAAGTTCTTAAATACAAGTTAAAGGGGAGGGGGGGGAGCTTATCAGAATGTGGTAGCCAATGAATGGAACGTATTGGGAGGGGGGGGCTAAAAGAGAGCACGAGGTGTACGTAGACGTCGACGTGGACGTGTTTGTGCGCAAGACCCTTGTTGGTGCACATGCTAACGTATTGGAAGGGGGGGGGCTAAAAGAGAGGACGAGGAGTATGTGTACGTGGACCTGTTTGTGCACAAGCACCTGTTGGTGCACATGATAGAAGATAACGAAAATGCCCATGTTGTTTTTACCAGTGTTGGCTGACAATCAAATACGAAAAAGGAGAGTACTGTTAAACACTGGGGATGTTAACACTCGGTAAAGTAAAATAGTACTTGTCAGATAAGATGGTCCAAAAATGTGTAGTTAAATCTTTTTTGCATGGTTAATAACATCTTTCCAATGATTACTAAGTTTGTACCCATCATCACGGTTGAAATTATGTCTGTGTTTGTATATCTGAATGGCTTCGTGTACAAACCTTTGATGGTAGCCAGAGGGTTTGCAGAGCACCTTAGTCTCGGAAAAAACAATATCATGAGAGCCCACCGCGTTGTAGCAATGATCGGCAACGGCGGAAGACTCAATTTTGCCGTGTTTCAAATCTGACTTGTGCTCGCGGACACGATCAGAGACATGACGTTTCGTTTCCCCAATGTAACAATCACCACAGCTGCAACTCAATTTATAGACTCCAGGGTATTGCAAGTCAGGGATGACATCCTTCACAGATGGAATTAGATCACGGATTTTATGTACTGTACTGAATCGGACTTTTTTTTACCTACGTGACTTTACCGAAAAATCTAAGAGTATGAATCCTGTAATGTGTTATTCTCAAATGAGAACCACTTTGAGAGAAGGCTGCAAGATAGACTCACCATTTTTAAGGTAGAGCATTTTCACCAGTGGCTTAGGGTTGTAAACAGGAGATGGGGCATCAGTCCACACTCACTGAAGTGGGAAACCACGTTGACTTTTTTACATCCTCCAAAACACAAAAGCTTCACATCATTTATTCACGCAAATTAAAGCGCTTAGAAGCTGCACATTATTGACTATTGTTATTTATTACGTACACTGCCGAAACACACTTAGGGAAACATGTACTGGAACGTTTCAAACAATTGCTATTTTCGGAGCTAAATGAGAATGAGTGAGTACAGTAGCCTAAAACTTAACCTATTTTTTCTGAATAGTGTTTTCTTCGTAATTATATGAAAATGTATATTTATCATAAGCTGTTTTATCCACTTTGCATAACACATTCAAGATATTATGTGATGTCTCGGGGTACATTTGGCCTATTTAAAATGAATTACGACCACAAAGTTAATATTCATAATAATACAGTAATGCCTTCCTTGTATGCACGCCAAAGCGGAAGACGCCTGTTATCAGTTTGAAAAATTACGCCAATGGCAGAAACCATTGTCATATGGACTGTGAATATAAATACAAAAATATGCATCTGTGTCCTGTCAAGTCAAAGTGCCTCACTTGTTGAAACAAAGTTTGGAGCAGCGCTCGCCTTCATTGGTGGACCCTAGGCCAGTAATATAAGTTCCACATTCCTATGGCAAGAGGCATAATACACATATGTACCAGAAGTTCAGGCATTTGACAGTTATTTATTTGGTCTTTCAAAAAAAAAAGGTACTGACAGGGTTTTCGAAAACGAGGCATGTATTGTGTGTACCCTTTCCACATATGTAAATCTATACTCACTGCCCTCTTGAGATCATTTAAATATTTCCTATGTGTCAAATATGTTTTTCTTGCTATACACCAATGGTAAACTATTATGTATCTGCTAATTCAATATTTAAGATAGCATATTTAATGAACCCCACATTATGAAATGCATTTGAAAGTCCACTTTGGCTTCAATGAAATGTACACTGCTCCTCAACTCTCTCCTTCCACCTCATTCAGTGAACTTTTGTGGTTTTCTGTCTTCAAAAAGTGAACATCATTAGCAAAGGAAAAAATTATCCACAACGTAGAGAAAAATAAGTACAGTATTTTCAGTGCTGGTAGTGCTTTAAAAACATATCAACCTATATGTATATAACTATATACACACACTTCTCTGATAATAATACAAACATGTCACAATGTTTAAAATATAATTCTTTAAATGACAGCCATGCCCCGAAATATGAATATACGTCCTTTAAAAAGTATAGGTCCTCGGACATTGTCGGCACTGTTTTCCATGAGTCTGCACCTCATTTTCTGATAAAGTAATGGCTGACATTGCAATGGGTATCAGTATGTCAGTGACAGCACGCGCTCTTCTTAAACATAAACATTCATGATTTTCACCTGTATACTTCAAGTAATGCTCTTGACAGACAAAAGCCAGACACACATTTGTTACAAGAAGAAAGAAAATACACAGAGTGGTGTCTTATGTCATTCATATTAAACTGCTACATATGGCCTTAGTTGTTCATTGTGCGTCCTTTTTAGTTACAGCTCCATGCTCTCGTTGACTTTTTAGGAAGTGTAAATTCCCACTACACCTCACATTTAACCGTATAGACTGCCAGTGCAATTGCTGTTAGCGACTACGTATTAAGGCCAGTATAGTACCACAAACATACATCGTGTGTGACCATCAACACACATACACTACTTCCATCTGTGCTGGCCATAATGCATCAGATGCTTACTTAAGGCTGAGTCGACCTAGAGCAGGTTCGGGCTGGGTTTATATGCCAAACGGCACTGTTTTATATGCATAAGGTTCATAAATTGACGATGAGTCATCCACATCATAACACAGTGCACTGACTATTACTAGATGTGGATCTCTGCTGTCTACAATATATGTGTGGATGTTTGCACTCCCCAGTCACTCTCCCATCAGTTTGGCTCTGATTGGAAGTCATCCATCAAGCAGTGCAGAAGAGGGTTAATAATGCATTGCTCTCTGCTACACAAGGTCACTATGGCCCACACGTGTGTACAATTGGGTGCTTACATTATTATATGTTTATGTAGACCGGGGTGACAAATTAAAATCAGTTTGTCAGCCGGGACACATCAGGATCGAGGATTATCCAAGATGGGCGTTGATGCAGCCTCCTGAGGGGCAAGCCCTGGCCAATGTGTCTGCCTTTGAGTCCTGACAGTGCAGTGTGGCTCTGCATAGAGACTGCATCTCTGAGTGTAATCATGTGGTTCATGTGCATGAGTAAAGCAATCCATTCATTTGAAATTAAGAGTCCTCGGTTCATGTCTTTAACACTTCCCTGCAACAACCGAGTAAACGAGTGAAGAGTGCAAAATTTTGGACGTGCCATTCCGTGGTTTTAACAAGTTTGAAGATGATGGTTCTCCTGTTGACGATTGCTTGTGTTGTGGTTCGAAACGTCGTAGTTTTTGTTCTTTTTTGTTATTTTCTTTGAACCTATCTATGTGACTTTACCAAAAGACCCAATAATTTGAAGATGATCATGGGCTGCACCATTGCTCGCGATGAGAGCATTCAAACGGCTGTTCCACACGGCAGAGCTCTCCATTAAGCAGTCTGCCAGGACAACAGCGAATGCCTGTGGGGAGATTGGCATGAACACCCACAAAGCTCGCCGTGAGCGGTTGAACTGCACACGGCTAGCACTTGTCTAGGAAATCACAGTGAGCATTACAGAGGGCAAAGGCTGCCCTCTATGTACTAGACTCACGCGTTGACTCAGCTAGTGGGCAGAGTTTAACGACTGCTGTCTACAACGTCCGGAGTGCAAGACAGCTGCTGGGATAGCATAACGTTCGGCACCATAGTGTTAGAAACGTATGCTAACAGGGCGATGAATGTGCACTGGCTACAATTAGGCCAATTTTCATGGGTATTCTTCACCAACTATAGAGATGATGTGTGGTTGACTATACCATTAATACATAATGAACACAGTTTTATCCATGTAGAATATTACGGGGACGAGATATCCAACATTGATTAGATAGTAGCTGAATATGGATGTTATTTAATTTACCAGGGCTAGGTTTGATCCATGAAAGTCTCTTCACCTTTCAGTCTATCTTAACTGTGATTTTTATGTTGAGAGAAATTATTCCACTTAAAATGTATGTAATGTATATGGATACAATCTACACACCATTATGTATGTATTTACTACGTTGCATTGATATAGTCGATTGTTTCAAAAAGATTAAGAAAAACCATAGTGGGAAAACTATAATCAGAAAGGTAGCTTGTTTTCTAATTTTGTGGAAACGTATAAACTCTTCTCATCTTGATTAATATGTTCCACAGTTATCACATGAGAGAAAATGTTCAGATAATTGTTGCACACTCGAAAAGGACGTGGGCAGGTGCTCCAAATCAAGGGAAAACACATTTATTGTGGTAATCTGTAAAATTCAACAGCACGTGTGTTACACACACAAATTCCCAACCGAGTCGCCATTAACCACGTGACTGGTGTACAGGTCAGGTTACTCAATAATAGTTTCCCTTAAACCTAATTCCACTGTGGGGGCCGGCATCCATCCCACCGCCCTCGCTGGACAGGTGGGGCGCGACGTCCGCCCCCTCCACTCCCTCCTCCACTCCTTCCTCCACCGCGTCGATCGGCCTCCGCCGGGCCCCCGCCGGGTGACCGGCCTCCCCGCGTTAGCGCCCCCTCTGAGGGACATAGCTAAATCGCTGGCTCACCGCCGCACGGGATTTTCTACACATGCACACACACCAACGCTAATGTTACAACGGCGGCAAGCACGCGCGCACCCCTGCCGGTGATAATATTCTAATATGCGCCCGCACCAAGACTGACGCTAAACGGCTGCGTGAATACGCGCCCGCGCCTGCGGGCAGTTATATCCAAATCCGCGTCCGCACAAAGACTAGCGCTACAGCAGCTGCGCGAACACGCGCGGTTATACGCTACCCCGCGCCCGCACTACGACTCACTCTAAACGGCTGCGCGAACATGTGCGCGCCGGTGGGTGGTTATACGCTACCCCGCGCCCGCACGACAACTCGCTCTAAACGGGTGCGCGAACATGCGCGCGCTGGTGGGCGGTTATACGCTACCCCGCACCCACACTAAGGCCCACTCTAAAGTGGTTGCACGAACACGAGCGTGCCGGCGGACAGTCGCTCCACGCACACTCGAATCACAAACACTGCACCGATGCTCTGTGCTAATTTTTTATTCACGGCGCAAAACCCTGCACTGCCTGGAGGGAATATTCTGCAAGTAGAGCCTGTCCTACTATCCAATTCCCAAAACACTCGCACGCCCTATCACATACCTTGCAGCTGTACTCACGGCGTCACACGGACGCTGTGAGAGTCAGAGGGAGGATGAAAAAAAACCCTTGCCTATCACTGCCTCGTAGCAGCACTCGCTGGCATCACACGGATGCTGCGAGCAGCTTGAGGAGACAGGATGGCAGGGTGTTGGTCTTAGCGGCCGAGAGGTTGGAGAGGAGAACTAACCTGAACCGTTTCTGGCTCCCCTTTTTATGCCCCTTGATAAAAAAAAACCAATCCGGGTTTACGTTATCCTGCGCAGCCAATCGTGCATCTACCTGTGATTTTAAAAGTTTTTCTTCCCTTACCTGGAGCATTACGTTACATAATTTTTTGGCTCATTGTCTCTGCGCCCGTACTCATTAATGCCTGACTCAGCCGGTTTAATCTTGGAGGGCGTCCGGCTGGCGAATACACACCCGGCTCGTGTGTACTTGGTCGGTAGCGCTGGGACCCCACCGCCCTCATCTCTGCTCTGCTCGTTTAATATTTCACCCAAGCCCTCTCCCCATGTCGTGCGTGACTCATTGCGGCTGGCCCGGTGAACCTTTGTGCGCCCATACAATTTTAAGCCACATTACGAGACCTCCTTTGCCAGTAGCAAGATATAGTAATAGGTTTTTACCCTTTAATTTGGCACCAAAACTGACACCTTTATACAAGGGATCATATTTGCAATAACTTAATGTAAATGCTTACCCCGAGCTCTCAATGCTCTGATAGTGCGCTGTTTTTGAGTTGTGCGCCTTTTGGCGTCATCTGGTCCATCACCATGTGAGACTAGGCTCTAAGAAAAGCCATCTCGGGTGTGGACCAATCAATTTCAAGGACAGTGCATATTATTATCAGAGTTGTCTCTTTTTGTTTCCATTTTGACTGCAAGTGTTGTGGTTATTTCAAACATGATCCCTTGTATAAAGGTGTCAGTTTTGGTGCCAGATAAAAGGGTAAAAACCTATTACTAAATTTTAAGCGAATATAGGGGCGCCGCAATGTGATTTGTCCTGGGAGGGTCGGCCAATCTCTTTGCACCGGGAAACCGCGGGACTTTCCACCTACGGGCTCTTTTGATGAAAACCCGTTGTGGCAGGTGATACTCCACTGGGACACTACGTGTGTGTGTATGCTGCGTATGTGCATGTCCTCGGGGGGGGGGGGGGGTTAGGGGGGAACCGCGGTCCTTGCGGTCGTGGCACCACACCACTACTGATTAACCATCTTTGTTTTTTATTATAACCTTTATACTTCACCGTTCGAATATTACTTTAATCATAAGCTGTATGTACACCATCCACTTAAATTTATATCTTACACCAATTATCTGTACTGTATATGTACTGTACTTGTTACCATTGTACAACGTCCTGTTTCGTGAAAACAGCTCAGATCTTCGGCCTTGAAGTCAGCCTGAGGAAGACTGAAGTTCTTCATCAGTCCGCACCCCATGAGGAGCACCATCCACCAAGCATCTTCATTGAACAAACAGAACTGAAAGCTGTCCACCAGTTCAGCTACTTGGGGTGTGTGATATCGTCTGACGCCAAGATCGACAACGAAGTCGACAACAGGCTGGCCAAGGCAAACAGTGCATTTGGCAGACTATACAAACGTGTCTGGAACAACAGAAACCTTAAAAGAGCCACAAAGGTCAACGTCTACAAAGCTGGTGTGCTGACCACTCTCCTGTATGGCGCTGAGTCCTGGGTCACGTACCGTCGTCACCTGAGTCTCCTCGAGCGTTTCCATCAGCGCTGCCTCCGCACAATCTTCAATATTCACTGGAGTGACTTAGTCGCCAACACTGAAGTCCTCAAGTCAGTGAAGGTCATCAGCATCGAGGCCATGGTCCTCAAGACACAGCTTCGTTGGGCAGGGCACATCGCCAGGATGGAGAACCACCGCTTACCTAAGATTGTGCTGTATGGGGAACTGTCCTCTGGCCATCGCGACATAGGGGCACCACGAAAGCGATACAAAGACTCCCTGAAGAAGTCCCTCACTGCTTGCTGCATCGATCACCGTCAGTGGGCAACACAAGCAGCTGATCGCAACTCCTGGCGGCACACAGTCCACCAGGCCACCTCCTTCTTCGAAGATACCCGCAGGGCCCGTATGGAGGACAAAAGGAGAAGGAGGAAGAACCATGATCCCTCAGCACCCATCCCAGATGAGACCTATACTTGCAGCTGTTGTGGCAGGACCTGCTTGTCCCGCATAGGCCTCTTCAGCCACCAGCGTGCCTGCAGAAGACGTGGATGTCCTTCCTAGATCTTCGTTCGCGAAGCCAAGCCATGATGACAATGTACTACTGTACATGTGTTCTATTCTTAATAGCATTGCAAGTAGTCATACTCTGGGTGCATGGGCATAGTTATAGAATAAATAGTATTTGGGTTAGAGAATTACCAGTATTAATTACAGTACATCATCCTTTACAGTGTACAGTGCTAAACCCCCTCATATTGAACATATCACAAACTACAAATTCAAAGTCAAGCTTAAATACTATAACATTTCTATTAAAAACAATATTTGAGTCCTTTACCTGTAAATGCAACAACACGTATGTCACACACAGCAATTTTCAACAGAGTCGCCATTAACCACATGACTGGTGTACAGCTCAGGTTACTCAATAACCCTGCCTGCCACCTACAGGCCCGACTCAGTATCACATGCTGGTGTACACGTGTATTGATGAACTGTACAGCACATAAGGATCTTCACAAAACCACACTTTACTCCATTTCTGCACGAGGAAATAATTAAAATGGTGGTCCATTCATAATGTGCCACATAATAATTAAATCTGGATTGAGTAGGATTTAAGTTAGTCTCAAATTGTTGCTTAGAATGAATTTCAGACATCTACTCGTCACACAATTCATCAGCTGATATGTGATGTCTCAAAAACACATTTTTAAACGACAATGTAATCCATAATATTCCATTGCTCTGACGATGGATTGAATTTGGGGCGGTGGTGCATTGGTTAGCACACTGCGCTATGAACGTCTGAATTTAATTAAATTCCGGGGCACAGCTAACATCATTGGTGTTTGAAATCTGAATTGGTCCTGGGCCTCTTGCCCTTCACCAACCTACACTGACCATTATAGTGAAGTATGGTCAAACACCCCTAAGACTAACACGTGTTGGGGAGGCCTTTCTATGTACGTACTGTATGTTGAACTTCTTTTGCAACGTACGTAGCCAACCGTGCTTATTGGTGGTAAATTATATTGATGGGCAACTTCAAGAATTATGGGGACATCATCTTATCTGTTATATTAGTTTACAAAATATTTCACCCTCAATTATAATGGATTATGTGCTGGAATTATAACTCAGTAGCCTCAAGGTGTGGAGAAGCAGGCCAACCGGGAGACTCAAACCCTGATCAGGTTTGACTCGTCCGTCATTGAGCACCCCATGATGAACGCCACTTGGCAAGTGGGACTCAGTCGTGAAATCTTTATATGAATACACTGGCTCTTACCATGATAATGTATAATTTCCACAAAATGGCTCAAGGCTGGCGAGAGATGACCAACGTCGAATACTCACGTGAGCATGGGAGAGTCTCGCAACCGAACACAGTGATATAGTGGGCAGTGTAGATAATGGGAAGTCTACGGTGGCGAGGGCATGAGTAAATGTGTCAGTTTCCCAGAAGAGGTTCTTGGGCACGTTAACACTGCAGTTACTCACACATATGACTACACTACACACTTGCAATGGTCGTGGCAGTTAACTTGAAACACAGGATAAATGAAAAGCGCCACTCAGTCCGGCACTCCACGCACATACTGTCCTGTATTGCTAGGCTCTTGTGTGGGTCAGCAAGCATGAGCGCAGTAGAGTGTGAATGGGACTGATTAAGCATTGTAGGTTACATGCAGGGGTGGCACTAGGACTGCAACCCAAGCTTCGCTGTAACCGCTGTGCGGTGGGATAGCAAAGAATGGTGACCTCCCCCATGCAGACTGGGCAACATTAGCTAATGGTTGGCACCCTTAGCATGCATGGGACTGTGAGTAATGGGGGTTCCTGCCAGCAGGCATTGGCGCGAATGTGTGGATGTGGATAGCGGATTTGCAGGAGGAGGTGAGGGAACGAGGTAGGTGGAAGGAGGCACGGTGGGGGGCAGTCTGTCTGTACGCCTGGGGAAAAGGGGAGGTGGTGGGACGAGAAATTTGGTCACACAAGATGCCCCGTTGAGCATGCACGCCGCTTTGTTTGGACACAGATCTAGCCCAGTGATTTTGTGGGAAACAAAATGTGAGTAACAATCATGGCTAATAGGCATTACAATAGGATGCTGCATACGCATTTATTGATTTGAATGTATTTAGTTGTGGCGTTATTAGCAAAGGCCAATCCAACATTGTCGTGGGTTATGCCAGGGAGATGGGGTCAGCCCCATCTTCTGTGAGATTTTAGGTAACGTACTACAGTCTGTCCTCCTATAATGCGTTTTCAAAACGAGAATTGGATATAACACAATTCATGTATTAGGGAGCACATTTTTTATAACGTGGATGCGAATTGGATATAAAGCGATGAAGTTAACAGAACTACATCGTGCGCGTAGGAATAAGCGGTTATACGGCTGCCTCGGCTTAGCATCACACAAGGTGGGATGCTGCTGGACGCTTTTACACGCCTCAGTATTTGTTCAGCTTGCGTACGCATCGCACGTGTTATCACAGACTGTGCTTTACCCTATATTATCATAATTTATTATCACGCTATTTTCCATAATTCAGTTTATTTCGGGAATGCAACCACCGTGTTATAGGAGAATAGACTGTATAACACATGTGTAGTGATGTTTATTCACGAGGACAACTTCTTTTTCGCCTGTGTCACTTTATTCGAAGCATACCACATGGATGCTCCTCATGTCCCACACGACGTACTCCTCTCGTGAACTATCCCTCTCTTTCTCCGCTAGCCTGCTACTCAGAGCTCACTCTCTTGCTCCGCTAGCCTGTTACTCTGCACCAGAGGTCGCAACCGGGTACCCGATACCTGAACCCTACCCGATACCCGGCTACCCGTACCCGGCCGGGTATCCCGGCCGGGTACGGGTAGCCATTTGCGACCCTGGTGCGGCCGGGTACAGGTACGGGTAGGCCGTGAGTCACTGGTGAGTAACTGTTTATCACTCATTTCGGGTAGGGTACGGGTAGGGAACGGGTACCCGTACCCGGCCGGGTACGGGTACGGGTAAGGAATCAAAACCCGTTTGCGACCTCTGCTCTGCACTCTGCCAGCCTGTCACAGATGCTCTCTCTCTGGCTCCGCGAGCCTGTTCTCCGCTAGCCTTTTACTGTATACTCCGCTAGCTTCTCACCCCACGAACCTCTCACTGAATCTCCTGATAGCCTATTCTCTGCGAGCCTAACACACTCACACTAAGGATTCTGCTAGCCTCTCCCCCGCTAGCCTGTTACTACATCCACACCTCCAACCTCACCCGTGCCCCCAGCGGGGGTTCAGCCAACACCGCTGGGGAAGACAGGTGTGGAGGGTGAGGTCCCGGACTTATTGTGCATTGACTTCTTCATCTCCAACCAACTCACCCCATTGCTTCACACATTTCCCTTATATCCCCCTCCTCATTAAGTGTCCTCAGGTGGCCCTTGTTAAGCCGGCGTCCTTCCGGTGTCTCTTGCACGTGCCCCCCCCCCCCCCTTATGACCTCTATCTCTCGCCTTCTTGGCTCCATGTTTGCATTTGCAGCCGGCCAATCACTGCCTCTTTCCCTTTTTTCTGGCGTCTCTCTGTCTGCTGTCTCCCAAGCCACACGCTTGCACCTGCTCGTCCTCACCTGACCTCACTGTTTGCAACCCCGTACATGAATGCAAGTGTTGTTTGCAAACCCTGTGCGCGTTACGCCACTACACATGTGTAGTGCTTGAGATACGCGGTCACACGCTGAAGTCGGTGTGCACGCACAGTGGGAGCAAATGAGGACACAGGGCTGGTCGTTGTTGTTGTCCCAAACGAGGTGGCGTGATGTCTGAGGATGGTAGCAAGTGGTAGGGAGTAATTAAGGGTGCAGGGCGCTGATTGGCCGAGAGGGTGTTGTTGTCAGAGAATGGCGCCGCAGTGCCTGGAAAAACATGCCACGTGGCAGCGGGGGCTGGGGGCGAGTGGCGTCGCGGGGGATGCCCCTGATTAATTGGGAATTAATTGGCTCGGGGATAAAGACAGGGGTTTTCGGAGGAGACGGGAGTTCGTGCCTGGGAGGGGACAGAGGATGGAGAGTCGGAGCAGCAGAGCCAGTAACAGTATAGGGTAGCAGTGGAGAAGCGTAGGGTAGCAGTGGAGAAGCGTAGGGTAGCAGTGGAGAAGTGTAGGGTAGCAGTGGAGAAGTGTAGAGTAACAGTGAGACGACGAAGCCAGTAGGAAGCGGCTGGAGTGTGAGAAGAGAAGCTGATGTAGTTACGATGGAGTGGGACGGCGGAGCTGATAAAGAGCAGCCGAACTGTGGCGGAGAGAGTGGAGAGGAGAGTCGACGGAGGAGTGAAGGGGAGCGAGCGAGCGGGGAGCGAGCGAGCGGAGAGCGTGGAGGAGAACTGTGGATCGGTGTTAGCGGGAGGAACGTTGAGCGATGTTGGATGGAGGAGTGTTGAGCGAAATACGCGAAATAAAGTAACGAGGAAAGACAAGAAGCTGTCATGTCGGTTCGAGTGCTACACATGTCCAATAATGCCTGAGAGAGGCCTTCATATATGTAGCAATGTATATATTAGCATGGCTGATCTCTTTGACTTGGTAGAAACTTAATGGTACAAAGTATAATGTTATGATATGCCTGGCAATATAGGATGATAGACCATGAATGATATATAACACACACCAGGACACGATGGGGGCATTTAATTTCATAATATCAATGAAACTTTTTGGAAGATGCGAACTTCCTTCACTCTGCAACACAACAAAGACAAGCCACAGGGCGATTGTAGCCATGCAACCCAAACTATGGGCCATACAGTAAACCTCATTAGTCTGCGTTCCTTCTGCGGAGGGGGAAAAGCAAAAGTACACAAACTCTCCTCTGAAGGCCTCTGGTGCCTAGCAGACCTCGACTTGGCATTTAGCTCCTGAACATGATGTCACATGTGTAGTGGTGTTAACTACTCGCTGTTCGCCCTTTACAACACTACACATGCAAGAATAGAATCGTTTTATATTCCGTGGTGTTCATTACAAGTATTTTGCTGCATTCGTTGGGAATAGTTGAGAGAGGGCAAAGAAAAAGGGGTCAAGGGATGAAGAGAATTCATGACATCATGGAGTAGAAATGAGATGTGCCAATGAGTAATGTCAGACCTGCTGAGTTGTGGGAATTTTCACATCTTGACACCAGTTCATCCCAACCAGTTCACCGGGGGAGTTGACATGACCCAGCGGTAGCATGTTTGTTGTTCATTGTTGAGGTTCACGGTTCAAATTCAGCAGCTGCCCTGGTTATTACTGTGGCTGTGTGGTAACCATTAACAAATGCGCCATCTGATGAATAATCGATATTAGAGTGTTTCTCAGTTATAACACCTTCCTGCTCCCATGCAAAAGACTCAGCCCACTAAGTGGACAGCAGCAGAGCTGTCCACTGTTGTAAAGATATGCAACTACTGTACTATAGAGGGGATCACGTGGCTTTCGGAAGAACCGGAGCACATATGTATTTGATTTAAGCATGTGACTTCTAATACAAATTTTCAAGAATAACAATGTATAACTGTTTTTAGATTATTAATTTGGGCTCAAGGGAAAATCCATGAGCTACTAAATTACGTAAAAATCTCAGGTGCGTGGTTAATCTGCAAGGATAAACTGCCCCCCAAGCTATATACAGTAGCTCTTTTTAAGAAGCGACCTGGCTACAAACGATAGCTCAACGAAGTAGATTATCACGTGGAAATGTATAGCAGCCAATTACACAAAGCACATGTTTATACATGTGGAGGGACATGTATGTATGTATGTTGAACTTCTTTCACACCGTACATAGCCAACCGTACTTATCTGAGCTGCGGGGGAAGGACAACAAACTAAACACAAAAAGCAGTTATAAAGAAATTAGTTTTAAATCTATATTTAAAGTGCATAGCTCCAGTGACTTCCTAATATCGGAAGGAAGAGCATTACAAATGGCCGCAGAAGCGCATCTGAAAGCGCGTGATGTGGTAATCGTCTTTGTTGCATGTGTAATAATTCTCCGGAGACGGATTCGGAATCGGTCTTCTTTATTTTCACTTCACGGTACACTTGTTCCCACACGCTCCGTTGCTGGCAGACAACGGAGAGCGGCAGACTCCCACAACTCCCACCGCGCACGTGGCACCCGGAGCCCCGTTCGCGCGTGGCTCTCACCCCGTTCAGTTCCCCGTCTCCTCTCGATCATCCCTCTCTCCTCCCTCTTAATCCCTTCGTCACGTGGTCCCCCCAGCCAATCCTCCATGGGCAATCTCAACCGTTCTCGATGGTTCCCTGTCACTCCCGGGACCACGCCTCTTATCCGGATCCCCATTAGCTGGGGCCCCAATAGCTGGGCCAATCACCCCTGATGACATGCCGTGATCACGCCGGCCCCACGCTCCCTATCTCGACCCTTATTGGCTACAAGCAGGACCGGCAAGCCAATCCCCCACGTGAACCCACTATAGCTGTTATTACATCACCCCCCCCCCCCCCCCCCCCGGTGAAAAAAAGTAGCTGTCTCGGCTGGGAAAGGGTGATAAACCAATTCCGAACACATTATTAGGGCACCAAGGTGCATTTAACGATACGAGGGTGAACCGGCGTCCCTGCGCCCAACAACATTTAAAAAAAGTCACCCATACAACAAGAATCACCACATACATTAGGGCGCCCCTGCAGCGCAGTAACAACAGGGAAATAAACGAACGATCAAACGTTAACGAAACGGAAGAGATTTCGACCGCGTACGCGACGCGGGACCCCCTCCGCTTCCAGCGCATGATCCCCTTGCTTCCGGATGGACAGGAGGTGGTAGGCTCGAAGAAGAAGTAGGTTGTTGATGCTCGGTCACGTCCAGGGCAGGTCTCATTGGAGGGGGGGCGGCTGGGGCCGCCTCAGCCCTCAGAACCTGTTCATCTGTAGGAGGCACAACACAGTCCCCCTTGGGATCAATGGATGTGACAATCGGCGTGGTCGGCTCGACGGAACCCGGCAGGTCAACTAGTGGGGATGAAGGGCCGACACGCGCGTCAACATAGGGTTTAAGCCGTGAGGAGTGGACATACCACCGCCGATTTTCGTACTGAACACGGATACTCTGCAAGTTCCGAACATCCACTAGTGTCACAGGCCCTCGCCACGGCCTGTGCAGCTTGGGGGATGTGCCCGCCGGTACCTGGGGGCAGTGGAGCCACGCCCGGTCCCCCACTGACCAAGACATGTGAGTATGCGATTGACGCGCATAACGTTCGTTCCTTGCCTGAGCACGGGCCGTCGCACACCGGGCAGCCTCTCGCGCCTCCGTCACTCGTTCAAGCGAGTCACGCACGTGGTCAGGCAAGGAACGGGACGGTCGCTTACTTGGCTCACCCAATTGCACATTGATGGGTGGAACATTTTCACGGCCATACATCAAAAAGAATGGTGAGTATCCCGTGGACGTGTGTGGAACCATGCGGTAAGCCGCTAAGACGCCTGGTATGTGCAGGTCCCAATCGGTTTGCTTTTCACTGACCGTGTGACAAAGCATAGCCGAGAGGGTGCGGTTGAATTGTTCCACCATACCATCTGTTTGTGGGTGGTAAGGAGAAGTGCGAATTTTCTTCGTACCCAACGCGTCACAAACTTCCTTAAGCAATTTGGAAGAGAAATTCCGCCCTTGATCTGTGAGCAGCCTTTCAGGTGCCCCCTTGTCCATGACATACCCGTTCAAGAAAGCGTCGGTAATGGATGCTGCCGTCTGGTCGGGCAGAGGCCAGGCCATCGGCCATCGAGAAAAATATTCCACCCCGACGAGAAGGTATTTATTGCCCCTCGCCGACGGGGGAAACGGGCCCAGAATATCGAGAGCAACCAATTCGTTAATGCGGGACACCTCAATGGAACGTAACGGTGGTACATAGGGGTTCCGAGGCGGCTTCCTCTTTGCACAGTCCTGGCATGAGCGAATAAAGTCCTTGACGTCTGCCGTCCTACCGGCCCAAAAGAAATCCTTCTGCAGCGCGGCCAAAGTCTTTTGGACACCGAGGTGCATCAACTTATCAGCGTGCAGAGCACGAAGCAGGTCGTAGCGAAGCGAAGTAGGCACCACCAAGCGTGGTCGGTCAGACAACCCGTCAGTACACATTAACAATCCCGACTTGCCTCGGAACATCTGCCATTTCCAACCCGCCAATTGAGATTTTTGTTTCCCTATCAATTTCCGTAGCGGAGACAGCGAGGCATCAGCCTCCTGCTCACGTAGCCAGACCGCGTGTGGTAGCCATAAGATATCATCCGTGTCCACCGACCCTTGCTGGTCGTCCTCCTTCGCTTTCGCCCCTGCATCCTCATCCGCTATCGCCCCCATAACCGGACAAGGCGAGGTGGCTGGTGCCGCACAGCGGTGCGTGCCCGTCAGGCAAGTGCACTGAGGAAGGGGCGGCAGCCGTGAGAGCGCGTCAGCGTTCGTGTGACGGGTCCCCTTCCTGTATGTAATATCAAAGGAAAATTCCTGTAGCGATTCCAACCACCTAGCCAATTGGCCTGACGGTTGATCTAATTTCAAGGAGTATTGTAAAGCCGCATGATCTGAGCGAACTAGGAATTTCCGTCCATACAGGTACGGCCGGTACAATCAGACAAAGTGAACAATTGCCAAAAGTTCCCGTCTTGTCACACAATAGCGTGTTTCCGCAGGGGACAAAACCCGGCTGCCGTACGCCACTACTCGCTCTACCCCGTCCTTACGTTGCGACAAAACGGCCCCAATGCCGATATCACTAGCGTCCGTATCGAGGATGAACGGCTGTGAGAAATCTGGGTAATCCAGCGTTGGCGCCGTGGCGAGGTGGTCCCGAAGTGCCATAAAAGATTTTTCCTCTTCCGCTCCCCATTTAAACCTTTGATTTTTGCCAGTCAGAACGTTTAATGGCTTTGCCAACGTCGCAAAATGTTTAACGAAGCGGCGATAATAGGAAGCGAACCCAATAAACCGCCGAACATCTCCCACCGAAGTGGGTGTGGGCCACTCTCGTACACATTTCGTTTTCAGAGGGTCAGTGGATACACCGTCCGAACTGACAATATGACCCAAGTAACGGACAGAGTGTTGCAGAAGGTGGCATTTTTTAGGTTTAAATTTAAGGTCAGCCGTACGCATTCTTTGAAAAACTGCCTCTAGACGTTGGAGGTGTTCTTCGAACGTGCGGCTGAAAACAATTATATCGTCAAGATATATGAGGCACGTTTCCCACTGCAGTCCCGTCAACACCAATTCCATGAGCCGCTGAAACGTCGCCGGTGCCGCATTCAAGCCCATAGGCAACCGATTAAATTCAAAGAGACCTTGCGGCGTGCGGAACGCCGTTTTCGCCTTCGACTCATCGTCGAGGGGAAGCTGCCAGAACCTCGAGGACAGGTCAAGGGTGGAAAAAAACTTAGCACCCGATAAAGCGTCCAACGAATCATCCATCCTCGGTAAGGGGTATGCATCTGCCACCAAAACTTTGTTTAACCGGCGGAAATCAACACAAAATCTTGTACCACCATCTTTCTTCTTTACCAGAACGACGGGCGCGGCCCAAGGGCTGTTGGACGGCGAAATGATGTCCGCCGCCAACAATTCATTTACCGCTCCGCGCACGTGATCCCTTTCCGCCGGGCTCATGCGATGAGGGTGCATACAGATGGGAGGCGTCGCACCGGTGTCAATATGGTGCGACAAAAGCGACGTGCGGCCGAGGTCCAAATCATTTTTACTGAAAACATCAGTGTACTGTATCAATAATGAACGCAGGGCGTTCCTTTGTTTGTTCGACAAGGAAGAATTTTCTCCGCACAAATCAGCGATCCAACGTTCTTGAGAGCGATCGTGTGGGGGCCTACCAGCGGGCATTCGTGCGCGCGGCGCTGCGTTGCAAGAGGCGAAGTCGGTAGTGGCGTGAGCCAACACCGACCCCTCCGGAACAATAACGCGGTCAGGTCCCCCATTTAACACCTGTATAAAAGGTGCTTGACCCGGTCGCACAATCGTTTGTGCCGCCGCTAAAGAAAAGGATTTAGATGCCGAATTCGATGGGGATAGCAGCACGCCTTCTGCACCCGTCCCCATTCGAAGGGGTTTACGATAACGCAACGGTATTAGCATCTGTGCTCCCAGTGGTACTTCTACCGTAGCAGCAACAATGGCAGTAACTGCATTACTTGCAGGCGCGCTGGCCAGCAAGGAAGGCAGGAACGCCATTCGACGACCCCCCGGCATTTCCAAACAGTCCTGGTCGACTCGTATTTTCAGCGGCATCCGACGCAGGAAATCAGTACCGAGTAAGCATGGAACAGCTAGCGAGCGAGAGATCAATACAGGTCCTGCGGCGGTAATATTCCCGATAGTGATGCTCACATCTGCCTGGCCACAGATACCCATGCTTCCCCCATTCGCGGCGACACACGCATCATTAACCTTACGTATCTGCGACGCAGGGATGGACAACAAATGAAAAATAACATCAGAAATGATGGTGGCCGACGCGCCCGTATCCACCAAGATGCGCACATCAACGCCGTCAATGGTACCGCGTACCGTCGACGAGCCTGAAGCCGCAGCTACAACCCTGCGAGCCAATTTTTTCCACTGCGTAGCAGAACGCGTAACTGTAGCGGGGGAAGTAAATTTTTCCTGAGGAGTGTGAGAATGAGTGCGAATGGATGGGTGATGTGACAGGACCTGCCGGGTGTCCGATGTGTGCCGACTCGCCCGAGGTTGTTGCGGCTCCGCAGTAGGTGGAGGAGATGGAGGTCCCCTCGTCGGAGGAGGCGACAGTAGAGGTCGACAGCGGCAGTCACGGGCGAAATGGCCCCGTCTGCCGCACTTGAAGCACGCCGCCGACGTCGGCCGGCGGTCGGACGACCCGGCCCTTGCACGCGGACGGCCCATGTAGTTGCCACGCTGGTCGCGCAGCCGCCGTCCCGGAATCCCGTGCGAAACAGCAGCAGCCAGCATGTCGTCGTCGCCCGAGTCGTCGGAGCAGTGGACCACCAGTCGTGGAGACCACCCCAAAGGTGGCCCGTCGATCTCTGGTTTCCCCGTCCACACCGCCATCTGGTCCCAACGCCTGATATTAAATTTTGCGTCCAGGCAGCCCGCTACCCATCGCGATGTAAGTGGTTCGTGGCCGCAAACTGGCAGCGAAATCTTGAGTTCCTGAGCCAACTCCAGCATACGGGAGAGGATGAGAGGATCCAAATGGTCGGCCGTCGCGTCGGGGTAGGCAGCCATGGCCAGCGCCATCAACGCCCCACGATAGGCCAACGGCGATTCCTCCAATGCTCGGCGACGTAACATAAATTTTCTGGTGGCCGACGTCGGTGGGTCATAGAATTCCGCCATCTCCGCGAACGCGTCCCGCAGTGTCTTCTTCTTGGCCGCCGGGATGGAACGGAAGACCCCCAGAGAAACATCGTCGAGCAGTGTAGGTAGCGCTCCCAGCGCTTCATCCTCCGTCCAATTGACGGATCTAAAAGCCGATTCAAAGCGCCATGTGAAAGCACTCCAATCACCCCCGGCGATGAATTCTTTGATTTGTGGAAGGCGATGCCCGCGGTGGCAAGCGCGCGCCGCGGGCGTCTCCGACTGACGTTCCCGCTCTCCACCCGTATCAGGCAAAATGGCGGCCGGCGGCCGCGTGGCGGTAGGCGCGCCCAAAATGGCGGCCGACGGCTCCGGCGCAGCCGCTCCACCCAGAATGACGGCGTCCTCCCGCGTAGCAGAAGGAATGGCGGACGCAGGTTCTTTCACCGGACTCCTTCCCGCGGCGTCCAGTTGATCGGCAATCTGGCGGCCCGCGGCTGGTGAGGATGCCACCGCGGTCACCAGACTAAGCAGAATGGCGCGTAATGACTCGATCTGCTCCGCCATGAGCCGCCACTCGCCTTTTGTTCCTGCAGCGGTCGCATCTTCCGTCGGTCGACGCTGAGAGACGTCGAGAAGTACATTTTCAGCAGGCGGCATAGGGGCTGTAGCTCCCAACAGCTCATCTTCATCCGTCTCGACCTCCTCCTCCGATAGAGGCACAGGTAGGTTCTTTTTTCTGGGGTGCTTGGACATCTTGACGATCGTCCAAACAGTCGCAGAAGCACTTCTGACACCAATGTAATAATTCTCCGGAGACGGATTCGGAATCGGTCTTCTTTATTTTCACTTCACGGTACACTTGTTCCCACACGCTCCGTTGCTGGCAGACAACGGAGAGCGGCAGACTCCCACAACTCCCACCGCGCACGTGGCACCCGGAGCCCCGTTCGCGCGTGGCTCTCACCCCGTTCAGTTCCCCGTCTCCTCTCGATCATCCCTCTCTCCTCCCTCTTAATCCCTTCGTCACGTGGTCCCCCCAGCCAATCCTCCATGGGCAATCTCGACCGTTCTCGATGGTTCCCTGTCACTCCCGGGACCACGCTTCTTATCCGGATCCCCATTAGCTGGGGCCCCAATAGCTGGGCCAATCACCCCTGATGACATGCCGTGATCACGCCGGCCCCACGCTCCCTATCTCGACCCTTATTGGCTACAAGCAGGACCGGCAAGCCAATCCCCCACGTGAACCCACTATAGCTGTTATTACCAGAGGTGGGACAAAGTCATTGTTATGCAAGTCCAAGTCGAGTCGCAAGTCATCAAATTCATGACTCGAGTCTGACTCGAGTCCAAGTCACATGACTCGAGTCCACATCTCATAGGTGGGACAAAGTCATTGTTATGCAAGTCCAAGTCGAGTCGCAAGTCATCAAATTCATGACTCGAGTCTGACTCGAGTCCAAGTCACATGACTCGAGTCCACACCTCTGGTTATTACACATGGATAGCCAAAAGCCGCTGCGAGGATGGTTGGATTTGGCGTGATGGGTTATGCTATTCTTTGGGTCTTTCAGCAAAGCCATGCAGATAGAAAAAATAATGAAAATAATAACAATATCACGACGTTTCAATCGCAACACAAGCAATCGTCTAATTTTTTCACCTAAAGACGATTGCTCGTGTCGCGACCGAAACGTCGTGATATTGTTATTATTTTGATTATTTTTTATATGTACGTGGCTTTACCAAAAGACCCAAAGAATATCAATTCCTGCAGTCACGAAAGCTTTAAGTCAAGATTCATGGTTTACGCTCTTTTACAATATCAGCGAGGTATTGTGGTTAATTTGTGGCAAGCACTTTGTGTGTAATAAGTGCGACGTGTAGTTAACCTCTAATTTCAGAGTGTGAAGAAGCACCGTCCATCGAATGCTGGGTGAGAGGCCTATGGACGTGACTCTATGATATCACGTGACGTGATGCTATGGTAACTGTAGAAGTTCCTTAATGAAGTTATGTCACCTCATGGCATGACTATCATAGCGTAAAAATAGTAAAATTGTAAGTGAGAGTAAAAGCCTATACACAGCTAAATGTCTTCATCACGTGTGTTTGTGTTTATATAGATATATATGAATATAGAATAGGTTATCAGACAGAACCAGCATTTTTAAATTAAAGTGTTATTTAGCCCACCTGGTTCATATCTTACTAAACCCAGCTCTTCCATTAGAGTCCCAAAGCACGCAATATATCTAAATCCATGCTATATATACACACCTCACCTGTGCCATTCAAACCAATTCATGTAGATGCTACCCAGCTGCTCCTTTTAATGATTCATCAGATGGAGGCACTGTTCGGCATGCAGTATAAATCTTTATAACCAATAATATAGTTTCATTACATGTGAACGGTATCCAATGTTTTCATGGACATCTTTGAAATTTCCCCCCATTTACTATGAATATAATTAAAATCACGTACGAAATGGAAACATGGTTGGTCTAGTATTAAAATGTGTCTAAAATCACAACACTGCTTTTTATTAGAATTATTTGGAAAAAATTGAAGTAATGCAGTCTAAAGAAACTGGGAGTATGTGATTCAACATGTACAATATTGGCTAATATTTTTCTCAGCTGCTCTATTAGCCTACATGGATATTATAAATGAGTCATTAACTCGAGACAAAATAATTTAAAACTCAATTGAGTGCAGCAATTTTTCTAACATATACCACGCTTAAAAATCTAAATTAAAAAGGAAAAATATTGAGGGAAAGGCCACTAAATCAAAAGCATATGTCTCTTCTACAGAAATGCCCAATTACATTATTTGGGTCTTTCAGTAAAGTCACATAGATTGGTTCAAAGAAAATAACAAAAACCACGACATTTCCATCACAACACAAGCGGTCGTCATCAGGAAAAGGGGGTTAGCTTCTAAAGACAAACTGTTTATAAAGGTTTAAAATCTTCTTGGTTCTTTCGGTAAAGTCACGTAGAAGGGAAGTAATAAAATAATACAACATAAAATAATTCTCACGACGTTTCGGCCACAACGCAAACAGCCGTCCTCAGGTGAAACCAGGTCTGTCGAGGCGACAGCGTCTGAATGAAACAGCACACGTGCTTGGAGCATATATATAAGCTGGGTTGGAAGGGGGGGGGGGGGGAAGGGCGCCTTGACAAAATAATTTGCATATCAAGAGGAATTTAGCATATTTAGCATAATGCACGGACATAAGTAGTACTAATAACATACCTGCATTTCCCATATCCCCTCCCTTGGATGCTGCTAATCCTGCATAATGCACGGGCATAAGTAGTACTAATCACATACCTGCATTTCCCATATCCCCTCCCTTGGATGCTGCTAATCCTGCATAATGCATGGACATAAGTAGTACTAATCACATACCTGCATTTCCCATAAATATGCTAAATTCCTCTTGATATGCAAATTATTTTGTCAAGGCGCCCTTTCCCGCCCCCCCTTCCAACCCAGCTTATATATATGCTCCAAGCACGTGCACTGTTTCATTCAGACGCTGTCGCCTCGACAGACCTGTTTCACCAGAGGACGGCTGCTTGCGTTGTGGCCGAAACGTCGTGAAAATTATTTTATTATGTTTAATTTTTATTATTTTATTACTTCCCTTCTATGTGACTTTACCGAAAGAACCAAGAAGATGAATCCCTGCAGTCACGAAAGCTTTAAATCGAAATGTAAGGTTTAAAATGGTCGTAGCCAAAATATCAGCAGCATGGCTGGGACAGCTAATGTTAATGTAAGTGATGGACAGTGACCACGGTTGGCAGTGGGTTTCCACCAATTAAAGGGCTGCCAGGTTAAAATTAGCATGTTAAATGTAAGATCGGTGAGCGGCCTTCACGGCGAGTGTGATGAGGTGGCCATGTTCATGTGAAGGATTAGCATGTTAATGTAAGATCGCAGAGCCACCGCCACATCGAGGTACGGAGCCGAAAATAACAACTAACATCGGAAGGTGGCAGGATGGGAACATCACAGCCAGTTATGCCTTAAACTGGTTGATAACATCCTTCCAAAGATTGTTAAGTTTGTACCCATCTTCTCGGTTGAAATTTTGTCTGTACTTAACTCAGCTCACTTGGTATCGTCCATTAAGGACATCTCACTATCTCCAGGTGATTTGCTCGTTAGTTTTGATGTAGTCTCTTTGTTTACCAAAGTTCCTGTGCCTGACACCATTGCAATCATTGAATATTTGGTCCAACAAGGACTGAATGCTGATGTACCGGACCTGGTGAGACACTGCCTCACCAACACTTACTTCACCTGGAATGTAATATTCTACAAACAAGTTGAAGGTACCCAGATGGGTTCTCCCTTATCTCCAGTTGTAGCCAATGTTTTCATGGAAAAAAAAAAGTTGAGACAGATGCCATCCAGGCATCCACTCTACGTCCGTCCTTGTGGAAGAGGTACGTAGATGACACGTTCGTCATCTGGCCACATGGCCGACCAGCTCTGAACCAATTCCTCAACCACATCAATTCCATACACCCAGCCATAAAATTTACCATGGAGGTAGAAAAGGATGGCAAGCTACCGTTCCTTTGGTTCTTTTGGTAAAGTCACGTAGGTAGAAAAATCTAATAAAAAATAAAATATCACAACGTTTCGATCGCAACACAAGTAGTCGTCCTCAGGCAGAAAAAAACAATAATCCAGCAGTGAAACTGCTGAACCAGTGAGAGAGCTGTTACAACAAGGTTATATATGTGGCGAAGGGCAAGCAGGCGGGGTCTGAGCTGGAAAGGAATTCCATCCCCGGATGCAAGCACGTCAGTTGTGTTAATGGGGGAGATTAGGGAGAGAGAGATTAGGGAGAGAGATTAGCTTGAAATGAGCTTCCGTCGCCGCACAAAATGCACCGTCCTCGCATATACGCACAACAGCAGTGTTAATGGGAGATTAGCACTATGTTGATGGGAGAGATTAGGCAGAGAGATTATGGGGATTAGCAAGTTAATGTCATGTCTATGTGTAACACAAGCTGCGGCACTGCCAACTGCGCTGTGAGAGGCAAGCGTGTCCACACAAGAGAATCACCGCAATGGTGGTCGCACCAGTGAGACACACAGCCCATCACACAGCCAGAACCATCAATACATCGAGGCTAAGAGAGCAGAGGTGGCCATGTTAGTGAGACCCTAGCCCGTAAATGCAGAGGCACCTAACAGGGCAATGCAACTCAGAGAGTCGGAGATAACGAAATGGCAGGGAAGAATGGAAGCACCACAGCAAATTACGACTTTGCTTGGTTAATAACGTCTTTCCAATGATTGCTCAGCTTATACCCATATTCTCGGTTGAAATTGTCATTAGTCTTTATATATCTGGATGGCTTCATGGACAAATATTTGATGGTAGCCCGAAGGTTTGCAGAATACCTTGGTCTCGGAAAAAACAACATCCTGTGTGCCCACTGCGTTATAACAATGATCAGCTACGGCAGAGGTATTGGTTTTGCCCTGTTTCAAATCGCAAACACGGTCCGAGACATGTCGTTTCGTTTCCCCAATGTAACTGCTGCTGCAGACACAACTTAGTTTGAAGACACCAGGGTGTATTGCATGTCAGGAATGACATCCTTCACAGATGGGATCAAATCACGGATTTTGTGTACTGCATTGAAATCAGAGCTGGATCTTGTGTTTGTTTAAGATTTTGGAAATATTATTGGTAACACCTGCTATGTATGGCAAGGTGATGGTTTTGATTGGGTCCTCAGATGGTTGTTTCCCCATGGTTGGGGAGGCATCTTTGCGGATTGTGCGGTCTGAGTATCTATTCATCTTGATGGCTTGGTGTACGTGCTCCAGTTCACTGGTTCGGTGGCACTGGTCGGAGATGCAGCGGGCCCTATGGTGTAGTGTATTGATGAGGGTGTTCTTCTGGGCCGGATGGTGGTGGGAGTCAGGCTTTAGATAGGAATCCGTGTGGGTGGCTTTCCTGTAGACGGAATGTCCCAACGAGCCATCAGGCCTCTTCTCGATCAAAACATCCAGGAATGGTAGCTTGCCATCATTTTCCACTTCCATGGTGAATTTGATGGATGGGTGTATGAAATTTATGTGGTTGAAAAATTGGTTCAGTGCTGGCTGGCCATGTGACCAGATGACGAAAGTGTCATCTACATATCTTTTCCATAGGGAAGGATGTATGGTGGATGTCCGGATGGCATCTGTTTCAAATTTATCCATGAAAACATTCGCTACCACTGGTGATAAGGGAGAACCCATAAGGGTACCTTCATTTTGTTTGTAGAATGTACCATTCCAGATGAAGTAAGTGTTGGTAAGGCAGTGCTTCACCAAAGTTGGTACATCCGGATTCAGTCCCTGTTAGACCAAGTCTTCAATGATTGCTATGGTGTCAGGTACAGGTACCTTGGTGAACAGAGAGACTACATCGAAGCTGACAAGCAAGTCATCTGGAGACAGTGAAATGTTCTTGATTAGAGAATCCAAGTGAGCTGAGTTAAGTACTGCTGAGGAGGTCTTGCCCGTGAATGTAAGCAGGGTCTTAGACATAAATCGGGCCAGTTTGTAGGTAGGTGAGTTGATGGTATCAACAATAGGACAGAGTTGAGTACCTTCTTTACGGATTTTTGGAAGGCCATAACATCTGGGTGGTCTAGCAGCCGAAGGTTTTAGAGAGAGCTGCTTGGTCAGTTCAATTAGATCAGTCGAATTAGTGATGTTTTAATCGAATAGAGACCAGATGGCTCAATGGAACACTGTCTACAGGAAAGCCACCCATATAGATGCCTACCTAAAACCTGACTCCCACCACCATCCTTCCCAGAAGAATTCACCCAAAATATTTCCAAAATCATGAGCAAACACAAGATCCGGATCCGATTTAACACAGTACATGAAATTCGTGATCTGATCCCATCAGTGAAGGATGTGATCCCTGACATGCAATACCCTGATGTCTACAAACTAAGCTGTGTCTGCAGCAGTAGTGAACACAAGGCAGATCTGAAACATGGTAGAACCAATACCTCGGCTGTGGCTGATCATTTTTTATGCGGTGGGCTCACACGATATTGATTTCTCTAAGACGAAGGTGCTTTTGCAAACCCCTGGATGTCAACAAAGATTTGTTCATGAAGCTATCCATATATACAGACATAGACACAATTTCAACCGAGAAGATGGGTACAAACTCAACAATCATTGGAAGGGCGTCATCGACCAGTTTAAGTCATAACTGGCTGTGACGTTCCCATCCTGCCATCTTCTGATGTTAGATGTTATTTTCAGCTCTCTGATTTGACATTAACAGGTAAAGTTTCTCACACCAACACAGCCACCTTTGCGCCCCGTACCTCGACAAGGCAGTGGCTCTGCGATCTTACATTAACATGCTAATCTCTCACCTTAACATAGCCACCTTAGCGCGCTCGTTGTGGATGCCGCTCACCGATCTTTCTTTAACATGCACATTTTTACCTGGAAGCCCTTTAATTTGTGGAAACCCACTGCCAATCGCAGTCACTGCCCATCACTTACATTAACATTAGCTGCCTCACCCATGCTGCTGACATTTGGGCTACGCCCATTTTAAACCTTTCTAAACAGTTTGCCTTAAGAAGCTAACCCCCTTTTCCTGATGACGACCACTTGTGTTGAAATCGAAGCGTCATAGTTTTTGTTATTTTATATCTACGTGACTTTACCGGAAGACCCAAATAATATAAATTCCTGCAGTCACGAAAGCTTTAAGTCAAGATTGAAATGCCCAGTTCCCAGAGTGGAAGAATAGAGGGATCTTATAATTTATCAGGTGGGTGGATATCTTTTGGCCAAATTTGGTATCTGTTGTTAGGAATTTAAATATCTTTAAAAACATACAAATTCATGGTTTCCCACTTCTGAATTACATGGGATATCTTTGAAATATGTTAATTTATAGTATCATTTCCAATTACTAATGTGCACCTGCCTAGTATCATACTCGTAGGATACTTAAATGGCAATGTTTAAATGTACAAGTATGAGCGATTGTTGTGTATGCAGATCTTGATGTCCATCGTTTATGAAGGTAAAACTAAGGTTGTATCCATGTGTCTTGTATGGCAGGCTGTGTGGTTCTAGAATTGGCAGCCAACAACACTGTATGAGGTGACTGGCAGCTGACGACATTCCTGGGTGCTGAAAACACCATCTGAATTTCATACCTAACCAAACTTTTTGTCCAAATATGACTTGACTTAAATACTGAATGTTAAGCAATATAACAATGTCTACATAATATCTGTTTTTTACCTGATGTGTTTAAATTTATATTTAAATTTGTATTTAGGATGTCTGATGTAAGTTTTGGTGGGTTTCACTGCAGTATACCAATTAATATTTTTTACATATTAGTTTCTCCCATAAAGAGCAACATTTAATTAAATGTTCATCATTGAAACCCATGAATGATTAAAGTCTCTGTTGCTTAAAAGGAAACACAGCTGGTACATAAATTGTAATTGTGTTTTAAGTGCACGAGTCTTTGAGATTACCGCTCAGGCATGAATCAAACAGGATTGCCAGGTTGGCACCTTGATCGCGTTACATGAATCACTATTTAAGTTATATACGTTGACCTAAATGAAAACTAGCAAAAATATACCCGTCAAAATAGCTCACTTTCCAGTTGCTAATCCTTGTACAAACATTTTAACAAATCGTCAAAATCCTTCAGCAAACAATTAATACTGTATAACATTAAACATTTCACAGGGCTAATTGGATTCCCTTTTAAAAACGACATCGAGTACGTGCGAATATTTTGGCAAAAAATAACGATTTGACGCCCACTATTTACATATTTTTGAATGCACATGAACATAAGTGGAAGTGATGCATATATATGTGTGTATTTTACATTTGGAAGCGATAATACCTTAATTAATTTAAGCAGAGGGTAAACAACGTTTGTGAATTCTAAACACCAGATGGGTGTGTATGTCAGTTCATGTAAACATGTTTGCTACGCATAACTTAACACATCCATTGCAAATGTTTGCATTGTATTTTAATGATAAATCCATGATGCAGTCATGATGCAAAATCGTGCGTTATCGTGATGGCCACATGACAGCAATCTTTGCTGAAAAAGTGATGTGAAATTGCTTTTTTAAACTTCTTGCGGCAGGCACTGAAATAAACATTAATTCTTAATCCGAAAACAGCTGGAGTCCAGATTTTCATTACCTGGCATAGACCATTTGGAAAATCTATTCCGTATCATTTTCGTGATCCAAATGAAATACTTAAAGGTTGCAGCAACGTAAAAACATTTTTTTTAGGATTGACGTCTTGAAAGTTAGTCTCATTATTACACAAGATTGGCTTTCAGATGTATGTGCATACAAATATATATCCATAATAGTTTTTTGGGTTAGATCGCGTGTCGTTAAAATCCGCCACCACCCGACACATCCAACTAGTAAGGGTTGTCACATAAACAGAACATGCCAATTCATCACTAGTACAGCACACAAGTGTGTTGGAGAGCCAAGCCACAATATTTACAATCTGAGTATGACGTTTCGCCATTAATTGCAACTAGCTTCATCCGGCGACAGCCAGGTTTGTGGAGAAGTCTGTTTCGTTCCTTATATAGAGGTGTAGATGTGGTGACCACGCTTATGTGCTCTTGCGCCACATGGGGGGCGGGGGGATTACTGAGGCAACGTATATTATGCATTATGCAAGCCCTTTTAACTTGTCCTTGCTGTCTATTTAGTGTATTAAAATAGCCGTACAAATGGTAATCCCTATTGAAGTATGCTGCCCTTTGTAGGCATGCATTTAAACAATGTATGATTTGATTATTTGCTTCCACGCAGCACTAAGGTGGTAGCTATCCGAACGGTTAAAGTTATTTCTATTTCTTTCAATTTCGATAGATTATCTAATTTGGCTTGGCCAGTAGTAGCTAGTTTTGCACAGAACTTCAATATTATCAAAATCAATTGAGTGTCTTTGTTGGCACACGTTTTCTGCTACTGCTGACTGTTGTATTTTGGAGAATTTAATATATCTCTGATGTTCTTTTAGTCTCGTGCTGATCATTCATCCTGTTCGCCCAACATTACATTTGCCTTCTTGGTTCTTTCGGTAAAGTCACGTAGAAGGGAAGTAATAAAATAATAAAAATAAAACATAATAAAATAAAATAATTCTCACGACGTTTCGGCTACAACCCAAGCAGCCATCTTCAGGTGAAGAATGAGACACTGCCAAGCTAGGAGCTTATATATAAGCTGGGTTGGAGGTGGAAGAAGAGCGCCTTAACAAAAAGAATGTGCATATCAAGAGGAATTTAGCATATTCATGGGAAATGCGTAGGAGGTGGGCGGGGGGGTTTCATATACCATAGAGCCCAATGCATCTCCGACCAGGAACACATTGCCAGTGAACTCAAACACGTACGCCAAGCTCTTAAGGCTAATGGTTACTCCGACTACACAATCCGCAAAGCCATCACTCCAACCATCAAGAAGGATCCTGTTGAGGAGCCTTTCAAGACCATCACCTTACCCTACATTGCTGGGGTCACAAAAAATATCTCCAAAATCCTGATTAAACGCAAGATCCAGGTCCGATTCAACACAGTACATAAAATCCGTGATCTGGTCCCGTCTGTAAAAGATGTGGTTCCAGACATACAGTACCCTGGCGTCGACAAACTAAGTTGCCTCTGTGGTAGCAGTTACATTGGGGAAACCAAACGACATGTCTCGGACCGCATCCGTGAACATAAAGCAGACCTGAAACACGGTAGGACAAACACCTCAGCCGTGGCAGATCACTGTTACAACTCAGTGGGCTCACATGACATTGACTTCTCCAAGACAGAGGTTCTCTGCAAGCCATCTGGCTATCATGAGAGATTCGTTCATGAGGCGATCCACATATACAAACACAGAGATAATTTCAACCGAGAAGATGGATTCTGGCTTAGCAATCATTGGAAGGACGTAATAAACCATTTCGGATCTTAACTGATTGTGTTCACGTTTACGGTGACTTTCAGACCGCGTTCCACTCACTGGCATTGTATTCTCCGCAGGGAATGGATTATTTGCTCCGCTGCAAGTTTCCCCCCACGACTCACCCATTGACACGACGGTCAATGGTACAGTGTATAATAACAAATAGTATAACATTTATATGCTTAATACAATGTACAAAGTAATATATAGTATCGTAATTGTATAGTAAACATATAGCAGTGTGATACACATTAGGGTGGGTAGAATAATACATAGTGTTATATTAAAATGTATAAGGTGGTTTATAGCAATACAGTATATAATTTAATGTTGGGTTTGTCTATGGCAGTATATAGTACGGTGTATACTCGTGTGATGCAAGAGAATAAAGTTTAGATGGAAGCATATTATATAATTTATACGACGTAGAATTGTAATGTATTACTTACTGTTAGTAACTCAGCTTATTGTAGAGTATAGTAAGTATACTGATGATGCTATGCAGTTTATACTTTAGTTTTTTATGTAGTTTATACTTTAGTTTTCGGGAAAATGTCAAAACTGGGTGGTTTTTAACTTTTGCCGACAAAACTGGATCCCAAATGTCAAAACTGGGTGCACCCTGGGTGGAGTTTTGGACACTCAGGGTGCACCCAGTTTTGACATTTGTCAAATACACTTGATAATTGTATACTAGCACAATGTGCCAGCACCCCATTCATCCAAACACTTGGTATTTGTATACTGGCACACTGTGCCAGCACCCCATTCATCTAAACACGTGGTATTAGTATGCTGGCACAGTGTGCCAGCACCATATAACTACACACACTTGATATTTGTACGCTGGCACAGTGTGCCAGCACCCCAACGACCAACATTTCAAGCTACGGCTCGGACTCGGAAGTGAGCTCGGGGCGGGCTTGCGACCAGGCGGGCGCACTGCCACCTTGCTCACATTCGAATGGCAACCCTCCACCCCAAGAAGACTTTTACCACGCGCCGCGAGGCCATCCACGGCATCCAAGACTTTGCTTTGCAACAAGGCAAGCGCGCGGTCCTTGACCTCAAGCGAAGCGGCGGACGGCACGTTGCCATCGTCTGCTCTAGTTCAACACCTTGTTCCTTCAAGGTGAAGCTGACGAAGCTCACGGGGGAACGACGCGGCTTCCACGTCTCGGCGCTGTGCACGGATCACCACGGCTGCACGGGCACTACCAAGATCACGCAGCGCCAAGTGGAGGCGAACACGACAGCCCGTTCGGCCTTTCGCGCCAACCCCCGTACCTCCGCACCGACTGTCATTGCCCAGGTCGCCGACGTTGCTCGCGTCATTGTCCCGACCCGGATGATGTACCGCGCCAAGGACACGTGCATCGCGGCGAACGAGAGTGCGGCCCATGCAGGCTTCGAGTTCATCAACTCGCTGGTGGAGACGTTCGGCAAGCTCAACGCGACGACCTGCAGTGTGCGAGAAGACGCGGGCATCTTCTGGGGCGCGTTCATCTGCAACCCGATCGCATGCTCGTTGCAGCCAAGTCTTCAACACGTCGTCGGCATCGACGGGTCGCACATGAAGGCGCGCGCCTACAATGGAACCATGCTCGTCCTCGTTGGGCGCGACGGCAACAACCGCAACGTCCTTCTCGCCGTGGCGCTGGTGCCGTCCGAGACGGCAGCGGCCTACGACTGGTTTCTCAACTGCTGCACGACCAACGACATCGAGCTCGACAGCACGCCGGTCTTCTGCGATCGTGGCACGGGCATCCTAGCCTCCGACTGGAAGGACCTCATGCTCATCCACTGCACGCGGCATTTGATCTGCAATGGCGTGGACAACATCGGCTCCGCGTTCACGCCCGACCTCCAAGGCATCATCTACGATGCCCAAGGGTGCGCCTCCGAGGCCGCGTTCCACAGCTCCTTGGGCTGCTTGGGCGTAGCTCTGCCTGCGGCGGCCACGTACTACAACAAGATCGACCCCCACACGTGGGCGCTCTACCCGCACCTGCACACGACGCCATTGTACGGCTGGCGCACGACGAACTTTGTGGAGTCCACGAACAGCGAGGCCCTGCCGGCTCGCGAGATGGACCCCTTCCACTTCCTCATGCACCACATGGAAGACATGATGACGACGGCCTTTGCCCACCGCAGCGACGCCGAGAAGTGGGCCGCTCAAGGGCGTGTCATTATGCCGTACGCTCAAGGACTCATCGACGCTCAGCAGGCGTTGGCCCCGAGGTACAAGGTCTACGAGAGTACCTCAACGCGTGCATACGTCAAGGATCCAGACGCCTACGCCTCTGCCAAGCGCCGAGTCGATCTCAGCTCTCAGTCGTGCACGTGCGGGTACATGAAGCAGATGGGCTTGCCGTGTCGGCACTACATTCGTGCCCTCATGGCGTTTGGGCGGATGCCCGAGCTCTACGACGCATGTGCGGTGTGTTACCAAGTCTCTGCCATCAACACGACATGGACCTCGGTTGCCGGTATCGAGCTGCCCATTGCCGAGGAGCTGCAACGCGACAACACCATGATGCCACCTCCTCGCCAGAAGAAGGCTGGCCGCCCGAAGAAGCGTCGGATTCGCAACCGTGGCGAAGGTGGCCCATTGGGCCTCACGCGGTGCTCCTTCTGTCGCGCCAAGGGCCACAACAAGCGCTCTTGCCCGTCGAAGTAGTTATATATATGTAACAAACATGTTTTGTTCTAAGTGTGCAGCACCATACTTCTCGACGCAAACACTATCTACCGTTGTTCTACTGTAGTAGGTGTAGCATGCAAGCTGGCACACTGTACCAGTATACAAATGGCAAGTTCGTGTATGTTCGCGAGCTGAAAGTGTTACTGTAGTTGCAAGCTGGCACACTGTGCCAGTATACATATGGCAAGTAAGTGTTACTGTAGTAGCGAGCTGGCACACTGTGCCAGTATGCAAACGGGAAGTTTGTGGTGCAAGGTATGGAACATGAGCCACGAGAAACATCATTTGGAATGCTCTAAATCTGTGGCGACATATGGATGAATAACGCAAGGACCTAAACGTGTACAAAATGATACATTAAATCGTACACCTTCTTCACCCAGTTTTGACATTTGTCCACATTGAACATCACCCAGTTTTGTCATATCAAAAAGCACCACCCTGTTTTGCCTGTCGTTTTCCAAGACCACCCAGTTTTGACATTTGGGATCCAGTTTTGTCGGCAAAAGATAAAAACCACCCAGTTTTGACATTTTCCCTTTAGTTTTCTACGTGGTTGTTTAGTAACTGCAGCTACATACTATTAACATTCCTTTCCTTTGTTAATGCTACTCCCTGCACCTTCCCTTTGGTGCTGCTGATCCTGCATAATGCATGGGCATAATATGACTTTGAACCCCCCCCCCCGCCCACCTCCTACGCATTTCCAATGAATATGCTAAATTCCTCTTGATATGCACATTCTTTTTGTTAAGGCGCTCTTCTTACACCTCCAACCCAGCTTATATATAAGCTCCTAGCTTGGCAGTGTCTCATTCTTCACCTGAAGACGGCTGCTTGCGTTGTAGCCGAAACGTCGTGAGAATTATTTTATTTTATTATGTTTTATTTTTATTATTTTATTACTTCCCTTCTACGTGACTTTACCGAAATAACCAAGAAGATGAATCCCTGCAGTCACAAAAGCTTTAAATCCAAAATTACATTTGCCACACGTGCAGTTAATCCTGTACACACCTTCTGTTGATAGCTTCGGTAATACATCTTTTGTACCAGATATACATTTCTGTATTTTATGTAGTGCCAAATCTGACTCTGATGTTTTGTTTTTCCAAATATCTGGCTAGTTTATCAGTTACTCACAGAAGACAAAGGATAACCCATTGCTGCTCCTTCCTTTTGTTTTTAGAAGTCACCTTGCCACAATAAGAAAGTGTTCTTTAGAGTGTTCAGCTAGTCCTGTTGTTCTGCCTCACGGCAGGTGTTTTGCCTCACGGCAGATGTGGGGGTGTGGGTATACAGGAATTTTCTGTTTTTTTATGCTGAGTTTGGTCACGTGACCAGGAAGTTGTGATTTGAGATTCCCGCTCAACCACGCGGGCGTCGGCCATTACACACAGGGTGCAAAATGGTGGCACACATCGCGTCCCAGTGAAGACAGCACTAACTGAACATTGTGGGACTTTAAGAAGCATTGTCTGCAAAGTTAATTTATGTTCTTATAATATTGGTAATGCTGTTATAATGTAAGAATTGCCATTATAATGATGTAAATGCCTTTATAATGCTGTTAAATTCTTATGATAAATACGAGGCCTAGTTAACAACGAAGCCTGCAAACTTCCCTTATTGTGAATGTTACTTGTAATCGAATAAGTCGAGTCAAACATGTACCCAAGTAACTATATTGCGATCTTGAGAGCAAGGATGACATAATGTCTCATCCACAGTTAAGTGTTATATGTAGTGCGGTAACATTTGGGGTGCAGTGTGATGAATACACGATGTGCCTTTATGTAACACAGTAGCTTATGCTCTTTGTATAGCTATTCAGTGGTAATGTAGGTGCCTGGTCCATCCAGGGTCTATTGTTGAGAAACATGTTATCTAAGACAATGTTATGATGCTGTGGTGTTCATTCATTGTGTTGGTGTTTCTGGGTATTAACAGATGCTGTATCTGTGATGTTTTCTTACCAGTTTTACCTCGTAAAATTCAATAAATGACGTTTGGAGTCAGATGTTCACCCTGGCTCTGAGGGTTTATTGGACGCGAGGTGAACTCCTCAGATAGCGGTGCAACGCAGCGCACAGCGAGGCCGAGAAACCTGTGATATATTTGGCTAAAACTTTGTTCCTTACCAGAGTGTCGAGTAATTTAATTGACTCATTGACCAGAACCCTCGTGAACAGAGAAATCACATCACAACTTAAGAGAATATCATTAGGTCTTGAATTTGGAGCTTCCGTGACTGCAGGAATTACTCTATGGTTCTTTCATTACCGAAAGAACCATAGAGTAATTTAGGGTTAAGCTTAATATATTTGATTATATTTACCAGATGTTCAGAAGTTTTGATGAATGAAGAGGTCCTACCAATGTAGTGCTGTATTTGTTTCATTACGTATTTTGCCAATTTGTAAGTGGTAGAGCCTATTGTACTAACTATGGGTCTTAATGGGACATCAAGTATGTTAATTTTGGTAGCCCATAAAGTCTTGGTGGTTTTCATGCCCTTGGTTTGATCAGGTATTGCTCTTCCTTGTGAATTTATGACTTGACAATGATTGCCATTGTTTTACGTTCCAAATGCATGTATGCTGCCTCAGTAATTCCCTCCCCCCCCCACGTAGCGCAAGAGTGCAGAAGCGTGGTCACCACATCTACACCTCTATATAAGGAACAAAACAGGTAGACTTCTCCACAAATCTGGCTGTCGTCTGATGATAGTTGTAATTACAGGCAAAACATCGTACTCAGATGTTGTGGCCTGGCTCTCCAACACACCGGTGTGCTGTACTAGTGGCGAATTGGCATGTTTTGTTTATGTGAGAACCCTTGTTGGCTTTGTCGGGTGGTGGTGGGTTTTAACGACACATTTATAAATTTACATGATTTAACCCCCAAAAAAACCTCTATTATGGATATTGGTCTCGAAAGCCTACGTGTTAAACTACAAATATATAGTTTGTTTATTTTTGTAGCATCACTAGGGGATAAGTCATCAAATGTATTTTTACAAGAAAGTGTCTTTTCAGAATGGTACACAAAAGAAACAGGTTGTACATGTGAACCAATTGTGGCAATCTTGAACAGGTGTTTGCAAAATAGTGAGATAACTCAGTTTGGCAGTTGGTGGGAAAACATACATTGTGTTGGTTAATGCACCAAATAAGCACATTCTCCATTCAACCATGTGGGCTTATAGCACAATAACAACTAGGGCAATGCACATTGCAAACTAAATTCAGTGCTGCCACAGTGGTGACAAGTTAACTACCTCGTCCTGTATACACGACGAGGTAGTTAACTTGTCACCACAGTGGTGACACGTTAACTACCTCGTCGTGTATACAGGAGTTCGTGCGCTCGATCCAATCCCGACGCCTGTACAGGTATGTTTGGAGTTTGCATGTTTCTCCCTATGGCCGTGTGGATTTTTCTCTGGGTCCTCCGGTTTTTCCCTCGACACTTAGAAAGAACCTGCGTTCAGTGTGTTTGGTTGTATTACCCACATGTGCTTGTGGTGAACATACAGACAAAACATGCATTGTCCTTCAAACTGATTAGACTACACCAGAGACAGCCTTCTTTAGGGCTTCATATCACCAGTGTAAACCAGAGAACGCCAAAAGGCGAACAGAACAAAGACAATGCACTCAGGTAAAACCTATTCTTATTTTTTCATACTTTGATATTGACAGGTCAAAAAAATTTTGGTCACATTTCACACCCAGTCTTCATTATCTGCTCTTTCAGTGTCCTACCATCCGGCTTCATATCGGTCTTGGTTACCGACCTCTAACCAACATCCTGCAGACATGATATACTCATTGAAACCTCACATTCTTAATTACATTTATAAATGCTTTCTTGCCGCATTCAAATTTCAAAAGATACTTACAATATCCTCCCGTGGGATTTTTAACATCCTCTACACAGAACATCTCCAAGACATGGGTAAACCAGAATTCGTGATATTCCCAAAAGGAAAACAGGACCAAAACGAGTGAGCCAAGGTCCATAGCCAGCGCACCACATCGTTGACGGATGCAGTATGCGAGCACGTGTTCCATTCGTGGCAGCCACTGCTTTCTTTCACGTTTCTTACATTCATTTTACAACTACGCTTCTGTGAATGTGCGTCGTTCCCAGTGCCGGATTAAGCTAGTGTGGGGCCTGTAGCATCTAACCTATATAATTCATTTTTTGTCTGTCCGTCCGTCCGTCCGTCTGCGTACGCTCCCTTGCGGGGGATGTAACTCTCGGACCGTGGGGTTTGGCGAGATAAAATTTTGCAGGTGGGCACGCCCCCGGCCCCGCGGTAAACTTAGGCATTTCCGATTTTTCGTCTCTAAACTTTAAATCGGACCGATTATCGATTTAGTGCGATTTCTATTTATTTATATATTTAATGCTTTATTTATTTATTTACTCTTGCCAGCCGGCGCGGACCACGGCGGTTGCCCCTGGCAACGGATAGCAACGCGTTCGCCGTGGGGTGGACGCCATTTTGAATTACCATTAAAAATATGCGCACGCATTAACACGCGACTCTGAGGTAAATTCATCAAAGTTTCACGTCCTCTTCACTCCCCCCCCACCCCAATGTGTGCAATTACTATTATAGGGTCGGTAGATAATAAAATTATAGCGATTAGACAGTATTATTGTAGCGCGGGGGGGGGGGGGGGTTAACGGCCCCAGCACCCAGCCTCAGCCGGATGGGCAATCTAGGCGAGGCCGGAGGCTCTGCACGGTACTAGGCCTCGACACGCAACTCTGTCAGGCGTCGACTTTGTGGTATAAACTCGATATACCCAGCGTTGCCCGGGGGAAAAATACATTTAAAATCTTCTGAAAACTTTAAAACATAACATCCCAATGAAAATACAACTGTGTAATTAAAACTCTAAACCCGACCTCGCCAAGAATCGATTCTCTGAATCGCAAAAAGGAATCGAATGTTATAGATTCATTTAGAATCGCCTTATTTCCATTTAATATTAGTTGGTTATAGAGTTGATATAAACTGCTACGAATGGGAAATATCCGGCGTTGACCGGGACTAAAATATAATTAAAAACTCCTGAAAACTTTAAAACATAACATAAGAATGAAAATAAAACTCTGTAATTAAAAATGGAAACCTCCTATGCGCCAGGAATCGATTCTTTGAATCGCGCAAAGGAATCATCGAAGGTTGTAGATTCCTTTAGGATCGCCCTTAACATGTGGTGAGGGGGAGAGTGGTCAGGGGGAGAGTGGTGGTGGTGTGGGAGAGTGGTGGTGGTGTGGGAGAGTGGTGGTGGTGTGGGAGAGTGGTGGTGGTGTGGGAGAGTGGTGGTGGTGTGGGAGAGTGGTGGTGGTGTGGGAGAGTGGTGGTGGTGTGGGAGAGTGGTGGTGGTGTGGGAGAGTGGTGGTGGTGTGGGAGAGTGGTGGTGGTGTGGGAGAGTGGTGGTGGAGTGGGAGAGTGGTGGTGGTGTGGGAGAGTGGTGGTGGTGTGGGAGAGTGGTGGTGGTGTGGGTGAGTGGTGAGGGTGAGGTTGAGTGGTGAGGGTGAGGGTGAGTGGGGAGGGTGAGTGGCGGTTGTTAGTGGTGATTAGTGAGGGGTGAGTGGTGAGGGTTAGTGGTGAGCATGAGTGGTGAGGGTGGGTGTTGAGCGTGAGTGGTGAGGGTGAGTGGTGATTGTTGAGGGTGTGATTGGTGAGGATGAGTGGTGAGTAGTGAGGGTGAGTGGTGACGGTGAGTGGTGAGGGTGAGTGGTGAGGGTGAGTGGCGGTTATGAGTGGTGATTAGTGAGGGGTGAGTGGTGAGGGTGAGCGTGAGTGGTGAGGGTGAGCAGTGCGGGTGAGTGGTGATTGGTGAGGGTGTGATTGGTGAGGATGAGTGGTGAGTGGTCAGGGTGAGTGGTGAGGGTGAGTGGTTGTTGTGAGGGTGAGTGGTGAGGATGAGTGGTGAGGGTGAGTGGTGGTTGTGAGTGGTGATGGTTGAGTGGTGAGCGGTGAGGGGTGAGTGGTGAGGGTGAGTGGTGAGGGTGAGTGGTGAGGGTGAGTGCTGAGTGGTGAGGGTGAGTGGTGAGAGAGTGGTTAGTTTTGAGGGTGAGGTTGAGTGGTGAGGGTTAGTGGAGAGTGGTGAGTGGTGATTGGTCAGTGGTGATTGGTGAGGATGAATGGTGAGTAGTGAGGGTGAAGTTGAGTGGTTAGGGTGAGTGGTGGTTGTGACGGTGAGTGGTGAGGGTGAGTGGTGACGGTGAGTGGTGAGGGTGAGTGGTGAGGGTGAGTGGCGGTTATGAGTGGTGATTAGTGAGGGGTGAGTGGTGAGGGTGAGCGTGAGTGGTGAGGGTGAGCAGTGCGGGTGAGTGGTGATTGGTGAGGGTGTGATTGGTGAGGATGAGTGGTGAGTGGTCAGGGTGAGTGGTGAGGGTGAGTGGTTGTTGTGAGGGTGAGTGGTGAGGATGAGTGGTGAGGGTGAGTGGTGGTTGTGAGTGGTGATGGTTGAGTGGTGAGCGGTGAGGGGTGAGTGGTGAGGGTGAGTGGTGAGGGTGAGTGGTGAGGGTGAGTGCTGAGTGGTGAGGGTGAGTGGTGAGAGAGTGGTTAGTTTTGAGGGTGAGGTTGAGTGGTGAGGGTTAGTGGAGAGTGGTGAGTGGTGATTGGTCAGTGGTGATTGGTGAGGATGAATGGTGAGTAGTGAGGGTGAAGTTGAGTGGTGAGGGTGAGTGGTGGTTGTGACGGTGAGTGGTGAGGGTGAGTGGTGAGGGTGAGTGGTGAGGCTGAATGGTGAGGGTGAATGGTGAGAGTGAGTGGTGAGGGAGAGTGGTGAGTGAGAGTGGTGAGGGTTAGTGGTGAGGGTTAGTGGTGAGAGTGAGTGGTGAGGGTGAGTGGTGATTGGTGAGTGGTGAGGGTGAGTGGTGAGGGAGATTGGTGAGGGAGGTTGGTGAGTGGTGAGTTGTGAGGGTGAATGGTGAATAGTGAGTGGGAGTGGTGAGTGGTGAGGATGAGTGGTAAGGGTGAGTTGTGAGTGGTGAATGGTGAGGGTGAATGATGAGTACAGTCAATATGCACTGCTGTTATCATACCAGGTACCACCACCACAATATGTACTCCTCTCATCATAGCAGATACCACCACAGCAGTATGCACTGCTGTAGTGATAGCAGGTACGACCTCAGTCGGTATACACTGCTGTAGCGATAGTAGATACTGCTATCGAGTTGGTAGATACCGCTATAGTAAATACTAAAACAGTCAGTATATACCGCTACAGTCAGTCAATACTGCTACAGTCAGTATATACTACTATACAGTCAGTACATACTACCACGGTGAGTAGCTACTAGAGTCAGTAGATACTATTATAGAGTGAGTAGATACTGCTATAGATTTTGTAGTTACTACTATAGTCAGTGGATACAACTATAGAGTCAGCAGATACTATACAGTTAGTCGTTACGAGTATATAGTCGGTAGATACTACTGTAGGCCCAGTAAATACTACTATGGTCAGTAGTTATTACAGTCACTAAATACCAGAGGTGGGACAAAGTCATTGTTATGCAAGTCCAAGTCGAGTCGCAAGTCATCAAATTCATGACTCGAGTCTGACTCGAGTCCAAGTCACATGACTCGAGTCCACATCTCATAGGTGGGCCAAAGTCATTGTTATGCAAGTCCAAGTCGAGTCGCAAGTCATCAAATTCATGACTCGAGTCTGACTCGAGTCCAAGTCACATGACTCGAGTCCACACCTCTGCTAAATACTACTACACAGTCAGTAGCTACTACTGGCTCAGTTGATACTACTGTACAGTCAGTAGATACTACTACAGAGTAAATAGATACCACTTCCTCTGTTGTATGTAAGGTGTTGTTAGTATATATATACCTACGAGGGGTAAATATATTTTTTGAGGGGGGGGGGGGGGAGACCGCAATTTTCGGAAACCTTTTGACATCAACTATTTACCTCACACTTTCTACAACTTTTTGGACTTGTGAAAGCCTCTTATATATTTGTTGGTGGGGAAATGTACAAACAGCCCACCGGGCTTTGACAATACCTTAGTATCTGTGTATATATATGTAAGGTTTTTAAGAAATATATTTTTCACCCGGGCAAAGCCGGGTACTTCCGCTAGTATGTTATAAAGGTGCCCTAAAAAAAAGAGAAATAAATATTAAAACACACGCATTTTTTTTACTTGTGTAGTGGTGTTATTTCACTGACAATTTTTTTCCCTCCTGTGTCACTTTTATTCGAACAGAACTCGCGTTCAACACCACGTAACTCCGTCGCAACTCTCCCGCTTGCGCTGCTCGCCTGCTTCGCTCACTCCGCTCTCTCTCCTAGCCTGCTCTCTCTCACTCTGCTAGGCTGTCTGCCACTCTGCTCGCTCCACTCTCACTCTGCTAGCCTATCACTACACTCTGGAAGCTTCCCACCATGCACTCCGCTAGCCTCTCCACTGCTAGCCTCTCACTATATACTCTGCTAGCTTGTCTACTGCTAGTCTTCGCACACTCACACTTAGGATTCCGCTAGCCTCTCTACTGCTAGCTTGTCTACCCTCGCTTCTCCAACCTCGCCATTGCCTCCAGTGGGGGAACAGCCATCACCACTTGAGAGGACGAGTTGTGGCGAGCGGGGCCCCGGACTTCTCTTGTGTTCACGCTTCTCTTCACTCCATCCACCTCCAACCAACTCAACGCCATTTCTCCGCGCAGCAGCTTATATGCCCTTACTCATTAAGATACCTCAGGTGGCCCTCATTAAGCCGCTGCTCACGCGGCATCTCCGCCACGCTTATCGCCTCCATCTGCACACTCCCAGGCGCCTACACAGTGTCTGCATTTGCAGCCCGCCAATCACTGCTATGCATCTTAATTGGTCGCCTTTCTCTGGTTGCTCTCTCCGCACCTGTTTGCCCTGACGTGACTTCACACACATGCGTGCACACTGTTTGCAAAACACTGCGCGCTACTCAACTACACTTGCATAGTAATGTAATCGTATTTTTTAATTTGCTATACAGCCAGATAATAAGACAAATCGCTAACCTTAAACACCCAGTCGTTCATAAAATTTGAAGGTGGTATAGTACTACAGTAATAGAGCAAGTGCAGAATCACTGAACCGGAATTGATAGCTTGAAAGCATTTAGCGCGGGGCCCTTGAAAGTTCGGGGCCCGTAGCATATGTAGCTACTTTTGCTACTAGTGTAATCCAGCACTGGTCGTTCCTAATGAGACATTAGATGTGGCATACGTGGGTCACATCAGTACTTTCTTTTTCACTGTTGGCACCCACAAAGGATCTTCCCCAAGGCGGTAGCTTCCATTCACTTAGGTCCCATTGTTCACCGTTGTATAGAAAACGACATGTGTACAATTGAGATATAATGCGAGCGAACGATAGCACGCGTGCGAGTGTGTGCATGCATGTTTTGTGTGCATGCATGTTTTGTGTGCATGGATGCTGACAAGCGGAAGCTGCAATTGTGATGACTTTCATTGTGAGTGTTTGCATGAAATCAGGTGATGAACGTCAAAATACGTGATTATGTGTGTGCGTAGGTGCAACTAAATGCTCAATGTTCATATGTGCTGTGTGTTGGGGGAGCGGTTATCGCAGCAGTTCGCGCGATGCTCTCCGAACCCGCAATCCTGGTTCGATTCCCGCTCATGGCCAACACTGGTGACGATGATCTCAAACGGATCCTGGGCTTCTCATAGGTCAACTCAACCTAAAATTAGTACCGAGTGCAGTGTGTAAACATCACCACTAGGGAGACAAAGGTGGTCGGGCGTAGTGTTGGCCACCCAACCCCTCGCATGACGTATTGACAACATTCAAAGGTGGTCGCTAATCGCACTTGCTCCAACAGTCTGTTAGAAGGCTACACGGGGAATATTTGGCTTTGTATTTGTGTGTGCACATGTGCAACTACATGACAAATGTTTACATGCATGCATATGCGAGTGAACTTGGCAACATAATGTGTAATGCCCAGTGACGTTATGTCGAGCCTGGCTACTAGAGTTTGTCACATGGTAAATAGACAGTTGCATGTGTCAAAATATATGAAAACATACCAGAGGTGTGCCTAGAGAGAGGGTGTGCAATTCCCTGCTGCTAACAAGGCGATACAAAAACATCTTCGAGTTTATTCAATTATTTCCCAATTAAAAGCGAATTTCAAGCATTAATGAGTATTCCAATTCGGCAGTCAGGGCAAATACAATTTTTTTTCTCAGTGACGATGGAGAAAAGCCTCTCACAATTTGGCTCTCTTTAACAACTGCACAATAGTTTGGCATATGGATCACCATGCCAGATGTTTATAAATACTTATGATGGTGTAATTTTTATCAGCGCAGACATAAGATGTCATTGATTATTATTTGGCATAAAATCTGAGAGAATTACAATAAAAAGTCCAAGACTTCATATGATGGGGACAGTGTAGCCACTTTCCATAACGTGTTACTCGTGTCATTGATTCCCATTGCCATGCAAGTCTTAATTAATCCCTGAATGTGATTTGAACTCACATCATCCTAGTCGTGAATCGAGTGCTTCACCATTGCAGATATAGTTGAAAATATTGCAATAATAACTTTGTAAAATCCACTGATGGATGAGGGCTTCTCCACACTGTTGGCTGTGGTTGCCGTTTCACCATAGTGTAGTGACATAGAATTATCTATGTAGCAATATAGCGCTGGCTGCTGGCAGGGAAGGGGGTCTGCAACTTACAGTAGCCCTGACAGCAGCAGGCCAGGTGATACACCAGAGGGGGATCTAGGGGAAAGGTCACGGAAGGGACACACCAGGAACCCGTGGGTAGGTTCTAGAAAGGGGGCGTGGCCCCCGAGGGGGGACCTCCGGGCTGGAGTCTTCACTATCACGCTGCTGGAGTCTTCACAATCGTCTCCGTCTTCACCATCTCAGTGTCGCCAGTCAAGCAGTCAACCCACTGTCTTGACTGGGAACCGTAGTCGATTATAGATGGATTATTTGGAAGTATTAACCCGTTGGTGCGTGTTAATAAACAGAGTGCCTCCAACTCTTAGTGTCTCCGATTAAGTCACTACAATAGCATGACCATGCTGCTCGGTGTGGGTTGGTGAAGGAGAGTTGGGAAGATGACCAGTTCAGATATCACATGCGACTGATATTAGCTGTGGTTGAGAATCAAATTCACATATCACAAATGACCAACTCTCCTCAAGACAGAAACATCTTTTCCTTCTGAGTGTTATACGTGCAGCACACATGAAAGGCTCCACATCATGAAGCAGCACTTTATAAAAATGTCCTTTTTTATGGTTGTCATCAGGTTTTTTTTCAGTGAACAGCACATTACCCAGATGCCTTCAGAACATTCACAAGAAAGGGTGAAAGTACCAATTGCATACAAACATTGCCATGTGCCGTTCATTACAATATCTTCATGCATAAACAGCTGTGTAGCCACGCAGATAATGGTTTACAGCTGTTGACTGTACATACAGGCAGAAGTTCATAGCCTTTCATGTTGTATATGTTTACAAATAATTATTGTATGCTCTATGCTTTTGAAATTAACTTTTAGACAAGACCATTTGTTTGGTGCTGCTGCGTTGGCAGTGGTACATCAACTAAAATAACAAAAAACCCTCAAAACATTTGTCGATAACACTGTGGCCTTAAAAGGAAAAACATTAAATAGGCGATGTTTTAGGCAATGGCTCTTCTTCATAGGACCAATAATAAATATAGGTTACATTTGAGTCAATGGACCTTCTTCATAGCATGAAAAAAGCCTTTGCTTTAAACGTCCCCTATTTTTCTGATAAAGCCAATATGTGATTGGCGATGGTGTTGAGTTTTTTGTTGTTGTTAGATAACACTGTACATTTGTAGTGTAGTGAAATACATTTGTAGTGTAGTGAAACACATGGTGCGCACAGTTAACCGAGGGCAACAGAGGGCAAACAGGTGCGCGTGAGATTTGCACAGGCAAACCGCCAGTTGTAAGGGGCGAAGCAGGTGCAAACGGGGTTGACCGGTTGTTCATGCTGACACCGGAGGTGCGTGAGCGGAGCGGAGAGTTGTTTGCCGGGGACCAAGTGTGAAGACATCTCGCCGCTGCCACTCCAGCCGTCAACGCATCACGCCGTCACGCTGTCTCCAGGTGGGTGATGGCTGATCCCCCTGCCCAGGACAGATGGGTGAATGGGTTTGAGGGAGCCTAGGTGAGGGCAGCGGTGGAGGTGTAGAGTTGCTGTGTGCGAAGCTGCTGTGTGCGGAGTCGCTGAGAGCAGAGCTGCTGAGTGCAGGATAAGGGAGGTGAAAGGTAGATACGAGTAGGGAGAGGTTCAACATAAGTGACCATATAGATAGTTATAGGAGTGCTGGAAGTCCACGCAAAACCTGAGGCTGGCATCGTGCTTTGTGACACGGACGATGGGAGCACCCCATGGGCTGGCGGACGGGGAGATAATGTCAGCCGCCAGCATGTCGTTAACGGCCAACCGGACATGCTCCTTTTTGGCGGGACGTTACCGAAATGGGTTCTGTCGAATGGGGCGGCGTCTCCCGTGTCGATGTGGAGGCTAAGCAATTTAGTGCACCCGACGTCGGAAAAATCACGTAACAGAGCATGCAATTTCTCCCGTTATGAGTTGGTTAGGTTTCCACCAGCAGAGCAAAGCGCATCAATCCACTTTTCATCGAGGTCTGAACGCAGCCGCGAACAGAGCACATCACTCACATGACCCTCCACCGAATCCCCCAGGGGCATTGGTGCCGCGTGAGCGAGCACGGTCCCCTGTGGGATGATGGTCATTCGCAACCCTGTGTTCAAGACCTGGATGAAAGGTTCAGCATCCTCCGAGCAAAGCGTTTGCGCACCGACAAGATCCAGACCCCTTACTATGGTGTTCGATGGTCCTAACAAAACACCCGCCGCTGCAGCACCCGAGGCAATGGGTTTCCTCAACCGAAGGGGTACCAACATCTGAGATCCCGGCGGAATGCGCACTATCTGAGAAGCTAACGCCGGAACGGTCGCGTCGGTCGTGTAGGCGAAGGCAAGAAGGTCATGCGTCAGCCGGAAGGGAGTTGGCGGCGAAACATGGCACATCAACAGGCCACAAGGGGCGACATTTACCAGGCAGAATATTGTGAATGAGGTCCGAGATAATGGTTGCCGACGCGCCCGTGTCAACCAATATTCGGACATCGATCCCCTCTATAGAACCGACAATGGCAGAGGATCCCTGTGCGGCGGCAACGACTCTATGGGCCAACTCAGTCCCCTGACCAGGTCCGAACGGCCGAACACTTGCACGACCCCCCGGCTTCCCACCGTCCGACGCATGGTGATGGTGTGTTACAAGGTAGAGTGTACGAGTGCTGAGTGGGGGCCGAGAGCGTGTGGTGTCGCGACTTGCCTGACTCTGTCGTGAAGGCGAAGGCGAGCGCGGTGTCGAGGAGCGTGGACCGGAGACGCGGTGTCGGGTTGCGCGGCATCCCGACGACACGTGTCCCTGCAGGCCGCAATTGAAGCATGTGACGGACGCCGTGTCCTGACGCGGAGACGCCCGTCCCTGTTGGCGGGAATCCCGCTGGTGTCGGCGATTGTCGGATCGCCAACTCCGCGCCGAAGTGGACGCGAAGACCCGGTTGTGGCGAGGTTCCTCCTCAGGGCCCCCGGCGTCGATCGGCGCAGCACAGGCCACGATGCTGGTTTCTCTCTGCAACACCAAATGCGTCTGAATGCACCTTGCGGTGCGCAGGGAGCAAACATTTTTTCCGTCCACTGCCGGCCTGACGAAGCGCATCTCCCGTGCCAGGCTGAGGAGCTTCTCCAACACCAGCGCATCAATCCCCTCATGATCCATGTGCGGGAAAGCGGCTCTGGCCAGGGCCAGCAGCACACTGTTTGCGAAGAGGTGGCATGATTCCGACAGTCGTCCGTAGATTTCCTGCATGTGGAGGAGTGCCTGCAGCAGTGTGGACCGGTCCCCCTGTGGTATGGTGATGAGTACGGCGAGGGCGTTGTCATCCAGCGCAGCTGGAAGCGCTTGGAGCGCCTCTGCCTCCGACCACCCAGCCATGTCGCAGTATGACAAGAAGCGGAAGTGCGCCTCCCGCAGCGAACTGCGTGGTGATGGGGAGACGGCAGGCGGCGGGGCGGGCAGCTGCCCGGCCGGCAGCACCTCGCCGTCCCCAGCCGGGGTTGCCGATCCCATGGACGCTTGGTCGTCATCTTCTCCGTCCGGGATCCTGGTACGGTTCTTGCTTCTTGTATCCATGGCCACTTCTGACACCAAATGTAGTGATCCCAAAGACGAGGGAGAGCTGGTACCTGATGCAACAGTTTTATTTAACAAATAACTCAATACAAGGTCCCTACTGCAAAGGGGTAACGGCCCCTTACACCTGCTACCTGGGGAGGTATGGCCTCCGGGCTATCGTGCCTCCTAACACTGGGGACCACTCTACACTCAGCATTCCAGCTAGGGGCCCTAGGGGAGGCTATCCTGACCCGACCCAGCCAAGGTCCTCGGGTCCCGGTCACTGGCCCACTCAGTCCCGGCCCTTACAAGAATGCCGGGTCTGGGGGTCCCAGTGTCCTACTCTAAGCCCAGTCTTCTGTCTTCGGCTTGAGGACGACTGCCAACCTCGTTCAGGGGTCCAGCTTTATACACCTCCCAGGGTCTCTCCGCCCCTGGCCACACCTCCCTTCCAAAGTGTTCCAGGGTATCCTAGAATATTCCCCCAGCCCCCCTCTTGAGGTCTGGCGAACTTCGGTGGCCCACATATCACTCCCTACTAATGTATGTCTGCTGGTGCAGGTAAGTACACCGTGTGTTCATGGCGTTACATCTACAACTGGTGCAAAAATAGGTGAATAAAGTGTAAGCAGGTGACTTGTTACAACGTGTCGGTGAGAGTAATTTTTGAAGACACTACATATTGTGTCCAACCATAGATATTTAGGTCACTCCAGGGGTGTATTTGAGGGCATAGAAGGACATATGGCAAATATATTACTTGTTTAATCATTATGCTAAGTTTGTTTCAACAGCTGCTCCCATTTATTTGATGTCTACAATTAAACCATCTGGTACAGGAACTAGATTTTTTTTTATGGCGAAGGGCGATGTTTTCGTCTTCAAGTGACTAAAATCTCCTTATCTGCGAAGTAATTTATTTCCCATGATATATCCTACTTCTGGAATAACGATCTACTCGAGACGCCCGCTACTAGTTGTCTAATCCCGTCTCTTCCATGTATTGTGGCTCCATCTCGCTCAGTGCTACCATTTGTGATTCACCAATTCGGTCACTATACTTTTTTGCTCTCTTTGTGATTCCTAATCTTCATTGCGACATCTTGACTCTTTGGTGATCGTCTCTCCGATTCCGTTTTACAGAACTATTTGCAAACTATTGCTTGTTAAGAATTTGCATGAACTTTTGTATATCTCTACGTATATATAAAAGGGAAATTTGTGATTGTGTGTCTGTTCAAAATGTTTAGCGTACTTCCCGACATGCAACAAACTTGAAATTTGCCATTTGGGTACTTTCCAGACTGTACACCATGCAATAATTATAAAAATAAATTTTTGATTTTTTTTTAGGGGGGGGGCGCAATAATGCATATATTTTGCACGGCAAGTGAGCTGTGACGTCACATCTGTCATGTCACGCGGAAGCGTAACGCAGTGTAGTGTAGTGGTTAGCGCGCTGCACTCGAACCCGGCGACCCGAGTTCGATTCCCGCTCACGGCCACCGCTGGTGACGATTATTTGAACCGGGCCTGGGCCTCCCCTAGGTCGACTCAGCCTCAAACTAGTAACTGGTGTGATTTGTGAACATCGCCACTGGGGAGACAAAGGCGGCCGGGCGTGGTGAATCCAAGTCCCAGGCGAAGCTGGGTCGTAAAGCTATTCTATATATATAAATGGACAATTTTCAAATATGTGTGTCTGTTCAAAATGTTTAGCATACTTCCCGACATGCAACAAACTTGAGATTTGACATGTGGGTAGCTTCCAGACTGTACACAATGCAAAAAGTATAAAAGTAGACCTTTGTATTTGGGGGGGCGGGGGCGGGGGTGCTATAATGGATATATATTGGACGGCAAATGAGTGGTGACGTCACATCTGTGATGTCACCCGCATGCGGTAGCGTTACGCAGTGTGCCTGCTGACGTCACCCCCCTCTCACCCTCCGCATAGGCCGTGTATTGATCCAAGACAAGAATCCAAGTCTCGGGCGAAGCCGGGTAGTCAAGCTTGTCTCATATGATTCTTGATATATATTTTTAGTAATGTGAGATAGTTGATTTTCTATCTGATTTTCACTTTTTCCCCAACTGTTGGTGCACTTTTCAATGTTATAATAGTTATTTTATGGACATGGCCATATTCAGAGTATATCCATCCACTTTGTGAAAGATAAAAGCACTCGGTGGTAACTGGATAGTCAAGGGTCAATTGGATTGCAGACGAATGCTTCAATTACCATAAACGTCACCCAGTAATTGCCGCATGCTGTCAAGTTGACACTAAAAATATCGTGATATCATTTGCAGGTGTAAGCCATTCTATGCTGGAATAAAATTTCTAATTGCCTGCTTCTAAATTATTACTCATAGCCTTTCTATGGTTGGTGTGATCTATGGTTACATTTGATCTTTTTATTGGATCTAAATGTAATATAGAATCAATTAAGATTGTACTCACCGGTTTTAATATCCTAAACAGCATTGTTCCAGCTATTTAACTATTTTCTATTTTTTATTCAGCTCTTTTTTAGAAGCGACCTGACCACAAATGATAGCTCAACGATAAGGCTTATCATATAGAAATGTATAGCAGCCAAATACTCTAAACGCATGTTTCTAAATGTGGAGGGGAAAACCGGTGGACCAGGAGAAAAATCTATGTGACCACGGGGAGAGAGACATGCAAACTCCAAATATGTAACCATCAGGATCGGGATCGAACCCACGAACTCCTGCATACCAGGCGAGGTAGTTAACATCTCGCCAACTCTCCTCTCTCTCACCTACCCATAAATTTGGAACCAGCAAACGTGGGCGAGCCCCAAATTCAACCTCCAATCAGTGGGGTGTCGCTTATTCTCTGCTGCCCTTGATGACTGGAATTCCCTGCCCTAGTCGTCTGCATGGCTAACTTTTCACTTCTCTGTGAACCTCCCCTGCCTCTTAATGTCCAGGATTATCACTGTCCGTTTCTTCTCTATCTCTCACTTAGAGCTTCTCCAATAATACTCATTGATACTCATTGGAGAAGCTGGCTTCACACAGTGAAGGTCGTCCTTCACTGTATGAAGCGTTTAGAGGTGTGGCTCACTTGTAAACGTTTAATAAATACATATTGGACTGCAAGGGCACTGTACAAATGTGGCAATGACTACCACGATAATGACGATATTTTAAATAAACGTAAATGTGACATGTTACCACATACCTGTTTGTGCAAGCATATATATATATAAAAGCCTACATGTATATACGTGTATATTTGTATATACATATATGAATATTTTTTTTTCTTCCCCACCGGCCCTAAAAGAGCGTTAGTTTCATGACTGCCGAGCGTGTGGTGTGTTTGCCCTTATATTTAGCATGTTAAATTGGATTGACACCAAATTCGGCACGCATGTCAAGGCCTAAACGGATGAACACTTGAATAATGTTGACGGAGGTAGGAGTTGAAGGCTGCAATGTGCCCTTAAAAAATATATATTACAAAAACATTGAACACAGATAACGTTTGACAGCGAACACTTGCTATGGAAGCAATCACAAGGCCATGTCAAGGCATATAGTGATTCATCACACCCCGTTTACTTGCATTTTCGTTAAATAGTATGCACTTTAAATTATATACGGTAATTAGTTTTCATTTAATATTTATAAACGTTTCAAACTAAGAAACAAAACAGATAGAGCTGTATAGCCACTACTAGCCATCATAAATAACGATTCACACTGTGCCAAATTAAAACAAATATGAACGTTCAACAATGTTGAGTTGTCGCAGAGCAGTATTCATTGTTATGATTCAAAAGGAATGATGGATTGAGTTGTACATTGCAGGATATCGAATGGAAATACAATCTGTTCAAGATGCTACAAACAAAGCGCACACGCACACGATAATGGATGAATGCAATTGGAAGACATTTGTGCAATCACAATGTTGTGCAATTCCTATTGCTTAAATGACATATGCAAGCATATGCAGCTTTATACCATTATCTGGCGTCTCTATGTGCTATGAAGAAGGGCCATTGCCCAAAACGTCTGCAATTATACACTTTCCTTTTTAAGGAAGTGATATTGATGAATGTGCTGAGATGTTTTAGTTATTTGTCCTCATGCATCACTGCCACTGCATTATCACAAAATGATTTGTAAACATTTTGGAATAGAGGTGCTATCTGTATGTAATATAAACATGCTGACATTGATCAACATGAAATATGTTGAGAGTGCCATAGTTTAGAAATGTGGCATCACAGGCTATACTTTACCTTCCAAAATATAAGTAGGCCTCAATATTACAACAGCGATGGAACTAAAGAGGCAGGCATGTATGCATGCATACACGAGTTAATATGATCGTTAATACACAGTAATGTGAAATTCAATTTGTTGAGTAATTCATCTAGAATGAATGCATCTCATTTATAGGAATGGGATCTTTAGAACCCACACAAAATAACAGACAACCATTGATTGGGGCTTGAGACCAGAAATATGTAGATAACATCCATTGTTTTATAAACCAAGTTTTAAGGGATCTTTAAGGTCCATAGATCTTGTCATCACCTCTGGATTAGTGGTGCACTATTTTGTTCAAACCTGGATGAATATAAACCTACAACACAAAGCGACTGTCAATAGAAATGGTACCACGTTAATTGAATGGTGTAATGATAAGTGAATTAGTGTAACATTACATTGAAATATTATTTTAAGCCATTCCTTTGAATACGAATGGATATGTGAACTGTACATTATATGGAACTATTTTGTATTCAGCATAAATCTTGTACAGCAAATTCAGTGAGTGGACCCTGCTAAAACCGAGCATCGGGTGGTTGTTCATCTCCTTGGCTACACTGAATCATTGGAGACAAGTTCATTCCTATTGGCAGGACTCCCCACAAAGTGGTACTTGTTCTCTCAACCCCTGAAAAGGATGACGTGCTATGCTAACTGACAATCAAATCTTTTTTAAAAAATCAAGCGGTTTGTAGCAGCACCACCTGCAAATTTAATCATGTTTCTAAACTCATTTAACATTAGATAATTCAATACACTTGTGTTATGTAATATGCAATTGATTTTCATTGTAAAGTTGTGTTATTATTTGGAGAACAAACATCTGTGCATAAAAAGATTTCCCATGATAGTTCCAAGTAGAATTAACAATGTGTTGCATTCTAGAGTGAAAATTACAGGGAGGGGATGTATGGCATTTTTTATTACGGAGGCATAGCAAATGACAATTAGCTGACCATCACAAAATAATTCAACCGTAAGGCTTCTTTAAACGTATTTTTCTTTGATAGATGTGACTATGTTTTTCTCTGTGACCTCTGAATTAGTTAATAACGTCCGCGAAGTAAGACCACTTCTTCTTCGTGTCTCCTATCCAACCTATATAGTCTCTTCTCAATATTCTGCACAAGCCACCGCTTCTGGTGTTGGCATTAACACATCTTGAGGAGTGCATTATGGAGCTGCAAGGCATCTCAGGAGATTATCCATGGTTTGTTTCTCCTGACAAGCATATTATTCGGTTGTGCAGAAGTCCCATGATTTCATGAGAGAGTTGCATCTGCCGAAACCCACTCTCAGTCTGTTTAGGCTACGCCATGTGAGCAATTTGGAATTGGAGCCAGATGCGAGCTCCTCACTGGGGATGATTCCTCGCCGGCTCCATTCAATAGTTTTGTCACTTGATTTTTTCCATTCTTTTTGCCATAGGGAAGTTCTAGCAGATGTGGTCAGTGGTACAGGGGAGCACAAGAAGCTGTTGCTCGATGACAGACAATGGTGTGCTGGCTGATGGCCATGTAGCGGATAACGGATGTAGTGACATCGGGGATCTCACTATATGGTGCCTGCCCGGGAGGGTTGTGGCGTGCAATGTTCCTACATCGCGGACAGCACTGGGTGAGTTGCTGTGTGATGCCGGCTTTACTATAGCATGGCGTGCGATGCACCGTCATTGTGTATATCCCGTAGATGAGTGTAGTACCAGCCCTAGTGAGCACTGGGATAGCACAGTCACCGTGCATAGCGTGTAGTGTGGGCTCCCACATGGCCCAGGGACAGGGTTGCCCCAGGCCATGGGACTCTAGTTGACCCCGTAGACATGTGATCCGGAGTGTCCACAGAGAGGGCCCCAGGTGGGGGGCCTAGGGGGTGATTACGTGTCCAGGGAGAGCTCTCGAGAGGGATTGAAAGGAAGCTAGAATGCTCGAAGGCGGGCGGAGCCTGGGTGGAGCCAGCCCCGACCCGGGAGGATATAAGGTGGGTCCCTGAGAGGAACCGGGGTCGCTTCGTTCTACAAGCTGGAAGCTCCACGTCCTAAAAGCTGGAAGCTCTACGTTCTACAAGGCATCAACACGTGGCTGGGACCCGAGTGAGGGTCCGACCCTTCATAGCTGTAACTCCTCCGTATAGTGTAGTTAGCTGGGTGGTCACCACCCTAGGCTGTATCTGGTAAAGGGGCAGTTATCTCTTTGTGTATACGTGTTATAATAAATGTGTTGCCTCAAAAGAATAACATCTGCGACTCAGTTGGACTCACTACACGGACGTCCCCATCCATCACCTGCTACCCTCCTGATGTTAGGGGGCGCTATGCCAGATAGTACATATAGGCAGGGAACAGGGGTGGCTCTCAGGTACCCTGTTATGATTCTGCACGTGTCATTTAGGGCGGTGTTGACATGTTTACTGTGGGTTGAACGTCCTTAGGTAGAGCATGCATATTCAGCCACAAAGAAACAAAGTGCTAAGGCAGTGGTGCGTAGAGTGGATGGATGTGCTCCCTACTTTGAATTTGCGAGCTTTCTCAGAATGTTGTTTTGTGTGTTGACCTTGGCTTTGGTATTTAAAGTGTGCTTTTTGTTTGCTGAGTATACGATCCAGTGTTACCCTGAAGTACACTGGGTGACTGGTGTTCGAGGCTCTGGTCTCCCCAGGTGTCGCTTTGCATCCCAGTTTTTCAGGTGCAAGGCACAGATTTGGGTTTTACTCGGGTTGAGTTTGAGATTATTATTTAGGTAGTATCTTAACATCTCGTCCAGTGCACTCTCCAGGATCTTCTCTGTGTTGTCGAAATTCCTCTGCTGTGTGGTGATACAGAGGTCGTCAGCAAAGATGAACCACTGACAATCAGCAGGAAGTGGTTGAGCGTTGGTGTAGATATAGAATAAAAGTGGGGCGAGCACACTGCCTTGTGGTAAGCCATTCTTTTGAGAATACATTATACTCTTCTGCCCATTTAGTTCCATGTAGAAGCGTCTGTTCTCTAGGAGGCTACGAATGGTCTGGCTAAGGTCTAGGTCGCCAGTTAGGAGGTACAGTTTGTGGATCAAGATGCGGTGTTGAACAGTGTCATATGCAGCAGACAGATCAACAAACACTGTGCCGGTGTCACGAAAGCTTTAAATCGAAACTGTGCCGGTGATCATCTTTTGTTGGTTACCATCTTGGGTGTGCCGTGTGAGGTTTAGTAGTTGGCGTGCACAGAATCGGCCGGGTCTGAAGCCTGCTTGGTCTCGTATGAGTTTCAGATCTACCAGGGGTGAAATTCGTTGCAGGTTACGACGTTCGTAGAGTTTGCTAATTATGCTAAGGAGGAAGTTTGGTCTGTAGCTTTTTGGTGAAGAAAGGTCTTTCCCTGGTTTGGGAGGTGCTATAACTCTTGCCTTCCTCCATATTGATGGTATATGTTTACTTGTCATATATGCGTTAAATAGGTCAAGATGCCATTGCTTTGCAGTGGGTCCTAGATGTTACGTCATCTCAACAAGTATGTCGTCTACTACTGCTGCCTTCCCCTGTTGAAGTAGACCTATGCCTGCGGTCAGATCATCCATAGTAAATGGACGGGTTGAGTGATGATGTTATCTGGTGTTTCTTCTTTGCAACCGCTTCCCATTGTTTAGCAGTTGTTGTGCAACCTGGTTGGCAGTAACGTTTGACACGGCTGGAGGTATGATGTTTTCACCTCCTAGTTTCCTTATGGTCGCCCAAGATTTCTTGCTGTTATGTGTCATATTAATGTTCATGATAATTTTTCTCCAGGCATTATGTCGCTCTACTCCTCTGTTATCTATTAGGTTTTCTCCCAACGTAATAGTGGATTCTGAGAAAGGGTCGAGATGGTATTCTTTCTCATAGAGAGCATGCAGCTCAGATGTTGTGCTTTACATGCCTGGGATGTATCTTGTGTGGCAGCCCCTTGGCATGAAGCGGCAGGCACTTATTTTCACAGCTCTCGTGAAATTGTTGTAGTTCTAATGGGTGTAAGTGATGTCCCTGATTGATCCCTCCACTGCCTCCGTGAAGGCTGTCCAATTGGCTTTTGTCAGGTTGAATCATCTGAGAATTGCAGTGTTTTGTACTGTTATTGGTGACCCTAGTTCGATACTTATAGGGCGATGTTAGGTGCTAGGCATGGGCTCTAGAACTGCCTTCCGGCACATATGGCTAATTTCATTGCTTGCAAAACCGATGTCTGGGTTGTATCCTCTTCTCCAGTGGCTGCTGTTGAACGACTTGGGGGGTTGTTTGGCGTCATGTGCCAGTGTCAGGTTACTGGACTCTACCCATTGTCCCACCTAGGGTGCCGTCATTGTTGTTGGCATCATATCCGCAAGCTGTGTTATGGGAGTTGAAGTCCTCGATGACGAGGCTATATTTGCGTATACAGCCATCCGGTTTAAAGTCCTTGATGGTGGTTTATATAATGATGTTACTGCTATGTTCTTGAGGCTAAGTGTGATGGTTTTGATGTTGTTCTCACTTGTGTTGGTATGCACTTTCTAAATTTTAAGGTTAGGTCTTGCAAAAACTGCACTGCCACACTGCCTATGTCTTATTTCAGCAACGAGTACTTTACCCTCAATGGTTGGGCAGGGGTTATTACGACCGTTGTGTCTCCTGTAAGACTACAATGTCATACTCCTCTGATATGACTGATAGAATGTCAGCTTTGGCCTGTGAGCATCCTTCAATATTAATTGAGAGGATTGATAGTGCCGACATGGTTGGTGCAGGAGTGGTTCATAGATTTGACCTTCTGGGGAATAACCCTCCAGAAGTTATCAGGATGCACCTCGAGTATATATTTTTAATGCAACGACTGCATTGTATTTCGACAAAGTGATGAGGCGCAGCCCTGACATTGCTTGCTCATGCTACTGCTGGCAGAAGCGCCTCCACGATGACTATTTCTAGAGAGACCCTCTAGATCAGTGGTTCTTACCCTGGCAGTGTGAAATGGCTTTTCTGGGGGTGCGAGACATGCCAGATTATTTTAGAAGGTAAATCATCAAAACAAATTAAGCACGGGCATGTAAGTACAACTACTTTGTTTAATCAAACCTGTGTATTAATAAACATTGTAAATGGTTAATGATTGAGAATCAAAGGGATGCAAGGCTGCAATAAAGGTTAATAACCACTGCTCTAGATGGTATTCCGGCTTATTATAAAATGTGGATGTACCCACACTTTACCCCACCCTATACACACACATCCTGCTGAGCGACTGACTGGCGTACTATTTATTTTGCTGTGTTGACAGACGTGGGGGTGATAAAACCAGCGACCTCTGGATTGGAAGACTGGTGTGCTAACATTTACACCACTTGACTATCCTCAACTTTTACAAATGTTGTCAGTATTAGGTTCATATTACTGCTTTGTATCCTGCATCTATGAATACTTTCGACTTTATTGTGTTGAAATCTTCATTCAATAGCATTCATATGTCATCTTTGACTCCTGAAACTAATTTTGTTAGCTCGACAATATGCGTAACGAGTTTCAGTTGTATTCTATTTTTCATGGAAATTATAATTGTTTACATTTATTGTTTCACATTTGACATAAGCATGTGATATTTATATCAATTATATATTTTTAGCATTTAATTTTTAAAAATATTTGTTTATATGTGACTATTATGCTCATCAATGGGTGGAAAAACAGGCTTCTTGACATGAGATTGGGAGGTGGAATGCAGCCCAACATTAACTGAGCGTCAAATGGTGGAGTGCATCTCACGTCTTGTCAAAAAAGTTCACTGGGCCCCACCACAGGAATATAGAATTGGCAAATTTGGCTCAGGGCCACCGACAGTATTATGAGCACTGTCTCTAAATTGTTTGAGCAAGAAAGACACTTTGAATTTTTTACGAATAAAAAAAAGTTGAACCATTCTGACAGCTTACTACATTCCCATTGTGTTTAACCCCATAACCTCCCAGCGATGTTTCAATATTAATTTCGATATCGACGGTATGTGAAATCTAATTTAATTGTATGAATACGTGTACTTGTGTACAATGCACATGTGTTATTGTCTTTATGTATGCAGGCATGCTTGTAGAGATCTATAATAAATTAGCACAATGTAATCTATTGCCTACCCAACATTATTGATAATGCATTGTATATTTTAACAGTAATTTAATATAAAGTTTTGAACAATTGATTCTTCTCACGCTTCTGTTCAACCTTGCCATTAAAATGTACCATTTATGTAATATCTGGTGCCACATCCTTTACCACATAGCCCCTCGATTCCCTTATACACGTGGCATTCTCTTCATAAGGATTGCGTTCCACTACACACTTGTACAGCTGTATCTGAGCAGTCCTCTTTATGATCCAGTCTACTCAACCCCTTTGGGGAAGGGGCTAGAAAAGGTGCCCTTAAAATAGCCTGCCTCAAACTGACCTGTCTGGCTAACCGCAGCCAGAGGAAACACCACCTAGCAGTCAAAAACAGTGCAGATAGTCTCTAAAACTCATTTTCTGGAATATCAGGACCTTAAACACGCTCCTCCGATTAGCACAGTTGTCTACGTATGAAAGAAGTTCAACATACACACATACGTGTCATGCTAAACCATTGACCCCGCTATTCAAACAGAATTTCCCAAATTCACCCCACATTCTGAAAATGAGCCAGACTTTCTTTGAACGCTGTACTTTTATTAATGCCCATTTTTAAGAACACAATTCAACTTCCTGCAATAGAATTAGACATTGTAAGAAAAATATCGATGTTAATCGCACATTAGTTGAGATTCATTATATATCGCTCTTGACAAAGTCAGCATACGACTGTGACGATGATGATCAATCAGAGACATCTCTGGAACTTGAAACATAGAGACCATAACTTCTGTTCCATTTTTGTGAACATTGCATGTGATTACAGCCTGGAATTGAAGATAAATAATTACCGTGTTTTTTCTAAAGTTAGTTTTTTCACATACATATATATCGATGTGAATTATATATATAAAGGAAAACTAATCGAAGAAAGCTGAAAAATGTCAAGTGTAAATTCCATCTGTTAACATTCTGTTGCGGACATTTTTTTTTTACCCTGTGGTCTTTCCATGGCATAATAAGTCAAATCTGTCATGGCAATGTTTACACACTTCCACTGGGAAAAGCACAGCTTTATAAATGCCCATGTGTGTGAAACAAATAGTGTTGCACCTTCTCACGAGTGCTGAAATCTGCTATGGATGAGTGGCTGGCCCTTGCAACCCACATTAGAAAAAAAAGACGTAAAGCTATTTAAGAATCATTCTAATAATTTCTCCGCAAACGTCTGTTGCTAGCGTTTTATCGTAAGTGGAATTTGAACGTCTTTGGTGCTAAATAGATGGTTGTAAATGTGGAGGATTGATTAGCCTAATAAATAATAGGGTCTGCAGTGGACTCTGTAAGACTAGGTCCACGTGGGACAAGCATCCCCTCAAGGGTTGTCCAACTTGGAGAGGATATTAATTGAAGAGACATCCCATTTACAAACCCCAGATGAACAATTTCTTTCTATTTCCGCAGTAAAACCTAATCCCTTGTCTTGAACTGGTTGTGCCTTAATTTCTATAATAGACATGCCCCAATCTGATTAAGAGTAATCATGGCTGTGTGCATACATGCACGGAATCACTGTATATCTATTACGAGAATTATGAATTTTTTTAATTTATTGTGATTTATATTCCAACTTGGCGTATAGGAATCCTATAATTTTTCCTTCCGTGATATTTTTAGGAAAAAAACGTCCCTCAAACATGCCTATTAATGATTGTCGCAGTTTTGTAAATTCAAGGAAGGATATGTGAAAGTACGCTTTCACAGATCCTACTTCGGGGGTGCTGTGGTAGGGAGATGTTAACTACCTTGACTGGTATGTAGGATGTCGTGGGTTCAATCCTGACCCTGACGCCTGTACATTTGGAGTTTGCATGTCTCTCTCCCCGTGGTCACGTGGATTTTTATCCAGGTGCTCCGGTTTTTCCCCTCCACATGTTGAAACATGCATTTATAGAAATTGGCTGAGCTATAATTTGTGGCCAAGTCGCTCCTAAAAAAGAGCTATATAGCTCAGTGGGCCTTACCTGGTAAAATAAACATAGTTTAGTTTAATTTACGCTTGGTTTTAATTGTAATAAAGAAACATTTGTCCATCACGTACAGTCTAAGCATGTGAAAACGTGCATATGTTCAGTAATACTGTTGCAGCTACATAAGCTGCCTGATGCTGGAGTGCAATCCATTGCCACACATCCTCGAAAAAACACAATTCTTCTCAACAGGGCATTGTCCGCAGTACATCCTTGGGGTAAACTACATGATCTAATGCTTTCCATAAGCAATCCATACCACTGGACCAGGTGGATAAAATTGTAGGAGAGGAAGATTTTTTGAAGTATTTGACACATTGATATTGGCGCTGGGACGTTGCGCTTAAACCCACAATGGGAAGGTTACAAGTTCACGTTGCCAGTGTGGGGTTGACAGCCCGTGATCTCTAAAGCTCAACACATTAAGTGCCGCTTTGTGGGAAAGTTAAAAAGTGTGTTTTCTTATTATTTTGGGGAGATTTGCTTTCGCCGTCGGAACGTGGAATTTTCACTAGGGGCTGAGGGCTACAATTGGAGATGAGAGTTATCCACCGCCTTGACTTAAACTCCTAAATGGAAGCTCCAACCGAAGAACATGTCCTTTGTTTATGAACAAAACAATGGCGTTGTCCTGTACGTATTAAGGATTGTATTTCATTTTCCCGCCGTATTGTGTTTTATTCTCTTTTGTAATTGTAGTGACCGAGATCACTCTTGAAAACGAGATTATCCTGGCCTCTTAAATGTCTCACTTTGTTACACAAAATAGTAAAGAATAACCTGAAATAAACTAAATTAACACGATAAAACATAATTTACCGAAGTATGTTTCCGGAAAAAATGAAGTAAAAAAAGAACACTTAGAATACCTTTTTTTTACTGGCAAAAGGTCCCATTTTGTAGCTGCTCACCCGAGCTATAAATGCTCTGATAGTGCATTGTCTTTGTGCTGTTCGCCTTTTGGCATTCTTTGCTCTGACACTGGTGAGTCTAGGCCCTAAAGAAGGCTGTCTCTGGTGTAGGCCAATCAGTTTCAAAGACAATGCGTATATAATTATCAGAGCATGTTTGTTGGCATGTTCACCTCAAGTGTGTGTGGTTAATGCACATATGATTCCTTGCAAAAGGTTTCTACTTGGTGCTTGAACATCTTAACACCTGTTTTATTGCCAGAAACGGTGAAACATATTGTTATTTTTTCATTTAAAAAAACATGTTTAAGATAACATAGCACAATTCTTGCTTAACTCATTATACGAATATCTCAAGACATCTCTTCAAGATTAAATTCATTGTCGCTTAACTTTTATATAAAACATTAATTGTTCCGAAATCGTGCACCGACCAAAAGCTACTTTAACTTCCTTATCAGATATGAACATTTTACCAGAGGTCACTTGAAGGCATCTCAGCAGTAGCTCTGTGATATCCGTTTGCATCGGCTGTTCTCTAACGTGGAGGGGTTGCACTGCTATGTGCGAGAGATCCGAATGGATGCTTCGTCTCGTGACGTGATGCTGATAGCACAATTGAGAAACAGCAAAATAAATACTTGAAAAAAATCACCAGCAGGCATTTCTTCAAGGCAGAAACAGGAGGACCTGGCTGCTGGGTGTGGGCCACGAGGAGCTCCTCCTGGTGGTGCACTGCGCAGGCTCAAGCATTTATGTAAGTGCAAAGAAAAGAGTTGCAGGGCACACTTCACGCGCACATCCATGTCCACTCGCTCACTGTCAACACTTCCGAAACTGAAAATCTGGAGTACTCAAAAAAGTCAAAGGCTCCAATGAGCCATGTTGGCAAGTGGTTCATACAGGCATGGCGGGGTTATCTTTTCCATTAGTTCCAGCAAGACGAATCGCTCCGCTAGGCTTCGATGGCCATCTGCCAACAAGTAAACCGCGGCCATGGTGATGGCCCAACTAAAGCAACATGGGGAGGGGTGAGCTTCTTCTGCTTATAGCTCTGAGATAAAGACATGGTAATGGTGCAGCCATGCAATTTATTGCTCATGCCACTGATGGTAGAAAGGCCTCTACTCGAGGGAGTTCCAGACAGCCCTTCTGGATGGCATTTGGCCTACTCTTCAATACTGGCCAAGTGTCTTGGAAAAAGTGGGAGCACCCACAGTTTAACGCACGACACGCAACCTGCCGATTGACAAGCTGTGGGTGAACCCATTTACACTGCACGATGGACAGAGGCCAGGGGGAAATGTAAGAAACTACCGCACTGGCAGATGGGAAACGATCACCTCTGGATTGCAAGTCAGGTTTTGCTAACCATTACCATTACAACCTGAGGCAGTGGTAAAATTGAAAATATTCTATGGCAGTACAACGTCACTTTATACGACTACCAACTGTGGTCTTCCCTCAAAATGGCACTCATTCACTTGACCCAAGAGAGCTGAAAGGCTCAGTCAACTCCCAGCGAGGATAGATTTGAAGCTTTCGTGACTGCAAGGATTCATATTCTTAGGTTTTTTCGGTAAAGTCACGGAGGTAAAACATAAAAATTAATAAAAGTAAAATAAAATAAAAATCACGACGTTTCGGAGGCAACACAAGCTTCCGTCTTCAGGTGGAACCGTCACAGCTACAACTCGGTGGTGCTCTGCAAACCTCCTGGCTACCATCAAAGGTTTGTACACGAAGCCATACAAATATACAAACACAGACATAATTTCAACCGTGATGATGGTTACAAACTGAGTAATCATTGGAAAGATGTGATTAACCATGCAAAAAAGATTTAACTACACTTATTTGGACCATCTTATTTGACAGACAACTATTACAGGTTATTGATAGACAGCCAGGCTTGTTTTACTAAGTTTAGTTGTTTCTTTTTTCACACTATTGCTATGTAGGCCAGGCTTAGTCACAAACCGTACCTCTCCATAACAAAGGCTCAGCCTCTTAAGCCTCACCTTACCATATTAATAAAAAGTGTGCCGTACTTGGCCCTTCCCCCTCTCCAACCATTATATATACAGAGTGGTAGCTCTTGTAATCTCTCATTTACTTGATACAGCTGTCGTGGCTGTAACGGTTCCACCTGAAGACGGAAGCTTGTGTTACCTCCCAAACGTCGTGATTTTTATTTTATTTTACTTTTATTAATTTTAATGTTTTACCTACGTGACTTTACCTAAAAAACCTAAGAATATCCCAGCGAGGATGTCAGCTGTCAACCTTACAGTTGTGAGTGTGTCCTCTCTGCAGCCACATTCTGCAGCCATATTGTTCCCCTTGGAGGATTGTATACATAAACATAAAATACAGCACAGGGTATAAATATCTGCTAAATTTGTCGAAACATCCAGGCAGCGCCATTCCTCTGCATATATATTGCTTTTATTTTGTCTTATCAATGTTCCTCATATTACTACTATAATAGCCCAGAAATGTGTGTAACGCGTGTGACGTCACTCCACATGTCGCACCCCCTCCCCCCGTCATCTTATATATAAACGTAATTTTTCGTCTGTCTGTCTGTCTGTCCATCTGTCTATGGACACAACTTGCGAAGGATTTGGCTCGCAAACAGTGGGGTTTACATTTGAAGTAGCTAGGTACCATGCCATAAGCCCAGTGGTGAGCCAGCACTATTCCGTTTTCCCATCCGTCAACTTTAAAGTAGTTAAATTAACAATTTAGTGCTATTGATTTTTTATTAATTATTTCCTCGCGCCGCTCCTCGAGCGACAGCACGCATTTACGCTTTCGTAAAACGCTGATGGGAATTGCCCCTAGCGACCCAACAACCCAAGGGGGAGGGGGGATTCTCAATAACGTTTAAGAAATGCATTTAAAATACACAAAACGCTGAGGTAAGTTCTTCACAATGTTATGTCCTCTTCTCCCCCCTCCCACCCCGATGCGTGCAGATACTACTCTAGAGTGAGTAGATGCTACTACTATAGGCCGTACATATTACTGCAGAGCGGGCGGGGGGATCGTGGGTGCGGGGGGGGTGAGGGGTAGCGGCCCTGCCCCCAGCCTGCCAAGGTGCCACCTCGGCCGGCTCGGCAATGTAGGCGAGGCCAGGGGCTCTGCGCGGGACTAGGCCTCACCATGGCAATTTTAAGTGCTATTTTCTTGCTTCTTAAGCTACACTCACGTAGATAGAAAACTAATATTTAAAAACATTAGTTTGGAAATATTAAAATAATATTTGTGTGTAGACATATTTCAAAATTAAGTTGGTACATTTTTTTATATTAATGTGTGTCCTTGTCCTTGTGTGCGTGAGTCGATGTGCGTGTCTGCCACGATGTGTGTGTGTACGTCCGTGTGTGTGTATATGTGTGTGTTAGTCAATGTGTGTAGTCTGGCAAAAACAACCCCCTACCTCCCCGGGGCAACGTTGTAGTGGACAGTGCTGTGGGGGGGGAGAGCCAATTCCGATTGACCTTTCCCCTCAGGGCGTTTGTGACCAGCACAGCGGCTAATCGGGTGCTCTGGACGGGTGCGAGGGGCTGGTAACCCCTCCACCTTCAATAAATTACCACTAAACCACGTGAAAAATATCAAATTAATAAGCTTGTGCCGGAGGCTCCGGGGAGACAGGCGTCTATGACGTCTCCTGGCCAAACCCCATCTGGCGGAGCCAGGAGATTAAATCTTTACCCACGGGGCTTCTACAGAAACAACAAAAAGCCACTATGTGTGGCCACGTGGAATGTTCGAACGCTCAATGCGAAGGAGAGGCTGCCACTCCTCTGTCGGGAGCTGGACCGGTACCGCCTGGATCTCTGTGGCATTCAGGAGGTCCGGTGGACCGGCTCTGGCTCCTGCCACAATGAGGGGTGGACAGTCCTCTACTCGGGGCAGGAGACTGCCAAACAACAGGGTGTGGCTCTTCTTCTGAACAAAATAATGAAGGGGATGTGGGAGCGTGGCGGTTAGGTGTGGGAAGCTGTAAGCCCTAGGCTACTTTGGGCTTGCCTTCTCATCAACTGGAGGCAAGGAGTGGTGGTCATGGTTACTTATACCCCCACTGAAGACGAACATCCGTGGAGGGATGCAGGCAAGGCCGATGAGTCAGATGCCTTCTATGACCTCCTGTCACAGGTGCTGGCTAAAGTGGCCCCTCGGGATAGAGTCATCTTGTTGGGTGACTTCAATGCCCGAGATGGTCATGATTCTGGCACCTGGTCTGGAGTGATTGGAAGGCATGGGCCAGATCAGCTCAATAACAACGGTAGGAGGCTGCTAGATTTTTGTGCAGCCCATGGGCTTTTAGTTACCAACATGCGGTTCCGGTATCGGCGCATCCATACAACATCATGGATGCATGCCAGGTCCAAGCAAGAACATCTGCTGGACTACATAGTGACAGACCAGCGGATGCGAGCCCATGTCCTTGACACCAGGACCTACCGTGGAGCTGATCTGCCCTCTGACCATCAACTTGTCATCTGTAAGATGCATCTGTCATTCTTCCACTCCGGTGGTGGGTGTACACCCAGGACCCCATTCCAACCTAAGGTGGCCTGATCTCAGCTAGCTGATGAAAGTTGTAAGCGACAATTTCATCAGTGGCTGGGGTTGGCATCGTCCCCCACTCCTCCTGTTGTCGAGGGTAAATGGGCGAGGTTTAGGACTGTGACTCATGCAGCTGCAATGGCTGCTTTTGGTACGCGGTCCAGACCTCCCCAGAGACCCTGGCTGAAAGAGGAGGTGTTTTGGATGGTTGAGAAAAAGTGACAGGCCCACTCTAATCGTCTACAGCATCCCATGTCAGAGAATGAGGAGACTTACCGCAGCCTTCGCTCGGTGGTTTGGAGAGCCGTGAGGCGCTGCAAGGATGGGTGGTGGTCGCGGGTTACTGAGGAGATGGAGTCTGCCTCAAGTAACCTGCAGCGCCACACCTATTACCGTCATTAGAGGAAATAACGGTGATCCAATCTCCGACCCCCAGGAACAGGTTTGCAGATTTGCTGAGCATTTATGTGAGGTCTTGGGAGAGGGGGAATTCCTCAGCCTGGAAAACATCATGGGACAAAGTGGAAATGACCCTGCCGAGGCTGCGGTGCCTCAAATATTGGAGGAGGAAGTCACCCCCTGTGAGTGGCTGGCTGAGGTGCCATCCGTTGAGGAAGTACTGAAGGCCATCCAGAGTCTGAGACCAGGAAAGGTACTGGGCAGAGATGATCTCCCAAGCAAAATTCTGAGGGAGGGTGGCATTTGTGCGCAGACTGCCCTACATGACATCATAACAACAGTCTGGGCCACTAGACGGGTTTCCGCAGGATTGGAAGGATGCCCTGGTGGTCCCCCTCTTTAACAAGGCGGACCACACAGACTGTAACAACTACAGGGGCATCTCACTCCTCAGTGTGCCGGGAAAGGTCCTGACAAGGATTATTCAACATCGCCTTGCTAGGCACGCTGAGGAGAGGCTTGCGGAACCCAAATGTGGTTTCAGGAAAGTGCGGTCCTGCACAGATGCCATATTTTCTGTCCATCTGCTACAGCAGAGGTGTAGGGAATTCCAAGAAGACCTACATCTCTGCTTTATTGACCTGGTCAAGGCCTGTGGTACCATCAGGTAGGCCTGGGCTCTGGATTGTTCTTCGTGCTTTCGGAGTCCCTGACCCTCTGCTCACGCTCATTAAGGACCTTAATGATGGTGAGCAGGCCCGGGTAAAACTACGTGGCCAGGAGTCAGAGCCATTTCCTGTACACCTTGGGGTGCGGCAGGGATGTCCTCTGGCTCCAACATTATTTAACATCTATTTCGACCACGTAGTTCGTGAAGCCTACAGTAGCTGTACCGGAGGAATTTCCATCTGGTAAAGATACAATGTGAGGCTGATCTATGCCCGGGTACGGTCAAGGGATGGCTCCCTATTGGTCAACCACATTATGTATGCCGACGACCTGGTAATTGCGGCTAACTCAGAGGAGGAGTTGGAGGCGCTGCTGCTGAAACTGGAGTGTGCACTAAGAGGTGGGGCCTTACTATCAGCCCCACCAAAACTAAGCACCTGCCTGGGTATTTTGTACCATCTTGCACTCCACCCTCACAACTCCCAATCGGTGATGGGGCGGTTGTGGAGAGAGTGGAGAGTTTCCCATACCTGGGCAGTGTGCTCATGACCGGCTCCGGTTTAACAGCAGAGGTCTCTCTCCGAATCAGTCGAGCGGCATTATCTTTTCATCGGTTGCGTAACACTGTGTGGACGATACCTGGTCTGTCGCTCCGCACGAAGCTTCGGGTCTTCTCGGCCACAGTCATTCGGCCTCTGTGGTGGAGGCTCGTGAAAGACGCTACTGGGCAGTTGGAGACAGTCGTCCTGCAACAACAAAGGGCGGAGGAGCGACGCTCACAACAATGAGCAGAGTGCCGGGTGTCTAAAGCACAGCAAGTTGGCACAGTAGGGGGCATAGTTGGTGCATCAGCCAGTCATCTCGGTCATCTCAGTCAGTCTCCAAGATTTCGATTTTGAAACTACTTATCGTAAGGGCATTCGCCACACGAACGCAGACGCTCTGTCGCGGTTGCCGCCCACCTCCGAGTGCGCTTGCCTCCTGGGTTCGGGGCATTGCAGACCTCCGAATGTGATTTCTGATTCGGTCCTTGTGGCCGCCGCTGATGCGCCTTCGATTGCGGTTCCTATTGAGCAAGAAGGGAGGGATTCTTTGCTGGGGTTGTCTGTTGCGGAGTGGAGGCGCCTCCAAATGGAGGACACCTCCCTCCTCGCTTTGCGCCGTCGCATCGGGGGAGTTGGTCGGGGGGTGGAAAATGTCGACTCGTGGGGGTTATTTCAGGGTCTTTTGATGCATTGGGACGGGAGATCCCGCCGCCACCGGCTGGTGGTGCCTTCCGCATTGAGGGGTAGAGTGGTGTGGGCTGCGCACGAGCGACTCCTTCACCTGGGGACTCACAAAGCCCTTGCCATGCTCCAGCTGGATTTTTCTTGGCCGGGCATGGCAAGGGACGTGGATGATCTTTTAGGGTCGTGTACTCAGTGCGCGCAACGGAAGCCACCAGCGCGGGGGTCCCACCCACCATTGCAGTCTATAAAAGTTTCCCGGGTTAACGAGCTCGTTGCGCTTGATATGCTGGGCCCATTCCCCGCTACACCTAGGGGAAATAGATACCTATTGACCGGGGTAGAATATTTTACGCGATGGCCTATGGCCTGGCCCCTCGCCAACCAGTCGGCAGCAGCCATCGCGGAGGCCTTTGTCCAGGGCTACGTCCTCGACAAAGGTGCTCCGGAGCGGCTGCTGACCGACCAGGGTAAAAAATTTTCAGGTAAACTTCTACACGAAGTATGCGAGCTCCTGGGAACTAAAAAAATTCGTACCTCCCCATATCATCCGCAAACTGACGGGATGGTGGAGCGTCTGCATCGGACTATCACGTCCATGCTGTCCCAACAGGTCTCTGAATCCCAGACCGATTGGGACCTTCATATTCCGTGGGTTTTGGCGGCATACAGAATGGCTCCTCATGCGGCGACCGGTTTTTCGCCCTTCTTCCTGATGTACGGCCGCGAGGCTAACCCACCTGTCGCGACTCAGCTGCAGATCTTGCCACATGCTAAATCAAAATTGACCGACCATGTCAAATTCAATATCGCTAAATTGACAGAGATGCGGGAGGCGGCCATCCAGAATTCAGAAGTCCGCCAAAGGGCGAATGAGAGGCTCAGGCTGGGTCGGGCACATGTGCTCCAGTGGAAACCGGGTGACAAGGCGTGGTTGCACTGTCCCCAAATACCACTGGCGACCTCGTCTAAGCTGGTGCGGCCGTGGCGGGGGCCCGTGGAAGTGGTGCAGGTCTTGCGGCCACAATGTGTGCGTATCCGATGGGGGAAGCATCGGTGGTTCGTGCACCCCTCCAGGTTGAAACCGTTCGTTGCGCCCCATGTTCTTATCACACACACGCGTGGCCAAACATGTGAGGGGTCCACCGACTCCCAGAGTCCGAATTCGCTGCTTTCGCCTAACTTGCCACCGACTGTTCCACCTCCAGGTGCATCAGGATTGACGTGCTCACGACCGCCAACCCCTCCCGGGGGGGTCGGGGGTCGCTCAGCAGCGAAGCCAGACACTCTCGCAGCCGGACTGTTGACTCCCACCACTGGGCCAACCGGGGTTGACCCTTGTGACGGCCCCGCTGCAAGAATGCGCGCCAAAACACGCAGACTTTTGTGAGATCAGCCGCTTGTGCGGCCCTTGCGGGGGTCGCGGGGTGGGGTGGGGGTCCTGGAAATTGTATATATGGGGGATTTTTCTTACGGGATGGGGTATTTAGTCGGGGGAGGTGCATCGGGTTATTTTTCTCCTTCTTGTTGTTGTTGTTGTTGTTCTTGTTAATTACGCGAGGCACACATGGTTTTGGGGGGACGCATCTTTATTGTGATTTTGGTGCAGCCGGGACGGCTGCGGGCTGTACAGGGGGGGGTGATGTAGAGGTGTTACGGAGGGCAAACAAACACACTGGGCGTGGTTATGCCCGTACGCCGAGAGGTGCTTACATCCACGTCTGCACCGTTTAGCCTGGGGGGCTAACACGGCGCTGGGATCCCCCACGGCCCCACCCCTCAGTGGGGGAGTTGCTATATAAGGCGGTGAGCCGGAGGGCTCGGGGTTGAGTGTTCAGCCTTAACCAGCGAAGCAAGAAGACCGGCTAGATAGGCCCTGGGACTCCCCTGGATCGCTGTCCTTCTCAGGACCGACCAGGCAAGCCAATGGCGTGGCCCCAAGAGCCCAGAGCCGATGCTCTTGTAAGAGCCGGTCTGGGGACTCTTAACCAGAGCTGGGTTAGCTAGCCTCTCTTAGCCCTCAGTGGAGGACCTAGGAGTAGGCTAGCCATAACATAGATTGTGTGATCTCCCTGTTAGACGGGTGAAGGGGCCGATACCCCTTCGAGTGTTGTACATCTCGGCCTGTATGTACATTGTGGTTAATAAATAAGTGTGCCTCCAACTACGTCGTCCAAGTCTCCTGGAACCTACTACACATGTATTGACAACATTTCGTGAAAACACATGGAATATCCACGAATCCATTCGTGTGGTTGAGTGAGAACTTCTGTTTTGTACTTTTCGGTTTAAGCATGTAGATGTTTGTAATAATCGATTTCTGTCAATGTGTTTTGTTAACATGTGAAGCTTGTAAGACGTTTGGTATGAATGTGTCCCATTGCCATGTAAAAGCACTGCAGTGTAATATAATTTTTTGGCTAAGCCTGTAGTGATCCATACAGAAACCACCAATCCAATCAATACAGCACGACGATCATTCCCACATGAAGCTCCAGAAATTCACCACTATTGAATCAATCATTCAGTGATGCTGCTGCATTGGCAGTGGGGCACAAGCACAATTAACAAATAAAACTGAACATGGAAAAATTTGAATAGGTTTTAACCTTTCTGGCAATAAAAGAGGATGTCCCTGGTGTAGAGACAGCCTTCTGTATGGCCTAGTCTCACCAGTGTCAGACCAGAGAACGCGAAATGATGAAGAGTACAAAGACAATGCACGTATCAGAGCATGTATAGCTTGGAGTGAGCAGCTATATCATGGGAAAGTGTCAAAGGCAATACATATATAATTATTTTAGCATGTTTGTTTGATTGTTCACCACAAGTGAGGTTAATGCAAAGTTGATTTCTTGCAAAAGGTTTCTTTTTGGTGTTTGAACATCTTAACACCTGTTTTTATTACCAGACAGGGTAAAACATCTTATTTTTCATACTTTTGTAGTGTAATAGCGCCGTCTGTTGCCCAGCAAAGTCAAATACGGTGGAAGAGCAGTACACACGCCGGTGAGCATATACGCGGGTGTGTCAGCAGGGCAGAGGAACTGGGGCAAGGGTCATAGAAGACCCCATCTGGAAGCCCCTGGAACCCGCTAGTGGGTTCGAGAAGGGAGGCGCGGCCAGGGCGGAGCAAGGCCGAGCCGGAGAGCATAAAAGCAGCTGAGAGCGACAGCTCGTGGCTGCCGGTTCTGGGAAGTGGATTTGTCTCGTTGTTGCTGTCGTCTTCGCCGCCTTTGTCGCTGCTGTCTTCATTAGATATTGCGCGACCGGATAGTTGTTGGCTGTCTCGGTTGGCGCCATAGGTGTAACACGGTCAGGGCTGTGTTAAAGCTAGGCTAGACGACTTGGGAGAAGCGAGGGTGAACCTGTGAGCCTGAAAGTGTTGAATAAAGAAGGTGCCTCCTCAAAAACCTTGTACCCTGCTCAAGCTGACACTACACTTTGATACTGGCAAAAAGGTCCTATGATAAAACTCATCACATTCGTCAACAGCACTGGGGCCTTGAAAGGAAACTACAAAGGAACAATATACAATTGTTTATGTTGCAAGCAGTGCCCCTTCTTAGTCATTCTTAGCCCTTCACAGCACAATACAATGCTATGAAGAGGGTCATTGCCTCTACCTTTGCTTATTATATTATTAAATATGTATCACATATTTATTTTCTTGTAAGGCTGCAGTGTTATTGACAAATGTGTTGAGTTTGACGACTGAACAGTATGATTTTCTAAATGCTGACGATTGCATGATACATTTATTATTTTGGTTATGTTTCATTTCTGTTTTAATCTAGGTCATAATATTAAATTCTATGGTACTATACTTATAAATTTTAGTGTATCAATTGTGCTACAAGCATGAGGCAGTGGACATTTTTGTTCACAACTGTAAACCTGGGGTGGAAATTTCACATTTTATAGTGAGTTCTGCCAAAGTGGCACCAAATATTGGAGTGCAGGCACAGTAGTTAGCAGTCTGCGGTATGAATCCAGCAACTTCCGTTCGATTCCCAGCTATAGCTAACATCACTTTAACATATAACAATACAATTGGCAAAGGTTTGGGTAATGACCCTCTTAATAGCATGAATGTTTCACGATACTTCACTATGTCCTGCATGGTCCTGCATGGTGAAATATGGTTAAACAAGCCGTATGTCTGACAAAGCATGGGGGAGTTCTTCATTCACCACTGAATTCACAGGGCTGTAAATTAACTACATGGGGAATCAATTTACGGAAGTGGTGCTGATTTGATCAACCATGGGATGATGATGGCTTGAGTGGCGAGATGTTAACAACCTCGTCTGGTATATAGGAGGTCATGAGTTCGATCCTGACCCTGACGCATGCATCGTTGGAGTTTGCATGTTCTCTCTGTGGTCGCGTGGATTTTTCTCCGGCTCCTTAAATTTTTCCCTCCACATTAATAAACATGCGTTTAGACTATTTGGCTGCTAAAAATGTCCACGTGATAAGGCACTTCGTTGATCTATCATGTGTGGCTCAGACCCCTCTGAAAAAGAGCTATATAGCTCAGTGGGCTTTATCTGGTAAAATATAAATTGTCTAGTTTAATTAGTTTTCAGTTTCATCACAACTGAGGTGTGACCATATCACCTTTTATGTGATTCAAATGCTCTTGCTACAGTGCTACCCAGCTGTAAGCATTATCTACAGATGAATAAAGAAGCATCTTTCTCTCACACTGCTCACACTGTAATGATTTTCTCTTATAAACTATGAGTTATAATAAACAGAAAACCCTATTTAAAAAGTAGAACTTTCATTGCTAATGTGTACAATTCGATCCAAAATACAGTACAAAAATAAACATATACCGAGCTGAAATATGAAATATTTATGTTGTGCAAACATCAAAAGATAAAGTTTCTCAGTTACTAAAATGGGCGAAAAGGTGGTACTTAACTCTCTTGGGTGCCCTGAACCAATGTTGCGAAATATTCCACTTTTCTATGGAAGGGGCCAGTCTCGTCATGGGAGAGCCACTGTCAACGTCTAAGCATTCAGGAACAGAAAAACATTCACTTACAATTTTAAATCTTCCTGCTCGAACGGTTTTCCCAAGAAATCGATTTAAAAAGAATGTGCGCACGAGCACGCTGCATATAGCCTTGATACATACATGATACAAAAACAAATATCATTCCATGTGTAATAAACGACTGGACCACGATGTCTGGCTCAGTGTCCTTTATTATTCGGTTCGTGCTGTACACCCACACGGCTGTCTTTACTCTGTAGCTTCTCCACGGTGCTGACTCCAATGTCGGCCCGATCCACAACAGCAGCTCCGCTGCTGTTTCTCTCACACAGCCCCCCTTGGCTGTACTCGCTGCTGCTCTTCTCCCTCCGCAGCTCTGACAGCTTCTTGCTCTCTCTCTCTCTCTCTCCGCAGCTCCTCCTGGCAGCCACACCGCTGCCTCTAACAAGCAGCCCCCTCTCTCTCTCTCTCCGCAGCTCCTCCTGGCAGCCACACCGCTGCCTCTAACACGCAGCCCTCCTGGCTGTCTCCTCTGCGGCTGCACACCACTCCGCAGCTTCCTCTTATCTTCGGGGTTGGCTCCCGATGGCCGTCGGCGCCCCCCCTCTCCACACTCGCCCGCGTGGCCTCACTCTTTTCCGCTCACACCCCGACTGCCTTCCCCTTCCGGTTTACCCGCTTAAGGCCCCGAACCTTCCCCCCACGTCACATGACTCCACCCCCCGTGACGTCACATCCGGAAGGTCGCTTACGCCCGCATTACACATGTAAAACATTTGTGCGACAAGACCCTGATTAATAATGTCTGTTATAACGAAGACAAAGCCCATATTCATCGCCCTTGGCTGCAGAGCGAGTGGGTCAAATGGCTCTAGGTGTGGAGGTGCACGTGTACATTTTGCTTCAGGAATTCTTGCACGGTTGAAACAGCTGCATGGCAATTTTTTTTATTATTACCTTAAGGTGATGCAACACAACGGAGGTATGGATATATATAGTCTCAGACTGGATGTGCAGATTGTTTTGAGTATACATTCACTTTCCACAGAGTGCCTCACACTGGACTTAGCGGAATTAGTGGCAATGGCCACGATAGTCACTTTACCTTGGTCTACAAATGGGGCTTCAAAAATACGATAGCTCTCTGCCGATGTCTCAGTGGATGCTTGCATCAGCTTGGAAAAAAGCACAGATCTACAAGGTGAATACTGTAGTTTGCAATAATACAGCATCCTTAAATATTGTAACCATTCATGTGCGTTATGACAAAGCGAATTTCATATGTATGCCCCACTTTGCAAATGAATAAGGCCACTGTTCTCCAAATAAAACACTTAGCCACAGATGAGATTACAACCTTATGTATATCCCCACTGTGTCAATGTATGTTTTTACAATGTTGTACTTACAGGTATATATTAGCACATCTGCAGCCTGTAATAAGCACAGCATCAGGAGATTTTACACAGAAAGTCCTCAATTGAAAGGTTATCCCCTATGATTTTCTGCTTAGTGTTATAGGTGTTATTTTAGGGATTTAGTTAGTTAAGTTTGTTTTATTCATTTTTTTGTTTCCAATATAAATTAAAATAAAGACATTAACACAAAATAAATACAATGGGTCTTTACACATTTATTTTGAACATATACAATATAAAAACTTTAAGACTATGTAATTGCCCATTGTTATTTGTCTTTTTAAAATAACAGATCCATAAATGAGATGTTTCCACAATCCATGCCATGTAGAAATGCAAGACGATTAATAATGAAAATTTATGTTTCTGAATTTAGATTTTACTTGTTCATCCATCAAAGCCCGTGGAGTCTTCCGCGGGCATTTTCATAAGTGTCTTCCTTTGATAAGTCGCTATGGAGGAAAAGTGCCCCTAAGTAAACCGACACATGACAAACGACAGCACTCAAACTTTCCAATAGACTGAGCATCTTACTGCTGGAACCTTTATAACGAAATAGTTTTTGTGTTCTCCCAAACCTTACCTTCAAGTTTCATGTGTACATGTGTGTATATACGTGACAGTTGACATGCGATTTTTCTCAGTATTTATAAAATATCATAATAAACGAAGGCTTTGCTCAACGTGAAAGTATTACTAAGGTGAGCTATAATTTAAGAGGAATAATGTTGGAAAATAAATGAGAGAACAAAATCGGATTTTGCGCAGTTTAAGCGAAAAATGTACATATATGATCATACCTTACATATGTATATGTAGTGAGTTCAACTGAGTCGCAGACGTACTCTTTGGAGGCAACACATTTATTGATATCAACACAAAGGGGTAACTGCCCCAGGCTAACTACACTAATTACACTGGGAGTAGCTACAATGGACAGGACCCCAGCTGGGGTCCAGATCCACTTATTGGTGACTCTTCTCGGATGTAGAATGTAGATCTTCAGGATAACAACAGCAGCCGGTCCCTCTCGGGGACCTGGCTTATATCCTCCGTGGTGTGGCTGGCTCTGCCCTTAGCCACGACCACCTTCAAGAACCCTCGAGCAGGATCTCGGCCCTGACACGTGGCCACCCTTCGCCCCCACCTGGGGGCCCTGTGTAGACTTTACCGGTCACGTGTCCTTCGGGGTCAACCAGAGTGCCATGGCCCTTGGTAACCCCATTCCCATGGCCGGCATTCTCACACTCTATCCTGTAGGGGTCGGCACTGCACGCAGAACGTGGTGCCCTCCAGCACTGTCAACCAGTGCTCACCGAGCCCCTCTAGGGCCGGTACTGCACCCACATATACGTGGTGCACGATGTCAATACATCGCACGCCGTGCCTCTCGAGAGCCGGCATTACACAGTGACATCCACAATGTCACTACATAAATATATAAATAGATATGCATAACAAACAGTTCATATCAACATGCACACATAGGGAAAACGTTGGATTGCTGCTGCATTCTCCATTACACGCAATTAAAAACCACTGGCCAGGTGGTGTCAATGGTAAATAATACAATTTACAATGGAAAGATTGGGAGTTAAATTCATAGTTGGGGGTAGACTTAGCCCTTGTCAATACATGTGTAAAGATAATGCATCAACTAAGGGACAAGCGGTGACAAGAGGATAGAGAGAGTTCAAGAAGGGAAGGCAGGACCAAGGGTGGGGGGAGGAACGAGGTTCGAGACTGTTTTGGCGGGGATTAGGGTCGTGGCGGGTTGCTGTCTCGTCGTCGTCGTTGCTGTCTTTATCATCGTCGTTGTTGTCTCATCATCGTCGTTGCTATATCGTGACGCCAGGGTCCTAAGCCATATTAAAGGTTAAATAAAATAACTGGTGTCAGGAGTGGCAAGAACATCATGTCAAGGTAGGGGAGAAGAAAGAACCCACCTGAAATAACTTTGGACGAAGGGGAGGATGAAGAGGAAGCCCCCCTCCAAGCAGTTCCGGGAATGGGGGTCCCAGTTAACGAACCCTTGGGCACGGGAGAACGTTCGGCGATGGCGGGGGAAGATGGAGCCAGGCACCTGCAGCCACAGCCGCAAACCACAGAGAGGTGGCGTGAGGTGGCGGGACGGCTCGACCGGCTCCTCACGGCCGTCGCGCAGCTCTCCCTGAGGCTGGGCGTGACTGCTCTGAGCAGGGGAGCCATTTGGCCGCGGCTCAGCCCGGCCGCCATTTTGGGAGATAGCTGGGGGGATGCCGAGCCAGCTCCGGCGGCGCAATGAGGAGCGTCGGATCAGCCGCGATGGATGCCCCAGGTAAAGGAATTTGTCGCAGCGGGCAGGGACTGGGCCACTTTTAATCACCGGTTTGAAGCGGCATATCAGTCAGTGGGTTGGACGGAAGAGGAGGTCCTTGACGATGACACTCTGGCGGCATTTCGAGCCATCCGGGTGGAATCAAGGGCCACACTTCAACAGGCATACAGGGAGATGGCGGCCGTCTTTGAACTGCCATGCAACTCATGCCAGAAGTTCCTGGAATAGAGGCGGGGCGAGGCAGAGATGCATCTTGCTTACCGCAGCACTTTGATGGCACTTAGGTAAGCGGCATATCCACGTATAGACCAGGTGGCACTGGACGCACTAAACATGGAAAAGTTGTTGGAGTTGGCACAAGAGACGGGGATCGTGCTGCCCGTATTTGATGAGGGAGCGCAGACGTCCCTGTGGGTGGCTAGGTGCCTGCAAGCCCATGAGGGCATGAACCGGTGGCCTCGGGTGGTAGCTTGGTGAGGTGAGCCCCTGTTGGGTGGTGTCTTGACTGCTCAATCAGCAAGGAGCGACCCAACGATGGAGCAAATCCGGAGCCGGAGAAAGGGGGGGCAGCGGCAGTACAAGGCTGGGTTCGGCGGCAGGAGGAGGCCTCGCAGCGGCCTTGAGGATGGAGGCTTAGGGGAGTGGAGATCCCTCCACAGCAGAGACCATCACCTGCTTCAAATGCAGTCAGCCAGGACACATCACCCGAGGATGCCGGAGCGACGCCAAACCGACACTGGCATCACCGACATCCACGGAAGTCGAGTCCTCACACCAGCAGAACAATGGTATTGCGTCACCCGCCGGGAACTTTTGGCCAAAGTCCACTTCACCCAACAGTATAGGCCATCCTTATATGGCAGGGAGTTCGTAATTTGCACAGACCATGCAGCCCTGCAGTACTTCCTACGAGTGGACCAGCCTTCTGGTCTGCTCTCACGCTGGCTTGAGATACTCCAAGAGTATTCCTTCCGTGTTGTCTATTGAAAGGGCTTGACGCACTGCAACACTGATGCATTTTCTCGGTTGCCTCCAGAAGAAGGGTGTTCATGTGCATCAGTTGTGGGATGCTGTAGACCTCCTGCTGCTGGGTTGCCAAATGTCGTGGCAGTGCTGGGTGATGCAGAGTCAGCCGGGGGAGTTCCACCCATGGATGACACTTTGGGGCTCACGCTAGTAGAATGGGGATAACTGCAAATGGAGGACAGCTCTCTGTTACCTTTGCGGCGCCGTGCGGAAGAAATTTGCGATTAATCCACCTCCACGGGAGTCTCCTGGAAGGGTTATTGATGAGATGAGATGAGGTCTCACAGCATCAGTGCCTGGTGGTCCCCACTTCCTTGAGGGGAAAGCTGACGCGAGGGGTACACGGAATTAAGCTGTTGTACCTCGGCCGGCGGAAGACACTACTGACTTTGCAACGGGATTTTTTTTGGCCGGGGATGTCAAATGATGTCCACCATCTTGTTGCGGGATGCACGGAATGTGTGCACTGAAAGCCCCTGTTGAAAAAATCTTAGCCCCCGGTACAGTCCATCACAGTGTCCTGAATCATTGACTTGGTGGCGTTAGACATCCTGGGACCTTTTCCGGGTACACAAAAGGGAAACAGGTTTTTTTTGGTTGGGGTAGAATATTTTACCCGGTGGCCTATGGCCTGGCCATTGCCTGACCAAACAGCTGCATCTATAGCAGATGAATTCCTCCATGGCTATGTATTGGACAAGGGTACCCCTGAGCAGCTTCTTACTGACTAAGGGCGAAATTTGTCATCCATTTGTGTGATGCACTAGGCACGAAAAAGATTATAACATCATCATACCATCCTCAAACAGATGGGATGGTGGAACTCTTACACAGAACTATAACATCTATGCATGCTCTGCCAAGGGGTTAATGAGGCAAAAACAGATTGGGACTTGCATATGCTGGGAGTCCTTGAGCATATATAATGGGCCCACATGCCTCTATGGGATTCTCCCATTTTTTTCTTATGTACGGGCGGGAGAATGAACCACCCATAGAGGTCCAATTGGGTACGGCCTCAGGGGAGAAGAAAACATCCATTCCCAGACCTCTGCAGATTACGCTGAGTCAGGTGTCAGAGGCGTGCGAGGCAGCCAGGGGAAACACCGCCAGAGCGCAAGCCGCTAATTAAAAGAACACAGGGTGGCGGGAACACATGCTTCCATGGGTGGTCAGGGACAGGGCATGGTTGTATTTCCCACAGGTGTACCCCAAGTTGCACTGCCCATGGCGGGGTCTGGAAGAGGTCATGGAGGTGAAACGGCCGCAGTGTGTACAAATACAGACAGGGCGTCACCGTTGGTTTGTCCACCCATCCCGCCTCAAAACTTATATCCGTCCCCACCCAGACAGCTCATCCCCATGTCCTGTACAGCCGATGTCTGGTGTGTCCGATGTGCTGGGGCGCTCGGCAATGGAAACCGTACTCCAAAGGAAAAGTGTGGGGGGGGGGGGGGCGGGGGGTTGATGTAAAGACAGTGCATCAACTAAGGGACAAGCGGTGACAAGAGGATAGAGAGAGTTCAATAAGGGAAGGCGGGATTAAGGGTGTGGGGAGGTTCACGCCGAGAATAAGAGAGGGGGAGGAACGAGGTTCGAGGCTGTTTTGGAGGGGATTCGGGTTATGGCTGGTTGCTGTCTCGTCGTTGTTGTTGCTGTCTTATCGTCGTCATTACTGTCTCATCATTGACGTTGCTATATCGTGACGCCGGGGTCCTAAGCCGCGTTAAAGGCTAAAAAAAGAACCCTCTATAGTCTGAGTCTAGAGTCATTACACATGTGTAGTGAGTTCTACGGAGGCACACACTTGAACTTGGAGGCAACACGTTTATTACGCAACCCCCAATAGGGTAACTACATAACGTAACAACTGGTTAACTATACCACGACGGGGTAGCTACAAAAATGGGTCAGTCAGCTAACACACTGCCTGACCCACGATGCCGAACGTGATGACCGAAGACTGAGGATCGAAGAGACGTAGCACCGACGGGTTCCATTTCAGCAGACAGTCGTGATTGCTCTCGGGACTTCCCTTTAATGCTCCCGAGCGTGGCCTCGCTCCGCCCTCGGCCATGCCCGCATTCTGGCTCTTACCAGAAGGTTTTCGTGTCCCTCAGGCCACCCTTTGGGCCCCGTCGCTACCTTGTCCCGGTCAGAGAGAGGCCCAAGACGCACAGTTCCACTCTTGTGACAGTAGCTGGCGCTAACGCTATAGTGACTCCATTTACGTCACTACATCACCCCCCCTCCCCCTTTATAAAACACAGTTGTCAAGGCTAATAACAAACCTTAACTAACTTTAATGTGCCCCCTGAAATTTTAAATGTAACAATAACAAACAACAACAACCGCCGACGCGGCAATATATACAATATATACAATGTTAGAGAAGGGGAGAGAGGGAAAAAAATGTTAGCAATGTACAAGGGCCGACCCAACCTCCAGACAAAAGCTCAACCCTACCCCCGTATGCGTGTCACAACCTGCGAGCACAAGAAGAGCCAGGATCAGCCAATGACCCATCCAGCTCAGGTGTGTGACCACCAACAGACTTCATAAGGACAATTAGCGCGGGTACGCATCTACCACGGACACCTTATTGAGTTTGCGAAAGTCGACACATAATCTTAAACTCCCGTCCTGCTTTTTGACAAGGACAATGGGAGCCCCCCACGGACTGCTTGACGGGGAAATAATGTAAGCAGCCAACATCTCGTCGACCACCTGTCGAACATGGTCATTTTCCATAGGACTTAGTCTATATGGGTTTTGGCGAATGGGGGCAGCACTATCCGTATCAATGTGGTGATGCAAGAGGGACGTGCGGCCAAAATCATATTTTCCTTTGCTGAAAAGGTCCGAAAATTCCCTAAGAAGTGCATGCAACTCGTCCCTCTGTGCATCAGACAAGTCGGAGCTCTCTGAGCAGAGTGTATCCAACCATGAGTCATGACAACTCTCCCCTGCTCCACGGCTGCCGTGACTCTGACAGGCTAATTATAAACTCCCTAACAGGACGCAGCAGACGCGTGAGCCAGAACAGTACCCGTCTGTACTATAGTGGCTTGTTGAACACTGTTTGAGCCCCGAACCGCCTTATTTGAAGGTGTCAAGAGGATTCCTTCCTCGGTAGCTGCCCGATCAAGCTGTTTCCGTAGCCGCAAGGGTACAAGCATTTGTGCCGCCGGGGGGGATTTTTACAGACTGTATCGCTAATGCTTGGACCATGGTATTTACTGTGCACAACCGTGTCGGGGAGGACAAAAACGCCATTCGGCTGCCCGATGGTAACTCTATGCATCGCTGATCCACAAGGATCTTGCGGGGTATCCTCCCCAGGAAATCGGTTCCCAACAGACAGGGCATAGCCAACGATATGGAAACCAGCACTGGTCCTGTCATCTGGATGTCGCCAATGCACACGGTAGTCGATATATGCCCGATAATCCCCAATGACCCACCGTTGGCGGGAAAACAAGGACTTTAAATAGGGTAAATATTGAAAATCAGTTCCGAGATGATGGTAGTGGATACCCCAGTGCCAATAAGTATACGGACCGCTACACCTTGCACGGTACCAATAATGGCTGACAATCCTGCTGCTGTGGCTACAATACAATGGCCCAATGCCGACCACTGACCAGGACGCCGCGGCCACTCATTGCCCGCTAAACACTGACTCTCATGCTTCTCAACCCGACAAGAATCATTGACACGCGCATCCGAACACAAATCCGAACCCGATGCCTGAGGTGAATGCAAGGGCCATGTGTGTGGCGTGTCGCGACTCGCCTGAGGACCCAGCGGAGTTGAGGATGTCCGAGCAGAGGATGGCGCCGCCACGGAGAGTCCCCCTTGTTCAGCACGGCATCCCTTGTTGAAGTGCCCTGGGAGGCTGCACCTAAAGTAGACAATGGGGTCGGTCCTCAGGCGAGGGAAGGTCCTCCTCGGCCAGTCTCGTCCTTCTTGTCACCTTGGCTCATCCTTCTTCCACCTGTAGCTGCCGAGCGAAGCGCAGACTTGGGTGGGCTCCGTGCCTTCGGTTGCACCTGCCACCTCAGAGGGTCTGATGTACGCAGCCACCTTTACACGCCGCTTCAAATTAAAGTGCCCTTGGAGACACCGCGTGATCTTCAAAGATGACATATCGTCATCTTCCGTGGCAGGTAGGACGACGTTGAAGTTCTGCACCAGCACCAATATGCGTTTTAGGACCAAGGAATCAAGTCTCTCTTGGTCCATCTTGGGACACGCCGCCTGCGACAGTGACATGAGTGTGCTGCAGAAGGCAAGAGGTGTCTCGGCTTCCCCCCGCCCTCGCGCAGCGAACTTATGTCGCATGTTGGACGACAAATTGAAGACCGCCACTATCTGGGCAAGAGCTTGTGGCAGCGTCCTCCTGTCGTCCGGTGGGATCGCGTATAACGCCGCTAAGGCGTCATCGTTCAGGGTGGTGGGAAGCACTCACAGCGTCTCCACCTCCCCCCATCCAGCCAAATCGCAAGTGGCAGTGAAGCACCGACGAAACGCCGCCCAATCACCACCCACAGCCGCATATTCCCTTACAAAGGGAAGCTTTTTCACGAGCATCCCGCCCGTCCAATAAAATGGCGGCCGCGTGCTGCCTCTCTGCGGCTTCTCACGTGTGGGAAACAGCAGCGGCAGAGTCATCTCTCCGCGGCTCCGGCCCGTCTACCCCTTCGACCGGCTCCTCTCGCACCAGTTTGGCGGCCAGTGCTGCCGCGGTGGCCAGTAAGTCGGCAAAGCGGCAGCTACATGACCGGCACTCCTTCTCCAATGATGGCGGCGTGGCAAGGTCGGGCTCCTGCCGTTGCTCCGTCGGTAGCGCCCCCTTGCCCTCTCCCACCGAGGTTCCAGCTCCCGGAGCTGTCTGGGGAATAACCTCTTCGTCGTCCTCTTCATCCGACGATGCCTTGATGAGTTGTTTGCTCCTCGTTGACATTGCACTACACTAGGGCTATCACCTAGCTATTTAAGCACTTCTGACACCAAATATAGTGGGTTCTACAGAGGCACACACTTTAACTTGGAGGCAACACGTTTATTACACAACCCCCAACAGGGTAACTACATAACGTAACAACTGGTTAACTATACCACGACGGGGTAACGACCGAACTGGGTCAGTCAGCCAACAGACTGCTTGACCCACGATGCCGAACGTGATGACCGAAGACTGAGGATCGAAGAGACGTAGCACCGACGGGTTCCATTCCAGCAGACAGCCGCGATTGCTCTCGGGACTTCCCTTTTATGCTCCCAACCAGAAGGTTCTCGACTGAGAATCACGTGTCCCTCAAGCCACCCCCTCGCTAACCTGTCCCGGTCACGTGCCCTCTCGGGTTCATCCAGACCGTCACGTCTCTACTTGCCCTCTCTCTGATGATTACCAGAACCATGCCTTCTAGGGCTCGCTTCCATGCCACTCTTGTGACAGTAGCTGGTGCTAATGCAAAAGTGACTCCATTTATGTCACTACACATATAGTACCATACTGCCTTGTTGGAAATTAAGAGTGGTTGGTTGATCTTTGGCTAAACTCATCCCCACCACAATAATGTGGAATTTCCGCTCGAGGCAAAGGATTGTAAGCAGAATATAAGTATTGCCAAATATATGCGAGTGGCACCTTGACTTAAGGATGCTTGTTTTTCAATCTCAGCAAAAGGAATTGAAAGTGCTTCATATTTTGTTCATCTGGATTTTGTTCAAAAATAATATAAATTTGAGTAGAGGTTTTCAAACATGATGTAAAACATATTCCTACCTCAGATAGCAAAGTGGGTGTGAGACATTAAGGAAAGTGGTGATAACATTTTAGAATTACATGCATCCATTTCTAATATGTAGAATATTTTACATTCACATATTGCGATGTGTTAACAAAGGGTATTAGGATATTTATATGTTAGACTTCAGAGCAGTAACATATTATTAATTCAAGTATGAATTATCATACAGGTCTACGTTAAATGCCCTTGGATATTTGACATCACATTTTAATAATATGAGCAGTTCGAGGCATAGATCAGATTCTTAAAATAACAAGATTTAAGCCATTAAATAATTTCCATTTCACACAAACATTTCTTAATTTTTATGTTTTCACAAATGAAAGAGTTTTAATTTCACAGCCGGCAGTGGCCCACAGCACAGACCACATTATATTAAGCATTCATGTTTTTATTACCAGGGGGCTGCCATCCCTCTCTGCTTCGTGTGGAATCACTAAAGCCAATCACAAGAGCTCTGGGAAATATAGATCAACTCAAAAGGGTTAACCTTAGAACTTTAATTGAGAGAGCAGGAGCTGTTCCTTAATCTCTTAAATCTGTAGGTAAAACATATATGAATATTGAATCTCTTTTTTATGAAATAAATTAATATGTTTATCAGATTTGTGATTTGGGCATTCACAAACGTCACGGGGTCGTTAAAGTCTGAGTAAATTGAACATTAGGCGACGCAACTCGCGCCCTTATGTGGCTGGTTATCTACAAAGTTTGTGGCTATCCTGAGACCGTCACAGAAAGAAAATGAGTTACCACAGAAATTCACAAGAGGTGAGGGGCACTCGGGAAAGCAGTGGGTATCCATGCAGGAAATGAGTTCTAGAAAGCACCCTTCCTCACGTTATTGGAAATGCAGTAATCCCCTGATAATCTACAAGCATGGGGTCCAGCGTAAATCCCTGGATTAGCAAGGGCCACATATTAGCGAAATAGCCCTGGATACAATGGCGGCTCATGCAAGCTTACAGTACTACTTTAAGAACATTGTGCAAATACACCCAACTAATAAATGCCCATGTGATAACGATACAAATGACTATTAAATGTATTTTAAGTCTAATACAGAATTATCGCATCTGTATGACCATGCAAATGATGCGAAGTCACATTTTACTTAAGATTACAAAAAATATCATGGATCCACGGTTAGATCGGGGAGGACAGTAAATTTATGACAGGATTGTCTCCATAGAAACCCTTCTAAAGATATCCTATTCATCCCCCACTAATTTAAAGAAATTCCAAAGGTTGACATGCACATGTAATCCAGTGTTTTGGAAGCATGGCTTGCGGAACACCACAAAGCTCATCTACATGGGACATCCGTCTGTGATGCTATGAGGTGGGCAGTAGATGGCAGGAGAGCAAGTAGGTTGCTGATCTATTTGCGAGGAGGTTGAGTGTTATACGGGCACTGGGTTTCCACCAGCGTTGTACATACACAGGAATGAAATTGGCCAGTTAGCAAAGCACTCCTGAACAAAGTCTTGATACTTCTTTTTCTATATAAAGGAATATAGTTATTGCTGTTGGTACAACATATTGGCATTTATTGAATATTTTCACACCTCAGACATTGTTAAAAACTGAAATCCTGTTTAACTTATTGAATATTATTTGTGCATAAACATCAAAACAACACTTAATTTGTGAATGTTGTGCTATGTTACAGGGATGAATTAAAGCAGTGTACGTGGGGCAAATTATTTGTCATTATCAACAAAGTGGAAGGTACCATATTTTTAAAATACTTCTGAATCAATATAACTCATTTGAATTGTATCTTTACATATATTCTCAGACACATGAATGTTATTTGAGAACACACACCACAGGGTGTTCAAGATGGCAAGTACAGAAGGAAACACTTTGCCCATGACTGCCATCTTTGCAGAGATGATTTGAAGAGGAACTTCTCTGGAGAAAAATATCATCCTTGATGTTAACAATTAACATATTCATCAAAGCGTTGAAAATAAATGATGAGAAACATCTGGTTGTTCTTTGACCTGCTGTTGTCAAGACACCAATCACTTAGGCTTCAAAAAAAGTGTAGATGAAAAAGAGTGATAATAATAATGAAAACCTAAACACAGCCAGCTAAAAGTTTCAACAATGCTTCTTTGCTGGGACTATAATGGGTGCGACCCTTGTGTGAAACAAGAGGGCAAGTCACACAAAGTGATGCTATGCAATCTACAGCACATGGGCCATTTTTAAATCCTTTATATTAAGTTCGCATGCTTGCTTGCTTGCTTGCGTGCTTGCTTGCGTGCTTGCGTGCTTGCTTGCTTGCTTACGACCGTGCAAATCTTTCGGTCGTTTTTTAACCCACTTCCCGTGATCCAATCGAGCTGACATTTTCCACACAGACTCGTTGTGCCAGACAATTAATGTTCGTGAAAAAAAATTCCCAAAATTTTACAGTTTTTAGGCAAAACAAATTTATTTTACATATATTCAAATAGAACTCATTCATCGCTTTGGCTGAACGTCACAGTATAAGAGCCCAGAGCGTAACCCCTCCACAGGCCGTGGCGGAGTAGCGCAGTTGGTAGCGCCCTCGCTTCCCATGCCAAAGGTCGCGGGATCGATCCCCGTGTCCTCCACAGGCGAATATATTTTTAAATCCTTTATATTAAGTTCGCTGCCATGCATATAAAGGATTTATAGTGAAAAACTTTGTTTTTACGGGTTATACTTATTCTGGAGTTCTGAATGTTTTTTTTATGATGCCAAACACATGTTTATAACTGGGGGAGGGTGAAGAATAGGTAAATTTAAACACAATCGGTTATCTTTCTTTAAAGCAAAACAAATTAAACAAATTTGGGTATTAAAACTCAATAAAGTAAGAGGGTTAGGGTTTCATTTGATCTCAAAAGCGCCATTTTGGTTTCACGGCAAGAATCAACAACCAGCCGGTGCTGTTTAATTTCACTTGCAATATAAATCACCAAATAAGAACTCTTTGTACTTTGTTTTCTTTCAATTCTGCAATTAAAGAACACATTGCTAACATAATTTACGATTTTTTTTACACTTGGATTTTTACTGCAAGTTTAACACTTTTGAATGTTATTATTTCAATTTTATACTGTTTTTAATTAAACTATTTAAAGTAACATATAACCCAGCACAAATACATTGTATGCCTAATAAACATCTACTCAGTCTGGAGCTAATCTGGATCAGTGATATTCAGTTCACTTCATTGTCCTTTATTTAAGGGGGTCAGAGCCAATGCGATTCAGAATCTATTTTGCAAGAGACTTGAGTTACAAGTTAAACATTTAACAATTTAGTTTCGGTTGATTACTAAATATATTTTCATGGGCTATGACATGGCCACATGGCTCATGACATTTCTATATAGCTCATGCTTGAAATGGATACCACAGAGCGTTTTCACATATTTATAGACAGCCGTGTGCTAATGGCAATATTATTGATGCAGGCATACCTGACCACAAGCCTATCTACCCACTCCAATTAATACTAACTTAGGTGAACACAAACAATGTTCACCCATAGTTAAAGAGTTACAAGTAGACATTTTTTTGCCAGGTTTTCTTGGTCAACATCTATTTCTTTTATAAACAGACATATCCTAAACGACCAGGATTGATAATTTAAGCGTATTGCTTTTAATGTCTTAAACAGTTACATGGTATTACAGCAGGTACAGTAGTTCGAAAACTATACATATATCTTGATTTAAAGCTTTCGTGACTACAGGGATTCATATTCTTGGTTATTTCGGTAAAGTAACGTAGAAGGGAAATAATAAAATAATACAAATTTTAAACAATAAAAATTCTCACGACATTTCGACTGCAACACAAGCAATCATCATCAGGTGATGATGATAATTTTTATTGTTTTATATTTGTATTATTTTATTATTTCCCTTATACATGACTTTACCGAAAGAACCAAGAATATACATATATCGGTAAATATTTACAGCAAGTACAATAATTAATTCCCTGCAACAGCAAAGTCATTGAGTTAATCATTTCAAAAGTGCGTTGGGTGCTCTCGAGTGAATGTGATTGCACTGTTGCATCACCTGCAAGTTATTGTTTGTCTGTGTTGTGGCCTAACACTCAAAATAATTTGCACATAACATCTACAAATTGATGAAGTATTGTGATTTAAAGAATAGCCAAGTAACAAATATGTATGAGAATCAGATATTGCGATTTATATAAAGTTTAAAACAATGGAGCTAACAATACTGCACAATAGCGGTTATTTTTGTCAAATCGCGTGAATATAAAATGTGTCATTAAACCCACCACCAGCCGACACAGCCAATTAGTAAGGTTTGTCTCGTAAACAAGACATGGCAATTCGTTACACGTACAGCACACCTGTGTGTTGGAGTGTAAACCCTCAACATTTACAATTCGAGTATGACAGTCCGCCTGCTCAAACAGTAAAAAAAACCATGAGACATACAGACAAAACAAATGAGATGGTAATAATTTGACAACAACATATCTGGCCCTTAAATTGTATCATGGCCACAAATCACAACAATTCATTAAACTGCTTTTGTATGTGGGCAGGAGGGTGAATGATTACATGTTCAATAACTAAGGTTTCTCGTATGTAAGAGATCTTGATGTTTTTGGATTATTATCTGGTCCACTATGATGAAATGTAGATTCTAAGGTATGACTTGAAATTTATTATATTTGTGTCCATCTGAGTACCAAAGTTGGTTTGTGGAATATCAACCATAAACAACACTGTTATTGGAACACCTACCATGAATTAAATTCTGTGGACTCTGGATTTTATTCTGTGATCCCCATGCTGTTCCCAATGTGGAGTAGTTCATGGCATCAAATATTTACTGTAAGTGGACTCCCCATGCTGCCTGCGGTACATTTCTCTTTATTCACCAGTGGAGAGAGTGCCAATTTACGTGCCGTGGGGTCATAGTGACAACTTATTTAAGAAATAAATGACAACACCCTGAAAGGACACTCAGAAGTAGCAACATTTCACATATTCACATCACCGTCATCATAATGATCTCCCCTATTAATAACCACGTAGCAGCCCAATAAATTATTCAGAGTATATCTGTTATAATAGAGAATGAAGGAAACTACAAAGAGCATACAAGGAACGTGGGGAAATAAATATGAAAATTAACAAAGCATATTGGACCAAATTACAGTTCCTTAAATATAAATGAACAGGACTCAGAAATACCATTGTAATCTGTCAAAGACAACATTTTTATGATACTTTATTAATATTGACATATTTGTGTTTTGACAAAACTAAACAATGTATAAAAAAACAGAGTTACATATAAACATTTCTGGCACTTATTATTTGTACCCATTGCTTTTTTATGTTATTCTGCTGCAAGCTGCTTCAGATGGTTGTGTATTTTGCTCTAAAATATTCAATTAAGGCTGTAACCCCCAGCACAGTTGAAAATAACTAACAATAAATCCACTAACAAAGCAAGAAGCCTACGTGTTAAAATAACTAACAAGTTAAAGTGTACAATTCCCTAAAATTAACACCAAAGGGCCCAATTCAAGTGTTGGTGAATATATTATTATTTGGGTCTTTCAGTAAAGTCACGTAGACAGGTTCCAAGAAAATAACAAAATAACAAAATAACAAAAAACTATGACGTTTCGATCGCAACACAAGCGGTCGCCATCAGGACGACGTAAATAGGTTCAAAGAAAATAACAAAATAACAAAAAACTACGACGTTTCGATCGCAGATAGGTTCAAAGAAAATAACAAAAAACTACGACATTTTGATCGCAAAACAAGCGGTCGCCATCAGGACGATGTAAATATGTTCAAAGAAAAGAACAAAATAACAAAAAACTACGACCGCTTGTGACTTTACCAAAAGACCCAAAGAATATGAATTCCTGCAGTCACGAAAGCTTTAAGTCAAGATTTGTTGGTGAATATATTTTGTATTGTGCGATTCGAGATGGAAATGCGATGCACTTTTCTTTAGCAACAATGGGGACATCACCAAGGCAGTGTGTTTTGGCTGTCTCATCATGACGTTATTTTTACCAAAATCTTGAATTGTCCCAATCTATGAAGTGTGTTCCAGTACAAATCAAACATTGTCTAATGGATTCGTCCTCATTCGTAAATATATTAGGTCACATTTGCAAACTACAAACGTCAGAGCGAGTAGCCATAGCCACATATCATAAATCCACTAACAAAGCAAGATGTTTTAGCCAACCTAGTGCACGTTCATTTACTCTTAAAATACCCTGTCTGACTGTGTGCCGTGTTCTTCTCCAACGGTTGTAGTTTAATGTAGATACAGACTCTGGTTCGTGTATTGGTGGAAAGGTATGTTCTTGAGATTTTTTTTGGTGGAAACCTGACGAAATGGTGGAAAGTATCGTAGGTTTTGCCACGTTTACACCAAATAAATGCAAACATTCTGCCATTGAATTTATTAAAAACATTACCTTATTACATGAACTCAGTTTTCAATTATGCCAACAGTAGAAGACGTCTCTTTTGCCTTCGTAACATGAGTCTGTATCATGTATGAAGTTAATGCTATCAGTTTATGTCCTTTGGTGGATTAGGGTGCTTTAGCTAGATTGGCTAAGCCTGAGCTATTTCCATTAGTACAAAACAAATCCTAAGAAACAAACTTTGTGGTGTGGAACATTTGCAATTCCACTACAGTGACCAGGTCAGTAATTCAAATTCACCCCGGAGGTTCAGAATCCTTCCATAGATTCCTATTTCCAAGGAGTAATGGATCAAAGTGTATTTTGCAAGCAGCAGCCAAGCAAACAAATAAATCCAACAGGTGTAATGGATGACGCTGGCCATCTCGCTTCACTCATTGCCTCCGTTCACCTTTTCCTTGGTTTTATTTTCGAAGCCTCTACATCAGAAATATGTTCACGTTAGTGCTTTAAACACAGTGGGAATCCTGAGTGCACACAAATTTCAAAGCGCATGCTTTCAGGTTTATGAGCAAAAAAACTGTCCCTGAAACCAATTTTAGTGATACTTCATGGCCTCAAAATAAATCAAATATTCCAATGTGTGTTCATGAAAATGCAACTACTGTATATCGTAGCGTATTTATTATTTGATATCTATCTTCTATATACCCACACATACAACAACATCCAATGCATATTATTGAATATGTTTAATTTCCATCACTTGCTCAGCGTCGTGGACGCAGATGAGCACCACCACTCAATTATTTGAGCAAGGCGACATGCGATTACAACTTCATGGGACTTAATAGTACACATGTCGCGTTGGTCAACAGATGGTGTGATTGAAGTACACATAGACTGATAGAGAAAGCATCTTCATGGCTATGTTGTAGTTTTTTGTCACTGATATTATTAGTGAATGAGCTTTGGAAAATACAACCAGGCAGTCAAATTTGACTTTTTTGTTGGTGGTTGCTATAGCCAAATCAGACGTAATATTCTCTTCCCAGGGAAGAATAATACATTAGAAGTGTTATCATTATTTTCATGTTTTTTCAACGTGTTAAATTTTGCTCGCGAGATAAAAAGGCAGTTTTATTTCCCATGGTTCCTCAGCTCCATGTCCACAATGCCAGCCACTGTTCCGATAATCTGCAAATAAGAAGGGAAAGATCATCCCTGCACATAGAGCCGTAGCCACAGAAAACTGAGGTCTCCCTTGAAGAATAATCCCCTTTCACAGCCCCTCAATCGTATGCATGCTTCACCAAGATAGGCAATGCTTACAAAATGCTACAAATCCATTCCCTAATTCACAATACGAGAATGAAAAAAAACTATCACACACTTTGTGTAACATTTGGCCAGGTAGAAGTGTGGTTTGAGCGCTTGACCTCAATGTCAGAAGGTTGCAAGTTCTAATGTTAGGGAGGGTCAGCTCAGCCCATCATCCGACTGGAGTTGGTAAAATGCATATACCACTATTTGGAAGCCACCACTGGTTGTTCAATGGAGAGACTGGCCTCTAGAATAGTAATGTGGGATTGTGACGATTGGTTAACAATCGTCAAAAAAGGGGACAGCCGTAGAGCCGTCACCCGAGTTAGCTATGGAAATATACCTACTTATATACAGGTAATAGGTATCCTGATTCATTTATAGTGCTAGAATAGTAGTAGCTAAGTAACCGAAATGTCGACAATACAAAAGATGAATGTTACTCAACCCAACTGGAATCTGTGTATACTGCCCATTTGACATTTTCGGTGATGCTGATGCATTGGCAGTGGTGCACAATTAACAAATAAAACTCAACATTCACGAATCAATAAATCTGGAATTTGTGCCAATATTGCCCTCAATAGAGTAGGCATCAGTGCACATTACAGCAGAATGGGAACGGTGCACGGGCATAGAACAAAATATAAACCCGTCACGACCTCAGCGGCTAACACAGGCTGAGCAAAGTAAATTGCAAAATAAAGTGCAACCGTGCGTAGCGAATAGCAAAATAAATGTTAGTTGTAAATAATATAAATACAATAAATAATGAGTAAATAAAGTTTTGTATTCATCATTAACGCTGCCGTTAAATAAAAAATATATATAACAGGCAATAAATCGGAAAATGGTCCTTCTTCTGCACATTGCTGTCATTACCGTGATATTGTTGTGCTATTGCTGTGCTATTGCTGTGCTATTGTTGTGCTATTGTTGTGCTATGAAGAAGAAGAAGAGCCATTGCCCGAAGCTTTACCTATTTGACATTATAAGTTGGTTTGACCTTAATTTTCTAAATAATAAACGCCATAATTAATTGTTTTGGGTCAGATGGTATGAGGGCAATGCTAATGTGTAGTACACCCTCCACACCTAACAGCTGAATAATTGAAGTTGTCCATCACCTGATGATGCTGAATGTAACACAAAGCCTCCGTGTTACACATTAAAAAAATTCACGAAAACACTGGCCAAATGCTGGCATGAATAACGAACGGTTAAACAACTTCAAACCAATAGTGAATTGATTATTATTATCATTGTTCAGGAAAGGGGGAGTGTTTGGGAGTTTTGTGTAGGATTTGTGAATTTAATCCATCGTAGCAGATACGACGATGTGGGTGGGCTGCACAATAGGGGTCCCATATTATCTTGAAGTAAATGTTTTAACCTCAGGTGTATATCAAAAATGTTAAATTGCCACAGATATGAGTGTTCACTCTGTCAAACGTTTAAGCCTGGGTAAGATGCACATTCCTGTTACGTGTTTAAGATAGCTCATTACGTGAAGGATGAGAAAAACTTTGAAATGTGACCATATTTAAAAAAAAAAGAATTGTATGACTGGGCTCGATAAAACCCCCAATTTCAACATTTAAATTGTATTACTATTTGCATTATTACACTTCATATTTTGCCATTTTATTATATCACGACTATAAATCGTGATTCGTAATTGATTTCACATAATTCATCATCATCACAACAACCAATATCTCCATCCCTTGAACAGATTGCTACAAAGCCTACCACAGCTTCACCAATACCAGTGCCCACTCACGTTTAGTGTTTGGACAAGAGTGACAACAATATACATTTTAAAGGTTATGCTGCACACCAGCACAAAAAGTGTGTGTATGTGCCCCCTGAATATGAACACTTGGGTGTAAGCTCACGTGCCGTCCGTGTGCATCTGTTTCTGTGTATGTATAGTGGCATGACGCGCGCAGGGTTTGAAAACAGCAGTTGTATTCATGTACGGGGTTGAAAACAGTGAGGTCAAGTCAGGATGAGCAGGTGCGAGCTTGTGGCTTGGGAGACAGCAGACAGATAGACGCCAGCAATTAGGGAAAGAGGCAGTGATTGGCTGGCTGCAAATGCAAACGCGGGATAGACGCCAAAGAGGCGAGAGATAGAGACGATAAGGGGGAGAGCACGTGCAAGATACGCCGGAAGGACGCCAGTTTAATGAGGGCCACCTGAGGGCACTTAATGAGGAGGGGGATATAAGGGGAATGTGTGAAGCAACGGGGGAGTTGGTTGGAGATGAAGGAGTGAAGAGAATTCAAGACAAGTCCGGGACCTCGACACCTCGTCCTCCCCAGCGGTGTTGGCTGATCCCCCGCTGGGGGCATGGGCGAGGTCGGAGGTGCAGGTGTAGACAGGCTAGCGGAGGAGAGGCTAGCGGAATCCTTAGTCTGTGCGTGATAGGCTAGCGGGGTGAGAAGCTAGCGGAGTATACAGAGAGAGAGAGTCCATGACAGGTGAGGAAAGTGTGGAGTAACAGGCTAGCGGAGCGAGAGAGAGTAAGATCGAAGTAGCAGGCTAGCGGAGGAAGAGAGGAAGAGTTCGCGTCAGGAGTACGTGGTGTTGAACATGAGGAGCATCCATGTGGGATGTTGTCCACGTGAATAAACACCACACTACGTATGTATGTATGTAAACACACAATTTTATTGCAAGCCGAATCTCCTAATATAATTGTAATAAGTTAAACTGAGTCGCAGACATACTCTTGGAGGCATCACATTTATTTAACACCAACACACGGGATAACTGCCCTTTAACAGAATAAAAACCTATGGTGGTGACCACCAGGTTAACTACACTAATTACAACGTAACTAGCTACAATAGACCAGACCACAGCTCGGGTTCAGGTTCACGTGTTGGAAATTTGGTAGAACGTAGGACGTAGACGAAGGTTTTGTCAAGATGAACAACAACGCCGGTCCCTCTGGGGGACCCGGCTTATATTCTCTCTGGCGTGGCTGGCTCCGCCCTTGGCCACGACCACCTTCTAGAAACCTCGAGCAGGATCTGTACCCCAACCACGTGACCACCCCTAGCTCCCACTTGGGGCCCCTTTATAGACTTACCTGGTCACGTGTCCTCTCGGGTCAACCAGAGTGCCTTTAGTAACCCCTTTTCTATGGCCGGTACTTCCACACCCTATCCTGTAGGGCTGGCACTGAACGCCAAGCGTGATGCCATCCAGTGCTATGAATCAGCGCTCACCGAGCCCCTCTAAGGCCGGTACTACACCCATACAATTGTGGTGTCTGCGATGTCGTTACATTGCATGCCGTGCCTTTCTTGGGCCGGCCCAGTACAATGACATCCTGCGATGTCACAACACAATGTATGCTCATTGTATGTACTGGCTTGCTAGCTTGCATTCAATTGCATTCGTTTATGTAGATTTTTGTCAAGGGTACCACAGTTAACAATGGGCAGAAACCTGCCCTCCCCCCTCAAATGAATGCTACAGGGAACAAAGCTGCCTCAGTGTTTTCTCTCAGCCTCTAGTGAACCACATGGAACTCCTCGCAGGCTCCTGACGTATCGTTGCCATCCTGTAGGCCGGTAAATTTAGAGCCACCAGGTTAAGTCACCACTACCTTGAGGTGGGCCTCACAAAGAAATAGATGCATTGCAACCTATAATAACACACCACCTCCCTCCGCGCCACACATGAACACATGTTCAATCCCCAAATCAAGGCTTCGTTACGACGCCCCGCTGTGCTCTATGTGGTGAAAAGCATAAACCACTCCCAAGCACAAGAGCTGTGCCAAGCTACTGGCTATTAAGGCATTCAATTACCCTCTTGTTTTGTGGACCCACTTTGCGCAGACCACCTTTTCTGCGAGCACTCAACGAAAAGAGCCTTGGCTATGATTAACTTAAAATAAAAGTTGTGCGCTCGAAATTACTATGGACATTGTATGGCTCACATGTAGAGTGTTTAGTACAAATAAAAGCCTGGTTTTACATTTAATTCATATTTTTGGTTTTACCTGCCAGTGGGAAAACAATACTGACAGTGTTGCCTGACATTTGGACACTGCCCCAGACACTGTTCAGCTGTAATCAGTATTTCACTTTATTATTACAACATCATGTTATACAATGGATGTTAAATATAGTTTGGTACCTAATCACGGTGTTATACATTATTACAGCATCACTACAATTTCAGTCATTGGGCCACCACGAAGAGAATGTGGAATATCCACCCTAACCCTAACCCCGTACACACTGTATGCTGGCAGCCTTTGTAACTTGTAACCGGAACTGGTAATTGTGATCTTCCTGTGAGAAAAGGTTTTCACTGTATATAATATGACATAGCTATTTAGATGTGTTTCTAAAGGTTTTATTCTGAAGTGTTTAAAACATCAAGTGTGACAAAAGCCCATTTTTCGTGCACTTAGTACAAACTATATATCATCTTAAGTCTGCGATTGAAACAGTGATGTAAGACTAGCTGGGAGGTGAACTCCACATCGTGCGTTTAATTAGCAATTTACAAGTGGAAAAGGCAGTCATTGTAATCGCTGACATGAGCATAAGAAGCTTTAATGCAGCATTTTCTGGCATGAAATAACGGGATTTAATTAACATGTCTTGAAACGTCATTGGACCTACATGTCATGTTATTTCAAGTTAGCCAAATGCAATTATGTGTTTTCCAATGCCAGCGACACGCTGGACAGTTTTTGTTTTGTTTCTGCTAAAGTATAAAATATGGTCGTAATATTAAAGATTGGTACCAGAGTTTAATCGGTCCTTACCAGGAGAATATCCACCACTGGCTCAGTACCATCCCATCCTCATTTAAACATTGAGACTATTTCTAAAGTCCAACTTCGCATCGAGACAAAAGTATCGATTTGTATTCAGAACATGTGCATAACAAAAAAAATATATACGAAAATATTGTGCATTGTGTCCAGACCTGCCTTCGAGGACATACGTTTATAGACAAATATTCCCATAAGATAATTCACTCCCGGTTTATTAAAAAACTATACAATTATCTAGTTATGTTAAAATATTGTTAGAGTCATAAATTTACGTAATTAAATTATTTTTATGGGAGACAAATAAACAGACCTCTGTTCAATTACATTTGAATGCGACTGAGCCAGACACTGGAAGACATTGCTTTCAAGGTTGAGGCCTCTAATTTGTAAATTCTGTGCCTTTTTCTACACAGCGAATCATGCCTGGAAAGAAAAAAAATCGCATCATATTAAAGACGACACTGATTCTGAATAATTATGGACACTCATTAATTCAAAGGAGAAAAGCACCATCAAATTAATGTACTGCATATTTTGCCAATAGTGGAAAGACAATACTGTGCATTGAACATTCAAAAGGAATGAGCCAAACATTAATATTTATTTGTAACATTTATTTAATTGAATGGGTCACACTTTGCCAATGACAGGCATTTGCCAAATCATTTAATCTCGATACCACTATTACACTCAAAACAATATCTACATGACTGAACATGGGCTTATTTGCAGTAGATTAATATGGGGTCTACCACATGATTTAAAGAGATTGACTGTATTATTAACCTATAGGCAATTTAATTTTCGATTTTAATTTGAAAAGTTCAATAAAGTAGCAACAAATACGCTCTTTGAAATATCCTCATTAGTCCATGGGCCAGAACATGAATTGGTGGCACCTAAGCCTTAAAAACTTCAGTTGTACCAATTAATTAAAATGGTGAAAAAGAGTGGATTATTTGATAACCCACTCATTTCATATGGTTATCGCTGTTGTTGGCCACATAGAAAAATGTAAACCTCTAAAGTGCTGCCACCTCCATAGGTATCGATAAGTTAAATCTCTGGTCTGGATTAACGGACTCTATGTGATGTATAATGAATGTTAATATTACACACTGATGTATCCATGCTTTAGGAGTCAGAATGTTTACATTTTTGCATCAATCACTATTTTGTCCCCACACACCAGTGCACATGGAGGACAAAAACAATCTCTAAAGAAATGAGTTTTCAATCTAGATGTAAAAGGGCATAGCCCCAGTGGCTTCCTAATATCAGTAGGAAAAACATTTCAGACGGCCGCAGAAGCGGATCTGAAAGTGCGCGATGCAGTGACCATCTTTGTTCGATAGTCAGCCAAAATCCGCTGCGATGATGACTGGAGTTTGGGTGATGGTTTATGCTCCTTCACGAGATCAGCAAGGTATTGTGGTTCATTTGTAGCAAGCACTTTGTGTGTTAGGACACGCTAGTGTAATGGATACCTCTCTTGTTGACCCTCAGTGGTGAACATTTCACATTCCTATTGTGAGAGCCAGTTTACACGTAAGACAATCAAATATTACTTCCCATGAATTAGTAAATAATTTTAGTAAGGGTGAAGTAATGATCAACCAAATATGTCCCCAAGCTTACACACATGTAACTTGCAATCTTCTGAATGTGTGCTGAGTACCCTACATCAATACCACCTAGCCAGAGAAACAGCATACATTCAATGATGTAAGCAAAATGGCTGGTAAAATCAGTGCTTGGACGGACTGGCCTCTGTGGAGAAGGCTCATGAATTTTGGCATTGGGCATCTTCTGGTAATTGCCATGCAACATCAATGTACAGTGGATGGGGCATACAGAGCCTCAGGCAGCAGACATGCAGAACGTAGCTGTGATAAGGGATATATGTAACCCAATTCTGACCATTCCCATATATCCACCCGAACTTACCTCTACCTGTCCCATTGCGTTATATTAGACAGCCTTGCTGCTCAACGTGGCCATAATGGGCACAAAGGTTTTGCCGATGTTGCAAATTTGATGTCACCGCCTTTCAGTGATGAATAGCAGTTTTATTATACAGTGTATTATGTACAATTGGGTTAGTTTAACACGTAGGCTTTCGCGAATTGCCCGATGATGCTGGATGCAATTACCAGCGAAACGTCGTACTCAAATTGTAAATGTTGTGGTTTCACGCTTCAACACACCGGTGGGCTAAAGCAGTGAACTATTTGTCTTTTGTCAACGTGACACTTTTTTTACTGATTGGCCGTGTCGGGTGGTGGAGGGTTACGACACATTTATAAATAACGCGATCTAAACCCAAAAATCGTACAATTGGGTTGTTAACAGAAATGATCTCAATGATCGGATATACAGTCCTGTATATTTAATATTACGGATCAACATAAAAAAAACATGTATCCACGTAAACACCAAATCACCATCTACAAATATTTGTGTAAAATGTTTACTTTTGAGGGGTAATGCAATGGTTAAACCTTTGGCAATTCCCTGAACCACACGTCTGCACCTGTCCCTTCAATTGTTTCATTGAATGGAGAGGTGGCAGATAAAGAGGTCTCCTTTTCGATAGTCAGTGGACCAGACATGACTCTTGAATGTGTGGTGGTAAAATTGGGTATTAAAAGAATTCCTGACAATTATGGAGACGATTTATGCCTGTATGATTGATTCGTTTTTGAGGGTATTTGGTTATGATGGATTGAAACGGCATATGCCAGTGGAGAAAATAATTGAATTTGAGGCATAAAAAGTGAAAGAAAATAGTATTCCACTTTCTGTATCACAAATTCAATTGTAAATTTAAGCAATTTAATTTGTGAGAATTGTTCAACATTCCGGTGAGTTGAAACGTTGATAATTGGTACGTTAAACACTTGTACACGTGATAGATTCGTATTTTGATGATATCGGGTGGAGAAGGGTCTTATGGTGTAAGTTTGACCAGATTATTGGGTCACCTAACCAAAAAACCTATTACGCTTCACCATGTAGAGTATGTAGTACTTGTATGCATTCGTAATCGCAAGGAAGAAGCAATTTCTAGAGCAATCAGAATAATCTAGTAAACTTACATTAAATAGTTAAAATGCACTTATAAGTTGGTGCAGCCCATCATCACTTGCATGTGCAGTAAAAAAAAGTAGTTGAATATTTGCCAGATGTCAACTGTGCACGTGCTTTTAAGAGACTGGTTTCTGCCATATCTATGGATAAATTTACACAATTTTTGAACAACAGAGATGTATAAAACAACTAAATGCAATCATATCTGAAGAATATGCATATAAACAGGATATATACCTCATTGAGAAGACTAATGAACAATCTTCAATGGAGATTATCAACACCTATTGTTTTTTCAATATATGAAAACCTGGACATTTTGTTGCGTAGTTTATGGTAATTATAGGATTGGATATTTTGTGATGGTAGCAAACGTTTTACTGAAGGTATTAAGGAGTTTATTGGAGAATTGTTATAAGCAAGCAAAGGAAATATGTCATTAAATTGCATTTTCAACAAACATTTCAAAAATAAGGAAGAGCCCAGGGGCCAATTCCAAGGATATTGAGGCAGATACAGCATTTGTTTACTTTAAATTATGAGCAAAATATCTACCAAATTGGATTCCCAATGAAAATTTGGTGAGGATCAAGGCTCCTTTAACTACAGTGATAACGAACGCATTTCAAGGTTATTAAAACTGCAAACGCATATTTTTGATAATTTAAAATAGAGTTTATACTCTTCAAACAAAGCGTGACACTATAATAAAATGATTATATTCTATATTGTTTGGTGATTTACGTATTTTCTTATATACAACCTTTCCTTACGTAAAACAATGTAATAAGTGAGTTAATATTTCTTTGATTCATCTTTTTTTACTATAGTTTGTATTATTGGTTTGTGGCAGTATAAAAGTAGGTAGGAATTCCCACAAAACTGCAATGAAAGTCAACCTCATTATTTGTTTCAGGAGACAATCAGCTTATTGTTTGGTGTGGGAAGAATTGGGGGAAGGGAGGGAGGAGAGGGGTGGGGGAGGATAGGAGCGGAGAGGGGGAGAGGAGATGGGTGGTGGGTGAGAGGAGAAGGGTGGTGGGGGAGAGGGGTGGTGGGGGTAGAGAAGCGAGGTGGGGGAGGAGAGGGAGGAGGAGAGGAAAGGGGGTGAGGGGTGGTGGGGGAGAGGGGTGGTGGGGGGAGAGGGATGGTGGGGGAGAGGGGTGGTGGGGGAGAGGGGTGGTGGGGGGAGAGGGATGGTGGGGGGAGACGGGGGAGGAGAAGGGGGATTAAAGTGGTTGTGGGGGGAGAGGGATTGGGGGGGGTTTAAGCCTTTTTGAATCATTGGCCGGTCCCGTCCAAACCAGGGTGTTTAATAGCTTTAATAACACGGGCACGTACCGACAACATCTGGGGGAACCGGCAGTGTTTGTTTAGCGAGCCTGACTCGACTGATAATCCCCACAAGAGTGAAAATGGTCTAGACGAGGGCCTGTGGCAAAACCATTCATGAAATTAGGAGGAATCACCTTTTGCCACAATTTCTGAAAAGCGTCAAAAGCGAATTTATATAAATCAAACCGTATAGTGTCCTGCATTCATTTTAAATTGTACCAACAAAAGGTGCAGATATATGTCGATTGATTCATTTGGAAGGTAGACTAACCCATGAGACCTGGACATGTCCTTGTACAAGTGGCATTTTTCATAGAAATCATGAAGCAAGAAAAGACTCAAATTGTGTTTCTGGACATCTAAACTGCTGAGTACCCATGGTGCACCAAGATAAGCATTTGTTTGTGAATGCGTGCATCTGCATTAAATCTTGTAAAAAGGTAAATATGCATCTCTGCAATTGATTGCTCACGCCACTCGAGAGGGTTCTCTAAAGAGGCCCTCTTGGTACTTGGCCTAGTCTCCGACACTAGCCAGACATCTTGGAAGAGGTGGGAAAACCCTGACTTTACCACACTACATGCAACCAGCCGGGGTACCCATGTATGCTGCTGGGTAAACAGAGCTGGGGGATTACATAATTTGACCGTTGTTTCAATTGTCACGCCAGGAGATTCTACTGGGGATCACTTGGTTGCAAGTTCAGTGTGTTAACCATTACACCAAGGTAGCATCCCCCTGTATCCTTTAATACTTTAATTTTACATAATAGGCCTGTTGGAACTTTCACCACTGACTCAGGACTTCCGATCAGAAATGAGCACGACACCGTGTCTCAGTATTGGTGGCCCAATGCAAAGACCGAGCAAAGCTAAAAATGCAGCAATCAGCATTTTACAGTACTTAAGTCTTCAAGAACAGGCCAACTAAAAAGATCAGTTTCTTCTCTGTAATGTTTAGTCTGAAACAGGAACAGTTTTCTCTTGTGGAGATGTGAGGACAGCCTAATTAGCGTGCTAATTGCACGAGGGCAGTCTAGACATGTTTTATATGCTGGTATGCACATCGGTGCGAGAGTGTTGACCAGCTCTGGCTGTCAGTTGACGCTTTGTGCTGCTGCCAGAGCCAGGCATCTATCCGCCTTTCAACAAGACATGCTTCTGCGAATGCAGCCAGTATCCATGCTGACTTCACATCAACGGAGCTGGCTACAGCCGCGTGATTTGACAATGGTATTTGCATTAGCACATGACTACACATGTATGCAAAGTAACAGGGGAACTTCTGCTAAATGTTCTTTAAGAAAATATGGTCCTTAGTCCATCAATTATAACCATAAATAAGGTGTATAGCTTGAAACTTTTTTAAAGGAGGGCAGGAACTTATTGGTTCCAAGAAAAACCTTTGCTTTCTTTGACTGCTGTCAACATGAAAGATTAACAATACTAAAACCATTGGCTCTAAAAAGCCAAGCACATTCATTGGCTTAAAATCAGACATCTTACTATTTTGTTAAATCCCAAGCTCCCATCTTTAATACATTTCCAACATCATCTAAATAATCGTATTTATATATTCTGCACGATGTTAGCTCATTTTTAGTGCGGCTTGTGTTTTTTTCACAACCCATCACCTGTTGTCTCTTATTAAAGGGATGAGACTAACTTTTCGAAAACTCGTGGTGGTGCTAGTGTGGCAAAGGACGTGTCATGGCCGTGTTCTATGTGCAGATCATTCACTGTCAGAAATGCAGCTGTCCATGAATCCCATGAAAGACGTTTACATCTGTAAGTTACAAGGACTTTTTTTAAACGTTGCAAATCACAGCAGGAAAGCATCCATTTACTAAAAAAACACAATGGAACACGCTTTGGCAGATAACCAGTTTTTTTATTCCATCTTATTGATTTTTTTAAAAGAATGTAATAGAGAGATGCTGCATTTAAAGTGCATGCGACTACATATCTACGTCGCACATCTGCAATGGTTGGAGTTATTAAACCAACTAAACATTACGGGAAATTCCAATAAAGGCCTGCGAGTGAGTAAGTCATATAATTCGTATACGTTGTACACATCACCCAGATTTAGCCACAAGCATCACAAAGCACGGCAGTTGTATTTAATGTTGCCGTTTTGTGCAGACAGGCTCCAGCTGCAGAGCCGGCAGCGTTCATGTGGATGGCTCTTGCCAATAACATCTGGAAACAGCAGCATTTGTTTCATGGTCCAGACTATGATGAGCCTTCGAGAAGGTAAACCAGTCCAGAATTTCCATGTTTTAACAGTTTTCCTGGATAAGATTTGTCCAGAAGGCTAACGGACTGAAGGAATATTGTACGTGGAGAGACTGATGGAATTCTACTTGAATAGTAAATATATTTATATCTCTCATTATTGTTTATATATCCACATATAAAAAATAAGTGTATATAGAGTATACATATATGTTGATTTTAATATTTCGCGACTGTAGCAGTTCTACTGCTGGATTATTTTTTCCGCCCGTGGACGACCGCTTGTGTTGTTTTATTTTTCTACCTACGTGACTTTACCGAAAGAACCAAAGAGTATACATATATGATTTTAATTCAGCAATCTCTCGCAGTCGAGGTTTATTGTATCGCATCAAGAAGTTATATGTGGTTCCAAAGATGGCTAATAAGGCCGATCCAGGATTGACAGATCCGTGGAAGATGCCTGTGCGTGATTTTATATTATTGTGGAGATGTCGTTGCATGCCAGCTTCCAAACGCCACGATGGCGAGATATTAACTACCTCGCCTAGTATCCAGAAAGGTTGTGGGTTCGATCCCGACTCTGACGCCTATATATTTGGAGTTTTTTATATTCTACCCGTAGAATAGTTCTCCGGGTCCTCTGGTTTTTCCCTCCACATTTAGAAACATGCGTTTAGAGTATTTGGCTGCTATACATTTCAACACGATAAGCCACTTCGTTGCGTTAAAAATGAGCTATATAGCTCAATGGTCCTTACCTGGTAACAAAAAAAATAGTTTAGTGTGTTATTTGAAACGGTGCTTGACAGCACGGGACCACGATCCAATTTCAAGGAGACAGCCATTTGGAGACCTCGTTCCCATACAGCCTACATCCGCCTTTACAGCCGTTGAGATCCTGACATCTATTTCCGCCTACTTTGCCTTTGAGGACTTGTGGACCCATCGCCGAGGGCTGGGCAAGATTATTATAATGGTGGCCTGTACTCGCCATGTCCCAACACCATCACGTGATGTATGCGGCTCTTTAAGAGTAGCATAATTGTCATCTACTGTCTCCATGGCATCGTGGTGATTCTGCCACTACTTGGTCCTCAGCTGCTTATTCATCAGTCACCCCTTGCTTATTCTACCCACAACCGTCAGTGAAGGTCATTCCACTGTTTGCCAGCGGTTGATGCGCTGGGTAGCAGAACAGCTCTGCCCTCCGACATTAATACAGGGTGTTTAAAAATGTTTTTTTAACACTGCTGAGAATTTGCAACAATACCACAAGAAATGTGCTTCCGGGCTCTGGAGAACACCTGGAAAATATTCCAGGCATGCGTTGACAATAATGGCGAACAAGTGGAGACCCTTTTACTTTTTGAAGCTATCAACATACGTTTGTTATCATGTTACAGTGTATTATCCGTTCTTTTTCCATTCAAAAACGATATCTCCAGGAAATGTAAAAAAAATTGAAGCCACCTGTATATCTAATTATATTTATCAGTTCCATGTGACAGTCATGAGGTGGATGTTGGCGTATGAAGGCACAGGCAGGCTGAGCAGAGCGGCGACAAGACGTTCAGTAGGCCCTGTTTCTCTAGTGAAGTTTGATTGCTTTTTCAAATCCGCAAACGATGAGATTCAGTGGAGGCTGGAAAACGAATAGTGTACGAAACAGCTCTATGGTTTGCAGAGGCAGCATCGCCATTGGCGACTGTACTGATGAGTCATAACGAGGATGAAGCCAGTCTACAATTGTTTTTTCGTCTAACTGCTGCTTGATTGTTCACCACATTTGCTCCATTTACTGATGGCGATTCAAGACAAGATAACCACAATGCAGTTCTTCGTGAACTGGTGGTTTTGTAAATGCTTAAGGGCAAGAGCTGTTTGTACGCACGCGTTTGTGTTTTGTTAATAGGTTTTGATTCATCTTCTGTGTATATTCTCCTATTAAATATATATTGAGAGGCATCTGACTCGGACAACTTTTGTAAACATTGCTCTCAAATTGGTAAGCTGGCAAGAAAATGATGTTGAGACGTTGGGTCTTACTCGCACGTTGCGTCACTCGTGACGAGACTGCAGTTGGTGGGGTGAGGACAAGTTCAGAACCAGAATATTTAGTTATATTGCAGGAGGAATCCGATGAGCTATAGAGCTCTTTTCACAGATTTCCAATAGGGGTGGGTCATAACGATACAATAAATGTTACATCAAACAATATAAAATCACGATAGGAGTACAAAGTATAGTAAAGACTCAACAAAAACCTATTTTTATTTTACCAGGTAAACCCCACTGAGCTCATCTTCTTAGTTTTTTTCGGTAAAGTCACGTAGGTAAAACATCAAAATGAATGAAAATAAAATAAAATCAAAAATCACGACGTTTCGGAGGCAACACAAGTCTCCGTCATCAGGTGGGACCGTCACAGCCAGATTAGCTGCATCAAGTGAGGCAATGATTCAAGATGTAATCCCTTAAAAGCGAGTTGAGGGGGGGAGGAGAGGGAGGGGGGAGCTCATCAGACTATGGTAGCCAATGAATGGAACGTATCGGGAGGGAGGGGGGCGAGGCCAAAAGGGTGGGCGACGGCGTGCAAGCGATTGTGCGCAAGCGGCTAATTACTGCACACGCCAACACAATGGAGCGATTATGCGCAAGCGGCCAACTGCCGCACACGCCAACACAATGGGCAGAGAGGGGGAGGGAAGCTCTAATACACATGATAGACAAAAGAACGAAAATGCCCATGTTAATACCAATGCTGGCTGAACAATGAAGAGAGTACTGTTAAAAAATAACTGTGGATGTTAACACTCGGTAAAGTAAAGTAAAATAGTGCCTGTCAGATAAGAGCTATCAGCTTATTTTTCAGAAGCAACCTGGCCACAAATGATAGCTCAGCGAAGTGGCTTATCACGTGGCTATCAAAGCAGCCAAATACTCTAAATAATGTGTACACATGTTTCTAAATGCAGAGGGAAAACCCAGAACCCAGTGAAAAATTCCACGTGACCACGGCCAGAGAAACACGCAAACTCCAAATGCACAGCAGGCGTCAGGGTCGGGATCAAACTCCTGACCTCCTGCATACCAGGCAAGGAAGATAACATCACGCCACTGTGTCAGATTGCGTCTTCCACCATGTGGCCAAAGGGGTTTCCAGAGTTGATAAGCATAATTAACAAAGAAAAGAGGAGGACATACTCTGCATGATGATCTGAAAAAAGAAAAATGGCTGAGACTAGACTTACACATTTAAGAATAGACTCAACGCAATTGTTAATAACTCTGTCGCCATTAAGGAAAAAAATATGTAATAGGTGATGTTTCAAGCAACGACTCTTCTGAAAAGCACATACTAATTAAGGATTGAGGCAGAAGAGAGTGGGAGTCTGACGAGGGAGCAGCCGTACAGGGTGATGACATCAATGGAAGTTCACCTAATTGAATCATTCAAACATTCTTGACAGTTAATGCTACTGGAATCCAATACGAACCTTCTAATATGCTGTAATTAAAATGTGTTTTCCCCCCATTATTTGAAGTGATGTATACATTTCCGTGCATTGTGATGAAGATTTATTCCTGACACTTTAAACCTTAACCAGGCGTAACAGCCATTGTGCGGATGTGGATGAGGCTGGATATATTTTCATTCTAATCAGACGCCACCCCTGGTGTACAACATATTACCAACGTCAGCAGTAACTCATATACTTTCTAAAAATGAAACTAAATACGATCTAGATTTTAATTCCTGGAACAGACGTTTTGAAAAACTTTAAAATGGAAAAAAATGTTTCAGTAACTTTGATTATCCATGAGTCATTGTCCCTAGATATTTAGTTAATGCAACATGTCGAATAAGCTTAATAACAAAGCAATGCTTATATGCACACATGTATATGATTATGTAAACAGACAAGAAAACACTACAGAAGGATCTAAATGTGTATATTAGTGGTTCTATGCACATAGGGGAAGCTGTTATGAGAGTGGTCATTTGTGCTGCCCTGAAATGCAGATGAGTAGAGGGTTCCAGATTTGAAGCTTTCGTGACTGCAAGGATTCATACACAGTTATTTTGCTGTGCCTTTTTTACATCTGATGAAGGAAGCTTGTGTTGCCTCCGAAACGTCGTGATTTAATTGATTTATTTTCATTTATTTTTATCATTATTTTTTACCTACGTGACTTTACCGACAAAACCTAAGCGTGTATAGAGGGTTCCATTTCTAACCTCCGATTAACACGGTTAGCTACGTACGGTGCGATAGAAGTTCAACATACATACACAACCATACGAACCAGCAACAAGTGGTATGTTTCAAACGACGCGATTTACAGATTTGAGAAAGTGGTATGCGAAGATATTTAAGGGACAGTTGCGGTGGTTCAGGCACCTTGTAAGTATGCCCCCCAATAGACTCCGCCTGGAACTCCACCGGGCAGCAGCACGTCCCACTGGGCGAAGACCCCGGGGCCAGCCCAGGACACGCTGCTGGCGGGACTGTATCGCTCAGCTGGCTTGGGAATGCCTGAGAATTGCCCATGAAGAGCTAGAGTCTGTGTATAGTAGTGTATAGTAGTGTATAGTGTAGTAATGTATAGTAGTGTACAGTACAATAGTGTGTAGTGTATAGTAATGCAGAGCTAGGGTCTGTGTATAGTAGTGTCGTGTAAGTAATATATAGTGTAGTAGTGTTTTAGTGCAGTCGTGCTGGAGTATGTCGCCAGGGAAAGGGAGGTCTGGACCGCCCTACTCAACATGATGCTGCAGTGACCCTCACCAGGACAAGCAGGCTGATAAAACGAACTAACTAGGTTCACCTAGCTTAACAACACAGATGTACCTGGTGCAGTTGCTTGGCATATCACCCCCTTAGGAGAGCCAAAATGTGACTGGGATGCAAAGCCAACCACACCACCCTCTCGTGTGCCATGCCGGTTGTAATTCATGATCAGCAATAATCAATCCACTGCTAGATGGAGGCCTCCCCAATCACTCACCACCTATTTTAGGGCCTGCGATGTAAAAATGCACATAGCACCTGCAAATGTAATTCCTCCATATGCATAATGGACAACCCCAGTGGTCTTTTGAAGCGTGCAACCATTCACTTATCCACAGACATTGGATGAAGTACCATGATTTGGAGTCACAGTTTGATTTAAAAATGAATTAATCTCATTATGGAGCGTGTTGGGGCCTACTGAGTACAGGATTTACGTGAACCAGTCGCATGCAAATTAAACAAATGGAAAATCGAGTCTTGCTTGCACCACTTGATGAATGTATCGTGAGTGTAACGATTAATATTCATTATTACATTTTGTAAACGTTACATGTATAACATTAATGTATGTTAAACCTTGGGATAAGCAGCAAAGAAATTGAAAAAAATTGAGAAGCAATTGGTTAAGTATACGTGTGCACATATACACAAAATATTCCCCCATATAGTCATACTGATTGTGAAGGCAAGTTCTGATAGTGACCACCTCTTAAGGCTAACACAGTGTATGAGTGGGTGGTGTGACCTAAATTATAGAAGAGCCACCTTTGTCTCCCCCATGTTGATGATTACACACCACACCAAAAACTCATGAGGTTGAAGATAGGTTGAGGGCATGGCAAGGATGTGTTCAGATATCGCTTTCTCGCAGTGTTATCCATATCCAGGAGTGAAACTCAATGCTGGATTCGAATCTCAGTTTCACAAGCCACTGAAAAAAATACAAAGCTCCCCCGTGTAGCACTAACAGGCTGTTTGGGCAGTGCTGTTAGCGAGCACCTATTAAGGCTGAAACGGCACACGAGGGTGGCAAGCACCACGCCCAGACGCCCTTGTCCCCGAGTAGCGATGCTTATATATCGATCCAGGTACTCATTTGAAGCTGAGTTGAGATAATCGTCACTGGTGGTGGCCATGAGCGCGAATCGAACTCGGCTCGCCGGGCTCGTAGCGCAGTGTACAAATCACTGTGCCACCGCTTCCACACACGCAAATGTCAGCATTAAAAACATCTCAATGCAACAACTGACTGGCTGCTGGCCAGTGTTACCATCAAAACCGAATCGTCCCTATTGCCACGCAAAATCCAGTCGTGTCTTAAACGAGCTTTGTTACCAGACTTTCCTAATATTTTCTCGTGAATCTACGGACAATTATTAAACTCAATTGTTGGCATCTCTCCCGACGCTTCTTTCCGAAGAGAGTGCATGCATTTTTCTTAGGTTTTTTCGGTAAAGTCACGTAGGTAAATAATTAAAATTAATAAAAGTAAAATAAAATCAAAATCACGTTTCGGAGGCAACACAAGCTTCCGTCTTCTTGTGGAACCGTCACAGCACGATTGCTGTATCATCAAAGGTTTGTACACGAAGCCATCCAAATATACAAACACAGACATAATTTCAACCGTGATGATGGGTACAAACTTAGTAATCATTGGAAAGATGTTATTAACCATGCAAAAAAGATTTAACTACACATATTTGGGCCATCTTATTTGACAGGCACTATTCTTCAGTTACCGTATAGTTTCTGATTTTTTCACACACTGATTTTTCTGCTTTAAGTTTTACCACATATTTGACAAATCTAGAAATAATCCCAGCAACGTAGCAAAGTGCTGTTTCATCTACATAACAAAGGCTCAGTCCCATTTACAGCAGCCGCACCTTTACAGCAGCCGCACCTTAACAACTCTTGGAACCTCCCAGTTCAACCAGTCTACACAACAAAGGCTCATTCCTAGCAGCGGCTTTAGCCGCGCCAACTTCACAATAATAATAATATCCAGGGGCCTGCCTTGGCTCCTCCCACTCTCAACCAGTATATATACAAGGACGGTTTTCTTGGAATTTCTCTTACTTGATACATCAATCGTGCTGTGACGGTTCCACCTGAAGACGGAAGCTTGTGTTGCCTCCGAAACGTCGTGGTTTTTATTTTATTTTACTTTTATTAATTTTAATTTTAATGTTTTACCTACGTGACTTTACCGAAAAAACCTAAGAATATGAATCCTTGCAGTCACGAAAGCTTCAAATCTAGAAGTGCATGCATTGTCTCAAATAGGAGAGAACCCTTTTTTTAAGGGGATCGCCAACACGAGCGCTGATGCGATCCCTGCCGCTGATCCCCTTTTGAAGTTTTCCGCTGCGGCGTAAACACGAAAAAAAAACTATTCCCCCCCCCCCATGGTTTGTACAGCTGTTTGAGCTACAGCACGTTCGCTGAAGTCTGGTTTAACACGCCCTCCCCCCAAAACCACAGCTTATATATATGTCCTCCGCACTGGTGAACCGACTTCTTTTCAAAATAAATTCAATTGACTAAGGGTTACGGATGGAGATCCCGGTGGTGTGGCTGGGATTACGCGGGAAGGAGACGGTTAAATGGATGCGTTATCGTCCGTTTCCATTTGTGGTGTGTGCGTAGGCACATGGCGACACTGTGGGCGCAAACGAACCCCCTAGGTTACCCGTCCATCACGCTGTTGGAGAATACTTGGAGACAGCATGGAACTCTGGTGAACTTCCAATTATCGTGTGCCAGTATGATATGCTCATGATGAATACTCGTGGGTGGGTGTTCTTGTCAACAAAAAAAGTACAACTTTCTTCTCACTTGTGTGGTTAGGGGCCGTCCATAAATGACGTCACGCGATTTTGGACGATTCCCCCCCCCCCCTCGTCACACATCGTCACAAATGTCTGAACCCCCCCCCCCCCAGGTGCGTGATGTTATTTATTGTCGGCCCCTTAACATTATTCAATGCCATTGATTGCCATAGGCATGTAATGTTCCAACTACTTGCTGATTAATATAGACTTCATGCATCAAATACTCAATGTAAAAAAAAATATTTACCGCCCATACATTGAGTATTTGTCAATTAAACATTTAGGCTGATAGAATAACTGTGTGGGGGCCGACGTCCACCCCTTGCTGGGCAGGTGGGGTGCGACATCTGCCCCTTCCACTCCCTTCTCCACTCCCTCCTCCACCACGCCGATCGGCCCGCGCCAGGCCCCCGCCACCCGGGTGATCTCCCCGCGTTAGCGCCCCCTGTGAGGGACATCGCTAGATCGCTGGCTCATCGCAGTGCGGGATTATTCCACACCCGCACACACACCAACGCGAATGCTACAGCGGCGGCGAGCATGCGCGTGTGCCCCTGCCAGCAATCAGATTGTAAAATGCGCACGCCCCACAGTTAACACTACGGCGGCGGCGGGAACATGCGCGAAAAACTCTCCAGTGTGCGATTTGTGGTCAACCAGAACGGGACCATACAATGTATAACGACGCAATGTCCGATCCACAAATACAAAGGAGACATCAGTGATACATTTTGCTGCTCCTGGCGTGGTTATCTGGGCTTGACCACCTGGATGCGAAATTGTAGTCGTTGCTCTGCATCTACATTAGCTATACGAAAGAAGAAGAGGCCATTGGTGGTGGTGATAATGAATTGAATGCCACCACTGGTGGTGGTAACGGTGGAAGAGGTGGTTTTTGTGACGTTGGTGGAGGTGGTGAAGGTGATGGTCATAATAATGATTTCAACGTATTGTTCTCAAAGAGAGATATCGACTGGGAGGCTTTGAGAAAGAAACTACAGATTATATGGCTTGCCAAAGATACATAAAGAAGATACACCCCTTCGTCCCATTGTCTCCACTATCAACTCCCCCACCTACAAACTGGCTCGTTTTTGTCTGAAATCCTGCGGCCTTTCAGTGGAAAAACCACATCTGCGGTACTAAACTCTACTGACCTGGTATCGACAATCAAGGGAATTTCCCTGTCCCCAGACGACCTGCTTGTCAGTTTTGATGTGGTTTCCTTATTCACCAAAGTTCCTGTACCTGACACCATCGCAATCATTAAAGACTTGGTTCATCAAGGACTGAATACTGAGGTACCCCTCCTGGTGAGACACTGCTTAACCAATACATACTTCACCTGGAATGGAACTTTCTACAAACAAACTGAGGGCACCCCAATGGGCTCCCCCCTATCTCCGGTTGTAGCCAACGTTTTCATGGAGAAATTTGAGACTGACGCCATCCAGACTGCCACTCTACGCCCAATCTTATGGAAGAGGTACGTAGATGGCACTTTTGTCATCTGGCCACATGGCCGGCCTGCTCTAGACCAATTCTTCGACCAAATCAATTCCATACACCCAGCCATCAGATTCACCATGGAAGTCGAAAAAGATGGCAAGCTACCCTTTTTGGATGTCCTAATTAAAAGGAGACTTGATGGTTCAATGAGCCACTCTGTCTACAGGAAAGCCACCCATACGGATGCTTACCTAAAACCGGATTCCCACCACCATCCATCCCAGAAGAATTCCCTCATCAAGACTCTACACCATAGAGCCCAATGCATCTCCAACCAAGGAACACATTGCCAGTGAACTCAAGCACGTACGCCAAGCTCTTAAGGCTAATGGTTACTCCGACTACACAATCCGCAAAGCCATCACTCCAACCATTAAGAAGGATCCTGTTGAGGAGCCTTTCAAAACCATCACCTTACCCTACATTGCTAGGGTTACAAAAAAGATCTCCAAAATCCTGATTAAACACAAGATCCAGGTCCAATTCAACACAGTACATAAAATCCGTGATCTGGTCCCGTCTGTAAAAGATGTGGTTCCAGACATACAGTACCCTGGCGTCTACAAACTAAGTTGCCTCTGTGGTAGCAGTTACATTGGAGAAACCAAACGACATGTATCGGACCGCATCCGTGAACATAAAGCAGACCTGAAACACGGTAGGACAAACACCTCAGCCGTGACAGATCACTGTTACAATTCAGTGGGCTCACATGCAAGCCATCTGGCTATTATGAGAGATTTGTTCATGAGGCGATCCACATATACAAACACAGAGACAATTTCAACCGAGAAGATGGATTCTGGCTCAGCAATCATTGGAAGGACATAATAAACCATTTCGGATCTTAACTGATTGTGTTCACGTTTACGGTGACTTTCAGACCGCAGTCCACTCACTGGCATTGACTATATATCTTTTATTCGCCGCAAGGAATGGATTCTTTGCTCTGCTGCAAGTCTCCTACTACCACTCTCCCATTGACATATTTCGTTGCTTCCTCTTAGTACCTTTCACGCGACGGTCAATGGTATAGTGTATAGCAGATTGTATAATAATAAATAGTATAAATCTTCTTGGTTCTTTCGGTAAAGTCACGTAGAAGGGAAGTAATAAAATAATAAAAATAAAACATAATAAAACAATTCTCACGACGTTTCGGCCACAACGCAAGCAGCCGTCCTCAGGCGAAGAATGAGAACATTATCAAGCTAGGAGCTTATATAGGTGTAGCGAGGAGGAGCGCCTTAACAAAAGAATGTGCATATGAAGAGGAATTTAGCATACCAATGGGCAATGAGTAGGAGGTGGGCGGAGGGGTTTCAAAGTCCCATTATGCCCATGCATTATGCAGGATCAACAGCACCACGGGGGGGCGCAAGGAACAGCGTTAATAAAGGAAAGGAATGTTAATGATATGTAGCTGCATTTACCAAACAACCACGTAGAAAACCAAAGTAAAAACTACATAAAAAACTAAAATATAAACTGATACTTACTATACTCTACAATAAGCTGAATTACTAACAACAAATAATAAATTACAATTGTACGTCGTAAGAAGTATATAATATACTTCTATTTAAACTTTATTCTCTTAGCATATACAGTACTATATACTGCCATAGATAAACCCAACATTAAATTATATACTGTATTGCTGTAAACCACCCTATACTTTATACATTTTAATATAACACTATGTATTATTCAACTCACCCTAATGTGTATCGAAATGGTTTATTACGTCCTTCCAATGATTGCTAAGCCTGAATCCATCTTCTCGGTTAAAATTGTCTCTGTGTTTGTATATGTGGATCGCCTCATGAACGAATCTCTCATGATAGCCAGATGGCTTGCAGAGAACCTCCGTCTTGGAGAAGTCAATGTCATGTGAGCCCACTGAGTTGTAACAGTGGTCTGCCACGGCTGAGGTGTTTGTCCTACCGTGTTTTAGATCAGCTTTATGTTCACGAATGCGGTCTGAGACGTGTCGTTTGGTTTCCCCAATGTAACTGCTACCACAGAGGCAACTTAGTTTGTAGACGCCAGGGTACTGTATGTCTGGAATCACATCTTTTACAGACGGTACCAGATCACGGATTTTATGTACTGTGTTGAATCGGACCTGGATCTTGTGTTTAATCAGGATTTTGGAGATCTTTTTTGTGACCCCAGCAATGTAGGGTAAGGTGATGGTCTTGAAAGGCTCCTCAACAGGATCTTTCTTGATGGTTGGAGTGATGGCTTTGCGGATTGTGTAGTCGGAGTAACCATTAGCCTTAAGAGCTTGGCGTACGTGTTTGAGTTCACTGGAAATGTGTTCATGGTCGGAGATGCATTGGGCTCTATGATATAGAGTCTTGATGAGGGAATTCTTCTGGGATGGATGGTGGTGGGAATCCGGTTTTAGATAAGCATCCGTGTGGGTGGCTTTCCTGTAGACAGAGTGGCTCATTGAACCATCAGGTCTCCTTTTGATTAGGACATCCAAAAAGGGTAGCTTGCCATCATTTTCGACTTCCATGGTGAATCTGATGGCTGGGTGTATGGAATTGATGTGGCCGAGAAATTGGTCTAGAGCAGGCCGGCCATGTGGCCAGATGACAAAAGTGTCGTCTACGTACCTCTTCCATAAGGTCGGGCGTAGAGTGGCAGTCTGGATGGCGTCCGTCTCAAATTTCTCCATGAAGATGTTGGCTACAACCGGAGATAGGGGGGAGCCCATTGGGGTGCCCTCAATTTGCTTGTAGAAGGTTCCATTCCAGGTGAAGTATGTATTGGTTAAGCAGTGTCTCACCAGGGGGGGTACCCCAGCATTTAGTCCTTGATGAACCAAGTCTTCAATGATTGCGATGGTGTCAGGCACAGGCACCTTGGTGAACAAGGAAACCACATCAAAACTGACAAGCAGGTCGTCTGGGGACAGGGCAATCCCCTTGATTGTCGATACCAGGTCAGTAGAGTTTAGTACTGCAGAGGTGGTTTTTCCAGTGAAAGGCCGTAGGATTTCGGACAAAAAACGAGCCAGTTTGTAAGTGGGGGAGTTGATAGTAGAGACAATGGGACGAAGAGGTGTATCTTCTTTATGTATCTTTGGCAAGCCGTACAATCTTGGTGGCCTGGCTGCAGAAGGTTTCAACGAGAACTGTTTGGTCTGATCAATTAATGCGGTTGAAGCAGAAATGATGTTGTTGGTTTTGGAGACAAGGCTGTTGGTGGGGTCTCTTTTTATTTTTGTATAGCTGCCATCGTTGAGTAGTTCTTGAATTTTGTTGTTGTATTCTATTTTGTCCATGATGACAGTGGCATTGCCTTTGTCGGCTGAGAGGATGACAATGTCATCCCTCTTTTTTAATTGAGCTAATTCAAAACGCTCATCTTTGCTGATGTTGCTAGCTGGCATCTTAGCGTTTTTGAGGGTTACAGAGATTTCAGATCTTGCTACGTCTGCAGCGATGTGACTCAAGCCCTTGAGAGCTACATCTACTCCAGCAATTATATCATTAACTGGTATGTGTCTAGGTGTGACTGCAAAGTTTAGTCCTTTAGCTAAAACGGATTTCAAACCTTCAGAAATAGGACTGTTACTGCGATTAATTACGACTTTGTTAACATCTAGCTTTTCAATGTGTGGGTCCGGTTTCTTGTTTGAGAGGCGGTTGAATTTGGAAATCAAGTTGTCCTTACATTTAGTCGACATAGCGGCAGCTGAAGAGGCAGTCATTTTTTCCACGTGTTCCCAATCCGATGTGGACATTGTTGCACTCAAAGATAAGTGTGATTTGTAGAGTGTCTTGTCTAACTGATCTAGTTCGGTGCGCGTAAGTCTGATTTTCTCTGAGATAAGAGCTAAGCTAGTTCTAGACAGAATTCGTTTCGCATTAGAAGAAGTTACAGCAGCAGATGTTAGTGTAAATGCGTTTGGTATTACCTTAGAGTCGCGGCATCTCTTCAGAAAGGTGAGAGACTCGATTAGCTGAGCCTTCTTATCCCGGAGCTTGTTGAAGGATCTCAAAGTTATGTAGAAACCCTCCCCGTAGAGGCGGTTAAATTTCGATTTAAAGCTTTCGTGACTGCAGGGATTCATCTTCTTGGTTCTTTCGGTAAAGTCACGTAGAAGGGAAGTAATAAAATAATAAAAATAAAACATAATAAAACAATTCTCACGACGTTTCGGCCACAACGCAAGCAGCCGTCCTCAGGCGAAGAATGAGAACATTATCAAGCTAGGAGCTTATATAGGTGTAGCGAGGAGGAGCGCCTTAACAAAAGAATGTGCATATGAAGAGGAATTTAGCATACCAATGGGCAATGAGTAGGAGGTGGGCGGAGGGGTTTCAAAGTCCCATTATGCCCATGCATTATGCAGGATCAACAGCACCACGGGGGGGCGCAAGGAACAGCGTTAATAAAGGAAAGGAATGTTAATGATATGTAGCTGCATTTACCAAACAACCACGTAGAAAACCAAAGTAAAAACTACATAAAAAACTAAAATATAAACTGATACTTACTATACTCTACAATAAGCTGAATTACTAACAACAAATAATAAATTACAATTGTACGTCGTAAGAAGTATATAATATACTTCTATTTAAACTTTATTCTCTTAGCATATACAGTACTATATACTGCCATAGATAAACCCAACATTAAATTATATACTGTATTGCTGTAAACCACCCTATACTTTATACATTTTAATATAACACTATGTATTATTCAACTCACCCTAATGTGTATCGAAATGGTTTATTACGTCCTTCCAATGATTGCTAAGCCTGAATCCATCTTCTCGGTTAAAATTGTCTCTGTGTTTGTATATGTGGATCGCCTCATGAACGAATCTCTCATGATAGCCAGATGGCTTGCAGAGAACCTCCGTCTTGGAGAAGTCAATGTCATGTGAGCCCACTGAGTTGTAACAGTGGTCTGCCACGGCTGAGGTGTTTGTCCTACCGTGTTTTAGATCAGCTTTATGTTCACGAATGCGGTCTGAGACGTGTCGTTTGGTTTCCCCAATGTAACTGCTACCACAGAGGCAACTTAGTTTGTAGACGCCAGGGTACTGTATGTCTGGAATCACATCTTTTACAGACGGTACCAGATCACGGATTTTATGTACTGTGTTGAATCGGACCTGGATCTTGTGTTTAATCAGGATTTTGGAGATCTTTTTTGTGACCCCAGCAATGTAGGGTAAGGTGATGGTCTTGAAAGGCTCCTCAACAGGATCTTTCTTGATGGTTGGAGTGATGGCTTTGCGGATTGTGTAGTCGGAGTAACCATTAGCCTTAAGAGCTTGGCGTACGTGTTTGAGTTCACTGGAAATGTGTTCATGGTCGGAGATGCATTGGGCTCTATGATATAGAGTCTTGATGAGGGAATTCTTCTGGGATGGATGGTGGTGGGAATCCGGTTTTAGATAAGCATCCGTGTGGGTGGCTTTCCTGTAGACAGAGTGGCTCATTGAACCATCAGGTCTCCTTTTGATTAGGACATCCAAAAAGGGTAGCTTGCCATCATTTTCGACTTCCATGGTGAATCTGATGGCTGGGTGTATGGAATTGATGTGGCCGAGAAATTGGTCTAGAGCAGGCCGGCCATGTGGCCAGATGACAAAAGTGTCGTCTACGTACCTCTTCCATAAGGTCGGGCGTAGAGTGGCAGTCTGGATGGCGTCCGTCTCAAATTTCTCCATGAAGATGTTGGCTACAACCGGAGATAGGGGGGAGCCCATTGGGGTGCCCTCAATTTGCTTGTAGAAGGTTCCATTCCAGGTGAAGTATGTATTGGTTAAGCAGTGTCTCACCAGGGGGGGTACCCCAGCATTTAGTTCTTGATGAACCAAGTCTTCAATGATTGCGATGATGTCAGGCACAGGCACCTTGGTGAACAAGGAAACCACATCAAAACTGACAAGCAGGTCGTCTGGGGACAGGGCAATCCCCTTGATTGTCGATACCAGGTCAGTAGAGTTTAGTACTGCAGAGGTGGTTTTTCCAGTGAAAGGCCGTAGGATTTCGGACAAAAAACGAGCCAGTTTGTAAGTGGGGGAGTTGATAGTAGAGACAATGGGACGAAGAGGTGTATCTTCTTTATGTATCTTTGGCAAGCCGTACAATCTTGGTGGCCTGGCTGCAGAAGGTTTCAACGAGAACTGTTTGGTCTGATCAATTAATGCGGTTGAAGCAGAAATGATGTTGTTGGTTTTGGAGACAAGGCTGTTGGTGGGGTCTCTTTTTATTTTTGTATAGCTGCCATCGTTGAGTAGTTCTTGAATTTTGTTGTTGTATTCTATTTTGTCCATGATGACAGTGGCATTGCCTTTGTCGGCTGAGAGGATGACAATGTCATCCCTCTTTTTTAATTGAGCTAATTCAAAACGCTCATCTTTGCTGATGTTGCTAGCTGGCATCTTAGCGTTTTTGAGGGTTACAGAGATTTCAGATCTTGCTACGTCTGCAGCGATGTGACTCAAGCCCTTGAGAGCTACATCTACTCCAGCAATTATATCATTAACTGGTATGTGTCTAGGTGTGACTGCAAAGTTTAGTCCTTTAGCTAAAACGGATTTCAAACCTTCAGAAATAGGACTGTTACTGCGATTAATTACGACTTTGTTAACATCTAGCTTTTCAATGTGTGGGTCCGGTTTCTTGTTTGAGAGGCGGTTGAATTTGGAAATCAAGTTGTCCTTACATTTAGTCGACATAGCGGCAGCTGAAGAGGCAGTCATTTTTTCCACGTGTTCCCAATCCGATGTGGACATTGTTGCACTCAAAGATAAGTGTGATTTGTAGAGTGTCTTGTCTAACTGATCTAGTTCGGTGCGCGTAAGTCTGATTTTCTCTGAGATAAGAGCTAAGCTAGTTCTAGACAGAATTCGTTTCGCATTAGAAGAAGTTACAGCAGCAGATGTTAGTGTAAATGCGTTTGGTATTACCTTAGAGTCGCGGCATCTCTTCAGAAAGGTGAGAGACTCGATTAGCTGAGCCTTCTTATCCCGGAGCTTGTTGAAGGATCTCAAAGTTATGTGGAAACCCTCCCCGTAGAGGCGGTTAAATTTCGATTTAAAGCTTTCGTGACTGCAGGGATTCATCTTCTTGGTTCTTTCGGTAAAGTCACGTAGAAGGGAAGTAATAAAATAATAAAAATAAAACATAATAAAACAATTCTCACGACGTTTCGGCCACAACGCAAGCAGCCGTCCTCAGGCGAAGAATGAGAACATTATCAAGCTAGGAGCTTATATAGGTGTAGCGAGGAGGAGCGCCTTAACAAAAGAATGTGCATATGAAGAGGAATTTAGCATACCAATGGGCAATGAGTAGGAGGTGGGCGGAGGGGTTTCAAAGTCCCATTATGCCCATGCATTATGCAGGATCAACAGCACCACGGGGGGGCGCAAGGAACAGCGTTAATAAAGGAAAGGAATGTTAATGATATGTAGCTGCATTTACCAAACAACCACGTAGAAAACCAAAGTAAAAACTACATAAAAAACTAAAATATAAACTGATACTTACTATACTCTACAATAAGCTGAATTACTAACAACAAATAATAAATTACAATTGTACGTCGTAAGAAGTATATAATATACTTCTATTTAAACTTTATTCTCTTAGCATATACAGTACTATATACTGCCATAGATAAACCCAACATTAAATTATATACTGTATTGCTGTAAACCACCCTATACTTTATACATTTTAATATAACACTATGTATTATTCAACTCACCCTAATGTGTATCGAAATGGTTTATTACGTCCTTCCAATGATTGCTAAGCCTGAATCCATCTTCTCGGTTAAAATTGTCTCTGTGTTTGTATATGTGGATCGCCTCATGAACGAATCTCTCATGATAGCCAGATGGCTTGCAGAGAACCTCCGTCTTGGAGAAGTCAATGTCATGTGAGCCCACTGAGTTGTAACAGTGGTCTGCCACGGCTGAGGTGTTTGTCCTACCGTGTTTTAGATCAGCTTTATGTTCACGAATGCGGTCTGAGACGTGTCGTTTGGTTTCCCCAATGTAACTGCTACCACAGAGGCAACTTAGTTTGTAGACGCCAGGGTACTGTATGTCTGGAATCACATCTTTTACAGACGGTACCAGATCACGGATTTTATGTACTGTGTTGAATCGGACCTGGATCTTGTGTTTAATCAGGATTTTGGAGATCTTTTTTGTGACCCCAGCAATGTAGGGTAAGGTGATGGTCTTGAAAGGCTCCTCAACAGGATCTTTCTTGATGGTTGGAGTGATGGCTTTGCGGATTGTGTAGTCGGAGTAACCATTAGCCTTAAGAGCTTGGCGTACGTGTTTGAGTTCACTGGAAATGTGTTCATGGTCGGAGATGCATTGGGCTCTATGATATAGAGTCTTGATGAGGGAATTCTTCTGGGATGGATGGTGGTGGGAATCCGGTTTTAGATAAGCATCCGTGTGGGTGGCTTTCCTGTAGACAGAGTGGCTCATTGAACCATCAGGTCTCCTTTTGATTAGGACATCCAAAAAGGGTAGCTTGCCATCATTTTCGACTTCCATGGTGAATCTGATGGCTGGGTGTATGGAATTGATGTGGCCGAGAAATTGGTCTAGAGCAGGCCGGCCATGTGGCCAGATGACAAAAGTGTCGTCTACGTACCTCTTCCATAAGGTCGGGCGTAGAGTGGCAGTCTGGATGGCGTCCGTCTCAAATTTCTCCATGAAGATGTTGGCTACAACCGGAGATAGGGGGGAGCCCATTGGGGTGCCCTCAATTTGCTTGTAGAAGGTTCCATTCCAGGTGAAGTATGTATTGGTTAAGCAGTGTCTCACCAGGGGGGGTACCCCAGCATTTAGTTCTTGATGAACCAAGTCTTCAATGATAAATGCGTAATGTTTAATATAATGTATAAGGTAATATATAGTATCGTAATTGTATAGTGAATATATAGCAGTGTGGTATACAGTAGGGTGGGTAGAATAATACATCGTGTAATATTACAATGTATAGCAATACAGTATATAATTTAATGTTGGGTTTGTCTATGGCAGTATATAGTACGGGGTAGACCCGTGTGATGTAAGAGAAAAAAGTTTAGCTGGAGGCATATTATATTTTTTGCGACATAGAATTGTAATGTATTACTTAGTGTTAGTAGCTCAGCTTATTGGATAGTATATTTAGTATATTGATGATACTGATGTAGTTTATATTTTAGTTTTTTACGTGGTGGTTTAGCTGCTGCAGCTCCATACTATTAACATTCCTTCCCTTTATTAATGCTAACCCTACTCCCTCTCTTTGATGCTGCTAATCCTGCATAATGCACGGGAATAATGACTTTGAAACCCCCTCACCTCCTACGCATTCCACAAGTAGTGACTAATCCCATATCTGCATTTCCCATAAATATGCAAAATTCCTCTTGATATGCAAATTCCTTTGTCAAGGCGCTCTTCCCCCTCCAATCCAGCTTAAATATACGCTGCCAAGCCTGGTGGTGTTCATTCAGACGCTGTCTTTCCGACAGACCTGTTCTTCAGCTGAGGACGGCTGCTTGCGTTGTGGCCGAAACGTCGTGAGAATTATTTTATTATGTTTTATTTTTATTTTTATTATTTCCCTTCTACGTGACTTTACCGAAAGAACCAAGAAGAGAGATTAGCATGTCAATGCAAATTAACCAACGCAAAGGTTGCTATGCTAGTTTGACATCCAGCTTGTTAGATAACAAACGACACCACATCGAGGGAAGGAGAGAGATACACCGAGAGGCACACCCACGCACAGAGAGAGACACAGAGAGAGAGAGACACACACAGAGACTCAAATAGAGAAACACACACAGACAGAGAGAGAGACACACACACAGAGAGAGACACACCTAGAGAGACACACAGAGAGCGAGACACACCTAGAGAGACACACAGAGAGAGACACACAGAGAGACACATACAGAAAGAGAGACACAGAGACATACAGAAACACACACACCGAGACATGCACACAAAGTGACAGAGAGACACGCATACACACAAAGAGACACAAGAGAGAGAGAAACATATGTAATAAAGCACTTCCATGATGACTGTCGACTGGCGTCTTTTATTATTAACAACGACTGCACAGCTCTGCTATATCTCTCTCCGGATGGCTTCCCTCTCTCTCTACTGCCGTGACGCGCGCTAGCCCTCTTCCACCGTCGAGGCGTGTCTCTCTCGTGCAGGGTCGGCATCCTCAGCAGCAGCCAAGGGTTCGGCAGCTGTGGGCAGTAAAACAGAATCCCTCGGGGGATCAATCTGCAACCGTTCTGGCACGTCGGACACATCAGACCCCGGCAGGCCAATTTTTGGGGATGACGATGCGACACGTGGAGGAAAGAACGGTTTCAACCGAGACGAGTGGACGAACCAATGACGGGAACCTGCCCGAATGCGCATGCACTGTGGATGCCGAACCTCAACCACCTCAAAAGGCCCTTGCCACGGCCTGTGCAGCTTGGGAGAGGTGCCAACAGGCACCTGAAGGCAATAAAGCCAGGCACGATCACCGACAGACCACGGCATGTCGCGGCCGGACCTGCGTGCGCAATGCTCATTGCGAGCTTGCGTTTTGGCAGTGTTAACCCTAGCTGCCTCCCACACCTCAGAAATTCGGCGCAGGGAGTCCCGAACATGGTCAGGTAGGGTCCGTTTAGCGTTCCTAACAGCCGTGCCCAATTGGGTATCAATGAGTGGTACGTTCTCTCTTCCATACATGAGGAAAAATGTAGAGAATCCTGTGGTAGCGTGCGGGGCCATGCTATATGCGGCGAGCACACTCGGAACGTGAATACCGAGGTGCAACAATTTTTCCTCATGCAACACATGAACCAAGCCATCACAGAGGGCAACCGGGACCACAATCCGCCATCGGTCCACCATATCCTCCCTCCACATTAAAAGGCCGTCCTGAAAAGCCAATCGACCAATGTGATCCGACGCTGGAAAGTCCAGCGTGCGTTCCGCTCGACGCCGCAAAGTAGCTAAGGAATAATCCATCAGCTGCTCGTGCACCCACACGAAATGCGGAAGGTGAAGGACGCTGTCAGCCGGCATATGGGCAGCGTGCGCAGTGGGATCGTCTACCGCAGACATGACAGCTCGGGGAGGTGAAGGGACAGGCATACAACGACTCGTTCCGGAAGAACATGCGCAGCGGGAAGCATGTGGCAAACGGGACACCGTGTCCGCGTTGCAATGCCGAGAACCTTTTCGATAAACGACCTCGAAGGAAAATTCCTGTAAAGTCTCAAGCCACCAAGAAAATTGGCCGGTTGGCTGCTCGGTCTTCAAGGAGTATTGAAAAGCCGCATGGTCAGTGCGGACAATGACTTTCCTGCCATAAAAAAAGTAAACAATGGCCAACAGTTCTCTCCTCATTACACAGTAGCGACTTTCAGCTGGAGAAAGGACATGGCTGCCATACGCAACGACTTTTTCACACCGTTTTTGGACTGCGATAAAACGGCGCCGATCCCTGTGTCACTGGTGTCGGTGTCCAATATAAACGGCAAGGAAAAATCTGGATATTCGAGCTTGGACGTGTCAGATAAGCGAAGGGCCACGAATGCCGCCTCCTCCTCCGGTCCCCATTTAAACCTCTGATTTTTAACAATGATCGCGTGCAGGGGTTTAGCGACCATAGCGAAATTTGGCACAAACCGACGGTAATATGACGCGAACTCGACGAAGCTCCGCACATCGCCCACGCACGTCGGGGTCGGCCAATTGCGAACACAGGCCGTCATGGTCGGATCTGTGGCAATACCGTCAGAGCTTACCACGTGACCCAAGTAACGTACTGAATGATGCAATAGATATTTTTTTCGGTTTAAAATACTCTCAAAAACGGCGCGCAGCCGTCGAAGGTGTTCATCGAACGTGCGACTAAATACAATGACATCATCCAGATAAATGAGACAAGTGTCTCACTGCAAGCCAGCCAAGGACGAGCTCCATCAAGCTTTGAAATGTGGCGGGAGCTGAATTCCAGCCCATCGGAAGGCAATTTAATTTAAACAGTCCCTGAGGTGTGCAGAACGCGGTCTTCGGTTTCGAAGAGCCATCCAGGGGCAATTTCCAAAACCCGGAAGACAAATCGAGAGTCGAAAAATACCACGCTCCGGACAACGCATCAAGGGAGTCATCCATACGCGGAAGCGGATATGCGTCGGCGACTGACACTTTATTCAGCTTGCGAAAGTCTATGCAAAATCTGAGATTCCCGTCCTTCTTCTTGACAAGTACGACCGGCGCGCCCCAAGGGCTGCTAGACAGGGAAATAATATCAGTGGCCAGCATATAATTCACAGCGCTCTGTACACATTCCTTCTCCCGGGGGCTCAACCGATGCGAATTCTGACTAATAGGGCTGGCCTCACCCATATCAATGTGGTGGGACAAAAGGGACGTACGTCCAAAATCGAAATCATCCTTACTAAAACCATCAGCAAATTCACTCAGAAGAGCACGCAACTCCCCGCATTGTTCGGGGGACAATTACAGATTTTCTTGACATGGCTCCATGATCCATTGATCATCCAGAACAGAAGCGGAATGAGTCGCCCCCACCAATCGGCAGGATGCACCCTCATCGTGATCAGTAACGGCAGTAGTTGCATGAGCCAGCACTGTACCGGCGGAAACCACAACCCCATCCGGACCCCCATTCAGCACTTGCAAAAACGGGGCCTGTCCAGAACGAACAATAATCTGGGCGCCGACAAGCATGAGGCCCCTGGTCGCAGTATTAGATGGGGCCCCGTTCTGTCCAACAACAGCAGCCTCCACCAGCTGTGCGCTACGCGGCTCCACCAAAATGGCGGACTCCAACCGCGACTCAACAGCGCCGTCCAAGATGGCGGCATCCTGCCGCGTGGTCTCCGCAGCGTGCGTAATGGCGGACAGCTCTCCCACACCCGCAATGGCGGCTGTCGACTCCGCAGAGGGACCCCCCGATGCTCCATCCCGAAGTTCTGCTTGTCACCCCTTGGCAACCCTTCCTGTGGGCACCCCGTCACCATAGATGACGCGACCAGCGACACCAGCTGGAGAAGCACCGTCCGGAATGAGTCCAGCTGCTTTTCAACCCGTTTCCAGCCGTCCTTTGTCCGACGTGACAAAAATGCCGCAGCTTGGCGGTCCATTTGTGGCGCGGTGACTTCACCAGCCGCGGTTCCTGTAACCGGGACCACGGATCCCGGGGTCGGCAGGTCCTGGGTCTCCACCTCGTCGTCGTCGGAAGATGCCACAGGTGGGTTCTTCTTCTTGAGATGCTTGGACATATCACTTTTAGTTGTTCTGTCTTGTCTCTAGAAGAACCACTTCTGACTCCAGTTGTAATAAAGCACTTCCACGACGACTGTCGACTGGCGTCTTTTATTATTAACAATGACTGCACAACTCTGCTCTCTCTCTCTGGATGGCTTCCCTCTCTCTCTACTGCCGTGACGCACGCTCTCCCTCTTCCACCATCGCGGCGTGTCTCTCTCTCTCTCTCCACCCACGCTCGCCGCTGGCTGGCGGCGCGCTGGGAGGAGAGAAGGCTTCACTGGCAGAGCCACCCCGTGGCCGGTGGCGAGTAGAGGTAGGCGATGATGCAGTCCGGACTCCAGGCTTCCCACACTGACCCCGAGTCCTCTCCCTACCTCTCCTTATATTTCTCTCGGCGGAGCTAAGCCCCGCCTCCAGCCACGCCCCCTCGTGGAACCTTCCCGAAGGTTCCCGTACATTCCCACGAGCTCCACCTTTGGCCCAGATGGAACCCTTCCTTCCGATTGGATATTAGTTACCCAGCAATGACTATGCAATGACCCTTCCATCGTCCCATAGATGGCACTCTCTCATTACACATATAAGGAGACAAACACAGAGAGAGAGACACACAAAACCGAGAGACACACACACAAAGAGACACACACACAGAGAGAGACACACACAACAACATCACAGCCTGTTAGAGTCTACTACAAAAAACGAGATAAAGGGGCAACATTGGCTTTGTTAGTGAGACATTTAGCCTGTTAATGTAAAGACATTTAACTTGGTAATGTAAATTGGTAATGTAACTCAGTTCGTCTGAAATAACTGCTGACAATGGCAGGTAGGAATGAAACATAAACAACCAGTTAAGGATTTACCTGGTTAATAACGTCCTTCCAATGATTGCTCAATTTGTACCCATCTTCTCGGTTGAAGTTATGTCTGTGTTTATATATCTGGATGGCTTCATGAACAAATCTTGATGGTAGCCCGAAGGTTTTCAGAGTACCTTTGTCTAAAAAAAAACATTGTCGTGTGAGCCCACAGCATTCAAGCAGTGATCAGCTACGGCAGATGTATTGGTTCTGCCGTGTTTCAAATGTGCCTTGTGTTCGCGGACACGGTCCGAGACATGTCGTTTCGTTTCCCCAATGTAACTGCTACCGCAGACACAACTTAGTTTGTAGACATCAGGGTATTGCATGTCAGGAATCATATCTTTCACAGATGGGATCAAGTCATGGATTTTATGTACTGTGTTGAATCGAACCTGTATCTTGTGTTTGTTCAAGATTCTGGAAATATTTTTGGTAACCCCTGCTATGTATGGCAAGGTGATGGTTTTGATTGGAGCATACTCTGGATAAGTCTGGTTCTCGACATTGTGTTGTCCACAATTAATGTAATATCAAGTTATTCAGGTTTTAAAAACTCAGACTTTGTACATCGGCATAATTTGTTTTTATTGTCGATGTTAGAAATTATTCAGTCGACGATTTATAAATGTAAAAACACCACTTAATACGGTGAATATGCAAACACGTGACAAACATTATAAATACATAAATACCACATCCCCACGTCCCACATTGGCCACAAGTTAAGATGGAAGATTGGAGGCTGTTTATGAAAAGTGCATTACCAATTCCATTTCCTATTGTGTAGATAATTCTACATTCAGGATTAAATTTGTTCTACCTACGTGTACTGCAAACATAAAATTGTTGTGCAATGAAATGGTAACTGCAGAGTTTAATGGCTTTTCCAAATGTTATTGTGCATGAATAAAAAAATACTCAAACACATTGAATATACAAAGCTTCCAAAAATACATATATCCATTGTCATACGTGTTTTAGCATAAGCATGGTTAAATGTAAATTTCTGATCTGAAATCAAAAGAATAGGACACTGAATCATGTGAATTGAAACGAAATATAAACTCAACGATTTAACGAGCCTCTTGGACATAAATTATTTTGTGACCGCCATTAAAGTAGCGAATAACCAAGGGAGCCACTTCCAAATTTTTGTTCCTTTTAGAGTGCAACAAACTTGAAAAATAGAATACAGATTTGGCTTGTTGACTCTGATGGAGAGAGCCAGTGAGGCTGATTATAGAAATGAGGTTAATGCGTGGCAATATCTCAAGAGACATAACATAAAGACACGTTTTGTCCGTGCAAAAATTAACCCACGCGTGAGGTGAACACAAATAGCAATATACCCACAGGGAGAGAAGGGGGGGGGCACACTTGGCCATAATACACACTTTACTGGAGTCCACAGTAAATACACACTGCACCTGCAGATGCTGACACATTATAAATCAAGGTTGTGGCACGTTTTATGTGGAATGCACCAATGAGTGATTCATTAAAAGCAAACACCTCATAAAGACCCCACACACCATTCGATATGTGGGAGTTAATCAATTACTATTTGGAAGTGAAACCCCCAGAAGATGCATACCTAACAGCATACCACTTGACTCCTGTCCAAATTTTTCACCGCTCAAGTGGGTGTGGGTGATGCTTATCTCCGTTTGTGGTTGTTGTTGGTGGTGAAAGTTCCACATTCTTATTGCAAAAGAAATCCAAAATGTATCCACAGGACACCACTCATGAATTACCAGAGAGTAATATATGGTGCATTAACCTTTAGAAGGATGATGGGCTGAGTTGACCCCTAACCGAGATTTGAATTTGCTACTTTCCTGTTGTGCATTAAGTGCCTTGTCCCAGCGTCCCCTGCAATGGTTACTACTGTCATCCTTGCTTCATGTGATTAATATAAATGAATGCAAATATTTTGCAGCAGTTTGCCAATCCACAGGGTCCTGCCTCGTGCCGAGATCGGGTTGCTGCTGTGGGAGTTTCTGTATCACCTACATTTTTGCGATCGGCATATTGTACCAGGCTCGCATTGAGTTGCAAAGTCACATTTTTTTTTAATGTACATATTTTAAATTTGAAGATAGTGTGACTGACATGTCTGTTCAATTTGTTTTACTTTTGAGAGGGAATGTACAATGCTGTAACAGGGATTGAGTGCATGCGTGCATCACTTTATACTCTGGTGATACTCATCTCATTCTACATGACGAATCAAGACAGACACAACTACTTTTTTTAATCATCCGATAAGTTGTTGCAAAGCATTCGCCTGTTCAGACAGAGAACAATCTGTGGAACCATAAGGACCATATCATATTCATCCAAAGGTGTTGCTTGACAATCAACTCAGTACTGCCCATACTCACCCCCACTATTTCTCTGAGACGTTCCTGATGATCGCTCGTTATTCATCCATGGCAAGGATAGTTTGTTGAGTCAGTGCTTCAACTGCCTTTCCAGACGTCATCTTCAGTGCTTTCCCAGCCACAATTGAAATCAGCTATCTTTATTTTACTCCTGGTAAATTAGGTTTCGTCTTGCTCTAAGACTCATATTTAATTCATATTGATCTCAACCTCTTCAAGTACAAATACTTTATTTCCGTGCAAATCTATTTTTTTCTCTCTCGCTCTCGAAATTTTACCAGCACAGATTGCTCCGGTCAATTCCCGGCAGTCTGCAAAGAGAGAAAAACGTATAAATTGGGTCAGATTTGGCAAGGCTACATCCATAAAACATATTAATCTTAAGTAAAAATATCTCAGACCCAATAACACTCTTTTGGGGTTTGGTCAGGCTGTCATAAAGATATATATATACAACACACACTATGTGCAAGCAATCATGAAATATGAAATTGCCAATACAGTACCTTGGACCAAGAATTAGTGATTTACTGGAATAGATTTTTGAAATGAGTGACGTAAGCAGAAAGCAATCAATCAGTCATTTAAAGTGTCGATTTTCACTTATCTCATATCAAAACCAGTTAAAACGGTTATTGAAAAGGAGCTTGAACAATGGTAATTTTAGAAAAGTATAAGCATACTCAGGAGAGGTCATTGCTGCACACCATTAGTAAGCTTCAAAACATTTCACCTCACAATCTCTGATGCCGAGTGTAACGGTTTTATGCAAGTGTCGACAAATGTTTTATTCCATATGGCTGTTGTCAAAAACATGCTGACGTCTCCTTTATCAGCATTCAGGAAAATTATTTGGGCCATTTTGCGAGGAGTGGAATCTGACCATTAATGTCTCAAAAGAGTTTTTTTTTGCTAAACTTAAAAAAAATAACCCTCAAATTATCGCATTGAAATTGTAACAATGATTTCTTAATGTTACGACCTTTGTACTATTTCCACAGAAATACATTATAGTTTAAAAACAAAAGAAGGTAAAGTAAACATGCCTGGGGACATGTACCTGTTGCGGATCATTTCTTTCCAGTGGTGTTTTTAATAGAGCACTTTTATTTCATTTTAATTGGCAAGAGAACACATGATATACTGTATATCCAGTGAATAATCAATGTTGATTAATGTTATTATTATTTTACATAAACATAGTTATATGTTTTCTTTTTAAAACAATGTTTAGCTGCCACTTTTTCAAGTAACAAAGAGTATAAATCTTTCAAAGTGATCACCATGAGTTTGTCAAATGTATATAAATAGAACACTTTCGTTTGAAGTTGTGGATATTTTCAATACATTTCGTAGATATGTCATTGCTTGCTGATTTATGTAATACTTTCTGACCTTAATATATATTTGGTACACAAGTGATTTGTCCCAAAAAATTGCTCAGTTTATTAATATGAAAATATTTTTTTTGGAAAATGTTAATCCAATGTATGTCCAATATGCAAATCGATGCACTCAATATAATAATATAACTCCTTGTTTGCCTTTTTTAAGTTATTGTTGAATTATGAAAAGATAGGAAAGCATATACAACATACCACATCTTTAGCATAGCACCCCCCCCTCACCCCCAATAAATTGTTTAACATTACAGTAAATATCATATCTGGAATGCACTCTGCATATCCCCCCTTGACTGTTTAATAATGGGACCCAGGCTGGTTATAAATTACTTTTATGGATAAAAAGTATGACTTATAACTGGGCTCACACATGAACAAAACCAAAGGATTGCCAGGCTCATAAAAATGACTACAGCATAACATTCGATTTCATAAGGAATCCACCATTGCTTGTTATACTGTTTAGCCAAAACCGAAATCCTCCTCAACGGCAAACAGTCATTTTCCATAAATAATCTCATTCCAGTGTTCCCCTGCAGAATTCGCACATAAAACTGAAAAAAGACCTCCAAAATGTTTATTCCTAATTGTATCTCTACCTTTTTTTTCTCCCTAAATATCTCGACTCTCCGCTGACTGCTGTGTCCTGTGCATCTCCCATATCAACCACTTGCTGAGACCCTTTGCTGTTGCTACTCTAATCTACTTTTTCTGTTGCAAGTTTCTCCTCTACAAGCCCACCTAAATCCCTCCTCGCTAAACATTAGAAGATCTATAATCTTGGCACCAAACTTCTCACTTGCACCTGCAAATTAATCCAAGATCTTTCTTTCTTAACCATTAACATTCCAATGCTGGGCAAAGGCCTCCCTGAATGTCTTCTAATCTGCACAAAAACTTGCCACCTTCATAGCCAGTGCATTCCTCCAAATCGCCTAATCTCATTGCACATCTAATTTCAGATATACTACCTATCTTTCCCTTTCCATCCATTGGCCTCCATTGTTTTAAAATAGTCCTATCGAAAAACTGCATGGCAGTTGGCACCAAAATGCCCCATGATGTATGAACTTAGGACTGAGAGCACGTCTCTCACCCCCAGTGTTTTCGTTCCCTGAAAGCAAGGCCTGCACCACATTTCATTAGTAGGGAGCAGCAACCTTATGTTGCAGCAATCTTCTGTTGCAGCAATCGAGCATCCACAAGACTCGAGCCACTCATCTGAGACCTGAAACACCTCCAACCAGGGACTCAGGTCCCAGATTCCCTGTGCTCCACTGGACACAGAGAGCAGGCCTAAGCAATCTTTCTTTCTCTCCCAGCTGCAAATAGGGCCCCCGATTTAGCAAGGAGAACGAAAAGGACAATAATGATGTCCCCAGACCCCTTCACGATACATCTGCCCTGGGCAAGCCTCACCTGGTGCTGAAGAGCATGTGCCACACACTGAAAGACTTTCTCGAGGAGCTCTAAGCACTCCGAGTGGTCATCTTCCACAAGCAGGTCCTGGAGGAAGAGTTTTGCCATGATAACCTCTATGACTGGGTCTTCTGAAGAACATATTACAGTGATGGGTGGCTACTGTGGAGCTTACAGAGAATAAGAAGCCCCAATAATTGGATAAAGAAAGGTTGGAGGATAAATTAACAGTACCATGCAAGGCCTGTCGAGTACACAGGAAGATGGGTGAAGCCCTCTCCAAGCTTTTCACCAAATCTGCTAAAAGCCCTTCTTTCCGTTGTCAAAGCTCGCGAGAAATAAATGTCACCGATGATTAGGTGATGTTTGATACTGTTCCCCAAGTGGAGTCGACGACTATGGCCCACAGGGCCCTGTACAGCCGGACAGGCTGCCCTCACAAACTCCCAGACATGCAAGAAAGAGTGAGTTAGTGGGAACTCAAGAGATACGTAACATGAGCAAAATAAAATCAAGGACGTGAAGTCTAAATGTAGCTGGAGAAACACACGTATAAAAACCTGTTAAGCTATCCTCCTTTGCCAGTACCAAAATATAATAATAGGGTGTTCCCCTCTTTTGGCGTCCTCTGGTCTAGCACCAATTGAGACGAGGCTCAAAAGAAAGCCGTCTTTAGTGTGTTGACCAATCAGTTTCAAGGATAATGCATATATTATGAGTGTGTTTTTTGTTTGCATTTTGACCACAAGTATTGTGGTTAATGCACACATGATTCATTGAAAAAGGTTTCAGTTTTATTGCCAGAAAAAGGGGGAAAACCCTATTATTCCATCCTAGTGTACTTGTACATCCCAAACGTCCTTGCCACCTAGAGGCTGGCCCCCCACGCCTCGACGGGGTTTTTTTCCTTTTATTTAATGTATAGTAGGGAACCCGAAACCCCTACGTTGGTACAATTGGGCATGGATACACCTCCACTGGGCAAGACATCCACTGTGCCCGTTCCCATGCAAGTGACACCTCAACCGGTTAAGGGGGGCTCGAGAGGCCACCATGAACAACTCGGCCCAGTGACAGGCGGCCAATGAATGGCTGCGAGGTATACAACTGCCACGTGACCCATGGCGGGTAGGAGACAGGGCATGGCTTCATTGCCCTCAGGTGCCAGTGGGAATGTCAACAAAACTGCATCGCCCGTGGCAAGGTCTGGTTGAGGTCGTAGATGTTAGACGACCCCAGTGCATGCGCATTTAAGTCGGGTGACATCGTTGGTTCGTACACCCGTCACGCCTCAAAATATTTGTGCCGCCACGTCTCGATGTGTCATCTCCCATCTCTAAATGGCCTATGTTGGATGCGTCCGATGAGCTGGTCACGCCGTCCCAAGCGGATGCGCATCAGGATTATTGTCCTCTTCCGCCCACAGGATTGCGACAACTGATGCCCCAGGACAAGCTGACCGGGCCACCGCCTGAGTCCGAGCCGGGGGACCTGTCATCATTGAAGGAACATGTGCACAGGGACGGTCCGGCCACGGGAACCCGCTCCTGGAGGGTTATGTTCAACCAGAAGGTTACCCTCAGTTACGTTCCCACTTGACCAGCCATCGGTACACTGGTCGCCATGGAAGAGACATCGCTCCTCGTCCAATACTGGCCCTTCTCTTCCTCCGGCCATGCTGGATCCGGTTCGCGGGGACGGGCCGGCTGCAGCAACCCGCTCCCGGAGGATTACGTTCCATTGAGGAATGTGGGATCGACGGCGCCATGGACCACTGCGCTGTTCTATTCTCAGCGGAACAGACTGCACTTTGTACTCCCACATTGTTATTATTGTTGTGTTCTTTCTCTTCTATTGTTGTTACCTGTGTCATGGAATTGCGCGTTACTTGGGTTGCATATAAGGTCAGCCGGGATGGCTGGGTTTTTCATCACGAGGGGGGGGGGGTGATGTAGTGGCGTTACGCGCGCAGGGTTGCAAACAGCGAATGCATTCATGTGCAGAGTTTGCAAACAGCGGGTGCATTACAGGGCGAGCAGGTGCAAGCATTAGGACATGGAACAGCCACCAGAGAGGCGCCAGCAATTAAGGGGAGAAGCGGTAATTAGGTGGGTGCATTTGGGGACAGGCAGGTGCAAGTGTGCAAACACGGAGTAGGCGCCGGAGAGACGGGAGATGGAGACGATAAGGGAGAGAAAGCACGTGCAGGAGGCGCCACCGAGGCGCCGGCTTAATAGGGGGCAACTGAGGACCCTTAATGAGGAGGGGGATATAAAGGGGTGTGTGGAGAACACGGAGTTGAGTTGGTTGGAGCTGAAGGAACGAAGAGGACAAGAGTCGGAGACAAGAAGCCTGGGACCTCGCCCTCCACACCTCGTCCTCCCCAGCGGTGTTGGCTGATCCCCCGCTGGTGGCACGGACGAGGTTGGAGGTGTGAGAGAAGGCTGACAGGCTAGCGGAGTGTTCAGTAACAGGCTAACGGAGTATTAAATGACGGGCTAGTGGAGTGTTCAGTAACAGGCTAGCAGAGTATTAAGAGACGACTAGCGGAGCATTAAGTGACAGGCTAGCGGAGTAAGAGAGAGAGAATTCGGAGCAAGAGTGCGTTTTGGAAAGAATGAGGAGCATCCGTGCAGGATGCGAAGTAATAAAGTGACGCAGGAGAAAAGCTGACAGTGTCCTTGTGAATACACCACTACACATGGACTATGTAGCCAACTGATCAGCAAAGAGGGATGTGGGATGTGTGCCTGTGAGGCATGAAACTGTCCAGATACTAGCTCTGCTCACACTGAACAACACAATTTGTTCTATGAAACCCTATGAGCAAACTTGACCTAAAATGATTGTTCCATGCGTACTGACGCATTGCTTATAACACAATGCTCATCTTGTCCACATGGGGAGGCAGGATGATAAAATGTCTAAGAGTTGCCTTACACCATTCTTTATAGGTGTAATGAATACCACGAGGCAACCCATTTTAGGACATAAATAAATATACACTCATCTGATTAGTTTTGTAGACCTCACAACCATACCAGTCTATTAATGAGGGGACACAGGTTGCTTGAACTGTTTGCTCGATCTGAAATGAAGTCCCAGGCCACCAGGTGAGATTTACAGGAACTTTTGGATCCACATTACTCGTGTTGATTTATCTGGGGACATTAATTGTGACGCAAATAGCTGTGTCTGAGATGTAATTATGCATCTGTTAAGTGACTATTAGCGCCCATGAAAAGCAGCAAGGGGTTATGGTCTGAATTGTCTGTCGGATTTATAAATAGTGCCAACAATTATAATCTCCGGACACAAATATGGCCTGAATGACAAAGTAATTACTTTTGGTTCATGTCAACGTGAATTCTCACACTATGTAATGCAACACTTCATTAAACATAACAACAAAGAATGAAAGTGTAAAACCATGTACTGTATAACAAAGACAAACTGTGTGCTAATAGCTTATCTCATTATAAGACATTGTGAGTATTTTGATTCGTATTTTATAACCAAAGGCATTCCTAATATATAATATATAAACATAATCACTTAAAGCAACTGTCACTGCATTAAAAACGATGACAACAAAAACACAAAGCTGTTTTGCAATTATGTTGCATTTAATTACTTTACCAAGGGTTGCAATGCTGCAGACTCAAAAGTAGTTAAGGGAATTAATCAGATTGCTTCAGGAAGCAATGGGAATTATTTGTTCAGTTGAGGATTTGTAAGTCGGTAGCACATGTTAATTACAGCACTGATACAATAAGATCAAGTGTTAAGATACGTCGATAAGAAACTAACTGCTAGAACAACAACGTCTGAAAGCAATAGCCACATTTGCAATGTGTATTGATTTAATATGAATAGACCTTTATGATCTGGCACTTTTAACCTGACTTGATTTTGATGGCATGAATCCTGCTGGACATCTGTGAAAAGGAGCTTCATAGCTCATTGGATTCCTCCAGTATAAATAAAGATTCTGATGAATCTTCACAGGTTGTTTGAAACTATTTTCACACAGCATACTCATCATCATTTACTGCAATGGTTTTCGTTAACAATAACTCTTATGGAACATTTTGGTTTCATTATGAGCAGACGTAATGTACCAATATATATATTTACCATTGATTCTAAACATATATATTTTTTAAACAAATACCTTTTATACGTGCTCTTGCAAGTTGGCATTCATGACTACCAATGACCCTTGCCAGTAAAGCAATTGCATTGCTTCAAACTGAACCGCGCATTTTATTTGTTCATTAAAATCATGCTTACTGAGCACAGGTCCAAATGCTAAAGCAGCCAGCAACAAAAATCACTATCGAAGATTTAAATTGAAATATATGGAACGAGTTCCAAGAGTAGTTGAGCAAGGCTGTAAGAACTTGGGTAAAAAAAGAGACGATGGGATGGGATTCCAAAGTGGGGCAGTGTGAGGGAAGAAGCAGAAATAGTATTGTGCTGACCAGCAGTGTGGTGAGTGGGAGGCTGAGTTGTGGGGAACGGTAGTGTAGCTGTTAGCGCACTGCGCTATGAACCCGGCGACCCCAGTTCAATTCTCGCTCACGGACAACACCAGTGACCATTATTTAAACTGTTCTTGGGCCTCCCCTAGGTTGACTAAGCCTCAACTAAGTACCTGGTACAGTGTGTAAACATCATCGCTCGGGAGACAAAAGGCAGACGGGCGTGGTGCTGGCCACCCATCCCCTCGTGTGCCGTGCCGGCCTTCATTGGTGTTCACTAACAACAATTGACCCGACAGTCTGTTCAGGCTACATGTGGAATCATTGCCTTTGAGTTGGTGAGTGAGGAGGTTGTTGTGACCGGCAGTGTGCTGGTTGGACACAGTGTGGATGAGATGAAGCCGTCAGTCTGGTAATACCGAGTCCTTAACATCCGTGGAGAAATCAACACGTTCATTTGAATGGAAACAGTAACCATGGCAGTAGCGATAGTAGAGTGATGATGAAGTTACTGGCAACTGGTGAGTGAGTAGGATGCATTATGCTAAGGAAGTGGACAGGTTGAGGTCGTGAACTGTCATCGCACTTATGATGACAGCTATCGTAGAGAGAATCCTTCTCTTGCCCATTCCTTATGCAAAAGAATGGACGTCTCTCCCTCAATTTACAAAAGCAGACAGTGATTAATGAAATTATCTCACCAACATGATATTGTAAAAAAAAACGTGAAGATATCGCAATCTAAAAACTAGAAGCTACTCCTCAGTTTGCGTACCAATTTGCTCATGTTAGCATACATATAATCATTACAGTAAACATACGATCCAAAAGCCTAATAAGGTTAAATCTTAATTTTAGAACTTTCGTGACTGCAGGAAGTATTATTTGTTTCTTTCGGTTAAGTCACGTCTAAAGATAAAATAATAAATTAAATTAAATAATAGAATACGACGTTTCAATTTCAACACAAGCAATCATCATCAGGTATAATGAAATAGCGACATAAAATCTAACCAGAAAACTATAGACAGACATATTAGCAGACAGATATCACCAAGATACATAGAGAGAGCAACACAGGTAACAGAGAGAGGTGGTCGTCTCTGTGGGGTGGCCTTAAATAGACAGAGGGCGGACGCAGAGAGAGGGAGGGGGGTTAGAGAAAAAATTAGCATATCAATGAGTGGACAACAAAACGTGGTGCTGCAAGTGCGATGACACGGCAAGCAAGCCTGAACATCAGGAGAAGGACACACTAAAATTAAATAACCTAGTAAAATATCGAAATGTAATGTAATACAACACAGAGGGTCGGTCAACACACAATTAACGCATAGCCTGGTTGATTACGTATTTCAAAGATTGCTAAGTTAGAATTTAAGTGTGAACATTCCAAAGAGAGGACACAGGCAGAGAGAACAAGTAGTCAGAGAGAGAGAAAAAAGAAGAAGATAAGTTTAAAACTTCCCCGTAGAAGTGGTTCAATCTTAATTTTAGAACTTTCGTGACTGCAGGAATTATTATTTGTTTCTTTTGGTTAAGTCACATCGCACTTGCAGCACCACGTTTTGTTGTCCACTCATTGATATGCTAATTTTTCTCTAACCCCCCTCCCTCTCTCTGCGTCCGCCCTCCTCTGTCTATTTAAGGCCACCCCACAGAGACGACCACCTCTCTCTGTTACCTGTGTTGCTCTCTCTATGTATCTTGGTGATATCTGTCTGCTAATATGTCTGTCTATAGTTTTCTGGTTAGATTTTATGTCGCTATTTCATTATACCTGATGATGATTGCTTGTGTTGCAATCGAAACGTCGTATTCTATTATTTTATTTTATTTATTATTTTATCTTTAGACGTGACTTAACCGAAAGAAACAAATAATAATTCCTGCAGTCACGAAAGTTCTAAAATTAAGATTGAACCACTTCTACGGGGAAGTCTTAAACTTATCTTCTTCTTTTTTCTCTCTCTCTGACTACTTGTTCTCTCTGCCTGTGTCCTCTCTTTGGAATGTTCACACTTAAATTCTAACTTAGCAATCTTTGAAATACGTAATCAACCAGGCTATGCGTTAATTGTGTTGACCGAGCCTCTGTGTTGTATTACATTACATTTCGATATTTTACTAGGTTATTTAATTTTAGTGTGTCCTTCTCCTGATGGTCAGGCTTGCTTGCCGTGTCATCGCACTTGCAGCACCACGTTTTGTTGTCCACTCATTGATATGCTAATTTTTTCTCTAACCCCCCCTCCCTCTCTCTGCGTCCGCCCTCCTCTGTCTATTTAAGGCCACTCCACAGAGACGACCACCTCTCTCTGTTACCTGTGTTGCTCTCTCTATGTATCTTGGTGATATCTGTCTGCTAATATGTCTGTCTATAGTTTTCTGGTTAGATTTTATGTCGCTATTTCATTATACCTGATGATTGCTTGTGTTGCAATCGAAACGTCGTATTCTATTATTTAATTTAATTTATTATTTTATCTTTAGACGTGACTTAACCGAAAGAAACAAATAATAGCCTATGGGTTGGTATTGCTCCCCTATAAAGCTGTACATACCAATTAGTAAATGTGTGATGCTGCTATATCACCAAAATGTGGGTATAATATGAACCACATTTTTAATCACATGAATTATAACACGTAACACAAACGTATAAAAGTTTTTTTTTATTTTACCAGGTAAGGCCCACTGAGCTATATAGTTATTTTTCAGAAGTAACCTGGCCACAAATGATAGTTCAACGAAGTTGGCTTATCATGTGGACATTTATCGCAGCCAAATACTCTAAACGCATGTTTATAAATGTGGAGGGAAACCCCGAAGGACTCGGATAAAATCCACGCGACCACGGGGGGAAAGACAGGCAAACTCAAAACATGCATCTGGATTGGGATCGAGCCCACAAACTCCTGCATACCAGGCAAGGAAGTTAACATCTCGCCACCGCAGCACCCCATTAGTGGGACATTCTCATCGTGATGGTCAGCACAGTGAACTGGTATTGTGTGGGTTAGCAACTTGCACAGGGGATGTTCAGCAAATGTAGCCTCTTGGCACTGGTTCCTCCAAACCCAGGGTTTGAACAAATGCAAGGACATTTGTTATAAAGCCTCTGATCTAACCAAGGATCGTCCAAGGTGAGAGAGAGTTCTGCTTCGATGAAGCACGGTGGGTCGAGAGAAACCAACCTCGATACTAATGGGGCCGGGAAGAAGCCAATGGCATAGATGGCAGAGGAAGGTTCCAGTAATATTCATAATTTACATTTGTAAGGAGCATTTCATCCGTATATCCCTCTGTCGCAGTGGGACCCAATGGCAGATACAGCGGAAGAGCAAAGTCCTCTGCTGTCATGGGGCTAAACAGCCGGGTTTGAAGGAGACAGACCCGCCAAAAGAATTCAATAATGCGCCCACAGTAGCATATACAGTAATATTAAAAGAGCGATTTAAATTTTTGGCAAATACTCTATTTGTAGAAATGAAGAGGAATGTTTTTGGTTACGATGATTATGTGTATATATTAAATTAAACTATAATTGCTGACCGTGAAATTTTACACGGAGTACACCATCAATTTGTTTGAAATTATTGATGATATAATCACAGTGATTAATGATACTGTGGTAAATAATTTTAAATTCAGTTGCTTTAAACAATACATTTAACTATACACAGATGAGTTAAATGTTCCTGTCTTACGAAGTTATGATGTCCAAAAAAGGCTGCAAGCATGTTTGCCAAAACTGCAAGTTATGACTATACCCCATTTTTATGAGACTCTTTTCAATACAGGCTCCTAACTGTCTGCTATTTCTACAGGAGTAATTAGGGTTGTTAAATCCTGGCTTCGGCACTGGTACATTTGTAATATGAGCACTTCATCTCAAACAGCTGCACTCTCAAAATATCCTAAAATATAAACACGTACCAAAAAATGTTCAGAGGAAGAAACCTACTAATATAATTTCATATTTTATACAATATTGTGAATGGACATTAATTACCTCAACACTTTGAAACATGTAACGCCACGTTGAAGCATCAAGCAAAACTGTTGGAATGTTTTGCCATTTTATGGAATGGATGGGTGTTCATACAATCCATTTCCCCCCTTTTAAAGCAACTGTTACTATCGCTGCAGGTGGTGGCCTTATAAATGTGTTGCAACGGTGTACTCAGAATTGTTAAGTAGAGGGCACATATGGGGTAAATATTTACTTTGGAGAGTGTGGAGGTTACTGGCACTGGAATTTTTTACTAAGTATTCACCTTGAACGTACGATCAATTTCGGGCCATTGCACGGGGAAGCATGGAGACATTTGGGCCACTAACCCAATCAATTTCGTACATATATACACATTTGCCTGGTTGACTCTACAGATCTCAGCTTACTGTTTACTCAATCATTATGCCTTAATTCTGCGTAAACTTGGGTTAGCTTAACATTTCTGAAGTAAATTGCAAACGAGTCAGCTCGCAGTAATACTTATCATCGAAATGTTTGTCCGCTGAACTTGGACATACAATGTTCAGTGTCAGGAAGTTCGGTGACATCATTATCTCAACTCGCATCTCAACCTTTTGTCTTACGAGGTTGAGATATACTTCAATCTGCGTCACTTCTTTTCCCCATCTGCATTTGTCACTTCTCACTTTGACTATTGTAACTTTCTCCTCTACGGCCTCCCGAAATCTCTAACCTCCAAATGATCAAAAATGCTGCTACCAGACTTCTCATCAGCACCCACACATGAGAAATCATTCCAATTTGTACATCCCTTTGATTCTCTCCAATCCAACTGAGTAGAGATTATTAATCACCATCACCCTGTTTAAGGTCATCTGTTGATTTTTTCCCACCTACCTCTCCCGCTGCATCTTCATCTACTCCCATCCCATATTCTCTTCTTGAGTAACAAAGGCGTGTGGATGACAGCCCCACCCAGTACCAGAGCTCAGAGGTTTGCACAGTTTTTTCCCCTGTTGCTCCAGTTGTGTACTATATTAAGTAGGTTACACTGCCAACTCCATCATCATGTTACTGGTTGAATGTGGGCGTTCAATTGTCTAACCGATCACACTTGGCTCAATTTGCAAGCACATTGTTGGATTTTTTGCTGTGCTGCTTAATTATGTCAGTGGCTCGCAAATGGCACACGCATTATGCTAAAAGCAGGTGCCACTGCTCGTGATGTATTTGATTTAAATTAAAGTACGTTTATATACTAAACGCAAGACATTCAAAACTATTCCTAATATAGACATGGATCAATTACAGTAGAGTGAAGCATCTCTTATTTGATCAATGTGTTCCTATTTATATATCTCATTATTATTCACAGTATACATCTCTCTACAAGCGTATTTGCATACCTTTCAGCTTTTGTTCCATATCAATTATAGACATCCTTTCAAATGTTGGGCTACGGCAGGACATGATGGTCAATGGACAAGACTGGTGATGGAGTGGCAGCCAAAGGAGATAGTGTGCCCAAGGCTAATCACCGTGGAGATGGACTGACACCAGCTTTTACACCATTGGAACCTCATTTGCCAGTAAAAATATGATAATTGGTTTTTTACCCTTCTATCTGGCAACAAACTGACACCTTTTTTACAAGGAGTCATGTTTACATAGACCACAATACCTGCAGTCATAATGCAAACAAAAAACATAACTCTGATAATGTGCACTGTCCTTGAAGTTGATTGGTCCACACCCGAGACAGCTTTCCTTAGATCCTAGTCTCACATGGGTTGGACCAGATGACGCCATCTGGTCTCGGATGTGGACCAATCAACTTCAAGGACAGTGCACATTATCAGAGTTATGTTTTTTGTTTGCATTATGACTGCAGGTATTGTGGTCTATGTAAACATGACTCCTTGTAAAAAAAGGTGTCAGTTTTGTTGCCAGATAGAAGGGTAAAAAACCAATTATGACACCAGCTTGTTGTTTGTTTTTAAATGTTACACACTGCACCACTAAAGTCTATTATATTCTATTTAGGATTTATATAGCGCCCTTTCCAGGGCACTTTACAATGCAAGCCGATGGCGGAGCACAAAGGGGCAAAAGGGGAGCAACTAGTTGGTTGGAGCGGCTGTCAGTGAGCGAGGTGACGGAAGGGATGGAGGGACAGGGCCTGGGAATGGAGCTGATGTTGCAGGGGTAGGGAAGAGGAATAAGGTGGAGTGTGATGGTGAATGAGGGTGACAGATGGGTGCAACGTGGATGAGAGGGAGCGGGGTATGGGGCACATGCGTGAAGTGGTAAGATAAATAGGTGCTATGGCTGGGCATGGATGAGGGTAGGTGAAGAGTGGTAGGAGCAGAGGTCTGGTGGACAGATAGTTGAGCTGATTGTGGAGCACACCAATATTCTATTTACATATTCCCCAGACCTCAAGTTTGAACAAAAATGCTTTTTAATGGTCTCAGAGCTGGTAATTTAAATAGATATCTAGTTGAAAAATATGTATTTTTTGTTCATCAAAACCAGGTTGAAGTCGTTTTAAATCATACATATGCCCATACAATGAAAATATTTAATCATAAAGGCTGTTTCCAAATTACTATACAAGCATTGCATTTTTTTTTCTTCTTGGTTCTTTCGGTAAAGTCACGTAGAAGGAAAATAATAAAATAATAAAACTAAAACATAATAAAATAATTCTCACGACGTTTCGGCCACAACGCAAGCAGCCATCTTCAGGTGGAGAACAGGTCTGTCGAGAAGACAGTCTGAATGGCACGCCCCAGGCTTGGAGCGACTATTTATGCTGGGATGGAGGGGCGAAGAGCATCTTGACAAAATAATTTGCATATCAAGAGGAATTTAGCATATCTTCTTGGTTCTTTCGGTAAAGTCACGTAGAAGGGAAGTAATAAAATAATAAAAATAAAACACAATAAAACAATTCTCACGACGTTTCGGCCACAACGCAAGCAGCCGTCCTCAGGCGAAGAATGAGAACATTATCAAGCTAGGAGCTTATATAGGTGTAGCGAGGAGGAGCGCCTTAACAAAAGAATGTGCATATGAAGAGGAATTTAGCATACCAATGGACAATGCGTAGGGGGTGGGCGGAGGGGTTTCAAAATGCATGGGCATAATGGGACTTTGAAACCCCTCCGCCCACCCCCTACGCATTGTCCATTGGTATGCTAAATTCCTCTTCATATGCACATTCTTTTGTTAAGGCGCTCCTCCTCGCTACACCTATATAAGCTCCTAGCTTGATAATGTTCTCATTCTTCGCCTGAGGACGGCTGCTTGCGTTGTGGCCGAAACGTCGTGAGAATTGTTTTATTATGTTTTATTTTTATTATTTTATTACTTCCCTTCTACGTGACTTTACCGAAAGAACCAAGAAGATGAATCCCTGCAGTCACGAAAGCTTTAAATCGGAATTTAGCATATTTATGGGAAATGCAGATATGTGATTAGTACTACTTGTGAAATGCGTAGGAGGTTTGGCGAGGGGTTTAAAGTCATTATGCCCATGCATTATGCAGGATTAGCAGTATCAAAGGGAGGGAGTAAGGTTAGAATCAATAAAGGGAAGGAATGTTAATAATATGGCGCCGCAGCAACTAATATGCTTATAGACTATACATTGTAATATTACACGATGTATTATTCTACCCACCCAACTGTATACCACACTGGTGTATATTCACTATACAATTACGATACTATATATTACCTTGTACATTGTATTACATATTACACTTTAATACTATTTATTATTATACAATATGCTATACACTATACCATTGACCGTCGCGTAAAAGGTACTAAGAGGAAGCAACGAAATATGTCAATGGGAGAGTGGTGATAGGAAGCTTGCAGCGGAGCAAAGAATCCATTCCCTGCGGAGAATAAAAGATATATAGTCAATGTCAGTGAGTGGACTGCGGTCTGAAAGTCACCGTAAACGTGAACACAATCAGTTAAGATCCGAAATGGTTTATCACGTCCTTCCAATGATTGCTGAGCCAGAATCCATCTTCTCGGTTGAAATTGTCTCTGTGTTTGTATATGTGGATCGCCTCATGGACGAATCTCTCATGGTAGCCGGATAGCTTGCAGAGAACCTCTGTCTTGGAGAAGTCAATATCATGTGAGCCCACTGAATTGTAACAGTGATCTGCCACGGCTGAGGTGTTTGTCCTACCGCGTTTCAAGTCTGCTTTATGTTCACGGATGCGGTCCGAGACATGTCGTTTGGTTTCTCCAATGTAACTGCTACCAGAGGCAACTTAGGTTGTAAACGCCAGGGTACTGTATGTCTGGAACCACGTCTTTTACAGACGGGACCAGATCACGGATTTTATGTACTGTGTTGAATCGGACCTGGATCTTGTGTTTTACCAGGATTTTGGAGATGTTTTTTGTGACCCCAGCAATGTAGGGTAAGGTGATGGTTTTGAAAGGCTCCTCAACAGGATCCTTCTTGATGGTTGGAGTGATGGCTTTGCGGATTGTGTAGTCGGAGTACCATTAGCCTTAAGAGCTTGGCGTACGTGTTTGAGTTCACTGGCAATGTGTTCCTGGTTGGAGATGCATTGGGCTCTATGGTATAGAGTCTTGATGAGGGAATTCTTCTGGGATGGATGGTGGTGGGAATCCGGTTTTAGGTAAGCATCCGTATGGGTGGCTTTCCTGTAGACAGTGGCTCATTGAACCATCAGGTCTCCTTTTAATTAGGACATCCAAAAAGGGTAGCTTGCCATCTTTTTCGACTTCCATGGTGAATCTGATGGCTGGGTGTATGGAATTGATGTGGTCGAGGAATTGGTCTAGAGCAGGCCGGCCGTGTGGCAAGATGACAAAAGGTGTCATCTACGTACCTCTTCCATAAGGTCGGGCGTAGAGTGGCAGTCTGGATGGTGTCATTAAAGTTTGTACTTTTTTTGACATGTACATCTCTTTCGTCAATCCACTGCTGGATGAGGGCCTCCCCACGCCATGGAGGTCATGGGGATTATTGAACCATATTTCACCACACGCTGGTCAGTGCGGCTTGGTGAAGGCAGAGATGAGATGTGTGGGAGGACAGTACAGTGCAATAATAGATTGTTCTGTCCACCACGTAACCCCATGAGCCTATAACACCTGTTATGCACTATGATCACCCATCTAAATGCTATCAAAAAATAACCCTATTTCATTTACGAGCTTTGAATGAGATCGAGTGTATTCTGGGGGATTTGGCCATGGGCTCAGAGGGTACCATCTCTACAAGAGTTAAAACAAGGCTCGCTGGACTGGTACATCTGTGCAGGTGTCCAATTTTGAGTGTAAAGTGCTGTACAGAAATAGCGCATAGAACCAAGACTCAGCAGCTTGATATGAAACGCGTCATTGTTGGGTTCCTCCCCTTATGAAACACGTGCCCAATGCAGTCGGTATGCACATGCCTGCATAAACAAAGCCTTGGTTGCACGACGGGAAACAACTCAGTGACTGTATACAGTAGCTAAACTGTCAAAATTTTTGTCAATGTGGCCATAGGCAGTCTATTGTCTCATTATGGCAATTTGCCCAAACAATGGGCTTACCATGGAGGGAGAATGGTGGCATAGTGATTAGTGTGCTGCCCTCTGAGCTCTACAATCCGATTTTTATGTCCTGCCATGGCTAATATCAGCGGCGAATGTGTGTATGATGTTGAACTTCGTTTGCACCGTACATGGCCAACTATGCTAATCGGAGCTATCGGGATTTCTAAATTGGCCCTGCCCACCTCCATTCACCAACCTGCACTAACCAATGTGTCGAGTGGTGTCGGGTTTAACGACATATTTATATATTTATGCGATCTAACTAAAACAAAACATGTATTAGGGATGATACTCTTTTGTTCTTTCGGTAAAGTCACGTAGGTATAAAATAAAATAAATCACGACGTTTCCATCGCAACACAAGCGGTCGTCCTCAGGCGGGAAAAATATAATCCAGCAGTGGAACTGCTTAACCAGCTGGTTCAGCAGTTATATATTTTTATTTTTTTCCGCCTGAGGACGACCGCTTGTGTTGCGATCGAAACGTCGTGACTTATTTAATTTTATACCTACGTGACTTTACCGAAAGAACCAAAGAGTATAGATTCCTGCAGTCACGAAAGCTTGAAATTAAGATTTATGATAGATGACATTGGTTGTGAAAACCTACGTGTTAAATTGCTTAAGATAAATTATGACATTACCTCTAATCGTAATCCTTCGCACACAAGAATGAATAATGGCACCTGGATCACAGACATTGGCCATAATGCAGACAATGTTAATCCATGACAGAGTTTTTTTTGGGTTAGATCGAGCAATTATCAATGTGTCGTTAAACCTAAATGTGTCATTAAAGCCTACGTGTTAAACTGACTGTTGATCCAATGGCACTCACTTTTGTCATTTCACCCCCAAAGTTAGAAGTAAGAATATCTGAGAGAGATGACAAAGGGCAATGATTGTGTTGGGGGGAAAGGGCATGTTCAACAAAAAAATAAATGCTTTCATCCGCGATTTGGTTCAATGGTTTGGCCTAATTACTCTTTCTCTGTAAACTCGTGTTCTCTGGGAGGCTATAAATTGGTTGCCATTTAACATTTGACCCGCATTGCCCTTTGTATAATGAAAACCACAACATGTTCCTAAATCTGTTAATGCCGTACGTATTATGCAGTCATATGTAAATAAATCAATCACAAACAGTGCTGTTAACTCATAAAGTATGCTATTAACATGATTGAAAGTGTTTATTTAAATTCCCATCTTTAAAGTGAAAATTTATATCTAAACATATACATTATTCAGGAGTAGCTGACAACATTTGCATTCATGTTGTATTACCATTACATTGTTATTAAATGCACATGTTAACTAAAAAAAATCATATGCAGTCACCTGTTAAATTCAAATACAGCCGTCTGTCTGGCTTTTTTTTATAGGTGTGTGTTTTTAGCTGTCACTATTTTCGCGTAAAATTATTTTGGAAGAAAAAATTCCACTTTCCTGAAGTTGTAGTGTTATTTCGATGGCAATACATTCTAACAATTACACTGCATACATAGCAAACGTGCATAGTTCAACACTAATTTATAACCATAATTGCATAACTATGCAAACAATATTACAACGTGCTATTGACAGAACGACAGTTTGTGTACAGTTTAACCATTAAACCAAACAAATATCACCGACGTCAAATCAGGGTGAGTGTCTCCATACTCCATATCGTACTGGGGTGGTGCTTATCTAAATTGCTGGTCGTGAGCCGATGGTTGAAATTCCATATTCCTATAATGAAGAGCAGTTTATAAATATTATCACCACTATCAACTTACCCTGAAGCACGTATTTATTATTAACCTCGAAGAGATGATGCACTGAGTCGACCCCCAAATGGGACTTTAACTTGCAACCTTCCGGGTAGAGTACTCTATTAAAAGCACCACATGGCCCAATTAACTCGACCTACGCTAATTAATTAAAGTGGTTCCTTCGTTGGGAAAAGGAACAGAAGCGTGAAAATAAATAAAATATCTGTGCTGCAAATACAGTCTAGAGGTTAAGCAATTTTTGTTTTAATCTGGCTTTTAATGTGCTGAACAGGCCAATAGTGTCTGTGATTTGTTCTCATTTATAATAGAAGGCATCTAAGTCTTCTTGCACGGCACAATATCAATGTGATCATTTTAACACAGTACAACTAAATATAAATCCCATGATGACCAGGCACACACATTACAACCGAGGAAATGAACCCAAAGAGGACACACACTGTGCACGAGTGTAGTCGATAATGACACTGCCACTCATTTATATAAGCTGCGCATCAATTACAGGAAAACTAACGCTTATTTGGCCGAACAAATAGGATTTTTAATGAAACATTCTTGAGATGCAATTATTCTTAAATTGAAACTACTATCACCAATAGAAATGTGTTGAAGGGGAGCATAAAGTACTGGAACGAGGTAGCTTTAGAAATACGAATACGTCATGCGAGTTTCAAAAAAGAAATCAGACCATAATTAGTTTCCCTATACTGTCGTGTAGGTGCTTTATTTCTGAATAGGAATAAAAATAACACGTTTTAAAATTACAATGACCTCTCAATGTGAATTAAAGTTGCATGGTTATAAATGTGGTGGAGCGATGGCGTAGTGGTTAGTGCACTGCGCTAGGAACCCGGCGGTGATGTCTGAACCGGCCCTGGTCACAGGCCTGCACAAACCAACGTGCTTGAGCTACGGTGAAACAACTCCCATCACCGCAAGGTGTGGGGAGGCATTCATCCAGCAGTTGATTGTTAAACAGCTGGATATATTACAACTCTGTTGTGGGGGGCACCCCCCAACAACATAGCAGCGTCCCCAAACAACCAGAGCCTGCGGCGGCCCTGAACAACCACAGCCTGCGGCACCCCCCAACAACCACAGCGTGCGGCGGCCCCCAACAGACTGGTCAAGTAAATCCTTACAATCCACTCGCACAGCGTGCGGTGGGCCTTCATCCAGCAGTGGATTTAAGCACCAAAAAAACTCGAGTACTAATGTAATGGACAGAGCACGGCTCTCCCTCAGGGCAGCCGTGGACAGAGCACGGCTCTCCCTCAGGGCAGCAGTGGAGAGAGCGCGGCTCTCCCTCAGGGCAGCAGTGGAGAGAGCGCGGCTCTCCCTCAGGGCAGCAGTGGAGAGAGTTCAGCTCTCCCTCAGGGCAGCAGTGGAGAGAGCGCGGCTCTCCCTCAGGGCAGCAGTGGAGAGAGTTCAGCTCTCCCTCAGGGCAGCAGTGGACGGAGCACGGCTCTGCCTCAGGGCAGCAGTGGAGACAACGCGGCTCTCCCTCGAGCCAGCAGTGGAGAGCACGGGGGTCCCTCAGGGCAGCAGTGGATGGAGCACGGCTCTGCCTTACTCTCACTCACCCGTCTCCTCTGAGGTGCATGCGATTGTGTGTGAGTGAGCTGTGTGAGTGGATCGACCGTCAGCTTTCCGTGGCTGTGTCTCCGGCGCTGTGGCCGTCATGTTGCTGCTTCTCGGGCCTCCGAGGTGCCGGATGCACCACAACAGAAAGTGGTCAGCTCGCGGTCACGTGATGCACTTCAACCAATCCGGGAGCGTACATGTTTGGGAGGGGCGCATCTCTGGTTGGCTGCTAGCTCGCGGTCACGTGACGCACTTTAACCAATCCAGGGGCGTTAATCACAGTCACAGAAGGACAGATATGGGCTATTATATATGTGTATGTCACATTTATATTTTTTAGTGAATACATTTATTTGTATCACTATGTTACACGTTTGGCCGGAAACAACCAAAACAAATTGTGGAATAATGTCATTGTGAACATCAACGTTGAACGCGGTGGGAGTGGCTGAAGAAAAAGCTTGTGTTCATTATTGAGGTTTGTATTTATTTCCCAATGCAATACCACTTTATAGAATGAGACGTAACATCTGCACATATTCCTTTGAACAATAAAAGTGAACAATATTTGTGCTGATTCATTCACGAAATTAGTTTTACTTATTAACTGGCAAAATTCAAACTTGTACTAGCTGTTGTCGTCTCAGGTACAGCCGTGTGTTAACCTTGACTTCAGCTTAACGCCACTGCGCGAGAAAGGCCTCCCTCAAATGCTAGATGACATTCCCACCACAAAAAAAACACGTATTACAAGGTGGTCTGTATCCAGAGCCAGTCACATTCTTCGGGCTGTCTGTAATATGTGATTGCATTGCGTGTGTGCCAAAATAAAGACATATGCATTACGGTTTCACTAGTAAAATGTACTGCAGCATAAAAAAACATTGCTACTTTCATATGTATCATAACTCTGGCGAGCGTTCAAACAGTGCTCATTTTCCTAACTCCGTTCACACACCACCCAATGCGAATTGGCTCTCAGGAATTGTATTTCATGCCATCATATCTTCATTTGCTCCAAGTTGTTGAGATTGCAATGATACATGAGCCTTTCACCATAGCGTAAGTTCTGCATGCTTGTTAAGGTATTTTATGAGCTAGCCTTTCCATTATGGAAGCTGCTTATATTAAAGATATAAGGTACACTATAATAACCTTTAAAGCTCCTTTACCTAAACTGTTAAAATAAATGTATACATTTTTTACGCAAAACAATATTTTTTTACATTACAAGCTTGCATTGAACGTCAATGTTAAAGCCCGTGGGCCTTGAAATTGGTGTTAGCACTGTGGGTGCCGACAGTAAATAAAAATCACCGTTCAGGACTATATCACATGGGATCCACACACATATACATGATCTTGATCTCTACCCTACTTTGAATAAACACTTCGTTAAGCATACAACATGTTCACCGTTCATCAGGGGTATGTGCTGGCCATAAACACTGAACGATAAGAAACTCAAAGGTACCTCAGTGTGAATCTGTGAGCCTCAGTGCAACAACACTGGACCGTAAAGGCATCGTGGTCAAATTGAGCCTCCGTGTAATAACAATGAATCGTATAAGTGCCTTTATCTGGCTCTCTGATCATCAGTAATAATGTCTGTTGTGTAGTGTGGCATCTTATCGTATACAGGTTTCCCTAGATCTTCAAAAACGAAATTTCACAAATCGAAATGGCTTTTCCCATTAATGGCATACAAACTATTATTGATATGTTTCAGACGTATTCCAACTCTACTTATAACCTAAACCTATACATTCATATCACTTTTCAGAATACAAATGTTATAATAAAGAACGTAGATGTTAAAACGATTGAATTAGAATTAATTTAAAGCAACAAATATTCGTAATTTTCAGTGAACTCACCAAAATATGTGCATGTTGGAATGACTGGGAAGGCGATGTAGAGGCATTGCTGTTGCACTGCAGGGGTACAGTCATCTCATGGTACATGCAGAGTGTGAAATTCTGTTAATCGACAAGTGTCGATATTTTATCAATTGCGTGAACACGAAATGTCATAAACTGAACGTTCTGTTTTCGGTCACTCACTCTATATTTTATTCACTCCTGTTGCCGTGCACTACAGCTCACGGTAAGAACTCTCTATCAGCATGACTCACAAACTTCCTCTCTGCACCAAGGACCAGGACCGTCGCTGGCAGGCGTCGTTTCTCCATGGAAAACCCCTCCACGTAGAAAGCCATCCCCATGGCACATTTGCAGTGTTTAATCCACACCGATTGTTGAGACATTTAAAGGTGCCCACCTCAGTGCCCTGGGCTTTCGAGCGACACTGAGCTTGGCTGCGCGCTTCAAAGCCATTGTCATTTATGTCCGTGAAATATTGTGTTTATTATGAATTGTATTATTATTCAAGGATAACTATAACGCTTTCATTACCACTGCAATTTGGCATTATCTCTTCCAATGGTCGCTGGCCTCTGTTTACTACTACACAATTCAAGAAACGCACAATGAATGTAGATAGTATGCAATTTTATTCTTATGTTTCTTTCCTAAGTTCATTCAACTTTTGCAATTAATTGAAGCGTTAGGAATGAGTTGCACTGGGGTTTTGAACAATTTATAGAACCTTTACTTTAATTGTGCTTTTATTTTTCTTTGGGATACCGATTCGTAACAACGTCCTCGTTTTGTTTAGATAATAAACCAATTCCCTCCCATCGTCTCTTATTAAAAGTTGGTATAACCTTGCTTAATTTAAGAAATGCATGTAGTCTACCGCACCTTCAAACAGGGGCTGTTCGCTCCTGACCGCTGGAAATCGTGGAACAAAAAAAAATATTACACACAACACTCAAACTGGAAAAGTCATCGCCTCTGCAAGGTAACACAAAATGGAGTTGTGTACAGTACTGTATTTGTAGCCAGCTGTGTCTGAAACAAATACGCACCCCAGGCACATACAAAAGTTATGTTATTCCAAGTCATTTCCTCCCCAGCATGTGCCATTGCGCAATACCTTGCTGATCTTGTTAAGGAGCATAAGCCATCAAATGAACTCCGGTCATTCACGCAGCAGCTGCTTTTGGATAACCGTCGAACAAAGACGGTCACTGCATCGCACAGTTTTCAGATGCGCTTCTGCGGCCGTCTGGAACGCTCTTCCTTGCGATATTAGAAAGCCGCCTTAACTATGCACTTTTAAATCCAGATTTAAAAAAACATTCTTTAAAACTGCTTTTTGTGTGTAATTGTCCTTCCCTCGCACGCTCCGATTATCAGGGTTGGCTACGTACGGTGCGAAAGAAGTCCAACATGCCTAAGTACATACACTCTGCCAGAGCCACCCCAGCTAACCCAGTGAGCTTTCGCAGACGCTTTGTGATTTATCTAGTTAAGGTTGCCGGGTACATTGCTGGAACCATTGGCAGAGAGACGATGCTTTATGGTGAGCTCCCGATCGGGTCGGTTCCTCATGCAGCATTTTCGGAAATGTCTAAAATCCACTTCAAGGTCATTTCCCTGGATTTGAATACATGATATAATCATACCGATGTAATCGCATTGACGCAGCGTGCGCTGACCGCAATTTGTCAACATTAAAGCATCTGCGCGGTTAAACTGTTTAACCCAGTGCAAAGCACTTGGGTTCTATTGCATAGATAAAGTGTCGTGTAATTGCCTATCGCATACCTAAATATGCATCTGGATCGTCCATTGCAGAAATTAAATTAACCTGAAAATTGGTTTAATGAATGTTACCCTTACAAAGGCAACTGCTGTATAATTTTTGCAGTCTCAATATCAAGTGGCACAGCTTTAAGTGGTATTTGATTAAATGTGTTTGTATTTCTGTGTAGATTCCCACGGTTACGGTGTTCTATATAGCTCTCTGATGTGTTCCGGGGTTTAAATCACATCTTGTTCCGCACGGTGTCTGATGTTTCACTCCACATGCTGGGGAGCTTCTTGGGGAACTGAACCATAAAAAGTAGCTCCCCAGCACAGGAGTAAAACGTCGGGCAACATGCCAAGCAACTCTCCAGAAAACACATCGCAGAGCTCTACGTGACAATTGTGACATCAGCAACAGGGAAACATTGTGGCCATGATCATTCACGTGACATACATCTATGGAAAAGTTCCTCTAGACACTTTACAACATCTCATTGCCATTAGAACATGAAAAATGTTCATCTGTGTTGACATCATTCAACAATGATTTGTTTTGTTATTAAATCATGACTTCACAGTATTTACACAACCACAAAACTCTCTCAAATTGCAAGATTCAAGAGGGGGAAACATTGATAAACTTAAATTAAAAACAAAATACCATATTCGGCATGGAAAATAATTTTACTCAAATATTCCTATTCAGCAAAAGCAAAGGGGTTCAAAGCTAGGGTAAAATTTCAGAAATGTTAAATTATTTACTGAGTTTGTGCAGCAGTAACTATTTACGACCGTTAAGAAAAGTAGTGCCTCCCCGTCCTCCTTTCCCTCATCTTCTCCTCCCCTAAAAATACCCGGTCGTTGTCCCTATGTGAGTAGGACAGAGAGCCCATCTCGTTCCCTTCCTTCTCCTGCCCTGTAAGCACCTGGCCTCAGGCTTTCGTCCGTGGAATATCTGTAGCCTCCCCTCCCTCACCACTCGCGTTCTGTACCCGGCTCTTGTTCAATAAAAATAAATATATAAGACAAGGAGTGCGCACTGGGCAAGACATCGCTAGAGTCAATGACAATCGGTGGTCGAGACTAGCGACGAAGTAGCAGCCAAAGGAGGGAACGCAGCCGAGAGGGGATGTCCACCGCAGACAAGGAGCGATGACATCAGCTCGTGTCCAGGCGCTGGACGGCGTGTTACATTGCAGGACCGAGAGAGATGGCGATGGTTAATGATGCCTTCACCCAACAGTGGATTGATCATGGCTGTTGATGACAGATTATTTGTATCGATATTGGGTAATAAGGGCCAACACTTGCTGCCAAATGTGCTCACAGAATACCACACGGTGCTCAAGTCACCATAAGACATTACGAGAAGGCAGTAAGGTTAGTTTTAAACCATTCCACCATGAACTGAATCTTGTGATAATTCTAAGACGTCCAGTAATGTTAGGGTGCAATTAAATTAAATTGTATCTGATTTTCTTTGCCACTGCGGTGAATGGCGAGCATCTGGAGGCTACGGCAGTTCGTGTAGTCAACTTCACGTTATCTGCCAATTGTTCACGATGTCTTAACGATCATGTTATCAATTATTTTGGTTAAAAAAATGTAATTATTGAGTCTCGGTGTTAGCCAGAGGACACTCAAATATAAATTCAATACAGTAACGTACAACGAACTAAATGCTGCAGTAAATTATGTCAAGCTTACAAAATGAGAAACAGTTGTAGAATTCCCATTATAACTTAAATAAAGTGTGCACTATGCATCCAAGTTACTGAATGACAGGGTATTGTTGTTTCCAATTTGATGACAGCACATTTTTTAAAGCACATGAAAACAAACGTGGTATGTTTTATATGCTTTGCTTGGCTACTGTTAACATTTTCTTTACGTTTCAAAATAAAGTGCAGGTTAATGCACAGCCTTTCCAAGATTGCTCTGTTGACTAAAAGCACACAAGCGGCCAACAGCATTTCAGCACATTGTCAATTAATCATGATTAATATATGATTAGCAATTAAAGCCATACATGTTTTACATTTCGCCACTTGAAGATGATTTTGTGTTGCCTTTCCGTACACCAGATTGGAAGCTTTGTAGAGTTTGGTTTTAAAATATAGCTGTTGATATCTGTTCAGCAACAAAAGGAATCAATTTTACCAGTTTCTTTCTCAATTAAGTTCAATATAACTGAGAAGTAATCTTTAAGCAGAATTCCAAAAGCACCAAGATGGGTTGTGAATCCAGGTTTCATCCACCTATGATCAAACTCGGTTGTCAAATGAAGTGGGCGGATGATATTAGCTCAGTTACAATTACTACACAACAATCATTACTTTCACGTTGGATTTTCAGTTATTTCAAAAATTACACCTCGATCAATGAATTGCTTGACACATTAGTCAATAACTCTGCGTTAAAAGTATATCTAATAAGTATTTTTATGGACATGTACTATGCAGGACTATTGTCCGCAACGTTGTCAATGATAGATATGTATTTAAGGCAGTGTTATTGACATATGTATTCCGTTTTTTTTATTAATTGTGCTTACTGCCAATGTGGCATCACCAAATAATTTACTTTATTGCTTGGTTTGCCTTCCCTCTGATGACTGCCTCTATAGCAAGGCAGATGAGAAAAGTGCGGCACTCCCAGTGAGAATGAGAAGAACGTGTAACGGAATCTGAAAAAGCAGTTCCGTCGTAACAACACCAAGAGGCGTTCCCCAACATGCAGTGGCGGCATCGCTGTCTGCAAGTGAAAGCTTCCTCATGACATGGCATCAGCGAGCACAAATGAAGGTTATAGCAATGGGGAGGTTACAGATAGTGAACCCTATTTGGCCACTAAACCAATATTCGTGTGTATGTTGTACATTTGAGTATGTGCGGAGCGGTCGTGGAGTATATGTGTGGGGAGCGATAGTAGAGTGTACTGTATACGTGGGGAGCGGTAGTGTAGTATATGTGTGGGGAGCAGTAACGTCGTGATTAAGGCACTGCACAACAAACCTGACGACCCCAGGATGATTACCCGCTCATGGCCAACACCAGTGAAGACTATGTGAACCGGTTCTCTGGTCTTCCCGTAGGTCGACTCAGCCTCAAATTACTATCTGGTGATGTGTAAACATCGCTAATAGAGAGACAAAGGCGGCCGAGCGTGGTTTTGGCCACACCACTCCCCTCGTGTGCTGTCTTGACCTTCATTGGTTCTCGCGAACAGCACTTGCTCCAAAAGTCTGTTTAATGCTATATGGGGGAATATTTGTATTTTTGTCTTTGTGTGAGTATGTGAAGGGATGGCTGTAATATGTGTTTGCTAACACCGCTTACCCCTGTGGATTACAAGGTGAAGATAATAATAACGTCCTTGAGCTGAACATCGTCACTGAGAGTTATTACACTTTGGGGAGGGTTCCGCATTGGAATGTGTGGCTCATTTAATGAATGAGTCCATTGACAGGTGGGAGACAACTGCAGGACACAAAATAACCCGACGCACCTGAAGGGGATAACATGCAACGCTCTGCACAGTTCAAGTCAATGTTATACTGCCATATTATTGTTAAATTGCACCGGAAAATCCAAGTCTCCCACCCAAGTACTAACCAGGGTTAATCCACATTACCTTCTGAGATATCCTGAGGTCCAACGCATTTTAGGGCGATCGGTCATGTGTTGGCGGGTTGTTCAGTATGATGTCCAATGTTTAATTGTATGTACTGGAAGCGAAACGTCAGGCATCATGCCGAACAACACGTGATAAAACTTCGAAACACATCAGTGAAGCTATGTAGGAGTATTGGTAAACATTTGTCTTTGTGTTTGAATACTTTATATAGCAAAACAAACCGTTCTCTGTATTTCTTATGCAACACTGACAATACTTTTCCTGTACTTTACCTGTCCTATACTTTTCACTCCTATCGTGTTTTTGGATTGTTTGTTGTTGTAACTTTCTGACCCGCCCCTGCTGGACACTTGTGAAAAAGAGCTTTTTAGCTCATCGGATTACTCCCGTTTAAAAGATGAATCCCTGCAGTCACGAAAGCTTTAAATCGAAAAATAAATATTCTGATTCTGACAATGCCATGCACTTTCCTTTCAGGCTCCGTTGACCTTGAGTGAGACCTCTCCAGGTGCAGGGTTGGAAGTCAACCCCTGGCCACATGGGTGGGAGTCAGTGGCAGCACCGACTTCACATTTGTTGAGGAGACAGAGAGACATACAGTAAATAATTGGGGAAAGGATTCATCTTAAAGAGGTCACAGCACACTGGTTACAACGCTTAACGCCGCTTCCCAAACCTCCCGTGCAAAGGGACAAGATGTTTTACAAGCAGAGCAGGTGCCCAGAAGTCCCTGGTGGCAATTAATTGCCTTAACTCTGCTGTCCTCTCTGCTGTTTGCACAGGGAGGGCCACACATGGAGAAAGAGAGAGAGCTTGGAAAATCTGAGACATTTCACTGACTTTCATGAGAAGGAAGTGTGTCTACAGAACGTATACAAATTTCTCAGATTCCAAGTAATATATCATTGTAGGTTATTATGGTTGTGGATAGTAGAGAAGGATAGAATGAAGAGGTCGTTTCCATTCGTAGGATCATCATTAGACTTGTAATGATTCATGGATGAAAATACATCGTTGTGTCCATAGGACACTGATACTTTTATTGACACAAGCATTTACAAAATAAATATTAATAACAGATGGCAGGGTGCCTGAATGGCTGGGTAAATTAAATAATGCAAAGAATTGCAACTCTCAATTAAGAATTACTTGAAAGTGAGCTGGTGGTTGAGGAATGATAGCACTGAGTCAGCACTGCCGAAACCTGGGGTCTGAATCCAGGCAGATAGCCCTGACTTAACCGTATGCTCAAGTGTATGGTCTCAGCCTGGTTACCAATGGAAAAGTATAATGATGTTTAATGTATTTCTTTTCACTTAATTTGGCTAAATTCCAGCTTTGAGACTTGAATTGTTGGTTGATTGACAGGCAACTAAGACTCTGTGTCAAGAATGAAATGGTGTGTTTTTTTGTCCGTGTGGTTAAAGATGCCTATTGAAGTGACCTCAGAGGTCTTTCTCTGACAGAGGGTTGTGCAATGCTAGCTGCAGAGTTCTGAATGGTAATTTATGTGTCCCTTGACATCATGCTGATATGACAATTGGAATATAATTTGAAATAACCGATTGATAAACCTTATACAAACGTAATGTTTAGTCTAATGCAAGGAACGACACAGTACTAATGAGAATCGTTAGTGAGAATCATTAGTACTGCCAATAATCTATTGATTCTTGAATTGTTTAATTTAATAATTGGAAGTGGCTTGAAGCAGAACGTGCCTAATCATTCGATTATATCAATCTTCATCATGATCATCATACCGTGTGCTTAAAACGCAAGTTTGATCATGAGGCTAACTCACTTGCCTGAATACCAGACTCACATTCGTATATATTCAAGTAAAAATTATTGCTGAGATCATTTCTGGGATCGCTATTTAATGCCTTCTGGGAATGAGTTAAACCAATGTCACTTGGAGAGACCACACCACCTGGTGAGAATTAAACATTGGTTGCCCCATGTTGATAATGTAGTCACCAATTCGTGTAATTTCTACCAATCGCTCACCATTGCTATTGAACAGTAGCACCGCCTAATGCAAAGCGAGTGGTAAGAAGGACCAGGTAAATGAGCTTACCAGGCGAGAGAGGACTGCAGTAATAATACAACACTAATGCAAACTCAAAGTATAATAACAGAAATAATTAGAATTAATCAATGTAAGTAAGCGTTTTCTTGGTTCTTTCGGTAAAGTCACGTAGAAGGGAAGTAATAAAATAATAAAAATAAAACATAATGAAATAAAATAATTCTCACGACGTTTCGGCTACAACGCAAGCAGCCGTCTTCAGGTGAAGAATGAGACACTGCCAAGCTAGGAGCTTATATATAAGCTGGGTTGGAGGTGGAAGAAGAGCGCCTTAACAAAGAGAATGTGCATATCAAGAGGAATTTAGCATATTCATGGGAAATGCGTAGGAGGTGGGCGGGGGGGTTTCAAAGTCATATTATGCCCATGCATTATGCAGGATCAGCAGCACCAAAGGGAGGGTGCAGGGAGTAGCATTAACAAAGGAAAGGAATGTTAATAGTATGTAGCTGCAGTTACTAAACAACCACGTAGAAAACTAAAGAATAAACTACATAAAAAAAAACTAAAGTATAAACTGCATAGCATCCTCAGTATACTTACTATAATCTACAATAAGCTGAGTTACGTCGTAAAAATTATATAATATGCTTCCATCTAAACTTTATTCTCTTACATCACACGAGTATACACCGTACTATATACTGCCATAGACAAACCCAACATTAAATTACATACTGTATTTCTACAAACCACCTTATACATTTTAATATAACACTATGTATTATTCTACCCACCCTAATGTGTATCACACTGCTATATGTTTACTATACAATTACGATACTATATATTATTTTGTACATTGTATTAAGCATATAAATGTTATACTATTTGTTATTATACACTGTACCATTGACCGTCGTGTCAATGGGTGAGTCGTGGGGGGAAACTTGCAACGGAGCAAAGAATCCATTCCCTGCGGAGAATACAACGCCAGTGAGTGGAACGCGGTCTGAAAGTCACCGTAAACGTGAACACAATCAGTTAAGATCCGAAATGGTTTATTACGTCCTTCCAATGATTGCTAAGCCAGAATCCATCTTCTCGGTTGAAATTGTCTGTGTGTTTGTATATGTGGATCGCCTCATGAACGAATCTCTCATGATAGCCAGATGGCTTGCAGAGAACCTCTGTCTTGGAGAAGTCAATGTCATGTGAGCCCACTGAGTTGTAACAGTGATCTGCCACGGCTGAGGTGTTTGTCCTACCGTGTTTCAGGTCTGCTTTATGTTCACGGATGCGGTCCGAGACATGTCGTTTTGTTTCCCCAATGTAACTGCTACCATAGAGGCAACTTAGTTTGTAGACGCCAGGGTACTGTATGTCTGGAACCACATCTTTTACAGACGGGACCAGATCACGGATTTTATGTACTGCGTTGAATCGTACCTGGATCTTGTGTTTAATCAGGATTTTGGAGATCTTTTTTGTGACCCCAGCAATGTAGGGTAAGGTGATGGTCTTGAAAGGCTCCTCAACAGGATCCTTCTTGATGGTTGGAGTGATGGCTTTGCGGATTGTGTAGTCGGAGTAACCATTAGCCTTAAGAGCTTGGCGTACGTGTTTGAGTTCACTGGCAATGTGTTCCTGGTCGGAGATGCATTGGGCTCTATGGTATAGAGCAGGGGTCCTCAAACTTTTTCAACAGGGGGCCAGTTCACTGTCCCTCAGACCATTGGAGGGCCGGACTATAGTTTAAAAAACTATGAACAAATTCCTATGCACACTGCATATATCTTATTTTGAAGTGAAGAAACAAAACGAGAACAAATACAATATTTAAAATGAAGAACAAGTAAAGTTAAATCAACAAACTTGCCAGTATTTCAATGGGAACTATGGGCCTGCTTTTGGCTAATGAGATGGTCAATGTCCGGTTCCATATTTGTCACTGCTAGTCGTAACAAGTGATGCAAGTGTGCATCCGTTAGTCTAGATCTGGTTGGAGATTTCAAATGTTTCATTCTGGAAAAAGTCTGTTCACAGACATCAGTGCTGCCAAAGATGGTTGCCATTTTGAGTGCATGGTTCCTGAGATGAGGATATGTCTCAGAGGGGAGAGATGCATAGAAATGATGAAGGCTGCTTGACTTGAATGCATCTTTCAGAGAGTCACAATTCTGCAGTTCAGCCAGTTCCATTTGGTAAATTGTATCCACATTTTCAATGTCAATAGAAAATGGGTTACGGAAAAGCTGTATGTCCTGTTCATGGAGATGATGCTCTTTAAATCTAAATTGGAACTCCTTTTGCAATTTTTCCAGTGAATCCACATGTTTTGTTTGGGAATGCAACCAATGGTTTTTCCGCTAACAGATTTTGAGTTGTGGGGAGATGGCAGAAGTTTTCCTCCTTCACTTGTTTGATGAGAAGGCCTAATTTTACTTCAAATGCTTTGACATGTGATTGCATATCACAGATGAGCTTCCCCTTTCCTTGAAGTTGCACATTGAAACTGTTGAGTAGCTCTGTTACATCTGTCAGAAAGGCAAGGTGCCATTTCCATTCTGCATCATTGAGCTCTGGTACTTCTTTGTTTTTTGAAAGCAGAAAAGCTGTAATCTGTGGAAGTAAGTCATAGAAACGTTTCAAAACTCTCCCTCGACTCAGCCAACGGACTTCTGTGTAGTACAGAACATCTTCATAGTCAACATTTAGCTCAGACAGAAATTCCTGAAATTGTCTGTGGTTTAGTGCATGAGCTCTAATGAAGTTAACACAAGATACCACAATTTTCATAACAGAGTCCCACTTCAGTGATTTACTACACAGCGCTTGTTGGTGGATGAGGCAGTGTATGGCTATTGGATGAGAATGGTTATGTTTGTCCATCTCTTGGTTAATGCGAGCAATTACTCCTTTCTTAGACCCCACCATGCTAGGAGCACCATCAGTTGTCACACTGGCTAGTTGAGCCCAGTTCAGCTCCAAACCATGCACAGTTTGGCAAACCTTTTCATAGATATCCTCTCCTGTAGTTGTTCCTTTGATGCTTTGCAGTGCAGCAAGCTCTTCTGTGACTTCGAAATAGTCATTCGTCCCACGAATAAAAATTAGAAGTTGTGCAGAATCACGAACATCATTGCTTTCGTCGAGTGCCAAGGAAAAATAGGAAAGTTCTTTTGTGGAGTTTTGCAAATGCTGATGCAAATTGTCTTCCATTTCTTCAATCCTCCGTGTAATTGTAGGTCCTGAAAGACTCACTGTACTAAATAAATCGGCCTTCTCTGGACACATCTCTCTGGCAACAGAAAGAAGGCATTCTTTAACAAATTCTCCCTCCACGAATGGTCTGCCAGTGCACGCTATTAGCTTGGCAACTTGAAAACTTGCTCGCAGTGATGAAATATTTAGCTGCTTCTGCTTCACAAAAGTATTTAGCTGAGTTGTTAATGTATTTTTCAGTTTTAATATTTTATATTTTCTCACTTCTCCGACCAAACAATCATATTTATCTTTATGTTGAGTTTCATAGTGTCGACGTAAATTGTATTCTTTGAACACAGACACTATATTCTGGCATATCAGACACACAGCTCTTTCCTTGTACTGCATGAAAAAGTAATCATAAGTCCACTGTTCTTTGAATATCCTACACTCCGAGTCAATTTTTCTCTTTCTTGACATCATTGTTTCCTAGGGAGTCAAAATTGCTATTAGTAAAATACCTATATATATATACAGCGCTACAAAAACAATTTACCAGCAATAACTTTGCCCACACAGAGACATACAGACTGCACTGCCCATCAATGCAGTCTGATTGGGGGAACTCCGCTTTTACCCCAGGCTCACACTGGTGCGGGTGCCATTAAAAAGTTAATTACACCTGCAGTTTTGTTCACAGATCGCAGTGCGGTGGGCACAATGAGTGCCCACCACCGCAGCCCAATGAGTGCTCACCAGCGCAGCCCAATTAGTGCTCACCAGCGCAGCCCAATTAGTGCTCACCAGCGCAGCCCAATTAGTGCTCACAAGCGCAGCCCAATTAGTGACCATGGGCCGGATAAATGTCCTCGGCGGGCCGCATGTGGCCCGCGGGCCGTAGTTTGAGGACCCCTGGTATAGAGTCTTGATGAGGGAATTCTTCTGGGATGGATGGTGGTGGGAATCCGGTTTTAGGTAAGCATCTGTATGGGTGGCTTTCCTGTAGACAGAGTGGCTCATTGAACCATCAGGTCTCCTTTTAAGTAGGATATCCAAAAAGGGTAGCTTGTCATCTTTTTCGACTTCCATGGTGAATCTGATGGCTGGGTGTATGGAATTGATGTGGTCGAGAAATTGGTCTAGAGCAGGCCGGCCGTGTGGCCAGATGACAAAAGTGTCGTCTACGTACCTCTTCCATAAGGTCGGGCGTAGAGTGGCAGTCTGGATGGCGTCAGTCTCAAATTTCTCCATGAAGATGTTGGCTATAACCGGAGATAGGGGGGAGCCCATTGGGGTGCCCTCAGTTTGCTTGTAGAAAGTTCCATTCCAGATGAAGTATGTATTGGTTAAGCAGTGTCTCACCAGGGGGGGTACCCCAGCATTCAGTCCTTGATGAACCAAGTCTTCAATGATTGCGATGGTGTCAGGTACAGGAACTTTGGTGAATAAAGAAACCACATCAAAGTGACAAGCAGGTCGTCTGGGGACAGGGCAATCCCCTTGATTGTCGATACCAGGTCAGTAGAGTTTAGTACCGCAGAGGTGTTTTTTTCTTGTGAAAGGCCGTAGGATTTCAGACAAAAAACGAGCCAATTTATAGTTGGGGGAGTTGATAGTAGAGACAATGGGACGAAGAGGTGTATCTTCTTTATGTATCTTTCGCAAGCCGTATAATCTTGGTGGCCTGGCTGCAGAAGGTTTCAACGAGAACTGTTTGGTCTGATCAATTAATGCGGTTGAATCCGAAATGATTTGCTTGGTTTTTGAGACGAGGCTGTTGGTGGGGTCTCTTTTTATTTTTGTATAGCTGCCATTGTTGAGTAGTTCTTGGATTTTGTTGTTGTATTCTGTTTTGTCCATGATGACAGTGGCATTGCCTTTGTCGGCTGAGAGGATGACAATGTCATCCCTCTTTTTTAATTGAGCTAATTCAAAACGCTCATCTTTGCTGATGTTGCTAGCTGGCATCTTAGCGTTTTTGAGGGTTGCAGAGATTTCAGATCTTGCTGCAGCGATGTGACTCAGGCCCTTGAGAGCTACATCTACTCTGAGTAACTCAGCTTATTGTAGATTATAGTAAGTATACTGATGATGCTATGCAGTTTATACTTTAGTTTTTTTTAATGTAGTTTATACTTTAGTTTTCTACGTGGTTGTTTAGTAACTGCAGCTACATACTATTAACATTCCTTTCCTTTGTTAATGCTACTCCCTGCACCCTCCCTTTGGTGCTGCTGATCCTGCATAATGCATGGGCATAATATGACTTTGAAACCCCCCCGCCCCCCTACGCATATTCATGAATATGCTAAATTCCTCTTGATATGCACATTCTCTTTGTTAAGGCGCTCTTCTTCCACCTCCAACCCAGCTTATATATAAGCTCCTAGCTTGGCAGTGTCTCATTCTTCACCTGAAGACGGCTGCTTGCGTTGTAGCTGAAACGTCGTGAGAATTATTTTATTTTATTATGTTTTATTTTTATTATTTTATTATTTCCATTCTACGTGACTTTTCCGAAAGAACCAAGAAGATGAATCCCTGCAGTCACGAAAGCTTTAAATCGAAATTTAAGTAAGCGTTATTGAAACATATAGTAATCCACATTGTATTCATCGTATTTACTAATAAAAAAAATAGATGATTAGCCTGTTCGCTTTGTTATTTAACAAACTGGCACAATCACTGGACCTTGCTGCCTTGTATGTATGTTTAACTTTTTCGCACCGTACATAGCCAAATGTGCTAACCGGAGGTGCGGGGGAAGGACAACAAACTAGCTGAGTGAGCCGCTCAAACTGTATCTATCAGTCAAATAGGCCCTGACACCGAGATTTTGACTGAATTCCACACAATGTATTTTTTTACTTTGACTTTTTTTGTGCAATCACACAAATCTAATTACACCCAATACATTAATAACATCCGAGCATGCTCCAAAGTGCAGGTTTTAATGTCTTACATTTAGGCTTAAGAAGTAAAAACATATATTAAATTACATTTAAAAAGTTTTAAAAAGACAAATTGGGTCTCGTTTGTCTTAATCACTAGACCGCTCTACAGCTATTAAGCAGCTTTCTAAAAATGTTTATTCTGAGTTTGTTTTTAGAAACTATAACTAGCATTTTACTTTCAGTGGCATTTAAACCTCTCCAGACTTGCCATCTTCTTGTTATGAAATTCAATTGACGGGACCTGAACAAATTAAATGCATAACCCAGAGAATAACGGAGGCATAGAGGCCAAAGCACTGCTCATTAATCCCAGCAATCCGAGGGTTTACGTATTTGTGACAGTTTCAGATATTTGCTAAATATTTAAACCTAGACGTCCTTGTGATCTTTCGCCACGCATTTAATGCCAAAGTTGGCTCAGCCTTTGAGTGAATTAAATACAGATTCAGACAGCTTCACAGTAAACTAAGAATGGAGTTGTGTTGTAGCAGTGGTGAGCACACTCTGCCATCAACACGGCGACGGAAGTTTGAGTCCCGACCAGGGATAGGACAAGGAATATCTGACTGGCTATGGTCAAACAACTAGCCATATTCAGCTCGTGACAATGCCTTCATCTAGTAGCGGATAAACAAAGGGCTACACGTAATTTATTATATACTGTGCACCTATAAAATTAGCTTCAAGCTTGGAAATTACAAAAAATGTGTTGACAAGAGTGGTCAGAAGGTTGTGTTTTTTAATCCGGGTCATGGGTCGACTCAATCCATTACATCTGCGGGGTCTATAAATGTAATACCGCTTGACGAGAAGTCAACAGTGGTCACCACATGGACGGACTGGTCCTCGTCATTTAAATGTCGAATTTTCATCACTCGATCAGGGCTGCAAATAGAGATGAAGAGTTACCCACGTTTTTGTGCAATTACGCTCGCATGGAGATACTTTCACTTATTAATACTGCAAATATTGGAACTATAAACTTTAGAAAAACATTTGAGAAATATATTATAAAGTAATGTTTAGCTCATTTTGCAAATACTTTTTTTATATCTTAATTTAAAGACAGCATACTATTGAAGGTTATAATATTGAAAAATGTATTAGCTTGGTATTTGTCTACTGTTGACATATCATTCTCAACACTTTGCAGAATGAACATCTCTACACCTTCGCAATGACGATGTTAACATGCACATGTTCGGCAGGAACAGCACGCAAGGGGATGACATAGCCAACACGATGTGCCTGACCACCTTTATATTTTCAGTGCTCACGTTTGGACACCACACTCTGTACGCAAACAAATTGCCACTGCTGTGATGTATCACCAGGAATCGAGCCTGTATTGATATAACCATAGCACAGTGCACTAAAAATATCCCTTCACTACCAACGGTGTACACGTGCCCACACACACAGCTTTGCACACTTGCAAACATCACTAAAAATGTATAAAATTTGCATTGGCAGTAGTAAAAGATTAAGTAAGTGTAATATTTTGAAGGTGTTTATTGTTTTTACACTCAGCCTATAATATCACGCTTTTTCAGGAAACCAAAAATAAAACATACATTTTGCAGCATGCGAATCCCCAAAAGGCCTGCCTAAATGTAGCCCACCGTGGTTGGGCTTGACGTGGCTTAACCACTTCATGGCAGCCGGTATCCTCTCTGTGCCACCTGGCAGAAACGTGAAAGGCAACGTGAACTCACATTGCACGGCAATCGCACGGATAACATGCATCATCCACCCAGACGCTCTCTCTCCCGACTGCTGGGCCATTGGACGGCGTGGTTTGTATCACTTTGAATGGTCGCATCAGGGCGATTTGACAAATAACGTGAGGGGGTGGGGCATAACGCCTTCCAAGTGAACTGTGGTGCAGATTAAACATCGACGTAATTTTATGATGAGATCACATGCAATGCACCACATAGCCCTTGACTCTTGTCTTAGTTGAAATTATCACACAACTCCCCCCCCTTCCTTGTTGCCAATGGAACCAAAATAAAACAAGCGAATGTTTCACAATGTAAAGCTTGAGTTGTGTAATAAATCTTTGGCCTACAAGCAGCTGGGGGGGGAGGCCTTCAAACACATAGCGTGATTGATTGCAAACATCACGCCGCTTTAAAAGGGCCATGGGAGGAGTGTAGTTATCCCGTCAGTGTAAATACAGTAACACCATAACGACTAGACTTAGAATGTTTCTCACATGACCCCGAAAGAATATGCACTTTTGCTTTTAGTGCCCTAACTTGGCTTGCTTGTGACCAATGCAATTGCATTTTTTTGCAATTAGGAAAAATGATACCCTGTAACTTCCTTATGGATAATTTACGGAGTATTGTTTACCCTAATTTAAGGCAGGTTACTTCAACTGATTAAACACACTTCCTATAGCCAGTCTCCCTTCAGCTTTACCTCACAACTATGTGAACATGTGGATTTAATTTTGTGAACTTTTCAGATGAATAACAAGGCTGTAACGCGTGCTCTTATTATTAAACTTTATACTTTTTCTAAAAGTACTCGATACAAATTATGTGCATTTATGTAATTTAAGTGCGTATTCGACTTTATGCATTTCAATATGGCATGGTTGTCTCAAATGCTTTTCGAACAGCCATGTTGGCTATTGAAAAATTAATCTTCGGCCAAGATCAATCCATTGCTGGATGAAGGCCTCCCCAAGCCGTCTCCATCCTTCACGATTGTGCGACCCTAAATTACAAATGATGGCAATGATAGTATTTAAAATCTTCATAAATGGTGTTTTTGTGTGTGTAAATATTGAAAGATACAATATGTAATATCTTACTATAATAGCTTAATGTGGATACTGCGATGGTGTAATGGTTAGCACACTGACATTACATCCAGAAGTTGCCTGTTTGTTTTGCGAGTGCAGCAGTTGTAACAATGGGGGACGTTTCTTCAATCCCTCCACCTCTGTCCACCCAGCAGTATAAATGGGTAAACCAAGTTATTTGTGTGTATGTATGTTGAACTTCCTTCGCACCGTACGTAGCTAACCGTGCTAATAACAGGTGCAGGGGAAGGACAACAAACTAAACACAAAAGTCAGTTCTAAAGAAATTCGTTTTCAATCTAGATGATTTAAAAGTGGATAGCTCTAGAGTGGCTTCCTAATATCGGAAGGAACAGAGTTGCAGACGGCCGCAGAAGCACATCTGCAAGCGCGCAATGCAGTGAACGGCTTTATCGATGGTGAGCCAAAAGTTTGTCGATTGGCAAGTCACGTGTGGTGGGATACTGTGTGCGTACCCCCACCTCTTCCAAGATGTCTGGACAGCTTCGGAGAGTAGAGGGGCTATCGAGGGCTACATCTCATGGAGACCCTTCTGCAAACAGTGGTGTGAGCAGGCAATTGCAGGGCTGTGCCATCACCGTTTTTGAATAGCTTAATATTGAGTGAGAATGTTGCGTGCAGTGGGCAAATCTAATTAGCACATTTTCATTAAGCTGACTCATAACTCCTGCATATTAGGGTATCTTATATAACAACCCTGCCTTGACTTTCCGAGGCAAGGCAAGCCACATTAAACATCTTTAAAGCATGTGTATTTCAATATTTCCACGTGCACAATGTGGAATGAAGACACGAAATAGATTTTTCCAAGACGGAGGTACTCTGCAAACCTACATGTGAGCATGAGAGTGCAATCCAAAGGCATGAGAGTGCAATGCAAAGGATATGTGAGCATGAGAGATCTAAGAGAGAGGCATAGAGAGAGAGAGACACACAGAGAGTCGGAAATAACAGCTGACATAGGCAGGTACGATGGAAACATCACAGTCAGTTAAGACTTTACCTGGTTAATAACGTCCTTCCAATGATTGCTTAGTTTGTACCCATCTTCTCGGTTTAAGTTGCGTCTGTGTTTATATATCTGGATGGCTTCATGAACAAATCTCTGAAGGTAGCCGGTAGGTTTGCAGAGTACCTCCGCCTTGGAAAATCTATTTCGTGTGAGCCCACAGCGTTAAAACTATGATCAGCAATTGCAGAGATATTGGTCCTACCATGTTTCAGATCTGCCTTGTGTTCACGAACGCGATCCGAGACATATCGTTTCGTTTCCCCAATGTAACTGCTGCCACAACCATAACTCAGTTTGTAAACACCAGGGTATTGCATGTCAGGAATCACATCCTTTACAGGTGGGATTAAATCACAGATTATGTATGCTGTGTTGAAACGAACCTGGATCTTGTGTTTGTTTAAGATTTTGGAAATATTTTTGGTAACCCCTGCTAGGTAAAGTGATGGTTTTGGTTGGATCATCAGAAGGTTGTCTCCCCATAGCTGGGGAGATAGCTTTGCGGATTGTTACATTCCGAGTATCCGTTCATCCTAAGGGCTTGGTGTACGTGCTCCAACTCACTAGCTAGGTGGCGCTGGTCGGAGATGCAACGGCCCCTATGGTGTAGTGTTTTGATGAGGGAATTCTTCTGGGCTGGATGGTGGTGGGAGTCAGGCTTTAGATAGGCATCTGTGTGGGTGGCTTTCCTCTAGACCGAATGTCCCAACGAGCCATCAGGTCTCTTCTCGATCAAAACATCCAGGTATGGTAGCTTGCCATCCTTTTACACTTCCATGGTGAATCTGATAGACGGGTGTATGGAATTTATGTGGTTGAGAAATTGGTTCAGTGCTGGCAGGCCATGTGGCCAGATGACGAATGTGTCAACTACGTATCTCTTCCACAAGGAAGGACGTAGGGTGGATGTCTGGATGGCATCTGTCTCAAAATTCTCCATTGCAATAAGGGAGAACCCATTGGGGTACCCTCATTTGTTTGTAGAATGTACCATTCCAGGTGAAGTATGTGTTGGTAAGGCAGTGCCTTACCAAAGTTGGTACATCTGGATTCTGTCCTTGTTGGACCAAGTCTTCAATGATTGCAATGGTGTCAGGTACATTGGTGAACAGAGAGACTACATAGAAACTGACAAGCAAATCATCTGGGGACAGTGAGATGTGCTTGATGAGAGAACCCAAGTGAGCTGAGTTAAATAATGATGGTCCGAGGGCCCTTGATCAGGATTTAAACTCACGACCTCTCAATTATGACCTTTGAAAGCTCATGTTTTACACCACGCTCAAATCACCACTGGGACACAAGAAATGTGATCCACCACATTAAACAATTATCTTATTGGTTCGGCTGTCAGCATCTCGGATTAAAACACTTTGATGTATAAAAAATAAACGTACATCTCACAGATGTCACGGGATCCAGCATAGTGTCGGGAGTTCATGGTATAAAAGAGAATAGTTTCTCTTTGAGAGAAAAAACTGCTGCAATTTACATTACGTACATAAATTGCATAATGGGTACTGATTGAAGGCAATGGAGCAGTCGCTAGGAGACTAATCGTACGTGAAAATGATGTACTACAAAGTGCGTGGCTGTTTCAAGTTAAGATTTGGGTCTGAAATAGCCTGCAGACAGTACAGGCAAAATAATTGCAAGCAGTTACAATGAAACATGCTGGGTGGTAAATTGTATCTAAAATTCAATGTATAATGTTTGCCATGGAATACAGTGGTTGTGAGCTTGATTCTATTGGAAGGCCCTATAGTGACTGTTCTATAATAGTCACATTGCAATGTGTTCAGGAGCTTAATGCCACTGTTGAGGTCTGCTCGCCACGAGAGGGCTTCAGCTTGTCCGGTCGGTTTCTAGCCCTTAGAAGGACATTTTTTACGGGCATATAGCTTTTCTGATCATATCTAGATTTGAATTAATAATGTCAATTTCGCCTACATGACAGTATTATTTGTATTCTTGGGTCTTTCGGTAAAGTCACGTAGATAGGTTCAAAGAAAATAACAAAAAATAACAAAAAAACTACGACGTTTCGATCGCAACACAAGTGGTCGTCTTCAGGAAAAGACGATCATCTCAGTGAACCCACCACATATGTATAGGAGAGTGGTGATTATTATATATTAAATATTAACGAGACGAAATTATTACAATACAAAATATTGATTTGAACGGTATCTATTACTTTTTTCAGAAATGTAAAACGTTCCAAGTACCTCCATCACAATTTTCTCTGGAGAGGCCCTCTGAAATTATATTTCTGCCTACTCCTCTGTGCTGGCAAGACATATTGGACGTCCTGGGAGTACTCACACTTTGCGCCACCACACTGGCAGGGGGCAGAGTTTGAGGTGGATTTTATAAACTTGCATGATTGATGAAACTGCAGGCAAATCCGGGAATATTACAAATTGGAGCACGTGTGAGTGTAGACCTTTTTAATGCATTATTCTCCATCATTGACTATATCAAAGAGCTGAGTACAGTGGCCTACATTCATACATTAAGCACATCAATTAACAATACGACATTGTACTTTGTACTGCTTGTTTAAAGATGAAGCCAATGATAGATCAAAACAACTCAGTTAGCTTTCATAATACATTAGCCTTTGAAACAGTTGCTGGTCACTAATAAATTAATCTAATAATTAAAACGCACATACCTTGCAAAATCAATTGACACCCCCGCTTTTACTCATGAAACACAATAGTATTATTTTGCTATACAAACATTGTGTTGTATAATGTTTTGAACTGTCACGGTGCAGTGTAACCCTTCGTGTTAAAGATCAGCCCATAGAGTAGATAGTAGTGATCTACCTCAGAGTGACCTCTCATCCACACAGTAGAGAGCATCACTTTTCCACTCCATCTGCATATGAGAGTAATATGCATCGCATGACAATAAAAGCAATATTTTTCCAGCTGGTATTTAGCCATATTAAATTGAGTAACCACATTTTATGCAATTGTATGTGTTGCTCAGTAATTAGGGACAGGGTATAGACTATCAAACTCACTACACTAAAGAATGTATTTTTACCACAGGCAGCTGCCTGGATTTGTACCAAGCATCTCAGCAGTGCCAGCTCAGCACTCTGATCTCTTAGCCACCCAGCTACCTCCAAACACTCGCTATTTCAATCATTTAAAATGTATGTATGTTGAACTTCTTTCGCACCATACGCCGCCAACCCCGCTAATTTGAGGTGCGAAAATGCAGCACATGTAACTTTCTAATAGTTTTTTTTTAATATGTGGGCTGAATTTACTAACAGTGAGTCCCATTAAGGCAGCATAGCTAGCTAGCGCTCACTGCAACTACTGTAACAATACTGACAGAAGCCTCGTTGGTTGCAGCAGATTTGGCATTTGAAAATGCACGCAACATACGCAGCACATGCCAACACAGCAAATGCGGCATTGAAAAACCACTCTCGTGGTTAGATGCAAAACTTGAGCCTTTGTACACTATGTATGTCGTCAGGAACAAACTGCAATGCACTACAAAAATTGGCAGCGTGTGTGGTTACGTGTCAGTGCTGTAACGCAAAATTGTGCCAACAAAAAAAACGCAAAAAAGCAGCAGTGGACATAAACCTCACAAATCGCGTACAGACGGCCTCCATCTTTCAATGCGCATTTTGTTTTTTTATTCTGTGCAGTGCAGAGCAGTCGTATAGAAGGGAGGTATCCACATTTTGTCCTGACACAAGCAAGCCATTAGCCCGTGAACTTACTGAAGCACTGGGTGGATGGATGCAATGATGGATGTAGGTATGTGTTTGTTCAGGGTTCACAGTGCTTGCCTTTGGAATCGAACCTAATACCCCGTCGACTGTGACAGCCTCCTGTAGCTTGTTCAAATGGGGCGGATGTGAATTGCTGGCTAAAGCTTGAGATGCACACAGAGATTAAAAAACGGCTCTTGTGGAACACGGTGGCCGACGGCTCTCGTGGAACACGGCGGCCGGTGTAAATTTGCTCAACCGTCTCCTCCGTGACGTTTGCCTCAGGGTTCATGGTGGACAAGAACAACAAATAAATCATTTAACTGTATGCAACATGACTCTTGTTTACAGCAAACTGGTAACGGAAATCATAAAAAAATAACAGTGAAATTGCATACAAGGTGACACGATATCCTTGTGAGTCACGGTGCTTGGCATCGTGGTTCATTTGGCAAATTACATTTCAGTAACTGCTAATGAAACAGGCATTTATTTTTTGTTGTAAACAATTCATTTACTATCCATAATTTTTCTTATGAGGGATATCAGGGCATATAAAATACCGATGAAAAAAACTTATTTTGAACAAATACCATGAATGAAAAATATTTTACAATATTAAACACAGTAATAATTGAGGGTGGAGTGGTGACGCACTGGCTAGCACACTTTCCTTTGAACGCAGGGACCTGAGTTTGATTACTGATCGTGGCCACAGCTAACATCAGTGGTGAGCGATATTCCAACTGCTTCTGAGCCCCCTTTTGCGTGACCTTTGTTGACCAGCATGGTGAACCAAAGTCAGACAACTGCCAGTGACTCACACGGCATGCTGTTTTCCACAATGCCCGACGTTTTTGCTCCACGCGCAGAAAAATCTCTCAACCCGTATAACGAAATGTCAGATATCGTGCAAAACTGTGCGTTCTACGACCTGAAAAAATGTCAGAGTGCAGCGGAATAAACCTCCGTAGTATTGTAATTTATATCATAGCCCATTAATTGCTACAAAAATTTCGTTGGCAAGGTTTGCCAGAGAATGGGACTTTGGGCCCATTATTTTTAGTAGAGTAAATGGTTACACAGTCATGAAGTACTTTGGGTTATAAATGTTTGGGATATGTCCCTTTAGATGGTGACTTAGCAGCGTTACTGCATTCTCTGGGCCCAGATTTCCACAAAGCCTTTGGCCACACAGAATTTAAAATGTAATCAATCACGATTGTCATCGTCATGCTTGAGCAATCATCTTTACCATTATGCTTCAGCAATTTACTCAATGAAAATAATACTTGAGTACCTCACGTAATAATTCTTCATTAGCTAATTGTACAGCAGAAGATTAACTGCGTAATGAATGATTGACTGATTATAGCTGGCCATGCAGCCGAATGTCGACAGCGTAAATATAACTTGGTTGTTCACCTCATGTGGATCCATTATTGCAATAACTGTTACACAATGCACATCGGTCAAATTCAATGATCAATTATGGGACCGCAACTTCATCAAGCCTTCAGACAAAACAGCATCCATTACCTCAGCCTCAAGTTACTTATTTCACACAAACAAAAATAATAATGTATTCATAAAATATTGCCTTGAGGATCTAAAGATGAAAAAAAACTATTTCAATGGTCACGATGTTGTATGTATGTATGTTGAACGTATTTCGCACCCTACGTAGCCAATCATGCTTATTTGAGGTGCGGGTGAAGGACAACAAACTAAACACACAAAGCAGTTCTTAAGAAATTAGTTTTTAATTTACATGATTAAAAGTAAATTGCTTTATTGGCTTCCTAATATTGGAAGGAAGAGCATTCCAGACGGTCACGGAAGCACATCTGAAAGCGCGTTCGATAGATAGTCAAAAGCCACTGTGTGAGAATGATCGGAATCAAGGTGATGGTTTATGCTCCTTAACGAGATCAGCAACGTATTATGGTTCATGATCTGATCTTTGACCAAAATTATAGTATCATTCAATGCACGATCCTGGTTTGTGGAGCCCACAAACGAAGGCAGCTGGTGGAGCAGAATAACTACTTATGACTGGTGGTACTTGCTGTGAAGTTGGCATTAAAGCATAACAAATAACAACATATATAATGCAATTTGTATTGGCCAAACATCCAAATATTGAAAAAAACAGTAAATTACTCATTGGATCACTTCCTACTGAAAAAAATTGTCTTGAGAGTCAGTGAGGCTTTCCTCAGTGAAGGAGTTCAGATAAAATGCATTTCACAACAACATGCCATTTTGTGCCAATTTTACATGAAATAATATCAAGTAAAAATGCATAGTTTTAATTGGGCTCGATTCCAAAGATAACTACTATGAACCCTGAAGAAACACATACCTACATCCATCATTTACATCCATCCACCCAGTGCTGCTGCAGTAATTCCATGGGCTAGTGGCTTGCTTATGTCAGGTCAAAATGTGGATACCTCCCATCACTCAAGTTATCCTTTGCAAAACGGATCCAATAAATCACAACTAATTATCATCTTGCTAAATAGAGAAGATTCACAGCACTCACAGCCAGTTATAATTCTACTTTTACCCCGCCCAAAACAATAAACATCAAGAAATCTTGAGGCTTTTTTCACTCGACTCTTCCTTTAGAGGTTTTACCAATTCCTTTTTTAAAGAATGTTCTGATTGTTAAAAGGAATCAAAGTGGCGAGAGTATCCAATAAATGCCCGTAGCTACGGATGGCATTCGTATTCAACACAGACAGGGCTAGCGATTTACTTTTGCAGTTGTTACGGACACCTCATTGGTTCGTGTCTTATACTAGTAGGAACCTCCTGGTTACACTAGCCCACAGGGGATTATTGTGTCCGTCGTGAAGGGAGGGGCTGGGTGGGGAGGGTGGGGCTGGGTGGGGAGGGGAGGGTGGGGAGGGGCTGGGTAGGGAGGGTGGGGAGGAGCTGGGTGGGGAGGGTGGGGCTGGGTGGGGGGTGGGAGGGGTGGGGCTGTGTGGGGAGGGGCTGGACACCCCGTGGTGCCCTTATAAAACTCAACGTTTAACCTACTCACGCCGGCTTGTGCCCGCCCTCACAGTCGGGCGTATTTGCGGAATACACCACGCCGCCGTTGACCCTGGCCATTGACCGAGCAACCCAACGTTCCTACCAGCTCCCTCTGCAGGAATGTTTTGTGTGTGATCTTTGGGTGTTCCACCAACTTCCCTACCAAAGTGTTCCGTTACGGTTGCGCCATTACACCCATCTAACAATAACAAGCGAAGAATGTGATTTTGGAACGCTTATAAAATGTCATTATCGTGAGTCATACCATATTAAAAATGTATGCATACATATTAAAAATCTATCATCTGCATAAATACATGATAAATGCCTTGTGAAAGAGTTCATATCTGTGTTCACTTTATCTTCCTGCCCCCGCACCACCCGAACTATAAATCATTTTAATCAGTAAAGCTTAACAAATGGTGCAATATATAAAAAAAAATCCTTCAGCCATATTGAAGTTAATCTTTTTTATACCTGTGGCAATAAAATCGGAGAGTCAAAATAAAAAGCCGATAGCTACCTCTAGTGGCCAGTAAAAGTTATTTATCACTAATGGGATTACTTTATTCTTTAAAGGTTAACCTGACCATTTCTGGCAACTTGCAGAATAATTGGGCAGACTCCAGAGAAAAGTTATTGTCTGAACTTTGCTATATCACAAAAAGCATAAATTAAAAACAGGTATCCCAGTAAAATTACTATCAGCTGTGAATGTATTTCGTACAAACGTTGCACACTTTTAAAAGCAATGATTAATTGCAAAATCATCTTAGCATCACACAGCCATAAATTGAGCATGCGCGTGTTTTCCTGTTGAGAGTCATGAACGTTTCTCTTGCCAGAATATGATTTTCATTTAGCATCCCATACAACATCACTATACGGTCAAACCACCTCTGTGATCGACACAGTGTGGGGGAGGCCATCATCCAGCAGTTGTTCGACAACGAGCTGTGATTCATTACTTCATGTAAAATATTAGGATATTTAGGATATTTCACGTGGTCACCTTTTTCATCGGTCTTTTTTTGTCCTAATCATATATATTTATAAATAGAGTGCAGCAGTGTATTGCACCTCTAAGTCGGGTCTTGATTAGTCTGATAGACTGCAGATATGATCACAGGTCGTCCTCTCTGCTGGACTTGTACACGAAGCTACGAACCCAAATGCGCCCCGAGTTTCATGCGCTCTGTGTTTTTATACAAGTGATGGCTCTGGAAGGTTCCAATAACCTGCATATGCATGTTGCTAATAATCGGTGTGCACAAGGTTTTAAGGCTATCAACTTTACATATTACATTGACAAAATGTTTATTTTAGCCTGATAACATCATTCAGATGCAATATTAGCCGATGTCTTGTTTTTCAATCAGTGGTGTGTTATCTATTTAAAACTCATAAGCATGACTGTTTAGTATTCAATTATTGCAGTGAGAACCACCGTTACTTTGAAAGGGGTGATGGAGCTCACATTGTCTCATAATTTTCCCATATCATAAATCATGCCGAGGTACACTTATATCTTAATACTTCAATTCGCAATATAAATGCTCTACTCTATGATTGCCTCACTCTAATTTGGAAACTTGGTTTTTGGAGCCAATGTACGATTTTCTTTTTATATATATCCCTGGAGGACGCAGACATTCCTTCCACATTGATGTAAAACACGAATAAAAGAAATTGACTCAGATAATTGTCAGGTAGGCTCTCTATGATTTGAGGCAAATGTCTGTTTGAAATGTATTCTTACTTTGATAGGCTGCACAAAAGATATGGGTATTGTTTTTTTTCTTCCCATTGTGCACACTCCCTGTGTTGTGTGCTAAGATACGAAGCTATGCTCTGCTCCTTGTCGGAGAGTTACTTTATACGACTTCATATTTTAACAGCTGGGAAATGTTCGGTCTCACTGAGTGAAATTTTAATACATCAGTTGCATCGTGGAAATGTCATTTAAAAAGCATTAACGTTACAAGGTCCATATAGATATTGTTTAAAGTTGTTATCCCATGGGGAAGACAAACTTAATGGCAAGATGTTCATTTGTTGACACATCTATTTGTGTTATATAAGGCACACTTATCATGATTATTCTTCAAAACAACTTGAAGTTTTCGTTTCTTTAATATAATTATTACTGGGTCAAGACTGCCACGAGCACAAAATATACTGCTATTGCACATGCGACAGCAACCTTCCCATGTAGCCCTATACATAATATTATGTATCTAAGTAATTAAGGAAGGATTAAACTACTCGAGACAAAAAATCCATCATACTTAATGAATATCTTCATACTCTATTGCTTTGTTTTGCATCACAAAGATACCCACATAATGCTGAAAATAATGATCTGCAGTCCTTTATCAATCCACTTCTGGATGAAGGCCTCCCTACACTGTCAGTGATGGGGATCGCTTGACCATACTTCACCACACTGGCACTGGGAGCTGGTTCTGATATCACACGCCACTGATGTTACCCAATCTCAGGTGGCACAGTGCACTATCCACTGTGCCACCGCTCAGTAGATAATGTAATTTAATTCCGAACACAAATGTATAATTGTTATGGTCTGAAACAAGCTTCATCATGTTTATTCCACTTAAATTAGCAAGATCCGCACCTTCAATTAGCACGGTTGGTTACGCACGCTGCGAAAGAAGTTCAACATAAATACATTTAAGGTCAAACGCATACAAATATATCCCCGTTATCAATCATTGGGTGGTGTTGAACTCCATTATTGGCTCTGAGCCACTGGTGGAAACCCACAGTCTTATCGTGTGGACCAGTCTCTGTATTGAAAAATCAACACTGACTTAGTTTATCCACTAGGGGAGATGAAGGTCTGAGTTTACCCCACACTGGTGACATTTAAACCCACTGATTGTGAGCCAGTTGCTCTGTCACAATGTCACCCAGCTGGGTAGTTAATTCGCTGCACTAAGACACAGTTCACAGGTGTTTTGAGGGGTTGGTGCTCTATAAGTGTGCACGAAGAGATAATTGCTTTGTTTTGAACACTCTTTGAGAGTCATTTGTAGTCATGCAGCATCATTGCTTTGGGTTACAATTTTTTGTAAAAGCCCCGCAATTGCTCACTGATGCCAATGTTGGCAGAAGGGCCTGCACGAGAGAGAGCTATAACGAACCCCTCTGCGGGTGTTTTGCCTACTCTTCTCCAGTGGAAAGAGGTCTTGGCAGAGGGCAATTTTAGAAGCACGTGCTATATACACAGTGACCCGCTGGTTGATCATGGAGGGACTGCTTGAGGGTGGATAATGGGAAACGGGAATTATAATGTTGCGTTCTGTATAGGTAAACGGTTGAAGTTAATGAGCAGCGGAGACCAGAGATAATGTTGTAGAGAATTGTTGCAAACTGAATTCCAGAGTGGGTGTGAAGGTCCGGGAGCCCTTGGGGGAGATGGGAGGACCCTGGAAAGAATAATGACCAGCAGTGGAACCTGGTTTGAGGCTCTCACTTGGATTCACTGGAGTGTCAGACACCAACGACAGCATTAGTCCTAGTTGAGGAGAGAACAGAGCTGGTGGTGCACGCCTATGATCCAACACGTTGGCAGGGGAGGGTTGGTGGAATCGCTCAAATGTTGTGAAACTCTCTGCCAGTGGGCGTTGCTGAGCCCATACCCTAGCTTTCCAGGAGATGGCAATACAGCAAAAAATAGCCTCCACCTGTTTCCTCTATATGGGATAGAGTGTTCCCCCTCATACACGTGAGTTTTATCCGAATGCTCATGTTTCCTCCTCCATATGAATATTCATTAATTGGCTGATGACGCCTTAATATATAGAAAACCACACTTGGTGCCTTCTTGCCCATCTGTGGTTCCTCTGTAGTCGTCTTCTCTTTTTGAGAGCGATTGCATTCTCTGAATTGAAATTAATATTCGTGTGATGTACACTGAGAGGCGAGCCATATTCATAAATATATTCATACTCACCGGGTCTCATGGCTCATTGGCAAGGAGCTATCACTCGGGAAACCGACGTCTGTCGCACACAATCTGATTGGAAGTTGGAGAACCATTCAAATCGTATTGGTAGTCAGTGTACAGTAATTTTAAAGAGCCTGGGAAAATAAACCAAATGCAAATGAGGGGTCAGATTGGGAGACCGCTAGGAGGAAAAACAAAGAGGATTGTTGGAGATTGAGGAAAGTTTCAGAAAAAAATTTACCCAACTTTTTTGTATATTTCACCAAGTAAGGGCTACAGACCTATATAGCTATTTTTCAGAAGCGATTTGGCCACAAATGATAGCTCAAAGAAGTGGCTTGTCATCATTTGGAAATGTATAGCAGCCAAATGCTTGAAACGCATGTTTTTAAATGTGGAGGGAAAAACTGGAGGACCTGAAGAAAAATCCACGTAACCACGGGGAGAATATACAAACTCCAAAAATACAGACGTTAAAGTTTTAATCGAACCCACAACCTCCTGTATACCAGGCAAAGCCGTTAACATCTCGCCACCGTAGTGGCAAATTATTTATGAGGATAAAATTAGTGGTTCGAAGGGGTTTAGGACCTGAACGGAGCAATTCCCTTATATGTTACGCGGTGTACTGAAGATGTAATCAAGTCCAAGTTCAAAACTCACCAGGGATGGTACCCCTTTAGATTTTTATGGAGGAGAGTTAGGTCTTCAGCACAGGTGATGTCTTCGCAAAATCAGCCAGCCGGCTGACCGGTAGAGTGTTCTGGGTCAGGGTATAGCGATGTGTGACAAAACAGAGCAATGCACCATCAGAGTAATGCTCACCCCGAGCTCTCATTACTCTGATAGTGCATTGTCTTTGGGCTGTATGCCTTTTGGCGTCCGCTGGTCTAACACAGTTTGAGACAAGGCTCAAAAGAAGGGTGTCTCTGGTGTGGTCCAATCAGTTTCAAGGACAATGCATATATTATCAGAGTATGTTTTTGTTTGCATTCTGACCACAAGCATTGTGGTTAATGCACACATGATTCCTTGTAAAATATTTCAGTTTGGTGTTTTAACATCTTGACACCTGTTTTGTTGTCAGAAAAAAAGGGAAAAACCTATTATCGAGTTTCTTATTATTTGGAAGAGCACATGTAAATATATATCAGGAAATTATGTTACTTCATTGCAGTTAATAATAACCTTTGAAGTTCAGTCTCGAGTCAACCTCGTTCACTAAATAGTTTATTCAACTTTGGCTGCAATTCATAACTTTCTACTTTGGCAAACAATGTTTGCGTAGCTACAATAACCTTATATAGATTTCAATGTTGAAATCTAATAAATGTTTTCATATATATTTATCTTGGATGAAAAGATGGCATTCTAAAATTTTATTTTTTTCTCTTAAGTTTCAAATGGAATACAGTGTATACAAGTACACTGCATGTTTTGTTGCCCTTAACTTCGTTCATCTTTGGTGGTGGCTTATCTGGCTTTATCTTCTAGAAAATCTATGCCATGTTCACCATATGTGTTTTCAGGTCCAATACAGCCTGTTTCTTCACCCACTGAAGGGCATTCAGTGCACAGACACCTTCACAAACACATGTTGCTGCTGCTGTTGATGTCAGTCTGCAACTTCCCAGTATTAGGTAAAGGGCTCCCCAATTCACTCCAATCCCTTTATTTGCCTCATTGCTCCTGCCTCTAAACTCCATGGTCTTATCTCATATCTCTTAGGTCCTCTTTCTCTGCGTCTTATGCCTTTTCTCGGTATCCACTCTGTGGTTAGTTTGTAGTCAGTCACTCTTGCCCAACTCTCTCACAAACGTATATTGGCAATTCTATATTTAGAAATGTATTTGGCTATGTTCCTTCCGCATTTTTACTTCACCGTTTCCTCATGCCAGCACGTCAATGTGTCCTTGTTGGTGTACGACAGTGCTTTACAAAGGCAAATCTATGCCACAAAGGAAGTACATATTGTACGTTTTAAAATAGCGTGGATTGCAAATATGGGGAAAGCCTTGTGTAATGTCAAACATACTCTGACAAAGCGATGGAAATCTACAATGGTTTGGCCGCAAATTTAATTACTGTCACTGTAGTTATGATTTATTTAAATGTATTTTAAACTTTCTGACCATTGATCTTATTGTAAAAACATGTTTAATGAGCATTGATTTTCAACATTCCGTAATTTGTTGTTTCATGTTTAATGTATTGATGCATATACGGCAGTGTTAGTGTTTATATGAGACATGTCTGTACCAAGTAACCTAATTCACTTTGCTTTTTAATTTCAACATTTTAACATTCAGAGGCTATTTAAAGGCGATGACCTGACATAGAAAACAGGAATTGCCTGGACTGAATTTGTGTTATTTATCGTCAACTTGATCCATTGATTCTCCAAGGTTTCAACCCCCATCAAAAATAACTATTTGTCCTGCTCATAGAAAACACACTTTTTCGCAGCATATATGACTTCATTGGCGAAATGTTACGTCCCTCACCTGGAAAGAAGGAGGTTTTGGGTTCGCTCCCGATCCTGACGATGCCTGTACAGTTGGAGTTGTCCTCCACCATGCGAAACATGCGTTTCGATTATTTGGCTACACTAAATTTTCACACGTGATGATGATGGTATAAGCTACCTCGATGAGCTTATATGTGTGGTCAGGTTACCTCTCAAAAAAGCTACGAACTCATTGGGCTTTACATGGTAAATAAAATAAAGATTAATAGTATCACCCTTCATCAACTAGATATGACGCTAAATAACAAAAGAACATCTTGAAAGCAATTAGGCAGCTGATGAGTAGATATATTTATCAAGTTTGAAGATACACACTACTGAAATAACTTTATTCAGGAGAAGACGCTCAAAAAACTGACCAAGAACATATGCCATTCACAATAGCAGCAGCTGCCTTAGCGCGTCACCTCCTGTGGCTCCTGAATCATGCCTCAATTTATCTCATATTCGCAGCCCCATTAGATTCCTTAGAGCTCCCTTGCATCAGATATGTGGAAACCTCCCACCACAAACTCCCCACACTAACGCGATTAAAATTTCCGTAAAAAGCACAGCACGCAATAATGCTAAAATGAAGGCTCTGCAAAAGGGCATTCCAAGGTGCCATTTAAACTTGTTCAACAAAAATATATAAACTGGTTAAAAATTTTGGTATAAAAAAACCCATATAAACGTCGTGGAACTGCAATTTTCAGAGATGACGGGAACCAGTCGTGTAAATGTATTGATAGTTGAGGGGGATAATTTGTACAAATAGAGGATTGTATTTGTATTTTTACAATTGTTGGGGTGGCCCCATGATTAATTGCACTGAGCCAGCACCACTGAGATCCTGCCTTCCAGGCAGCCACATGTTATACCACATTCTCAAGTGTAACAAGTTAGTGATCTCAGCTCATTCACGCACGAAAAACCCATAATATTAAATGCAGTCTTACTGATTATATATTTGGTCTCATGATATCAGTATCATGCAATGAGTTGCAGAAGTAATTCGGATATCTTTCCTCATGTGTTAAAGAATGGCTGCAGAAGAGTACTACACCTTAAAATATCCTTTGAGTGACTTTTTTTTACACGGTAGGGATAACTCTTTGCCACACGCTCTGACTGTTGCATGCCAGTAAAACCGATGTTTAAAATGATCAGAGATAGATGTTAGCCCAATTGCTTAACTAAATGTAATAAGGTGGTTTGTTTGAGCAACCTACATGCTTCTCTGCAGTCAACATTCTTTTATTAGTTTCGACAAACATTTACCAGCTTGCTGTCAGCAGACAAATGCGTATACCTGGGACCACATCATACACTCTCCTGCCAACTTTGGAGGATGCGGATTTTCACAAGAGCAGGCCCCAATCCTTTCACTCTAAAGGCATACGTTAGTCGATTCAACGACTTTATGCTAATTACTGGGCCTGGAACAACTTGGCATGACTTTATGAGCAAGGCAGCATGTCCCTCGTATGATCATACGAATCATCCCACAGTCATCGAGTGTGACGTCACTGTTGGAGGGCAATGCGGGAAGTGTGGTTAACTGAAATCACTGCGCACATGAACCTATATCACGTAGAAGCTTACGTTGAGGAAGAATGAACAAAACCACTAACAGATGGTCGCTAGACAAACAGGGGATGCATACTGCATCGTCATCTAGAGTGATCCTGGACTGGAGCACTGCGTCTAGAGAGTGTGACGTGTGGACTGGAACTTTGGGAGATGAACTCCTGTTTTGCGGATTTCTTTACCTCCAAGAGGACAGTCTCTGTGCTGAGAGTTGTGACTCTCCATTTGACCATTGCCAATTGATGTCTAAGAGCAAGTCAGCCTTTGCTCGTGATAGCTTTGCTTTCTAAAACACTGGTTTCGGAAGTAATCTGCCAATTACTTGCCTAGATTGCCCTTTGATTAGGGAATAGTCGTGGTAGAGGCATTTTCTAGTTGCACTCGGGTAAAAATCTGAGTGCTATAATTTTCCTGAGCCCATGATCTTAAGAAAAAATACTCGACGATGCATAATAGGATAAGATTATTCTTTAAAAAACATAATTGGTTTATGGTCAAAAGGCAAAATGGTGAGTGGGCTCTTTTCCACGTGATTGCTGACTGTCTGGGTTATCTGCAATGAACAGCCTCTCGGAAGGAACGTTTGGGTCCAGACGCGTGGCTTTTTTCATGAAGCCTGGTTCTCTCAGAGTTGGACCCTCAGATTGACCCCCACATAGAGTATTATGCAATGTTACACAATATTTTTATTCTTTGTCAACTAATCTTAATCCCCCCCCCCCCCAACAAAAAAGCCCCAGCTCCATTTCACAGTTATCTAAAATTGTGAACACCGTGAAAAAAATGGTGGCCATTTTATATGCGAGTGCGAATGGTTCAGAGATTATAGAATGAGACATTTCTCGAGTCTTTCGGAATCGCTGGCCAAAACATGGACTTATGTACAGTATATATTTTTTTCTTTTAAGACAACGATATTGTCCACGCTCAACTGACGTTGGCTGTAAATCACCACGGTCCCTTACGTTATGGCAAGCTTCGGGGTCACTTTCTGTAGTCGTGGAGTTTTGCCATTACGAATACGGTACATTTCATGAAAGCCTGTTTTTTAAAAGTATTTTTTTATATTACTTATTATGCATGCTTTTCCTTCTCACTTCAACGCAGCTTATATGTTGTTATTTTTTTTGTTAACACGCATAGTAATGGCAAAGAAACATAATGATACTCTTTGGTTCTATCGGTAAAGTCACGTAGGTGAAAATAAAAATAAAAAATAACTCAATTAAATCACGACGTTTCGGAGGCAACACAAGCTTCCGTCATCAGGTGGGACAACCACAGCTGAAGACGGAAGCTCGTGTTGCCTCCGAAACGTCGTGATTTTACCGAAAGAACCAAAGAGTATGGATCCTTGCAGTCACGAAAACTTCAAATCTAAAACATAATAATATTGAGATATTTCAATATTTCAGTGGCTTAATTTCACTCTCCACATTGTCAGACATTATTGTATTAAAACATCTGTTGTGCGAATGTAAATATCTTCGTTTACATCATTAGCAGCAGCAGCCACCATTCAGCTATTGCAGGATGAAAGTTGACACATCTTACTACCATTGTATATAGTGTTGTGCATTACATTTAGTATATGTGTAGTGGTGATACGCGCTGGGTGTATATGTCGTGTGCCAGCGCGTAAGTACGGGTGTGTGGGTGGTGACGCGCGCTGACGGGGAGGAGCAGGCGTCAGTGCGCGGGTGGGGGTAGTGCTGCTGATTGGCTGTGTGCCGGTGACGCGCCCAGAGGGAGTGATCGGGTAGCAGCGCGGTGTGATTGGTCGGAGAGTGGAAACACGCGCTGAGCGGAACCGGATCGTGGGGATAGCGCGTGGGGATTGGGTAACGGAGGAGCGGTGCCGACGTTGAGGTCCGCATCCGCTCCGTCTCCCGGGAAGAAGGGGTATATAAGGTGATGCACAGAGGAGCAAGGGGCAGAAGTGGAACCATCTAAGAATGAAGACGAAGGTGTAGAGATAGAGCCCGGAGAGGAGAGTAATGGAGAGTAGAAGAGAGTAAGGTATAGTGTGTAGCCAGCGAGAGAGAAAGGTCTACACGAGAGAGTAAGGTATAGTGTGTAGCCAGCGAGAGAGAAAGGTCTACACGAGCTGAGTAATGTATAGTGTGTAGCCAGCGAGATAGAACGGTCTACACGAGCTGAGTAATGTGTAGTGTGTAGCCAGCGAGAGAGAACGGTCTGCACGAGCCGAGTATGCATACGGTGTAGCCAGCGAGAGAGAACGGTCTGCACGAGCCGAGTATGCATACGGTGTAGCCAGCGAGAGAGAACGGTCTGCACGAGCCGAGTATGCATACGGTGTAGCAAGCGAGAGAGAACGGTCTGCACGAGCCGAGTATGCATACGGTGTAGCCAGCGAGAGAGAGGCAAAGTCTACACGAGGCGAGAGAGGAGAGTGTAGCAGAGGCGCAGAGTCTACACGAGGCGAGAGAGGAGTGTAGCCGAGGCGCGGAGTCTACACGAGGCACAGAGAGCCGGCAGCACAGAATCCTGAGTCAAGAGAAGTGCGGTGTGAAGAAGAGAGGCCACGCGTTGTATTGTTACAAGTCAAGATTTAATAAAAGAAGTGTGTTCCCGTCAAGGAGTTTCCTGCCGTCATTTTCCAATACTTCATCTGGCGTCAGAAGTGAAACGGGCTTCCAAGTATGGAGACGAGGAAGACCCGTAGGACCCACGGGATTGACCGCGAGGAAGACCTGGACGACTCGGAGCCGCTGGTGGCGGGGGGTGAGGAAGAGGACTTGCCCACGCTGCAGGGTCCGTCGACGGCGCCGGCCGAGCGACCGGGGACAGACGCCGGGCTTCGTGAGGCGCACTCCCGACTGGCGGAGCTGCTGCTCGCCGCCGCGTCCATCTTGGCGGAGATCAGCTCGTCGGGAGGAGCGGGGACGGTGGGGGACATTTTACAAGGTCGCCCCGCAGATTCCCGCCAAAACGAATGGGGGATTCCCGCCATTGCGCCTGGGCCTACTTTTGGCGGGAACGGCGAGCGCCACGTGGTGGTGGGTTCCCAAGCGCGCGCATCGACGTCATCAGCGCGCGAGGGGGTCCGCCATCTTACGTCTGCTGCTGGAGCCGCCATCTTAGACACCGACGGACAGGCGGAGAGGAACCACGAGGCGGATGACTTCATTTTTCAGCAGCGCCTGCCCACGTTGTCAGCCTTCAAGGCGGAAGGCGGAGACTGGGGCCAATTTCAGCGAAGGTTTTTGGCGCATCAAGAGATGTCAGCGTGGTCCGATGCTACGGCGCTGCGGGCATTGCCCGCCATGCTGGACGACGATGCGCTCGCGGCCTTCAGGGCTGCACGGAAGTCGGACCGCTCCACGCTGAAGGATGCGCTGGGTTTGTTGGCCAGGGTCTACGGGCCTCCCTCTACATGCCGCCATCAGTTCTACGCAAGACGGAAAGCGGCCACGGAGACCGCGCTGGCCTATCGCACGGCGTTGCTGGCTCTTGCTGATGCTGCGTTCCCTCGGATGGACGAGGAGGGCCAAGACGCGATGGTTTTGGAGCAGCTGCTCAAGTTGGCGCAGGACCTGGGGGTCCCTATCAACACAGCTGACGACATTGATATTTCTTCTTTGAGAGTCGCCACGAGTATTCAAGCGCACGAGGCCCTACAACGGAAGCAAGGCGTTGGTTGCAACGCTGCTGTCGTCGCAGCCCCGGGGTTGGTGGTCGCCGAACCCCAAGTCGTCAGCCCACGAGAGGAGGCGTTCGCCACGGGACCAGGGGACTGGAGGCCGGGGGCCCGGTCGCCTCTGCGATCGGGCCGAAAGTCGGAGCAACCAAGATCTACTCCGACCCTCGTCACGTGCTATAACTGCGGCCTCCGGGGCCACGTGGCGTCCGGGTGCCGCGCTCCGCGGCAGCGCGCCATAGGAGCTCGGCTGGACGACGACCGAGAGCCCAAGTCATCTCTACAATCCCCGGCAAGTCGCGGCACCTCACACGCTCGGCCTGTTTATTCGGCACACATGGGACGCCGCGTTGCGGCGGAGGAGGGCCGGTTAAGGTTCGGGGATTCGGTTCGGCGAGGGGGGTTCGGCCGGGACCAGGGAGACATTGAATGGGCGGAATTGGGGCATAGAATTGTGGCTGCTTCGGCGGGTTCGTCCGTTGTTACGGGATCTATTGATGGGGTTGAGATTAGGGTGTTAGTGGACACGGGGGCATCGGCAACTATTATATCGGACCTCATTTATAATATTCTTCCAGTCCAATGTCGTCCGCTGCTTCCAGTGGATGTGCCATTTTACGCCGCTAATGGGGGATCGTTGGGCATTATCGGTCAGGTTAGGGCGTCTATTTGCATTGGAGATATCAAATTATCGGGACCCGTTTTCGTTTCGTCTTCTTTGGCAGTTCCGTGTCTTTTGGGCACTGACTTTTTGGCTAAAATGCCCATTAAAATTCTTATCGATCAACGATGCATTGAACTGCCATCGGGTCGCCGGATTTCATTTTTGACGGGCCCTACTGACATTCGGACGGCGTGCGCTACGATACAAGCGGTGGCGACGCAGACAGTGCAAGTGCCCCCGGGTTCACAGATGTTGATTCCCCTCCGGTTGCGAAAACCATGGGTGAGGGAGGCTTCAGGACAGAGTATGCTTTTGGGTCCTTCTAACAAGGCTGTCGGGGGTCTTGATTTATCGGTGGCTCACACTTTGGTGCGGGCTGACAGGGACCCGTTTGTGATGGTTTTGAACGCGGGGTCGCGACCAGCTGTCATCCCGCAGGGCACCGTGCTGGCTCACGCGGCGCAGGTTCCTGGGGATGATGGGTTGGTTGCGCAGGTGGGCTCGAGCCCCGCGCGGAACGTTGAGCCAAGGGAAGACCTTGAGTGGGTCCATTCGTTATGTGCCGCCTCGGACGATTTGTCAGAGGCGCAGTTGGGTGCGCTGCGCGAGTTGCTCATTGAATTCTCTGATGTATTCAGTAAACATAAGTATGACATTGGGTGCACGGATTTGTTGCACCATCACATTGAAACGGGCGATGCGGCGCCGGTCAGGCTAAATCCCTTCCGACTGAGTCCCGTGGAGAAGGAACATGTTCAGTCGGCTGTTAACGATATGCTAGAAGCCGATATTATTTCACCCTCCTCTAGCCCGTGGGGAGCGCCTATTGTGCTGGTTAAGAAGCAGGACGGGTCCCTGCGATTCTGCGTTGATTTCCGTCGCCTGAATAAGATCTCTGTGGCTGACGCGTATCCGCTCCCCAGGATGGATGAGTCCCTCGATGCATTGTCTGGTGCGCGATATTTTTCGACTCTTGATTTGTTATCGGGGTTTTGGCAGTTGCCGCTCGACGAAGAGTCGAAACCTAAGACAGCATTTCGGACTCCAGGGGGGCTGTTCCAGTTTAACCGGTTACCCATGGGACTTCACTCCTCTCCAGCGACGTTTCAGCGACTTATGGAGCTGGTTTTGTCGGGCTTGCAGTGGGATACATGCTTGATTTATATGGACGATGTCATTGTTTTCAGTAAAACGTTTGAGGAACACCTCCGGCGATTGAGAGGGGTGTTCTTGCGAATGCGATCGGCTAAGTTGAAATTTAAACCGGCCAAATGTCACCTCCTTCGTAGGTCCGTTAGATACTTGGGTCACATTGTCGATTCTTCGGGGATCTCCACCGATCCCGCGAAGACGGATTGTGTCGGTTCGTGGCCGACACCTACGTCCGTTTCCGACGTGCGTAGTTTCATCGGGTTTGCTTCTTATTATCGGCGGTTCGTTGAGCACTTCGCCACTATTGCAAAACCCTTGCACGCTCTAACGGCGAAGGGAGTGAAGTTCAAATGGGGACCGGAGGAGGAGGCCGCGTTTCGCTCCCTCCGGGACGCCTTAGTGGGTGCCCCACCCTTGTGTTATCCCGATTTTGCCAGTCCCTTTTTGCTGGACACGGATGCTAGCAACACGGGCATTGGGGGGGTGCTATCCCAAGTCGTTGGAGGTGTCGAAAGAGTTGTCGCCTACGGTAGTAGGGTGTTGTCTCCGGCGGAGCAGCGCTACTGTGTCACCCGTCGCGAGCTGCTTGCCATTGTTTTTTTTGTGCAGCAGTTTAGGCCATATCTGTATGGTCGTCACTTTACAGTCCGAACGGACCACGCGGCGCTACAGTATTCATTGAGGGTCGCCCAGCCCTCGGGCCAGTTGTCGCGTTGGTTGGAAGTCCTCCAGGACTATCAGTTTACGACTACGTACCGTAAGGGGTTGCGACACACGAATGCCGATTGCTTGTCGCGGTTGTTGCCTTGTGATGAATGCGCGTGTTTGTCGGGATCGGCGCGCTGTAAACCGACGCTTGCGGGGGAGATGGGGGCACTGGCTGCGACAGCGGGCGCACCGAGTGGGGATGATTCCACTGCCTCTCAGGGTCGGGACTCGCTGCTCTCGCTGTCGCTCAGCGAATGGGGCCGCCTCCAGATGGCGGACAGCTCACTGCTAGCATTGCGCCGCAAGGTTGGGGGTCCCGAGGGGGACCAGGAGCGTACCGGCTCCTATGTACTTGAGCGGGGCGTGTTATTGAAATGGGACAGTTTGTCCCGGCGGAACGCACTCGTGGTGCCTTCCGCTGTGAGGGGGAGGGTTGTCTTGGCGGCACACGAACGCCTCTTGCACTTGGGAGTTAACAAGACGCTTGCCCTGCTTCAGCGTGACTATTACTGGCCGGGAATGGGAAGTGATGTGGTGCATATTCTGAAGGGGTGCGTTGAGTGCGCCAGGCGTAAACCACCGGCCGTGGCAGCTAATCCACCGCTGCAATCTATTCAGGTCTCGCGTACCAACGAGCTCGTTGCACTCGATATTTTGGGGCCCTTCCCAGTCACGCCGAGAGGGAATAAATATTTGTTAGTGGGGGTCGAATACTTTACCCGATGGCCTATGGCGTGGCCTCTCGCTAACCAGTCGGCAGCGGCTGTGACGGATGCCTTCGTCCAGGGCTATGTCCTGGACAAGGGGGCTCCCGAACGCCTGCTGACCGACCAAGGTAAAAAATTTTCGAGTAAATTGTTGCAAGAGGTGTGCGATCTGTTGGGTACCAAGAAGGTGCGTACCTCCCCGTACCACCCGCAGACTGACGGGATGGTGGAGAGACTCCACAAAACCTTGACTTCCATGCTGTGCCAGCAGGTGTGCGAGGCACATGTAGATTGGGACCTGCAGGTCCCGGGAGTCCTTGCCGCGTATAGAATGGCCCCCCATGCAGCTACGGGGTTTTCCCCATTCTATTTGATGTACGGTCGGGAAGCTGACCCGCCAATAGAAACGCAACTTGGCCTGTCCGCTCCACGAACTAATTCTAATTTGGCAGAACATATTAAGTTTAATATTCATAAGCTGACAGAGGCGAGGGAGGCCGCACGGCTTAATTCGCGGGCTCGCCAAATTGCTAATGAACGGTTGCGGGCACGGAAGGTGTCCATGCACGAATGGAAACCAGGTGACAGGGCCTGGCTGCATTGCCCTCAGGCACCCTTGGCTACGTCGCCTAAATTGTTGAGACCGTGGAGGGGACCCGTGGAGGTCGTGCGCGTTGCACGGCCCCAGTGCGTTCAGATAAAGTGGGGAAAGCGCCGGTGGTACGTTCACCCCTCCCGACTGAAACCGTTCTCGCCTCCATATGGCCTCCCCTTGTGTCGTGATGGCCGGGCGTGTGACGTGACCGGCGACCCAGAGGGGGAAATGTCTCTGCCTGATCCACACGTATTGTCGCCTGATCTGCTCCCAGGTGTCTCGGAACTGACAGCTGCCGATCACCGGCGGCCGGATCTCCGCGGCGGGGCCGGCCCTTTCAGGCCCGTTCCGCGCCGTCTGGAGCGGCCGGAACCGCCGGACGGTCGTCAGTGTCCCGCCCCATACGATGGACCAGCCAGACGGACTCGCGCCAGGTCGTGCTACTTTGCATGACCTGCCTCGTGAGGAGTCGGAGCAGTTGGAGCGCCTCGTCACTGCGTGTAGTCGCAGGGACGTGGGGCGCGTTCGTTTCGAATTTGCTCGTATCGTGTTATTGTTGACTTTTCGCGTTCATTGTCAATCTGTACATAGTTATTCTTGTTGTTGTTGTTGTTGTGTTATGTTACGGGGCACACTCGGGGGGTTATGGGGTTTTTTTTTGTTGGTTGTCGTTTTATCGTCGTGGTTGGTTGTTGTTAGCAGCCGGGCCGGCTGCGAGCTATGTGGGAGGGGGTGATGTAGTGGTGATACGCGCTGGGTGTATATGTCGTGTGCCAGCGCGTAAGTACGGGTGTGTGGGTGGTGACGCGCGCTGACGGGGAGGAGCAGGCGTCAGTGCGCGGGTGGGGATAGTGCTGCTGATTGGCTGTGTGCCGGTGACGCGCCCAGAGGGAGTGATCGGGTAGCAGCGCGGTGTGATTGGTCGGAGAGTGGAAACACGCGCTGAGCGGAACCGGATCGTGGGGATAGCGCGTGGGGATTGGGTAACGGAGGAGCGGTGCCGACGTTGAGGTCCGCATCCGCTCCGTCTCCCGGGAAGAAGGGGTATATAAGGTGATGCACAGAGGAGCAAGGGGCAGAAGTGGAACCATCTAAGAATGAAGACGAAGGTGTAGAGATAGAGCCCGGAGAGGAGAGTAATGGAGAGTAGAAGAGAGTAAGGTATAGTGTGTAGCCAGCGAGAGAGAAAGGTCTACACGAGAGAGTAAGGTATAGTGTGTAGCCAGCGAGAGAGAAAGGTCTACACGAGCTGAGTAATGTATAGTGTGTAGCCAGCGAGATAGAACGGTCTACACGAGCTGAGTAATGTGTAGTGTGTAGCCAGCGAGAGAGAACGGTCTGCACGAGCCGAGTATGCATACGGTGTAGCCAGCGAGAGAGAACGGTCTGCACGAGCCGAGTATGCATACGGTGTAGCCAGCGAGAGAGAACGGTCTGCACGAGCCGAGTATGCATACGGTGTAGCCAGCGAGAGAGAACGGTCTGCACGAGCCGAGTATGCATACGGTGTAGCCAGCGAGAGAGAGGCAAAGTCTACACGAGGCGAGAGAGGAGAGTGTAGCAGAGGCGCAGAGTCTACACGAGGCGAGAGAGGAGTGTAGCCGAGGCGCGGAGTCTACACGAGGCACAGAGAGCCGGCAGCACAGAATCCTGAGTCAAGAGAAGTGCGGTGTGAAGAAGAGAGGCCACGCGTTGTATTGTTACAAGTCAAGATTTAATAAAAGAAGTGTGTTCCCGTCAAGGAGTTTCCTGCCGTCATTTTCCAATACTTCATATGTACTTTGATTTGGTCCCTTCTGATTTTTTAAAATATCATATTCATGAAACATTTGACATTTTTTTTTCCCATCGGCTGTCACTTCTCATTCTTTCCAATAATATCTTCATTACATTTCATTCGGAATTCATCTTTCTTCTGTGATCCATTTATTGTGTGTTTTTAAAGATAAAACTGAAGTATTTTCAACTATTGTTCACGTCCTATTTGTCAATCAGTAAATTTAATATCTGGAAAAAACGATGCACTCACCATTTGATGCATCTATGAGTACGCCAGTTATAAGCGATGGTATGCATATTGAGGAAATGTCAATATTCCTCTATATCTCTTGTCTATATCTCTGCTTTCATATCACTGAGGCTGTATGGCTTTAATGGGGGGGGGGGGGGGAGTCCCAAAACACATTAATGCTTAAGGCCCACAATGGGCTCGTACCACCACTGACAATCACACTCCAATAAGTCAGGGTTGAATGACTCATGCAGTAACCGGGCATTGCTGTAATGTATTATTACCCGACTGTGATGTTTGATGCAAGTCGCACGTTATAATTCACGTCATTGTTTGGTCTACTATTCCTGAATTTTAAAAAATGAAGACACTGCAGAAACTTCACGAAATGTAAAGAAACATGTAACGTGCAGTGTAAATTTTTATACATGGACGTGCAATACTTTTCCAGAGATTAAACTGTTCAGCAGTTCAGTCGTGGTCTCTTTTCAGCAGTAACCTTTCTCCTCAACAACTCAACAAGACACATTCTTTACCTTACATTTAACACAATCTTTTTCCTGGAATAGTTTTCACCCAGTTGAATATTTATATTGAGTTGGATATGAACCAAACATATGAGGGCTCTCATTTTTATTTCGCTCAAAATGGAGTATTCGCAGCACGAAACGAGTATGTGCACCAGGAGTGATGCTATAACATGTGCCGTTCACTGGATATGTTGCTGGCAGCTTAATTTCCACACAAAATAAATGAGTACTTGTAGGGGGGCATAATACACTAAAGTAGGATCTTGTCCCCAGTTGTACTGTTTTGTTGTTGGGCATGTTTTGTTATTATGTTAAAAGACCCCTTGGCACAATAATAATATAATTGGGTGTTTCACACTAGAATCACGAGCAAAGATGTCATGTGGCGTGACACCATAATGATCTAAGAGTCAACAATTTCCTCTTTCTGGAAGCAGCACATGATCTCTGCCAAAACAACAAACATACATGCTATTGTTCCGCACAAAGACAAATGTCGCGTTGATGTATTATAACAAAATCCTGAGAATGAAAAATATAAAGGTTAACATTTAATGTTTTTCATAACTTATCTTGTTGACATTCATCTTTATCAGTGGTTATGTGGTGAAAGTGTTGCATCCTTATTGCGAGGCGAGTGCTTGCAATAGTCCTGAAGGACCCTGTACTCGTACTATGCAATGTTTGTTTTTTTGTCTTTTGTATTTGTTGTTGCTGCTGTGCTCACATAGCACCATGGATCTCCTTTGCAAAATAGCCGGTCGACCGGCTAAACGGGACCATATAACAAATTAAATCCCTTCAGACTACATATACGTCTTGATAATGTAATAGCCGTGTAATTTGTGTTAAATTTGGTGTGTCTAAATATGCGTGCTAATTAAATTATTTTAATTAGTGTGTTGTTTCTTGCCAATCACCGGTAATTTATGAAGATAGGAAATTGCTGATTTTCTGGTCATTACTGTGCACTGACACATGCCAATCAGTGCATGATAACATTGCAAAGTGTGCAATTACTGAAGTTCCTTGGGAATGTTAGCCATGTATGATTACGGCTCGAACACACACACGTCAGTGCCTTGTGTTAAATTATGTAAAAAAAATAATCTGAAAGCCTTCACAGAAAAACTAAAAAGCCTGCTATTGTGTTATTGTACAATGTGTGATAATATGTGAAATGTTATGAACGCTTGATATTTATTTGTGTCAGTATCCCGATAAAATAGTAATTTCTCAATCCAAAGCGAGTGAAGACCTCCCCATGCTGTGTCGGCCATTGTGGTGGTAAAATACTTCACCACACTGGTCACCCATCCCTGGCGATTATAATTTGCTACTAATATTAGCCATGCATAGCAATCAAACTCAGGTGGCCAGGTTCATAGTAGAGTGCACTAACCACTGCACTACCACTTCATATGTTTTTGTTTATTTTACCAGGCAAGGCCCACTGAGCTATACAGCTATTTTCAGAAGTAACCTGGCCACAAATGGTAGCTCAACGAAGTGGCTTATCACGTGGGAATTTATAGCAGCAGCTAAATACTCTGAATGTATACAGAAGAGCTAAGCGATCCTGGCCCGGACTCAAATCATGGGACCGTGGGTTCACGCTCCATAGTTGACGATCTTCACAGTCTACCTACCAGTGCCAATGATCCTGCCATCTCATGGTGCCAAGCAAGCCCTTAGTCCGCCTGTGCATATGACTGTGGGCCTCGTTGTAAACACACAAATGGGTCGGCTTACACTGGCTTCATTATTTCACTTATAGGTAGGTTAAGGAAACATCAGAGGGTAATCTTCTATATTTTTATTTTTAGGCCTAGTGATCTCAATAGCGAGCGATCCTCGGCTAGATCGTCGGCCGGGATTGCAGCTCCTTTTACGGGGACCGCTGTCAAGGTACGGACACCCCTTCCCACCCCACCCCCTCCTAGGGCTCCCTAAAACAATCATGGAAGAATTCACGGTCACTATCCAAGGTAAGACCATCCCTCGGTCTAAATGGTGCTCAACGATCCCTTGGATCATGACCATGAGGTTCGCCCAGTTCTTATAAATAGTGTAGTAGTAGCTTACATCCCTCTCAGGGGTCAACTTAGCCTATTATTTCCACTTTGTGGGGAGCCAACAGTGGTGATCATATGGCTAGACTGGTCCCTGTCAAGTAAATGTGGCATCAGGGTTACATATGGAAATTATTATTTCCCCACTTTGGTTCTATATTTATGAGTGCAGGTACATATTTGTACTGGAAAGTGCAACGAGCAGAGTTTTAACCATTACATGCAACATTGGGAACAATATACAACGTTCCCAAAGAGTGGTTTATGACAAGTTCTAAAATATATCTGAACACACTAAAAAGTTTCCTTTGCACAGTATTTGAAACCCAATATCTGGCAAGGTGCATTTTGGTAAGCCGATGGCGTAGCAGTAATTGTGCTGGGAAATTTGACGGTTTTTCTTGAAGCCCATACTCCGATTCCAGCAGTCACCTACTATCTTACAAAGGGGACTTATCAAAGTGCGTCATTCAGTAAAGTACACATCAAAGGTCCTGTGACATAATTTGCAAGAGGTGGCAATTTTGTGCCAGCGTCAAAGCTCATATTTACATATGGTTTTTGCAACTTCCCAGAACTAATTTGAAAGTAAAAGGTAAAGGTGACGATGCAGCCCACAGTATTTTTTTGTTCACGCCCCATTGCTGGCAGGAGAGGTCTCACCATAGGGAGCTTTAGAGAAGCCACTCTGGAGGATACGTACATTCTGACTCCGTGCCCCTACATGACATCTGTGAAAAAAGATCTTTATAGCTCATCGGAGTCCTCCAGTATACATGCTTATTCCGATTATGATCTTTTGGGCGACCCTTCCGCACTGGCCATATGCCTCGGAAGAGGTGGGAGTACCAACGCTTTACCCTGTGACACGTGACCTGTCTGTCGATCGACCTCCGTGGTGTAACCATCTATAATGCTGGGTGGACAGAGACAGAGGGAGGGGATGGTTTAAACCAAAAAGACTTTGCCCATTGTTTCAGCTGGTCCGCCAGGACAATACATTAATTGATATATAATATTCAGATGCTACTATAGTCATCCAGGTCTTCATTTAAAACAACACTCTGGTTATATACATTTTGTGATAATGGAAATGTTTTATTTTTTGTAATTTGCTGCTTAAAATAGCTACTTATTATTGCAAAAAACAAACTCGCTTAACAACAATTACTGGAAATGCCATGCATGTTACACATTTTGTAGAGATCCAGAGAATATTCTGTTGAATGCAAGCCTAAAACCAATCCAGTCAACAACTTGAATAAGAAAGATTTGGTATAAATCCCAGCGCATCTTGTGCATGAGTTTTCTTAGTTGAATATACACAGACGCGTTGAAAGAAATTGTACAGACGAGAGTTTTACTTAATATACTAAGACTCGTTTCAACCTCTCCACAGAACGTGCAAGTATATTGCAGCACGTGGATTCGAATGTTTACTTGCTAAAAATGTCTGCAGTGAGGTAATCTGGGTGAGACATGTAATGCTCATAAAGTACTATGGTTACAAGGAATGGGGAACCAACCAGAGCTATTCGTGAAGACAATACTGCAATAGGTACTTTAGAAATATCACATGACAAGACCCTGTGGCCGGCCCAAGAACACGCTGGCGGGACTATGTCGCTCTGCTAGCCTGGGAATTCCCCAGGAAGAGCTCAAGTCTGTGTTTAGTAGTGTCATCGTATATAATGTAGTAGTGTGTGCTAGTGTATAGTGTAGTAATGTATAGTAGTGTAATATTGTATAGTAGTGTATAGTAATGTAGAGCTAGCGTCTGTGTATAGTATTATACAGTGTAGTAATGTCTAGTAGTGTAGGAGTGTATCGTTTAGTAGTATATAATGTGTATGGTAATGTAGAGCTAGAGTCTGTGTATAGTAGTGTATAGTGTAGTAGTGCTGGAGTCTGTCGCCAGGGAAAGGGAGGTCTGAACCGCCCTACTCAACACGCTGCCACCGCGACCCTCACCAGAACAAGCGGACTGAGAAACGAACAATCTACAATGCGAATGTAAAAGGTCCCCAACTGCCTGGGGGATTGCTGTGGGCGACTGCCTACACAGGGCAGCATGGCACACAAGGAGAGGATGTCTCCCCACTGCTGATGTTCACACAGAGTACAAAGGGGGGTGGAAACTCAGAATTGGGCCGAGTTGATCACAAAATGCTCACCGTCACAATCGGAGATCAATTTGCCTTCTACGGGAATCGGGGTCGCGGTGTTACCAAATACTCGGCCATTCGCACCGAAGTGACGGCGACGTCGCCACGGCACCTGTGCCAGGCCAGGTGCACCTTGCTAGTTGGCTGTGTCGGGTGGTGGTGGGTTTTAACGACACATTTATATATTTATGCGATCTAACCCAAAAACCTCTATTATGGACTGTCAGTTCTATCTCATTTGTCCGGTCTCATTATTCAGAACAATAGCTTAAGATATTTGTCCACGCGATTTGTCGAAACCAAAAGTACAATAATTAATGATTGTGTATAATTTGATGCACATGCCATGTGTATACCGATGGTGATATATATTTAATCAAATAATTGAAGCACGCCGAAAAGCGATATGGCAGAAGAACAGACTGCATCATGTTATTGAGTCACTGCATGATGTTATAGGTTCGTAATTTGCATTAGCAAGTAAATTTGCATGTTATGTTAAAACATGTTATGTATACTCTCTGGTTATTTCGGTAAAGTCACGTAGATAGAAAAAATAATAAAAGAAACACGACGTTTCGGTCGCAAAACAAGGGTCCGTCTTCAGATGACTTTACCGAAATAACTAGAGAGTATAGATTCCTGCAGTCACGTAAGCTTCAAATCAACATGTTATGTAGTTGTATATATAAAAAAAAACTAAACTGGCTGAATGAACAAATATGGCAAACCATTCTTGTAACGTATGCTGGTAGCTTACAAGGTATAGTGAATTAAGTAATGCCTTTTAAACATAATATAACCCATTAATTCATGGGAAATATTTTGTAATTTAAGCATTGTATGTAACTGTCTTTTTTACACGAATCTTTGCCTGCATAAAACAATTATACGTCACACAGAATGACGTGAGTTTATTTTTTTTCAATGGAAGTGTCTGGCACCTTCTATATTTTTAACATTCTCATGAAACAAATCAGACAGGAATTCCCCACCGTTGTGAATGTACACTCAGAACAATATTGACATGGCAATAGAATACATATTAAAACAAAAACACGGTTGTATTCTGCGTACAGAACAAAATACTACAGAAGTATGATCCATTAGGCGCAATTAAGATTGCGTATTACTGTAATTCCACAATGTTTCCACTCATTCTAGTCTCAACTATGAACAAGATACTACGAGGAAAACTGCTGTTTGTAGGATACGTATATGCTAAAAAAAATACAAAAAGATACTTTGGTTGAACAGTAACCAAACTTACAAGGGTAATTGTAATAAAATTGGTCACATTTGGCATTTGCTTTGTACGGGTGTTATGCCTTTTACTCTACGTTAGCTATGATCTCAATATCCCGGGTTTGCTTATTATACACATGGACCATGAATGGAAATTAGAATATGAACATTGTTTAAGCCTCCCTTGGTAATTTTCAGCCAAAGATGAATATAGGAGAACTTCTCATATCCATGGTGACTCAGGATAAAATATCACGGATTATATTACCTGCGGGGTATCTGCCAATTTACACCACCTATCAGTGTGATAAGTTTCCGATGATCACAAAAAAATATATAATTTGCCACTCAACGCTTCTTGTCCACAAAATGTACAGATAAATGGAGTTATCACATACTTTCCCAAAGTGCATGCTGGGAATAAGAGCCCGTCAATGTCCTCAGATGGGCGGCGGTTAATTGGATTCATCTTCAGTATGACTCCACTTAACTGCAAGAGTAACACAGAGACGTGGAGACACACAGGAACACAGGAATCCACGCAGAGAGACGTAAATAAATTGATGCATCCAGACAGGGAGACAAATATAAGGACAAGGATACAGAGAGACAGAGACACACATAAAGACCATGAGACAGAGACAAACAGAGGAGGAGACAGAGAGAGATACGGAGGTATAGAGACAAGAGATAGAGATACTCTGAGCGTCTCTAAGTGTCTCCATCTCTGCGTGTCTATGTCTCTATGTTTCCTGGATGCAGTGTGCACATTGGCTCGGACAAACGTGAGTGCGAGCACATCCCTGCTGTGCTTTAAACACAGCGCGCTTCAGTGTTTCCGTGTCTCCATGGAATTCATGCTTTTTTTATCGACCATAATTCACCACGCTGGTGAGGAGCATATATGTTAGAGCATCAGATTGAATAACAATGGTTCTTGTTGTACTGGGCCTCTACTTACAACACAACAGTTTTAACAGGTTCTCATTAATGGAACTTGCCTTATTCTGTTTGTATGTATGTTGAACTTCTTTCACACAGTACGTAGCCAACCATGCTAATCGGATGTGTGTTTATAGGGCATCTAAGGTTGAATGTGGAAATCTTCGTTTTTACTCAGAAAACTATATTTCTGAATTCATAAGCAAATATTAACTTCCAGGATATGGCATGGACACAGATGGGAATACGTGGGCACCATTCCAGCATCCTACAAATGCATATGCAGTACACATCCAGGAAAAGGAGGCAACATACAAGAACAGATATCCTGGCTGCCACTTTTGTTTGTATATACAATACAAAGAGAAATGTTATATCCAACCAAGCTGGCTCCAGCTTACAAGAAGCGCACAAAAACATCCCCAGACTAAGTGCTAATTAATGGATTCTGAGAATTACAGTGTCCAACTATTGTTACATTATATCAGCTACAACAAATTAGTTCAGTGCATCATGCTTGTTAGTATAAGGGGTCGCAACAACCCGACAAGGAACATTCCACCATTGTGTATTACTTGTTCATGTGTAAAAGGAGTGTCAACGCTGACACTGACCAATTCCATCTGCTAAAATAAACGAATGTAACTGGCATTGGCCAAACAATCAAATGATGAAAATGACCTGCAAATTACTCAATTGGATTAAATACAGCAACATCGCAACCTTACTGTGAAAATGTGACAGCACCCTCCTGAAAAACGATTGTTGAGAGTCAGTGTGGCTTTTCTAGGTAAAGGAGTTCAAATGAAATAGACAAAAGACATATTAGAACAACATACCATTTTGTGCCAGTTTTACCCTCCTGAAAAAGTGTGGGATGGGGCCATCTTGGGCAGTCTTTGTCCGTGAGGTCTCAGGACCTCTCTGCCATGACAATTGTCGTGAATAATATCCTGGCTGTGGGCCTCGATCCCTAAAGTTTGGGCTACAACCAGTGCAGCCCCAACTCTGGCTCCACGTGACTCTGCGGGCCAGGAGTTGGCTGAACAGTCGTCCTAGCAAGCAAGCATGAGTGGTACTGAGTATCGCTCCCAAAGATGCCCACCGGCACGTCGTCATCCCAGCTAGAAGCGGGCCAACCTGGCTGTTTCATAATAGCCCTCCATGCAGGACCTCATTATTGAGATCCGGGAACTGCGGTCGGCTGTACTTGACCCGACCAGCACACCAACTTCAGCAGATCATGTGGAGGAGGAAACTGAGGAGTAGTACTTTACACATATTTCAAGTGGACTATGATGCGTCGGTGTGTGTGCATCCATTCACTTGAGAGTGCCTCAATTGGTGACTAGAGATTGAATGTTGTCACCTGATTGAGTTTGTGGATCCCACGGTCACCGTCTCCACTCACATTTGTTTAGAGGGCTGGGATGGCATATGCTGGGGACTAGCTTTGCAAGGGAAATGGACAGATGCATAAACTGGTTGCAGCTAATGCTATTTGGTTAGTGCTGCAGTCTCTTCCAATCGACTTTGGCATTTACAACCACATATGGCCTTCTGGCCAAAGGTCTGAGACCGATTGTTTATTGAGCCTATTACTCGACCCTCTCTTTATCCAAAACCCAAAACCGGCCTCTACCAAAAAGAAGAGCTGTGCTCTTTTCGGTCTTGCGATAGATTTATAATGTGTTGTATGTGTGGCTTTTCCGGAAATGTATAATACATGCTATATGTGCATGTGAGTGTATTTTAAGTACATACATATACAGTTTAACTATTAGATTTGTAATGACATGAATGGTATCACGACAGTGTAGCGACAGTACCGAGCGAAGAGTGGTACTGTACGCGGGGTGCCGTTCTATGGCACCAGTGTGTGTACTGCATTAAGGGGCTCACTAGAGGGCAGGGTCAAGGTATCACGGAGGTCGGGTCAGGACATGACAGCCTGCGTGAACACGCGAGAGCAAGTGACCAGACGAGAGGGCAAGGGGGCCACGTGGTATGGACCGAGAGCCTCCACGAAGGATCTAGAAGGGGGCGTGGCCAAGGGCGGAGCCCGGTCACACCGCAGCGGATATAAGCCCAGTCCCGAGAGGGAGCTGGGCTGTTCGACCCGGAAATGAAGCCGCTTTCTTCGATCCTCGCTCTTCGGTCTTTGCGCACGAGGACCAGGCAACGTGTTAGCTGTCCTGGCCCAACCATATAGTGATCCCGTTCATATAGTGATCCCGTTGAAGTGGTTAGGTGGTTAGGAGCAGTGGCCACCACCCTATGTAGTTAACCCGAAATGTAGATTGCTAACCCGTGATGTACATAGTTAACCTCGGAGCATCTGTTATATTAGCCGGTTTAAGTTGTGTTAGTAAATAAACGTGTTGCCTCCGAGACTTGATGTGGGCCTATTTATAACCCACTACTATGTGTTCCTAAGAGAGGGAAGTGACTTTTAACCGAGAATTACAATCTTAAAGAGCTACAGGATGTCACGAGGACTTTTCAGAATTATTTGACCAGTATGGTGAAGTATACTCAATCAACACCTGTGCTAACAAGGTGTAAGGATTGGAGAGTCCTTCATCCAGCATTGGATTGGCAAATATGTACATGATGTTTTTTTAAAATATGGTACCAGAGAGTATTGATCCAAAAGGCCCAACATTTATGGGAATTTAAATGTACAGACAGTCCCCGAGATATGAACGTCCGACTTACAAACATACACACTTACGAATCCCATAAGAAGTTACTATTTTTAACCATCCGACTTGCGAACGTTCGGTTTTACTTACGAACCGAACTGCGGAATTATTTCATTCGGTGCAGCGATCCTTCACGAGATGTAATGAGTTCCAGCATCCTATGTAATACAAAGAGACAAAGATCCCCCATATAGCCTGAACAGACTGTAGGGGCAAGTGCTGTTAGCAAGCACCTGTAAAGGCCGGCATGACACATGAGGGGGTGGATGGCCAACAACCACGCCTGGCCACCTTTGTCTCCCCAGTGGTGATGCTTACACACCACACTAGGTACTCATTTGAGGCTGAGTCTACCTAGGGGAGGCCCAGGACCGGTTCAGATAATCGTCACTGGGTGTTGGCCATGAGCGGAAATCGAACCCAGGTGGCCAGGTTCGTAGCGCAGCATACTAACCGCTACACCCCCCTTTTAACATGCAAGCCAGCATATAAATAAAACAGATTTTCTGTAATTTTCATGTTACTTTATTTGATATTTCATTAACTATACAGAATTTAATACATAATTACATGCAAATCTACAATTTTTATGAGTTTGACAATGCCTCCCTTATTCATATTCTAGGGTCTTTCGGTAAAGTCACGTAGATGGGTTCAAATAAAATAACAAAAAATATCAAAACCTGTCTACGTGACTTTACCGAAAGACCCAAGAAAAATGAATTCCTGCAGTCACGAAAGTTTTAAGTCAAGATTTAATGCTTCTCTTTTTTGTTGAAACATAACACATTTCATAACACTGACCATATATACAATAAAATATTGAGTTCCGAGATACAAATAAATCGACTCATCAACGGGTCTCAGGAATATAACACATTCGTAAGTCGAGGACTGCCTGTACATGTATTTTATTTCAGTAAAGTTAATTGGTTTGGACCACCCTGCATAAAAATGCACAAGTATAAACTCAGAATTCAAGAAGGGGGTTTAAAACTCCCACCAATATGGGAATACAATTAACTTGATAGTATGCTAGTATCTCATTGCATAGCCAATGTTAATCCACATTTAATTGTTAATCCACATTTATGTATCGCATCACGAACTTGGAAAAACCTCCATCACAACAACGCACGTCCCATGCCACAGTCTGAGCGATGATTCATAACTTTTCAAATGTTTATTGAGGGCTTTGGAAATTTGGAAACCACCAACTAAATATACCACAACTCTATCTGAAACCAGTTTCATACAAATTTGCACATTTGATAAACATATTTGTCAATTGGTTCACCTCTCATCTTTTTTGGATGTGCTTATTATGGATGGCTTTTATGTTAAAATCAAGTAATGTACATCAAAACAAACACTTGATTCAAGTATAAGTTATGCTTAAACGTATTCCAAAATCTCTCAAATGAGTTTATCTTGAAAAAAATGTGTTTGATTATGTAATGTGGCTGCATAAAATTGAAATATCTATTTTCCTACGCTGTGAAATATTATTCGGTACTGCCCTTTTGTGATGTTTCAATGTTTGATGGGAACACTGTGTAAATTGGATGTATGTATTCGTTTAAATGTAACGAAGCACACTGTTGTTGAGAGAATGTATCCCGGTTATAGACATTCCACGTCATGTGGCAGGGATGAGATTACCCATAAGACAAGCACAGTATATTAATGTAAATGTACACAATGTAGGTTTTTGATTGTAAGATCCTAGTGCATGAAGAATTAAGCAGTGTGTTATGAACTGTATGTAATTATCTTGAGTTCACTTACCATTAATTCGTTAGTGGGAGCAAAGTCATAATGAAGGCCCTGGTAAACCCAGCAATGTGTTTCATTATTTGTTCACTCTCAACACTAACAGCGAGGTTCAGTGCTGCTGCATTTCAGCTGGAGTTGTCTGGGGGCTAAGCTCCAGGCAATATCACCTCCCCCTCTCCCCACTCCCGGGGGATCAGGAGTTACTTGTCCCAGAAAACACTCCATGACAAATTAAACCCTCCGGCGAAGCTGCCTTGAGATTCGCATCGGTTTTCTTCTTCTTCTTCATTAATTCACAATGCCACCTAATCATTTGAACCTGAAACATTTCACTCATGTCCTCGCTAGATTAAGTGGGACGACGAGTAGGCTCGTTGTGGCGCTCTTCACTGTACGGTACAAGGTGTGCACATGAGTAGTCGTGGACGAACAAACTTACCCCCATCCACCCCCCAGGTTTCATTCGCCCTACTGGGAATTGAACCATTCCCTGCCTCATTGAAGGAGTCTCCATGCCCGTGGTAATTCCACGCACTGCAGGTGTTGCCGTCGTTCGCCCCCATCACTGCTGGTAACAACACTTGTAACAAGCATGAGCTGCACGTGTTCGGAAAGCACCAAAATAACGGAAATTCCCTCCAAACTTCAGACAACCTCCTCCAAACGTAAAAACTGGACAAAACCGGAGCAGTTTAATGTATGTTTACAATTGAAATCTTACGAGAAATGTATCTTCATGTGTAGCAGATATATATATATTTACATAATTGTTTCATAGGATTAAATTAACATAACGTCGAGGGAAAATTGTCATTTTAAAAGTACAGTCAAATTTGTATTGACCCTATTACCATTGACTCCTATTATGCACGAGTGCTGTAGGGTTTATCACAAATTATATTACCTCCCCCCCAAAAATATTCCGATTATCTGTGATTATCCACGAATTTAACTGCGTACTCGATTCTTATTATCCGCACATTGTGCATAAATAATCATGTATTTTACATGCGGGTTGTTTGCGGGTCTTGATTAGATATTTTTCCAGCATGTACCTCAGTCCAAACATCATAACGCCGATTATCCATGATTTTTCCACAGATTAATGGAGATCCTCTGAAAATTAATCCTATTATCCGCGACTGTCCATTTTCTTGACGGATAAGTGTAGGCGAAATTAGATAACCTTTGCGGATACCAGGACTCACAATGTTTGTCCCACACATCATTGACGGAGTTCTATATGCACGTTGTGGACATGTGAATACTGGAAAACCCCGGTTTCTGGGACTCTGCACTTATGTGTGTATGCATGTTGAACTTCTTTAACGCACTGTATGTAGCCAACCGTGCCTGGACAGAGCCAGCCAAGGCCAGCTTAACAAAAAAAAACATTAATCCTACGCAGCCTCAGGCAATCACTTCACTGAATGCCTATGTACGGTTTTTTGGGGTATTGTTTCTATTCTCTCCATGTTGTACCCAGTGCATTCGTTTCTCGCTCAGTTTTGGCATGGACACGGCTGACTTACCACAGTAGTGAGTACTGAACATAAGCGTTAGTACATTGCAGTACACAGCAAACGTTACATACAGCATCGTGGCGATATGTTGTGGCCTGTAATTTCTTTCATAGTCTTTATGGTGCAGTAAATATATATATACATTTTAATTTATTTTACATTGTTTAACATGTTAGATATCGTTTTACAGGGTGGTTCGTGTTTTGAAAATTGCACGCATTTTGGTTAATTTAACTTTAAGTTTAATTTCTAAAATTAAAATTTTTAAGACAATAGTTTATCCTATAATTCATTCTAGATTTGAGGTTTTCGTAACTGCAAGGATCCATACTCTTTGGTTCTTTCGGTAAAGTCACGTAGGTGAATTTTTTTTTTTAAATAACAAAAAAAAATTCACCTACGTGACTTTACCGAAAGAACCAAAGAGTATGTCTCCTATAATCCGCAAATTTCTAGCAGATTAATGGAGGCACTTGTCACATACCGCACCGGCACGAACAGATGTTCCGGACTAAGGGGCCGTCCATAAATGACGTCACGCGATTTTGGACGATTTCCCCCTCCTCCGCTCGCCACACGGCGTCACAAAAGTAAGACCCCCGCAAATATTACGTCACAAAGCTTCCCCTCCCCCAAAACCATATTTCCATTTTGAAAATAAAACATGCTTCAAATCGCTTTAAACTATTGTCATTGTAGTGCATATTTAACGTGGCGCTGCACTCTGATGTTGTAGGAGAAAACATTTATTAAAAAGTATATTTAATTAAGTAGAACGTGTTGTCTATATTTATTTAAAGTTGCGCATTTTTATGTGACGTCACATTTTTCAAACCCCCCCTCGCCACAAATGTCTGACCTCCCCCCCCCAAGTGCGTGATGTCATTTATGGACGGCCCCTAACCTCGGTAGTATGCCGTGGATTACAGGATCCGCGATTGTTGGGAGTCCTGCTGCATTCATGATAATGAACATGATGGTTGTGTAGTGTTGTAAAGGACGGACTTCTAAACTTCTTTATGGCACACAAAGTTTATTATCTTAATACACAGTCCCTATCACACTAAGGGGTATATCGTCCCCTCACCCGTTACCCTCAGAAGGTACAGCCTCCGGACCTTGCAGGCTATCTAATCTCCCTGCTCTCCAAGCGTCCTCTGGCTGGACCTAGGGGATCTCTCCCCGACCACTGGTTACCCTGAGCCCTAGCCCTAATAAGGGCTGGAGGGCTTGGTCCAGGGTCCTAGACGTCTTCGGCCGACTTTGGTCTTCGTGTAGCAGAACTCCTCTTAGAGCTCTCAGCGCTCTGGCTTTTATACCTGTTCGTGGCCGGGTTGTTCAATCCCCGGCCACCTTGTGGGACCCTCTGATTGGCCCTTCCCAATCTGGCGTTTGGATCCTACCTCACCCCATTTGACCCTGACCGTTTGATTGAGTGGGAAACCCTTGTTTACGATCCGCTCTCTCACAGTTTGTGAACAGCGAGTAGTTAACACCACTACATCACTCCCCCCTTCGGAAGCCTCAGCCGTCCCGGCTGTTACAAAGAGAAAAACCCCCCATCAATGAACCGATGTGTGTGCCAAAAAAAACAACAATAACCACAAGAACAACAAGATCAACAAGTTCCCCAATATAAATACCCCCCCAATAACACAACATATGTACACGGTGAGAGACAATCACCAATAACGACATTCGCGACGCAACAACCCATGCAGCGGTCCGCTGCAGAAAAAAAATGATGGCCAATCATGAAAACCGACGCGATTTAGCCCGCGTATATTTCGCGGACCCATCGTAGGGGATGGGTGTCCTCATCCGGGTTGCAGGCTGGTCAGGCAGCCTGGCAAAAATGTCGGTAGGGACAGGGGGCCTCTCTGCGGAGACTCTTGGTGCAGATGGGTCAGGCAGCCTGGCAAACATGTTGGGTGGGTCAGGAGGCCTCTCTGCGGAGCCTCTTGGTGCAGACGGGTCAGGCAGCCTGGCAAACATGTTGGGTGGGTCAGGAGGTCTCTCTGCAGAGACTCTAGGCGCAGGCGGGTGAGGCAGCCTGGCAAAAATGTCGGGCGGGTCAGGAAGCCTGACAAAAATGTTGGGTGGGTCCTGAGGCCTCTCTGCAGAGACTCGTGGTGCCCCCCGGTTCCCAGCGGCAGAACGCGGCTCGCACGACTCCATCAGTCCTGCATCATCTGCGGGAGGAATGACACGTCTGCGCCGTGGATTAGGTACCAACGGGGCGACATCCGGCTCGTCGGACACATCACACGCTCGGCCCTCATGTTGTGAGTTTGACGCAGAGCCGCGCGGAGCAACAAATGGCTTCAGGCGAGAAGGGTGCACAAACCAGCGACGCCGTCCCCAACGGATTTTAATACATTGTGGTCGCACAATCTCGACCACCTCAACCGGACCTCGCCATGGTTTAAGGAGCTTTGCCAATGTAGACACCAGCACCTGGAGGCAATGAAGCCATGCCTTATCACCTGGAGCCCACTGATGCATGGACGTGCGAGGGGCTTGCAACCTCGAATTGGCCCGCTGGCGGGAGGCGGAATTTTCAATCGCCGCATCACGTGCCTCAGACAGCTTCCGGAGATTGAAGCGTAAATGATCAGCGAGCTTCGATGACCGTGGAAGCTGCTCTATCCCAAGCCGAACGTCAGCGGGGGGAATGGCCGCCCTGCCATACATTAGGAAAAACGGGGAGAACCCTGTCGCTGCATGTGGCGCCATGCGGTAAGCAGTGAGGACCCCTGGGATCTGCAAGTCCCAGTCTACGTGGGATTCATCAACCTGTTGGCATAGCATAGAGGTGAGGGTTCTATGCAGCCGCTCCACCATGCCATCTGTTTGGGGGTGATAGGGTGAAGTGCGCACCTTCTTAGTGCCCAACAGGCGACATACCTCGCTCAACAAGGTACTCAAAAAATGTCTTCCCTGATCGGTCAGCAGCCATTCTGGAGCGCCCTTGTCCAACACATAGCCTTGAACAAAGGCGTCCACAACGGCCGCCGCCGACTGGTTGGGGAGGGCCCAGGCCATAGGCCACCGTGTAAAATACTCAACCCCAACCAGAAGGTACTTATTACCACGAGGCGTAATAGGGAAAGGCCCCAAAATGTCAAGAGCAACCAGCTCGTTTACACGGCATACCGAGATGGGCTGCAGTGGTGGGCATGCTGGCTTCGCTGGCGGTTTTCGTTGCGCACATTGGGTGCAGCCCATTAAAATATCAGTCACGTCGCAAAGCATGCCCGGCCAGTAAACTTGCAATCTTAGCAACCCCATGGTTTTGTGCACACCCAGGTGCGACAATCGCTCGTGTGCCGTGCACACAGCCGTACACCGCAAAGCCGAAGGCACCACAATTTTGTAATGGCAGGAATCCGCATCCCAATGCATGAGCAGACCCCGCCGCAGAACGAAAGAGTTCAATTTACCAGAACGTGAGGCCGTATCACATGCGCGACGACGCAGAGACAACAATGACGCGTCGTTCATTTGGTGCTGACCCCATTCGTCCAGCGTTATCCCCAGCAAGTCGTCACTCGCTGCCGGACTTTCGTGGTCCGCTTCTGGCACAGAATCGGAGGGAAACGCGGCAGAAAATGTTTCAGGAGGTGCAACCGGCTGTACCATTTGCGGTTAGCACCGGCCAGAACCCGTAAAGCACTCGCATTTTTTTTCTGGCGGAAGACGAGATAGCGCGTCAGCATTATTGTGCTGTGTACCCTTACGGTAAATCACCATGAAATTGTAGTCCTGGAGGACTTCAAGCCACCGGGAGAGCTGGCCAGACGGTTGGTCAATGCGCAAAGCGTATTGCAACGCAGAGTGATCGGAGCGAACGGTAAACCGTTGACCGTACAGGTATGGCCTGTATTGCTGGATAAAGTAAACAATGGCCTGCAGCTCGCGACGGGTCACGCAATAGCGTTGCTCTGCAGGGGACAAGATCCTGCTTCCATAGGCAACGACCCTCTCAACGCCATTTACGGTTTGGGACAGCACCCCGCCGATCCCAGTGTTACTGGCATCGGTGTCCAGAATAAACGGTTTAGCAAAATCGGGGTAAGCCAGAGGCGGTGCTGCTATGAGAGCATTCCGCAAGGAGTCAAATGCGGCCTGTTCAGTGTCTCCCCAATGAAATTTGACCCCTTTCGCCGTAAGAGCATGCAGTGGCTTGGCGATTGTTGCGAAACCAGCCACAAAACGTCGGTAATACGACGCGAAGCCGATAAAGCTGCGAACGTCCCCCGCAGAGGTGGGGGTAGGCCACTGGCTGACACATTTTGTCTTTTCAGGGTCGATGGAAATTCCCGAGTGGCTGACTATGTGGCCCAGATAGAGCACAGACTCACGCACAAGGTGGCACTTCTGCGGTTTGAATTTCAGATTAGCAGCTCGCATCTTTTCGAAAACAGCATGCAACCGTTCAATGTGTTCGTTGAACGTGCGGCCAAAGATGATAACGTCGTCAAGATAGATGAGACATGAGTCCCACTGGAGCCCAACGAGGACCAGCTCCATGAGCCTCTGAAACGTCGCTGGGGCCGAGTGGAGACCCATGGACAATCTATTGAACTCAAAAAGGCCCTGTGGTATCCGAAAAGCAGTCTTTTGTTTTGATGCATCGTCGAGGGGAAGTTGCCAAAACCCCGACAGAAGGTCCAAAGTGGAAAAATAACGCCAGAGCATCCAATGACTCATCCATACGTGGAAGAGGATAGGCGTCAGCCACGGAAATTTTATTTAGGCGCCGAAAATCGACACAGAATCGAAGACTGCTATCGTGCTTTTTGACCAGCACTATCGGAGCACCCCAGGGGCTGGTTGAGGGAGAAATTATATCAGCCGCCAGCATGTCATCAACTGCCCATTTGACATGCTGTTTCTCCGCCGGGCTGAGCCGAAATGGGTTTTGACGGATAGGGGCAACGTCACCAGTATCAATGTGGTGACGCAGCAGCTTGGTGCAGCCAATATCAAATTTTGATTTGCTGAACACATCCGAGAATTCCCGCAAAAGAGCCCGCAATTTAATCTGCTGTGACCCGGATAAATCACCAGCGTCAGCGCAGAGAGCGTCTATCCATCCCTCATCTAACTCAGGAGGAGGGCGAGGCTGCTGACTGTTGGATACATGTCCAACAACCCCGGTTCCCAGAGGCGCCACCGTCACATGAGCGAGCACTGTCCCCTGTGGAATGACGGTTTCGGTCAGACCAACATTCAAAACCTGTAGAAATGGCTCCCTGTCGGCCGCTACGAGAGTCTGTGCGGCCACCAATGATAGGCCCTTAACTGCTGTGTTGGAGGGCCCCAACAGAATGCCATTTCATAATCAACGATTTTTGGGTTTAGATCGCGTTATTTATAAATGTGTCGTAACCCTCCACCACCCGACACGGCCAATCAGTAAAAAAAGTGTCACGTTGACAAAAGACAAATAGTTCACTGCTTTAGCCCACCGGTGTGTTGAAGCGTGAAACCACAACATTTACAATTTGAGTACGACGTTTCGCTGGTAATTGCATCCAGCATCATCGGGCAATTCGCCAGAATGGTGAGGCTCTGCTGTGTCTCCCGTTCTTATATAGAGCAGCAGCAGGGTGACGTCATCATTAACTCATTAACTCATCAGGTGCAAAGATTTGAGGGGGGGGGTTATTGTAATTATATACTTGATTAGTAATAAGGCTATTGTTACGATGCGAGTTGTAGATTAGTAATCATTTGGAATGTGTTCTATTGTGATTATGCTACATTAATAATCAGTTAGTGCTTGTTTCCCTTATAAGGAATTGTAATGCATCTTATTTAATAATACGCTTCCAGGCCGCACTAAGCCTGTAGCTGTCTGAGCGATTAAAGTTATTTCTGTTTGTTTGAGAGAAACAGAAATAACTTTAATCGCTCAGACAGCTACAGGCTTAGTGCGGCCTGGAAGCGTATTATTAAATAAGATGCATTACAATTCCTTATAAGGGAAACAAGCACTAACTGATTATTAATGTAGCATAATCACAATAGAACACATTCCAAATGATTACTAATCTACAACTCGCATCGTAACAATAGCCTTATTACTAATCAAGTATATAATTACAATAACCCCCCCCCTCAAATCTTTGCACCTGATGAGTTAATGAGTTAATGATGACGTCACCCTGCTGCTGCTCTATATAAGAACGGGAGACACAGCAGAGCCTCACCATTCTGGCGAATTGCCCGATGATGCTGGATGCAATTACCAGCGAAACGTCGTACTCAAATTGTAAATGTTGTGGTTTCACGCTTCAACACACCGGTGGGCTAAAGCAGTGAACTATTTGTCTTTTGTCAACGTGACACTTTTTTTACTGATTGGCCGTGTCGGGTGGTGGAGGGTTACGACACATTTATAAATAACGCGATCTAAACCCAAAAATCGTTGATTATGAACAATATTGGTCGCGAAAGCCTACGTGTTAAACAGAATGCCATTTACCGAGGTGGTGGGAGCGAGCGGTTTCTTTAACCGCAAGGGTACACGCATTTGTGCCCCTGGCGGAATGCGTACAGCGTAAGCCGTAAAAGCCTGCACGGAGGCATTTGCCGTCCGTGAATGCGTGGCTGCGGGTAAAAATGCCATCCGGCAGCCCGACGGGAGTTCAATACATCCCTGGTCGATGAGGATTTTAATGGGCATTTTGGCGAGAAAATCAATACCCAGGAGACACATCACCATGAGGGAGGAAGAGACAAAAACAGGGCTGGCCAATTTAATATCACCAATCGCAATTTGTGCCCGAATTTGCCCGAGAATCCCCAGAAAACTTCCATTTGCGGAAAAAAACGGAACAGAGACTTTTTGCAATGATCGACATCGCACCGGCAGTATGTTATAAATTAAATCGGAAATGATAGTGGCCGATGCACCGGTATCGACAAGCACGCGCAACTCTACCCCCTCGATCGAACCAACAACCACCGAGGAACCCGCCGTCGCTGCGACCATCCTATGGGCCAGCTCTGACCACTGCCCAGGTCGGAGTGGCCGTGAAGAGTCGCCCGAACACCGCGTGTCATACGTCGAATCCTGAGCGAAGTCAACAGTGCGTTGTGGTGTGTAAGGTGTGAGTGAGGGCCGAGCGTGAGGGGTGCCGCGACTCGCCTGTTTATGCCGCGGTGTGCTGGGAGCCCTGTGGTCCGGGTCTTGGGATCCGGAGGAGCGTCGACGAGGCGCACGGCAGTCGGTTGAGATGTGGCCTTGGCGGCCACAGTTGAAGCACATCACGTCGTTGCGGGGGAAGACCCGTCCCCGCTCCTGATCGTCGCGGCGTCTGGTGCGATCCGGTGATCGGCGACTTGTCGCCCTGGACGTGGAGAAGACCCGATCTGGAGAGCAATCGTCGTCCCTGGCAGGCCCTGATGTCGTAGCCGATGCGGTGATGGGCTCGTCCTGGTCGAGCATCAAGTGAGCATGGATGCTCCGGGCAGCTCGCAATGAGCACATGTCTTCATCATCCACGACTTGGATGACAAGGCGCAGCCCCCGCGCCATCTCCACCAGCTTCTGTAGGACGAGATTGTCTATGGCTTCATCGTCCATGCGGGGGTAAGCCGCTCTTGCCATGGCGAGTAGCACGGTGCGGAATGCCAATGGCGACTCCCTTGGCTTGCACCGTCTCTCGTAAAACTGGTGGTGTGTGGCGGAAGGAGGTCCGTAGACATCGGACAGCCGCCGAAGTGCCGCTTGTAGTGTCGCTCTTTGTCGCTTGGGAATGGAGATAAGCGCAACAAGAGAGTCGTCGTCCAAAGTGGCTGGTAGTGCACGAAGAGCCTGTGCATCTGACCAGCCCACCATCTCCTGGTGGCTGAGGAAGCGACGCTGAAATGCCGCCCAGTCGCCCCCTGTGGACGAGAATTCACGGAAGACGGGCAGGCGTTGCTGTAGAGCAGCTGTGTCGTCTTCGTCCAGGTCGGACTCAGTCCCGAACGCGGCGATCACCTGATCCACGACATTTACTGTACGGCGTCGCAGCCGTGATGACGTGGCGTTGCTGGAGGGTCCTGCAGAGGCAGCGTCGTGCTCTGATGACGCTGTGTGCCGTGATTGGCTGCCGGAGTTTCCAGCATGCCCGTGGCTTCCGCTTCCGGCGGAACCACATGACCCATCGGCGGGAAACACGATCTCTTCTGGGTTTGTGATGGCGGGAATGTCCGCCGTCGGTCGCTCCGCTCCGCCCGCAGCCCCCAAGGTAATCTCTTCGAGGATGGCTGCTGCAGCATGCAGCAGCTGGGCGAGACGGGCGTGAGCAGCCGGGATGCCGCCGCTTGTGGCGATCGGCTGCACCGCTGGTGGTGGGGCGGCTGTCGGCACGCCAGCGTCTTCAGCGCTGCCGTCAGCCCCCACAGGTGAGTCGGAGCTTGCGTCGTCGGGACCTCGCGTGCGTTCGTCTTGTTTCCATCTTCTGACGCCAATGTAGTGTTGTAAAGGACAGACTTCTAAACTTCTTTATGGCACACACTGTTTATTATCTTAATACACAGTCCCTATCACACTAAGGGGTATATGGTCCCCTCACCCGTTACCCTCAGAAGGTACAGCCTCCGGACCTTGCAGGCTATCTAATCTCCCTGCTCTCCCAGCGTCCTCTGGCTGGACCTAGGGGATCTCTCCCCGACCACTGGTTACTCTGAGCCCTAGCCCTGATAAGGGCAGGAGGGTTTGGTCCAGGGTCCTAGACGTCTTCGGCCGACTTGGGCCTTCGTGTAGCAGAACTCCTCCAGAGCTCTCAGCGCTCTGGCTTTTATACCTATTCGTGGCCGGGTTGTCCAATCCCCGGCCACCTTGTGGGACCCTCTGAGTGGCCCTTCCCAATCTGACGTTTGGATCCTACCTTACCCCATTTGACCCTGACCGTTTGATTGAGCGGGAAACCCTTGTTTACGATCCGCTCTCTCACAGTTTGCGAACAGCGAGTAGTTAACACCACTACAGTTGCATTATCTAGCAAACGTTAACAGGCTCACATTTAAGTGGGTTTGTATATCATAGTGGTTATACGTGGGCTTTACCACTGAATCAGCTTCATGTACAATAGATTACAATGCTTTATATACAGCACAATTGGCCATTTCCCCAAATCTTGCCATCACAATGCAGGGTCTTGATTATGGGCTCCAGCACTTTTATATTGTTATTGAACATCCATATCAAAGGTAATGTGTCGTTCTGCTTCAACAGGCATTGAGATGGTGCCAGTTTTAGTTCGTGGCCCTGAGCCACTGGTCAAAGAAAAAGCTCCAGTTTCATGCCAGAGGCGATTTTGTGTCAGACGACTACGATTGCTGACTTCCCACGAAGTGGTAGTCAGCTTACGTGGAGGAATGAGTCACCTCGTATGGGACTGGTATTTGCTCAAACAACTGAAAAAAAATTAGTACACTTGTCAGATTTTTGGAGGCAAGCGTTTAATAAAAACTGTAGTAAAAAAAATGAAGTGTTGCCTTTAGGAAGTAATAGAGGAGGCCTTCATCCGTTAGTGGATTTATTACAGCCAATGATCACGACGGTACCACATGTTGTTCGGCATGATGTCCGACAATTTCCAGCGAGGCCGGGGTCTGCTCTCCAATAGCCGTGGAAACATAGCATGAGTCTACTAATAGGGTTTTTGCCCTTTTCTCTGGCAACAAAACTCACACCTTTTGCAAGGAATCGTGTTAACATTAACCACAATACTTGCAGTCAAATGCAAACAAAAAACAATACTCTGATAATGTTTGCATTGTCCTTGAAACTGATTGGTCCACACCAGAGACAGCTTTTCTTAGAGCCTAGTCTTTTGGTACTGGCAAAGGAGGCCTCATGATGTCGATGCTTACCCCGAGCTCTCATTACTCTGACAGTGCGTTGTCTTTGAGCTGTGCGCCTTTTGGCGCCATCTGGTCGAACACCATATGAGACTAGGCTCTAAGAAAAGCTGTCTCTGGTGTGGACCAATCAGTTTCAAGGACAATGCATAAATTATCATAGTATTGTTTTTTGTTTGCATTTGACCGCAAGTATTGTGGTTAATGTTAACACGATTCCTTGCAAAAGGTGCAGTTTTGTTGCCAGAGAAAAGGGGAAAAACCCTATTAGTATATTTTGGTACTGGCAAAGGAGGTCTCATGATATAGCATGAGTTTCTTTCACAAGAAAGGCAAATAATTCTACATTTAGTTCCTGCAATGTACTCCAGGTGTATAATATAATATAATATACACTTTCTAGACATAAATGGATGGCACATGGGCCCAGGACATTATTTTAAGGTACAATGTTTTTTTATCGAGGGTGAATGCCATGCCTATTTAAAGCACGTGCTCTTTTCTCTCTCTATAATCACCAATTGAATTACACTGCAGTTAGAGTTTTAAATCTTTCAGCACGATGGTTCGTATGGAACATATCTTAAATGTTGCAGACCACAATGCTGCCACGTTGTTGTATTTATACAGCCGTGTGCATGGAGGCGTGCGATTCAATCCAATTAAGAGCATAGCTCTCCCATGTGTTATCTGGTTGTACCACGTGTTGGAGCGAAACCTCAGAAATCGCGCCAAACAATACGCGTGGCAGTCCAAAAACACATTGGAATGATGCCCCCATCCAATGCCTACCCATTTAGCTACACTAATATGCACTGCCCTCTATGATGACTGAAACGCAGTGGGATCCGTAGTATAGTGGTTAGCGCACTGTGCTACGAACCTGGCGACCCGGGTTCAATTCCTGCTCATGGCCACCACAGCTGATGATTTTTTGAAACGGTGCTGGGCTTCTCCTAGATCGACTCAACCACAAATAAATACATGGTGCGGTATGGTGCTGTCCACCTGCCCCCTTGTGTGCCATACCAACCTTCATCGGTGCTTGCTAACCAGCACTTGCCCCAACAGTCTGTTAAGGCTATACTGGAGATCTTTTTCTCTAGTTTAGAATGTTATTTTTCCCCAATGTGATTTCGGTTTGTAAGCTGAAGACGATTCTTTGTTTTAACTTCGGGACTTAACAATATTAGTCACTTACCTTGAAACAAATGAATGGAATCATAGCTTTTTGCACCACATCATCCCACTAATTTAGCTGTACTAATGAGTCTGTGCGTGATTTTTTTTTATTTGTCGATGGATGGACCAATTGAAATCAACACCCGACATGAGATCCCAGCCATCCCATAAAATATCAAGTTCACGTTTATTTTGTTTCACCGAGTGACAGCTCAAGTTACTACGATAGGCTAATTTACTCGATTGACCCGGAACATCAGTCTGCCAGTAGGGAGTTATGATTGCTCCTTATACAGTAATTCCATTTATAGGAAAGGGAAGACACACGTCAGCTTGCACTGCACCGTGTATTAGAGTTTTCCGTGTTGTTATACGGCATTCCAGCATGTAAACACATTTCAAGATCTTGTGGTAAATAGATCTAAATAATAGCAATGGAAAGTAAATAGTGCCTGACCTTTCCCCCCCATCCATCCACCCCTACCCCAGAGGATTGTTGAAGTTGCACCATTAATTCGAGGATGCCAACACAGATGTGCTCTTTCCCATGCTATGTTGTGATTTTATGACACTTTGACTCAACTTAACTGCATACTCTACCCTTTCTTCCTGCTTAATTTATACACGCCATATCGTGCAGATCAGTAAGTAAGGAGGGGTGCCATTACATCCAACATCCTTACCAATTCGAAACCCAAAAAGTCAATAACATGTGTTACTGCAGTTAGTGAGAATTCATTTCCGAGCTTCGTGAATAATCGCTTGCAGAACAGCTTCCATTTGCAATATTCAAATTATCTGCGAAAACCCTTTCGAGTGACAACTACATAATTAGGTGTCTTATAATTTTTTTCAGCTTGGCCACGCAACGATCTCACCAAATTTCTGTCAATTGACCATCCACCACCCGACATAGCCAAATAAATTAAACTGTCGCGTGCACACGTGTTTAACGAGTACCAAATATTATTAGTTGTGTGAAGTGTTGAAGAACACAGTGTTGAAGAACACTTCACACAACTAAAACGTTGGACTTAGATGTGGTTTTACACTTGAAACTGCACCAGGCGTCTTCAGGAAAATAAAGGAAGTCAGGATAAAATCCAGGGAGTTAGAATAACCGTGTCACGTGACACGGCTTTTTAAAGAGGTGTCATGACCTCGAAAATCCACAATGATACATAATGTTGGCTGCGGAAACCTCGGTGTTCAGTTAACACACAGCTACGTCTCATCATTTTATTTGACACGCACACTACTTTAGTTTGCACGACAAACCCAAAAGCAAATGGACCTGTGAAAATCGAACACGTTTTAAGGCTTCGCTAGTGAAAGAGATGCAAGCAAATTATGGAGGCACAGTCAACAGAAATAAATGCATTTTGTTGTTGTGTCTGACCACACATTCGTGGTGTCGTCTACAGTCCTGTTTGTATAACAGTCCTGCACTAAACACTAATGAAAGAATGGAAGCTATGGAAACGGATTATGAAGTGGCGGTAAAGCAAGCGCACGTCCACTACAAAGTAGACACTTAAATGCATTGCACGCATTCTATTTTCATTGTGGTTAATTATCAAGATTGGCCGTTACTTCCCCATGCAGTTTAATTTACCCCGTAAATGCGTATTATTGTTTACGCATTTCCCCATTGGAAACCCCCCCCCCCGTCAAAAAACAAATTGGAAAATATGAGGCCATGATTTAGATTTCTTTGAATAATCGTTAAGGATACTAGCTACGTTTGTCAATATCTAAAATGCTATAAACATTAATTACGTAGTATGTTGCTAAACACTAAAATTAGTTGCTGAACGTATACAGGTTGGCACATATACACGACACTGAGATAATTATATCTTTAATTTATATGTACTTAGAGTCGACTTGTTTATACATTTTGATTTAAACGAATCGACTGTCCATTGGAAGGAACGCGAATTGCAATCTGGGAAAGTCGTGTGACTAATGCTCCAAAGAGTGCTAAAATGAAGACAGCTCTGCATTGTTATGAAACGCCCGCATCTCCCAAGGAGTCATCCTCCTGAATTCCTCACCATCACCACCATCTCCATCGTCGTCAAATCATCATCATCAAAGGTAATTCAGCTTATATATACGCTCCAAGCTTGGCAGTGTTTAATTCTTCACCTGAAGACGGCTGCTTGCGTTGTAGCCGAAACGTCGTGAGAATTATTTTATTATGTTTTGTTTTTATTATTTTATTACTTTCCTTCTACGTGACTTTACCGAAAGAGCCAGGAGGATGAATCCCTGCAGTCACGAAAGCTTTAAATCGAAATTTAATTCAAAATAATTGTTCTTTACCACGTATTATTTTTTTGTACTCATTGCTATTAAACATTTACCACCCCTGCCCCCCACCCCCCATGTTCACTCGTACCAGGAACATAACCCCATCTTCCCCATTGGAACAAGGTTTCTGTTTGCGAATTCTACATTCGTAACCCTCGTGGATAGAGAGGGTTTACTGTACAGAGATGTCACGGGTGGTCTATAGCACTCCCCAGCCATGCCCTGCATTGAATAAAAAAAATGCTAATCCTGCTCTTACAATTCCTAGAATTTTCCAACAAATTATATTTTAATTTTATGGCCATACGTGGCCCGTCAATAAATCCATGTTGCTTAGACAATTTTCATATTAAATTATTTATCATGACACCTGCATTTATGATACATCGCTGTGTCAATGCAAGGTCTTCTTGCCTTCTCATGAAGCACAGGTTTATGTCAGCATTGACCCATGAACACAATTTCTGTCAACGTAACTGCCATGTGAAAAGTCTGTGTTGACTTTAGTGTAATCCTCAGATGAGGTGGACAAACAGAACCGACACAGCTGATGCCACTGTAAGTGCTCAAGTGGCACAAGTTTTTGTCATTGGTGCTAAATATTGGCATCCCATGGTCTTGCAAACGTCACAATCCATCCCTCTCATGCACATGAGCTGATCTCATTCATTGCTTAATTTTCACAGTGGTTTTCTTCCCAAGTGTGTTCCATCCTTTAGCTGCCATTCTGTCACCAGTCTCGCCCCATCCGGTCATTTATATCCCTTCTAGCGATGTGTCCATCCTAAGCCAAATTACTTTTCCTAACGGTCAATTAAAATAAATGTATTCCTTAACAGTCAGTGTGATGTTTCTCTGATTCATGTGCTCTTCTTTCTTTCATTGTAATTCCTAGCGTGCATCTCGCCATGATTCCTTGTGGATAGAAGAGGCTTCCTAGTGTTCTGCAATATACAGTAAGTGGGTGGGGTGAGGGAAGAGGGTTTCCCCAAAATTAAATGTGTTGGAAGTTTTAAAGACAATTGAACACAGGAATTGTATCTGCCCTTCTGCTTGGACATCGGCTACTAAGCACGCATGAAAAGGTAAGTTCAGTAATAGTTTCTACGAAGCAGAGAAACTTGTTGGCTAGAGCACGTACAATAGTAGTGCATTATTAAGTCTTACATTATTAAGTCTTACATTATTAAGTCTTCAATATGAGAGCCACAGTGTGTGAGCAGAACTGAAACTCGCCAAAGCTTCATTTACGTGATCTTTCATGGAGGATAATTGCCATACCAGGCTTTGCAAAACATTTACTTTTTTACTATATTAAAGTACTAACTATATTGACGATTGTTAGCATAGAGTATGTGTATGTACTGTCCATATCTGGCTTTGATAGATTTATTTTTGTTACGGGGAAAATGCTGATCATTATTCTACATGTAGTTAATTACAGTTTCACTTCTGCATTTTCCCAAAGAGGCGTTTTTTTATTTTTGCTTGCACATGAATGCGGTGAAACGTTGCACTTGCACAGCAATACTATTTATAGGACAGTCCTCCACAGTATAACGCAATAGTACTTGTACTACTGTGTCACGAGTTTGTATTTGGGCATTCACTGGTCAGCTGTGTCGGCCAGTTGTTTGGACTCTTTTCAATAGGGCTTTATATGACTGGTGATCATTTGCAAATATGGAGGTGAAGTCAAACATGAATGCCTTCAAACATGCTAGTTGGTCAGTAAAGGTAATGACGAATGCAAAAGAGAAGGGTGCGCGATTGTGTCTATGAAATCGGTGTGCGTGTATGCCGTGCGTGTAATTTGCGCGCAGCTTTGCTTTAGTTTAACACATAGGCTTTTGCGACCAATATCATCCATAATATAGTTTTTTGGGTTGTTAGATTGCATAACGACACATTTATATTTACGCGATCTAACCCAAAAAAATAGATATTATGAGCTTTTGCTTTAGATCACCCACTAAAAAGAATAAAACTCGTGGCCATTTTTTTTCAGACACCAGCAGGGCATACGAACAACCGCATTACGGTTCAGAGTTGTTAGAACGCATCAGTACAGTGTAGCCATTATTGCCTGTTGCTGTCTTTTGCCTCACGGGGGTTTAAGTGGACGAGCATGCATTTGTCTGGTCTCAGCCAATCCTGAGACCTTTATTTCCTAGAAGTTCACCCGCCAGTTGTCTATGGATAACTGTAACAGTTACAAGAGGACAGCATTGCATGATGCAGATCTCATCAGCAAGTTAACCATAGGGAATTGGCGCGTGGACTGCCAGGGATGAAATGTCTCAGGATTGGCTGTCGAAACGTCCAGATATGAAATTACTCTGGTTGGAAAAGGAGCATCTTCTTGGCGAGATATTTTCTTGCCTATAATTTTCTTTTGACATTCAATCGAAGTCCCAACTACCATCATAGATGTTTTTTTTAAGCGAAATTGACTGAGAGCAGAATGGGAAGCTTACACACGGCCACGATCGAGGTCGCATTCACGCTCAGCGGGATACTGCCCAGCAACAGGCATCGTCATAATCATCACCATCGTCTTCACCACCACCATTAATCTATCTTCATCATCGCCATCATCAATCCATATGTTCTATCATTCCACCATCATCATCAGCTTAATGAATCCATCATTAGCCACGGATTAACGTGCATGGGAATGATTGGCCATCTCATGGCGTATCACACAATCACACGGGAACATACGCTCGACCACACAAACACTAACTAAAATACTCACTGGCACTCACACGCCCTGCACCCACCAACAACATACCTCCATTAGGAATTTGTATTCATACTCGATCATTTTTACGACTATTATAGCACCCCCACCCCCACTACGGACAGACAGTGAATAACTCAAAACTTTCAAGCTCAGTTGGAAAGCATTGGAAGCAAAATATAATGGTCTTCATGAGCGATGATTATCCAAGTGGCGGCTGCAAATTAGAAAATGAATCTTAATGGCCACTCACCTCGTTAATTAGCATTAACAGATTTACTCAGTTGAAACCGAGCACTGACAATCCCTTCCAACCGCTTAAAATTCCATTCGCGTAATCATGCATTAGATGGTGAAAATTGTATTAGTTTGTGGCGATTTTGCATTTCAATCGTCCTGACGACAAGTATGGAAATAAGAAAATGAAATCAGACGGCTGTGAAATTGTGGATATTTTGCATTTCTAAATTTACTGGGTATTCCAATTGTGCTTTTGGCATCATATGCCAAGAGCGATAAATTTGCTTTTGGGACTGATACCAGTGCACCACCCGATGTCAGTGAACAGCCCCAGAAGGTGAAGCCACTGATATCATTCTGCATTAGGTTCAGCATGTCTCTTCATCTACACGTAATGTTCGGTGCATCCCATTCAACTTGATTTTTTTTTATTCCCATTACTGGAATAAGGTCAGTGTAAATAAACATGTTTTATCGTAGTTGTGCAATCATTGGTAACCGGGCTGAATCAACTCGCTACAATTAACAATCGGGTACATTCACGGGTCGCTGCCTGGATTCGCGCGCAGAGAGACATGATTGAGAGACATGATTGCATTAGTACCCTGATCCACCCAATCATCTGAACGGTTACGCTACAGAGTGCAACACATTTTACTTGTTGGCACATGGATTGACATTGCCACACGTTCCTGGCTCCAGATCCTCTCGGATGAGGGTACAGCAGAAGCTCATAGCTCAGTGGGCCTTACCTGGTAAAATAAAAAATATTTTTTTGTGATTTGCTTACCTTTCCAAAACTATCATGTCTTTGTATTAGTTGGTGGAACTTTCTGACCCACTCCAACCGGACATCTTGTGAAAAGAGCTTTATAGCTCATCGGATTCCTCCAGTATAAATCAATATTCTCGTTATGATCTGATTCTGAAGTGTTTTTCCACGAAAGACAACCAACTCGGGTTAGCCAAGGGACATTGGGTCGTGCGGGGCCCACAACAGCGTCTGCCCTTGTGCGGGCCCTGTTGCCTCTCGTTGAATATATTGAAGTGATTCAAAACTGTCTTGGTACATACTGCGCCTGAAAAATATGTTATATTTTATTGACCTTGCTATCTTGAAAATGTTACCGAACACCAAATCAAACCTCTTTTTCAGTCACGTGTTTTTTTTCATTTATAACTCTTAGTAATGTGAAGTCTGATGTCAAGTTACTGCTGGAAGAATCTCCATGATGCAGTGTTGGTCATTCGGTTAGTTCAGGGGTCGGCAACCTACGGCTCCGGAGCCGCATGCGGCTCTTTACGGGCTGCTTCTTGACGATATGTACGTATGTACAGTATGTACTCAGATGCATTGCGGCTCTTGAAATACTGAATTTTGTACCGAATTGGAAAGAAATGGCTCTTCTTGTTATTTTGGTTGCCGACCCCTGGGTTAGTTGAACGTACTGTACAATGCTGTACTTCATATTGGTCAGTGTGGGTTGGAGGTGCTCTTGATTGATTAAGATATTGTTTATTGCTGGAGTTAGCAGTGGCCAGGAGTCGAACTTAGGTTCACTGAGTTAAGAGCACAGATCGTGAGCCACTTCTCCACTGCTCATCCCATATGAAAACTCATGTAAAGCCTAAGATGATATATTTTTTTCCGACCAAGGGGTAATTAATGCTAAGTAAGTGTTTCATAAAATACTATAATTGCTAATCTGCTACTGACATAGAGGCATCCGTTCATATAGGCATATTCAGACTGTTACATATTGAACTAGTTGTAATAGACCATTTATTTTAAAGCTTCCTTTAAACTGTACTCCTTCTGGCAAGTGGTACGTTTTAGGGGTTTCTGTATAAGCCGGGAAGTTGCAGTATCAATCACTCTTTGAAAGTCCTATTGGTTCTTTTTAAAGGGTCTAAAACCTGTACAGTCAGCTAAGCTTGGGTTTTTCCTCATTCATATATATTTATATATTTTTTTTATTTTTGTTCGCTTCATACCAGTGGAGGTGCTCGAATGTTATTTACAAACTTGCGATTCAAATGTCATGCGTAAGTGACTCAGTCGACGCACATACCCGGAAGGATATGATTCGCATTTCCTGCATTTTGTAGGTGTGGGCTTCTGGTAAGAGTAGGAGTGCTTGGAGCCTGATTACTAACTTTGTGCGTGACATTAGCTTCGTACAGCTACAGCATTTCACACATCGCCCAGTTATTCTAAAGGACAGTTTTAGCATTTGCTGCGGGCAGTGGTGGCATGCGATACGAATTCCGCCGTCAAGTTTAGCAGAATTGAAAAACATGTGCTCCACATTCGAAGAAAACGTTTGGTTTTTAACCCAGTCTGCGAAGTGAAAAAGGTATCACTGTGTTAGATTTGCTTTTGATGAAAAGGAAGACTTGAAAAAAATTGTGGTAAGAATCATTTTTTATCGCTTAAAAATTCTATTTTTAAGCTTTATGTTTGAAATTTCCTTGTGTGTTGACCGTAAACATTTGCGAAGAATATTAAAAATGCAATTAACACATTTGTAAATTAAAGCTGTGCACAGAATAATATTGCGTGTCTGTTCCAAGCCAACGTCTGTTAATATGTTTGACTGTTTTATTCCTGTGCAATGTTTGTTTATTTATCTAAAACCTCATTAAAAGGCTGGGTCATGAGTTTAATAAATAGCCCACATGGCCTCGTAGGAATAACATGGCTCTCCGGTCATATGTTCTTCATATTTAATTTTAATCTACTGCAATTGTTGATTTTTCAGCATTTTTATGCAGATTGGAAAACATCTTCGGAAATTATAGTTAGGGTGTTGTCCGTGTTATGCCGAAGAAACTTTTTTTTAGCATTTACATTTAAGTGTTCAAGTACTTCATCGTGACAACAATATAAGGCATTATAATTGTATGCCAATCATACATGTACGTATGCACATGGCAAGCCTTTTGTCAGTCCACTGCTGGATGAGGTCCTTCCCACACTGTGCAGTTTGTGGGGGTTATTTGGCCATACTTCATGCTGATCATTGTGCGATAATGAAGGTGGGGAGCATAGTCAGGGGAGCATATAAGTGCAGTCCAACATTACATTTTACTGCACTCCCCTCTGTCAAGCTTGATGGTCACCCATCTGAGCACTGTCCAAGTTCAAGCCTGCTTAGGTTTGGAAATCTCACGAGATTGGACGCATTCGGGGTGACTGAGTCGTAGCCTTGTATCAATTACTTCACCAAAATGGATTTCTCAGTTATTGTTTAAAAAAGCCCAATTTAAGAATCAAGATTGCCATGTGATTTGTAATCCTACAGCATGCATTGCTGTTGTTCTGTGCGAAAACGATTGTATACAAATTTCCGGAAAACAAATATTTCACCATCATGTGTAAGCAGTTTTGGAAAGTAAAATGTCACAGCGCAGTAATAATATTGAGTTATTTTGTTGACCACTGCTGTTGGTCAAGGGGATTGTTTGACTATACATTACCGCACTGGTCATTGTTGGTTGAATGGAGGAGGCCCAACACTGGTTCAGATACCGTTTGACTCTGATGTTATCCGTAGCAAGAAGTCAAATTGAGGTTGGCAGGTCTTGTGCTCAGTAGCTTTTGTGCTCACCACTGCACCACTTCTCCACCCCTTTGGCAAGATATCATCACATGCCCATAATCGTGAATTATGGGGACGTGATAACAGCTTAACATGTTACGTCTGTGTTCAGAGATTGTTGAACATTCTCAGAAGTGAGGAGATACATTCTTGGGATTTCTTATCCGAATTCCTGAAATCATGAGGTTGAGCAAGAATGCGTTAATGACCGCTTCTGGGTTTGTTTATTTTTGACTGATAGTGGTGGTGGGCAAGGCTACCAATCATTAGCATAACCCGAACTATGTATTGAAAAAATAAATACTTAAACCTCTTTGTCCAGAGACTTAATCGCATGTGTGGAATTTTTTATATATATTCTTTATTATAAATATATGACGGCTTATAAAATGCTTGGTTACTGAAAGAGCAGCCTCTGCAAGCAAATATGTAAATAATCATTCCAATTAAATGGTTCAAATTAACAGGGACAGCTTTTCTAAAATAGCTTACAGACATACAAAAATATCTGTGTATTGTATCGTAGTTATGTACCAAATAGTATACAAATGCAGTGCAGAAATAGTAACTAATTGGCACGTTTTGTTTACATTACAAACCTTCCTAATTGGCTGTATCGGGTTGTGGTGGATCAACGGCACATTTATATTTACGCGATTAAACCCCAAAAAAACTTTATTAAGAACAGCATTAATATGTTTAAATGGTGATTGTAAAAGTTTACCAGAGTGTAATATGAAAGGTCATGAAGCCATGTCAAGAGAGTGTCACCACGCCCGACTGTGAAAGGGACGGTACACAAACCCTGGTGGTGACCTTGAGACCGTGGTGGAAGTTTCAGATTAATTTAAAAGGCGAGCCAAGTTATTGAAATATTCATGACGTTATCTTCAAATTGTACCATTCACTTGTGGGACATCAGCAATTAGGTGTCTTAAGCGGAGACTGGGCCCCATCATAGGATTGTGGAATTTTAATTGCTGTCACAGGGTACTGCCGACGAAGATAAATATACTAATTTGAGTGGGGAAAAGTTTGACTTTTAACGAGGTATGTCATGCGGGGTGACCGGGAATTGGTCGGTTGCATACTGACGATGCTACTACCCAGAAGTGTCCAGGGTTATTTTTTTCAAGTAGCCTTTTTGTTAAAAACAAATTTACGTGGTTGAAAGGGGACAAATTGTTGAGAAAGAATGGACACCCTCCCACCCACTCCCCCCTTTGTTCAGTAATATGAGCCATTCTTCAAACAAAACTCATCTTTCGCAATAGCTGGTCATGTTCGGAGGGCTTTTTGTGTGTATGGCAGGAGTTCAATCACTTCTGCATTCTCAATTTTACGCAACCTAAGTGAGCAGTGTATTATGGGAAAGTTTATAATGTATGTTCTGAAATGCCTGTTGAAAAATCACGTGATACTTTTTTTTGTACAGTATTTTTATTGTACAAAAGTGTGGGAAATATCACACTCAGAAAGGTAAAGTGCAGCCCTGCCATTGCTTGGCCACGCCACTACTGGTAATGGGGCCGCCACGAGAGGGAGCTCTAGAGAGCCCCTCGAGAGGGCTGTATGGGTGACCAGAGGCAGGATTAACCACACTTTACCCCACCGCGCGCGACCTCCCAATCGACGAACTTTTACCAAACAGACACTGTAACAAAAATATATTTTTTATCTCTTCATTTCGGCACTTTATGGGTTTACCATCTTTAGTAAACATAAATCCCGAAGTTTCTGCATGCAGACAATATTTGCTGACAACAATTTTAATTGATTATTGCATGGACATAATGGGTCTTTGACCAAAGGAATGCGTGAATTTCTCTACTGCTCTACTGAGCCAAACGCATCGCCTTGGCAATTAGTCCCTCTGTTAGTGATACCTTAGAGTTACTAATGCCTTATTTATTCTGCAACATTTGTAATACATGTTTATGGCACATCTAGGCCTGACAGTGTGGCCTACACAATCAAAAAGCCAAGGGTTGTTCATATTGTAGGCACTATATCCTTGTTCATTCCCACGCCAACTTTGAAAAGGAATAAGATACGTTCTCTATTTACTTTTAAGGCAGCAGGTTGTTCATTGAGGTCATGGTGTGTCACGGAAAACTTGAATTTGAATAAAATCTAAAGGGACATTTTGAAAATGGCCCTTGAAATACGTTAGACTAGGCTTCTTCAGATTTTGACTGGCGTCTATACCGGCCATGAAAACCATGAGCATTTAACTCATAGAGATGCACAGAGAGACGCTCGGAGATATACAGAAAGTGACACGGATATACAGAATGGGTCATGGGCTGACTCGCACTGACACAGAGATATACAGAGACGCAGAGGTACACACGAAAATACAGAGAAGCATGCACACAGAAAAAGACACACGAAGGAAGCGTCACATTATCATTCTTTTTAATCAGAAATGCTCTACGTATGTCAGGATGTGGGGGGTCACTGCCGCATCTTATTCTCTGATCTTTCCGAGAGTATCGTTTTTACCCCCCACACATCGGCCACGAATATCGCTAAATGCGATTGAAATAAAAGTGGAGCATTAGTCACGGTTACAAATGAGAGCTGTTTAAAGGTGAACCCAACCAGCAGGTGCCCACCCCAATGACACACCCTCCCCTGCGGAACCCCTGACATACCTGTGACACAAGTGGAAACTGAAACAATCATGACACAGCAGCGGTGGATATTATAATAAAGAACTATTTATAGAGCTCGCATAGTTCGTGAAATGGGCACAGTTTTCGATCGAGAACGAAGAAACGTGGAACTTAAAGTCCCTCGTAAGTTAGCCTGAATAAGCAAGAGCCTGAACAGGTGAGCCTTGGGCTGCCCCTTGAAGGTGGACAATGGTGCCTGGATGCTGAGTATGTGCAGTGGGAGAGACTTCCAGATGGCTAAGGCAGGACAGTCGTGGTTCTGAGTACGATGACTAAGTTGCTCAATGTACTCTGCAGGACGTGGCAGTTTCCCGTGGTCAGTGGAGCGAGAGAAGGTTGGGGAGGTATGGCGGGAGACCTTGATAGAGAGAGCTGGCACACGATAGCGATGTTGCACCGTGTCCTTGATTTGATGGTAGAGGCAAGTGGAAGGTTTTTAGTGAAGCCACGGACGCCGTACGGCCATGCCTCATGTCCAGGACAGGTTGTTGTTAAAGTCGCTGTGTGGTTTGTCGAGGCGTTTTACTTCAGTCCGTGTAAGGATGGCTTTGCATTAATCAAGGTGAGTGCCAGCAATGCTGCGAGCCAGAATGTTTGCTGCGGCAGTCGTCAACATTGGGTGGATGTGCCATAAGCCCCTGTTGAGACGGTGATTGCCACATCTGTATTATGCTGAGCACGTGGTTGTCGAGTGAGAATGTGGAATCCAAGGTGATGCCGAGGATTTTCAAATGACTTGAGGGACTGATGGTGGAGCCAGGGGTGAGTAGGTTTTTAAGGAGCGACGTCATAGTAAGCCGCTCCCTGGTGCGTAGGAAAAAAGCTATAGATTTTTCGGGGTTCATCTTATTTTCATTTATATATCACCTTAACCAAGGCACTGAATAGAGAATTAGCAATTTTACATTGAAACGGTGTGATGAGATGAGATGATGAATATGATGATCATGGGTGAAATAAACGATGATGAGCGCGATAATGAGTGGTTGATGTTGAGTGAGTGTGATGAATGGGTAAGAAAGTTGGGAAGAGGGATGATGGTGTTCATGCTGGGAAAGGGAGGGGGAAGGGGAGGTTGGATTAGCAAGGGTTAAATAAGTGAGTTTTAGGGAAGAATGAAAAATAGTTAATGACGCTGATTGTTTGACATGTAGAAGGTAATTTTACCACCAGGACTGTTAGGTAGATGTACAATTGGCAGGGCTGAGTGGGCCCTGATCGCAGGTTAGAGTAAAGTATAACTGAGTGTCATCAGTACAAGTATTATCGTGACTCTACATGACGTCTGGGGATTTGCCTGCAGGGAATAAAACTGTAACTTCGTGCGTATCTTCTGGACTGTGTCAAATTAACTTTATTCTGTTTTGTGTTTTTTTTCAAGATGGCTAAACGGTGTGATCCCATCAAAGATAAGTGTCCAAAAGGTACAGTATTATTACGTGTACTTTGTGAATTTAAATGTCTTTTGATGTATATTTAGTGGTGGGAAGTAATTGGTTATGCGGTATGTGGTGTTGTATTCAAATTACCAAAGGCAATACCTGTAATTCTGAAATATCGCCTATTATATATTTCTCTTTGTAGGCAACAATGGAATTGATGGACGTGTTGAGTTTGTTTTCGTTTATTGTGCTTGTGCACCACTGCCAATGCAGCAGCATTACCAATTCATTTGGTAGATATAGGTAACAAAAAATTGAGTAAATAAAACGTTCTTCTTAAGTTTTAACCGAAAGCTGGATATTTGCACATGTGTACCCAAGGTTAATTGGAATGCATTGAGCTATTGCATTTTGACCGTATATTAAATAATAAAGAAATGTAGAATCAATGCATTTCAGAAAACCCAAAGAGAGTCATGTGAATGTAAATTGTTTTTCATCTTATAACGAACGGCTTCAACGGCTATCCATGAAGGTTAAAACTGCGCACGGCGGGGCATAGAACACCAGTACTTTGAGGTAACTCAGAGAGACAAGAAGACACACGCTTATGTCAGGTTGTGACTATCATGCTGAAGGAAAACACAGATGGACTTTGGCACATCATGGTGGTTGGGAGAGAGAGAGTCATAGTAATACAAGTCATATATTTGGGGTGGGCGGCAGGGGGAGTTATCCAGAAAAGCCTTACCAAGCCTCCTGGGACTTTTTGAGGAAAGATCTGCTTTGAGACATTTGGCCCTTTTCTCTCTGTATTTTTGCCAGTGAGGTAAAAAAACCCTGCAGTGCTGGAAATACTCATAAAGCGACTTGCTGTACTATGTCCTGAAGGGACCTCAATGTCCAGCAGGGGTGGTGTCTCAAGAACCCCACGACTCATCTCCAAATGATCGATCGACCTGTCCTTCAATTCACTGCATCGCAAAGTGTGCAAGGCCATACAAAATGGTATTAATAGGCACTTGACAATGCATTAAGTCATTGATTATCATAGATTCTGGCAACATTACACGAAATATTTACAACCTGAAGTGAGCTGGAGAAAGCCGCTGTCTATCGGGTATTTGGCCTACTCTTCAACACTGCCCAGAGGTCTTGGACCACACGCGGCTAGCCAATCGACGAACTGTGCTTGTGCTCATTTGCACTGCTGGGTAGGACGGAGGAGGGAGGGAATTTAAGCTGTACCATTGTTTCATCTGATTTTGCCGGGAGATCAATTTTAACGGGTGACCTCCGGTTTGCTAGTCCGGTGTGGTGACCATTCCACCATGGTAATATTCACACGATTGCTATTACACGCGAAACATAGTATTGTATTCGTAAGCAATGCATCTGCTGTAATATAAAGAAATAAGGCTCTACTGTGGTGCCATTGTCTATTTTTACTCGGAGTAAATGACTGACCTTGTTAAAAAAACATATTCCCCAACACTCTGGACAATCACCTAATTGGCACACAGTCACTCACGGGTGTGTCACACAGGGGATTATTGTTTTTAGTCATTTGGAGCGCTCCATTGTCGATGGCAGCCACAGTACTGTGCTATACTTCACACAGAATTCCGAGCCAAGCGTTTAGCCATTGAGAATATTACGAGGTTCTGTTAATTTTGCTGACGTTAAAGAGGAAGTCAAACTTCGCGTGAGTAATGCGGTATCTAAATCATTTTCAGACTAACAAAGGACCATCATATTGTATGGAACATACTCGCTACTCTCCTCATTCACAGTTTAATCGTCTGGTAAATTGTAAAAAATAAAAATAAATCACCTTTATTAATGATGCACGAGCACAGCAAAAAGCACAGTGAGTAAAACATTCCAACTAAGCATACTTAGCACTCTAAACCAATATATAATTATCCAGGCATGTTCTCGAGTTCAGCCTTATTTTGGGTTCTTTGTGAAAAAGAGCTTCATAGCTCATCGGATTCCTCCAGGACAAATAGAGATTCTATTTTTTTAATCATTGGTTTGAACCATGCCTATTAAATATCCATCGTCTAGGACACAAACGTTTATCATATGAATATAACTTAAAGTATTTTTCGATGTAAAGCTTTCGTGACTACAGGGATTCATATTCTTGGTTCTTTCGGTAAAGTCACGTAGAAGGGAAATAATAAAATAAAAAATTTTTATTGTTACATAATAAGAAAAATGTATTATTTTTATTATTTTATTATTTCCCTTCTACGTGACTTTACCGAAATAACCAAGAATATAACTTAAACTACTTTAGCACACCACTGAATAAATAACAAGCATATCATCAGTTTTATATGACTGTCAAAGTTAATCTATCAAACATAAGCACTGGTTGAATAACAAGCACAGGCATTTATATCTGAGCAGAACTCCATCGACCTATTGGCTCTCCAGACAAATATTATCCAGAAGCAAACTCTGGAGCAGTCTAAACCTCATTAACAGTATCATCAGCAGAGTCAGGCTTGTTAAATATATGCTGCTGGTGTATCAGATGTCATTGGCAAGACGACTCGATTCATGGTGAGACTGATAAGGTGTTAATATCTCGATGTCGAGATGTCAACTACCTTGCCTGGTATACACGAGGTCATGGGTTCGATTCCAATACTGACGCCTGTATATTTGGAGTTTGGATGTTCTCTCCGTGGTCGCATGGATTTGTTGCAGGTCCTCTGGGTTTTCCCTCCACATTTATAAACATGTGTTTCAAGTATTTGGCTGCTATAAATTTCCACATGATTAGCCACTTCATTGGGCTATCATTTGTGGCCAGGTCTCTTCTGAAAAGGACCTATATAGCTAAGTGGGCCTTACCTGGTAAAATAAAAAATAGTAACGTCAATAAAAGTGTCGATATTCAATTAAAAAAACTACTTACGTAATGAAACTATAAAGATTAGCTTAGCTTAAATGGCCATGACAAAATATGCTCTATATCCATCTAGTTACCAATAGTACCTAGTAGAGCACTATAAAAGACTTAGTGCATTCCATACAGTTGGCCAAACAGAAATTGCCCTGACCCCAATCATAAATACTGTGAGTGAGTAGGAGGGACAGTTAAGGGGTGAACTCATCTGGGAGGTAAAACATGTCAAGTTGCATGGGTTGAGAAGGATGGCAAGATACGTGGGGAAATTCACTTCGAGTGACTTTAAAGGTAGCGCTAAATAATGTACCAATAATGGATGGGGTGGTTTTTCATTCGCGGGCTTGCCTGTCTTACCATATGGGGGTGTTCTGATTTTTAGCACTCAGTACAATGTTTAATGGGACATAAAGGTTAATTTGGCTAATAGAATTTGGTAATATATATGTATACTGGATAATAAGAACATCACAAATCAACACACTTAACTAATTTAGAATTTTAATTCTACCGCAGTTATTACAGGAAGATATTAAATTAGGATGATGTTAAACTGTCTTGTGATATCATGAGAAGGCATAAACACATTACTACATCGGAAGATTGTACAACAGCACTGATTCAGTAGTCATGAGTCGGCCATGGTTAAATCAACCTCTCATTTATCCAAGTCTGATAGAGTGAAGATCAACATGTGGAGTGACTTGTTCCCCCCCATAGGATCGTAAATTCTACAGAACTGGCTCAGGACTGCCTAGGAAGAACACTGACATAAAATAATTCTTTTTCAAGGCAACGTGTGAAATATTGTAATACAAATACCCTCATTCTATGCAGAGAATGTCAGTCAGTGTGTGGCACTGTGACTAACAAATGTAGGAGGCTAGTCATTTTTTCCCAAACACTCTGTCTAGACGCCGCCCTCATATTTTGGTTATCGCGGTGTGTGCAGTTTAGCCCTTTGGTGTGTGTTTTGGGGACTGTTGAAGAAGCTCTGCAGCACAACCCAGAAACACAACACGGATCTGCGAGTGATCCTGTTCTAAACACATGAATGTGCATATGGCTCAGTCTGCTATCACAGAGCTACTCTGTGCAATAATAATAATACATTTATCAATATTGGCTTTTGGAAAGGCTCGCCTACTCTGTACCTGATATCATCATAATGTGTTGCAGTGGAGTGAGTAAAGTTACACTTTTATATGAAGGTTTATCTCGAAGACATGTATACATTTTCAATTTGAACTTCTGGGTTTCATCGTGGTTGGCACACTGTCATCCTGATAATGTCATCAGGTCCTGCTGAAATATGCATCTTTTTATAGATGAGACGTCAAACACACTGCAGCATTACTCAGCATGTGCCCATGTCATTGAAGACATTTGCAAGAACAATAAAATCACCTATTTTGACTAAATAATGAATAAAAAAAACACCAATGCAGGGTTGAAAAGTCATGTAAAATATAGCATGTAAAATTAGAGTTGCTCTCTGCAAGATACAATTTGAAATGACTGAAGAAACATGATATTTATTTGTGTGCTATTAAAGCCTCGTAAATTATGGTGTACTTATCGTAATTTAAGTGCACTAAACATTTGTATTACAATTACTTACAGTATAATAACTACTTGGATTTGTTCAGAAATTAACCACTTTAATAGGGGCATAATTTTCAAACGATCGAAGGCGTTTTAGCTTGACGCATTGCAATGTGATCCATGATCGCGTATAGAGGGGTGATGACATTGCATTAAGTGGAGTATTGTACTCGTATTAAGAAACATTCATAAAAATTAGCTGAAACATTCAGATAGATCCACAATAACATCAAAATCAATGGAAAACAAAATTGCATTGGCCAAATGTTTGGCATATTTAGATGCCCCATCTTTATACGCTGACAATATATACAGCTTTTAGTGTTGCCAAATGGTATTGACCAAACATCCCAATGTAGTACTTTTTGCAAAAAGAAAAGAGACTCGATGAGGCTAGCATGGGTAAATAGTTGGAATCGTATATTTGTTATGCGTATATTATGGGTAGCTTTACAGGATAAATGATTGTATGACTTTAAAATGTGCCTGTATTTTATAAATATCATGCAAATAATGCCCTACATTGAGGGGGCCAGGTGGATCAGAGGTCAGACCACTGATCTGATTCCGGTTAAAAGCTGGGTTCGAAGCCAGGAAGCTGCCTGCGATTAAACCGCATTCTCAAGTGTCGTGAGTTGATTGGTCTCAGGCACCAATTACTGCACACACAAAAAATACCCACCACATGACATGTTGTTCTCCACTTCATTTGGCAAAATTCTGGCCCTAAGAATGTAAACTGTTTGCTTGAATTGTGATGTGACGAAGTTAAAGAGCCAACTGGGAAAGTGCTGCATCCCCACTATGTGTACCGTGGGTCACTTTAAGGGATTTCAGAGGTAGCTCTGTCATGTCCACTTTTGCGGGCCGTTTGCTGTCACAAACGGTTATACCACTCCGTGAGAGATCCACATTGATCAGTTGTCTCCTGAAGATGCTGCTGGCATAATCGGGATAAAGTTAAGAAAAATACAAAAACATTTATGAAAAACACTGACAAATAAAGAATTGCATGTTTTAAAAAATGTACGTCAACTGGTTCGGGGGCTATTTATGCCAGCAGTTTCTGGGTATATGCCGATCTGTATCAAGGTACACGTCAAGGAAATGCCACTTGGTTTGGTTGTATTCCACAGACATGCAAATGTGCACAAACAAGCCTAGGGTCAAACATTCTGTCCATGTTTTTTTTCTTCTTCATGAAAACACCAGTGTTTCCTGTCTACCCACAGCCAGGCATTGACATATCATACAATTACAGCCAGATTTATTTTTTACCCTTAATGACAAAAAGAAACATTTTGCAATGTCCACACTCATATTTTTTTTTCAAACCCTGCTTGGGATTCACTTTCAGTTGTGTCCTTCACTCACAGGCAAATACCATTACAAGAGGGGAGGTTTGTGTTAATTTGTGTCGCTCGAATGAGTTTTGACTCAATTGTGCATCTGAAGGTATCAAAACAGCTGTGAGTGGTGGAGCTCAGGGGCAGAAGTGCATCAAATTATGAACTATACATAATCCGCCTTGGTGTAATGTTTAGTACAATCGACTTGCGATCCAGAGGTCACCATTTCCAACTCCTGGCTCGCCATTGGAACCATTAAAATTCTCCTGTCGCTGTCCACCCAAAAATATAAATGGGTACACCAGAATTAATCTAAGACTGGTTGCGTGTGTGGTGGGATAAAGTGTGGATACTCTCACCTCTTCCAAGATGTCTGGCTCTCATGGAAGTGTAGGCTACATTTCTCTCTGGAGCAGCCCTTTAAAGCTCCCTCTGGTTGATTCCCTTCCGTCAGTTGTGGGGTGAGATATAAATTTTAGGGCTGCACCTTTTCCTTTTATAAACAATGCAATGAAATACATGCTGAAATCTAGAATGTTTGCATTGGAATTTGTTTCGCCCTTAAACTAATAACATATAAACATCTAATTATCTGTCAATGTGTTTTGACATGTGTTTTCTTTTTCGCCCAGGCTACGTTTTACAAAGTCGCTGCACGACCACCTCAAACGTCAAGTGCTTACCTTGTCCACCAAACCACTATCTACCATACGAGAATTCAGAGACGAGTTGCTGGCTCTGCAGAACGTGCAACAATGGTGAGCGTGCTTTGTGGCTACACTCAATTGCTTCAATCTCTCGTGCTCACACTCACACATTCATATGTTGGTAACTCTTATTGTAATGGTAGCATGCCACGTTCGTCTAAAGGACATAATACAACTATTAAACTGCTTTCCTGCAGAATTAAGGGTTGGGTGGTTCTCATCTCGTCTTTATGCCGAAGAGCAAGTGGTGGAAATTCCACATTCCTATGGTGGGCAGTGAGCCTTTCCATAGGACAACAACTAATGTGGTACTCATTTTATAGACCCCAGATGGATGAAGGGTTGTCTAAAATTTGCAATGATATGAATCCGTATTTTTCTGAATGCAAGACACCAATCTATCACTGCACCACGCACCACCCAGCTCGCCCATTATACAAATTAAGTTGGTAATTACAGGCCCGTTTATAAGAGGGAATGTCTGTTTCATTGCACAGGCTAAATTAAAGAATTCAAACCAGCATAGCCACTTGTGAATAAAATTCATTCTCATATGCAACATTGAGCCTATCCTTAAAAAAAAATCACAGTAATTTTGTCATTCCCTATTTACTGTATATTTTGTTGTGATGATGGGCTGTGTCCACTATTAAAAGAGCAGGAATGAGCACGGTGTGGCTGTGAGTAAGAGGAACACATTTAAAATTTGTTCTGTGGCTTCATCATCCACGGTGATTCCTAGAGGCGATGTGTGGCTCTGCTGAGTTAAGGCTCAGAAGGAATGTTTGTATTCACTTCGTGACTTAACTCCTTTCGCACAATACAGACGCAAATGTGTTAAATACAAATGCATATTAATAAAAGCCTATGCTAGTGTTAATAATATTAAATCAGCAACTTTCAGATTCAGGATTTATTTTATAATTTTAAGTGAAATGGTTGTTTACCATAAAGTCACGTTGTATAATAAATAAATTACCATTTATTTATATGTATGCCATTAAAAATACAATAAGGTTGCAAATGGAAAACTGTAGGAATGAAATCAATTTTGCTCGACAATATGTTACCTGCAGTTAAATGGAAAATTATCCCATTGAATGGTTTTCATTATTTATCACAGGCATGTTTACTTTTCATAACACGTATATAAAACAACGCCAAATGAAGTGTAGTAATTACTAGCTGTTGAATACAATGATGATCATTAACGTTCGTGTACACACTATCACGTGACCGCAGATCACAGTGTATTGCATTAATTACAAGTGCTGCTCGGTGCCCCAAAATGGAATTAATCCACGTTGACAGCTGCACAAGTCTACTAAACCAACACGCTCAATATCTCATGCCCGCAGAGTCTTACGCACACACACTGGAGTGAAAATCAAATTTCAATGTAAATGTGGTGCACAGTTAGGATCGCTTACCAACCGCGTGAATGCAAATGGAATTTAAATCATTAGAAAAATTGCCACGTCGAGACACATTTGTTATTACACCAATGTCGATAACCACGTGTGAATAGAAATCTGCGTTATGACACATTCTGAGCGCAAGGCTCCCGCAAAGCCCAGCCCCCCACAAGGGGCCACTGGCAATGAGAGTGGTTCCCAGAAATGCTGGGTCTTCGGAGGAGATAAATAGCAGAGCCAAATGTATTGTTTCTCACTCTTAAAATTACGGTATGTAATGAAGTTATTATTATGAAGACACTGGAGCTATGCACTTTTAAATCTAGAATGAAAACGAATTTCTTTAGAACAGATTTGTTTTGTGTTTAGTTTGTTGTCCTTCCCCTGCACCTCTGATTAGCATGGTTGGCGACGTACGGTGCAAAAGAAGTTTAATATACATAACACGCGTGTTTTGTAATGGAGGAGTATTTGATAAGTCAAATGTGAAATTTAAATCTCGCACTGATACCGTTTGTTTTTAAAATATGGAGCTAAAGCGCATTAAGCAGGCTCCAAAATGTTTAACTTTAAATTGCATCTCCATACGATATGAAACAGAAGCATACGTTCAGTTTGCAGCGACCATGTTCCGCCGCTGCCTATTGCTGCCTCATGCATCGGACCATTCAGCAAACATAATTCCCTGCGATTATGCAATGATTTTTTTTTTAAACCAACCCCATTCAAATAAATCCATGTTTTTTCCCAATGACTCAGTACATTTGAATTTTGACACTAGTGTTTTCTTTTTTAAAACCTAGTCATGGCAGCTCAATGGTCAGTGCATTTGGCTTTTGAGTTCAAGGCTCAGGCATAGATTCATATGAAACATCACAACCCCGAGAATGCATATCAGGAAATTTATCAAGCAAGACCAACTTGTGATGTATAATGTGCAGGGCATGAAAAAATCCCATGATGGTGTTAGTAACAGCACACCATTTATGTGCCAGTGTCATGGCCGAATGGTAGAATTACTCGTAATTACTGATTCATCAAATTGCCCCTTCCTGAATGCTTGCTCAGACTGGAAACATCTGTGCAGAGTCGGGAGGTTGGGGGTGGGAGACTGCAAGTGTTGATACCCGTATTGAGATGTAATTGTTGACAGCTCAACAGGAGCCCCACCTGTGTACGCATCGTCTACGATGTGACACTAACAGTCAACACCGTGTGCGGAAAAGTCACAGAGGCCACAGTGTGACAAAACCTCAGATGGTGTAGGCACATTAATGGGAGACAAATGATAACCGTCGCCTGTTTTAACGAGTTGCAGACAAACGCGTTCGCTCAGGCACTCGCTCTGTGTCACTCGGAGAGACTCCACGGATGACCCACGAGTGCTAACGCTTCCCCCAGGACTGAAGTCATGCTGTAAGTCGCCAGAGCGAATTCAGAGGTGGGGGTCGTTGGTGTTTTATCTTCAAGCATACCAACCGTAATAGGAAAGCACTAAAGGGTGGCCTTACACAGTTTCTCATATTAAACTAAACTCTTTTTTTATTTTACCAGATAAGGCCCACTAAGCTATATAGCTCTTTTTCTGAAGTAACCTGGCCACATATAATAGCCCAATGAAGTGGCTTATTATGTGGCCATTTATAGCAGCCAAACACTCGTAACGCATGTTTCTAAATGTGGAGGGGAAAAACTGGAGGACCTGGAGAAAAATCCACGCTAAAATGGGTTGTCCTTCCCCAGCGCCTCCGATGAGCACGGTTGGTGAAAGAAGGTCTACATACATGCAGCAGGCCATGTGAATAATGAACGGTTGACACACTCATGGACGTGTGCCTGCCATGCCGCTTCTTTGTAAGCCATGCAAGACAGGTCAATAACGGACATTCTGGCTGCACCCGTGCTGCTCATTATGTTACGTGATGTAATGCGCACACTGTGATGAATATTAACGCCATTACCACGAGGCAAATAAAAATGTAAACGAAGGGGAAACTTCACTGCACAGGCCTCCCCCCCAGGCTGCCTCATTCAAATTGCATTCAAAATCCAAGTGCTGATTTGTGATGCCTTATCAACGAGCTGATGTGACGTCAAACTGTGGCGGGTGAAGCACGCTGCTGGTGTGTGGAGAGGTCACAAAACCGCAATTCAGTGGAAAACACTTTGGTTTCACATTAGCAGCCCACGAATATTGAAGGCGGCCAATTAGAGAAGTGACCATTGTGAACAACAATAACGGTTTCCTGTGGAATCTCGGCCCCCAAATAGGAACTTGGAATTTCCGTAAGTTGAAGACCACCACTGCAGATGGTGAAGGGGATTTGACCAAGACCAGTTTCAGAAATCACTTAACAGTACCACTGACGTTATCCTTGACTGAGAATAGAACTCAGACGGCTGGGTTCATTGTACAGTACACAAGCCACAGCTCTTACCCTCCCCATCAGAGTAATGTGGAATTTCCACCCCTGTTTCAGAGCTGGAAAATGAGATGACTGACACCCTGAGTGGGAAAGCATTTTGTTCTTTTTTATATACAGGATATATATGTACATTTATACTCCGTTGCTTTGTACTAATATTAGAATTTTAAAAGTCGTAGAATTATGCATAATAATGAATTTAATATAGTTGTCCTGAAGCTAGTTTTAAATGTATAAATCGAAAAACAGTTAGTTGAAACACGCGGTTTAGACACGTTTCCATTGCACTGTAACCCGTGGTGTGTTTGTGCTGGTGTCAACCTCCTTTCATATCCTCTGTGTGTGTACTTGAGTCATTTTGTTAATACAATACTTTTGGGAAAAAAAGTATTAATCGAAGGATTGGAAATCACAGCATCACTCTATTACAATAAACAAAATACAGTGGCAATTCATGTTTGGATTACATATTGAAGGAATGTGGCATGGACCTACGATTGAGTGACATGAGCTCTCTGATATTGCCTATGGCTAAATTATCACTCACACAAGCGTCACACGATACAAATGAGTGTTTCAGTGTTTATGGTCGCATGCCATTTCTTATCTGCGAATCGTTTGGCAACGTGCGTAGGCAGTAAGCATAGAGGTGTGGCGGTTAGGTCGGACGTGATTAACGAAGCATGAACTTTCCATTTGCGTGTGGAAGCCTACGCATCATGCAAATGTCACCTTGCTACATGACTTTGAGTTATGGACGTTTCCACAATACATGAATGGTGAGATGTGACGCAATTGGAAATTCTCATGTACGTGTTGCAATAATGTAAACTATAAAGGGCATACGTACACAGTTGACGTGTTTATTGGTTAAAATGTGTTATGGAATTGTGTTATGGAATTGTTTTAAAACACATCCTTGTAGTAGGAAACCTCAGTTAGATGATGAAAGTCACTGATTATTCTATATGTTTGCCATTTAAAGTAATAAAAAATCTCATCCTCAAAACTAACAACAGTTTAACATATGATAGTAATACTAAGAGGCTGCTGTGGTGTTAATGATCAGCACAGCGGACTTGCTATCCAGAAGCCGCTGGTTCAAGCTCCCCGCGGGGCAGTTGGAACAGTGGGCATGTTTCTGTTACGGAGAGTTTGAATGCCTTAGCGATGCCAATTGCCTTACATCACATCTGAACTTAACCATTCCAATGCCCGGCTGCAGTCTAGCCAAGGGGATCCCAGTGTTAACTATCCCTGTGTGGGACGCAGATGCAAATTAGTCTGCCAGTAAGGGGCGATGTTGCTATGTGGTTATTCCTATTTTTAACGTGAATAACTAATGAAACATTTTTTTTTTATTATATATAAACAGATTCAATATTATAAGATTATCCCAGGTATAGTCATCACATTAATTTAAGGACACGATACCTGTGTGCATGCAGACTGTGTATTTGCTGCAATATGCCCGTATATCCATGGCCAAATGGTTGGTGGTGCCTGTCTTCATCGTAACTTACTGGACATCTGTGAAAAAGAGCTTCATAGCTCATCAGATTCCTCCAAGATAAATACAGATTCTGATTCTGATTGATTGGTGAGCCTGAGCCAGCGTTAGAATGCCCCGTTCTAGTTAGCACGAAACACGTGTGTTTATTTCAACCACCTCCGATAAGTGCTACTTGTATTCTAATATGTGCGTGTGCTCTTCAGCATTGGAGACGTTGCCTTTTTATGAACATCAAATAATAGCACAAAAGAATCGCACGCGTGAGTGAGCAGCTAGAGAGTATCATGCTCACGATTGATTGATTTACTGACGAATTCACAAGTTGCTCGATGATGACTTTTAATGAAGTGCAACAACTGAAAAACCTTGGCACAGAGGCCTCACCCACAGTGATTGGCATTTGGAAAATTGACATTCAAAGTAAAATGTTGTGGCTGACCCTTTCTCTGCTTGGTTGTTGCTGTGTACAATGCTGGGCTGACATTTCCATAATGAAATTCTTGGCCAGATTTTAACACTGACTTGGCTTCACTGTACCATGACCTTTCAATATAACCGAAGAATATTCTGTTTGCAGAGCATTTAAATTCAATTTCAGAATTTCAGTGACGTTTCATTATGCACGTTTGAAATAATCACGTACATATTGTGTGTGTGTATATACGTATTAAAAATATATTGTATAATGTCAAACTAAGTTCTTGTATTTTTAAACAAACGTGCATGTATTCAAATATTAATATTTTATGTAAACATCTCAAGGATTTGCCTGGGTTTAAACTGCATGTGTGCAATTGTCAGTTCATATGTATGCAATTTGAAGCTTTCCGTATGAAAACCTGCTTAAAGGCAACGCCACTTTTGATTACCGTACAGTTATTAACGTCTAGAACTGATTAAATATTGGATTATAGAACATGAAGTCACGTGTTTAGAATCTGCATGTATGCACTTCGTGGATGTGCGATCTTTGAAATCCACAATCCCAATTGATAGCACAGAACAATATTGACTCAATGACTTAAGGCTATGAATTGGTCACGGAGGTCACTACGGCCATGTAAATCGTGAATTAGAAAGTCTGAAGTGAAACATTGGCTGATGAAACACATGAGATAGGGTGCTTCCAGGATTATACCTGTGGAAAAACCAGCCCTGCCAATCAGTCCGCAGAGATACACGGACAGACAGAGATAGCAACACCGAGAAATGGGGATACATAAACACAATCCTTTTTTAAATATTTGTGAAACATGGGGTGGGGGCTTTAGGGGTGGGTGGTAGTGGGTGGGGGAGACCATGCCACCCGATTTCATAACCTTTCTTTGACTTGCCACACCACGGCCTTTTGACTAAAACTTACCATTCCAAAATCGTCACCTTACAAAATGAGGTTTCATCATTTGATCGCGTTCACTGAGCCGCCAGATGCTGCTCCACGCCACGCTTCTTTAAGAGTGGATTGTGTAGCATGTTCCATTTTTGAGCTGGGCTAGGTTGGGCGAGTGAAGTTAAAATTAATCATCTTTGCAATGGATGTTTGTTCAGCAACTGGCGGCAGACCTGAATTTTAACTACAGTTGAATGTTTTATCGCTGGTGACCAACGAAGAAGCCAGGATTTTAGCCGTGCTGGTTCTTCCCAATAGGTCTTCTGACAATTTACCCCTGAGCCATCTCTTGAGTGCTTCCTATTGAAGACTGGCAAGTTTACTGATGATCTAATTAGCCGGGCAGGTATGATGGGAAATCAATTGTTGTTTAGGAGGGAAGATACGTTTTTCTGCCAGTGCAAGCATCTCACCATGCCTCTTTGTACACGTTTCAGTTTTTTTCATTTGATTCTCTCCATTAATGAACATGTTTGTGAGCAAGATGTCATAGGAGGTAGTCGACGTTCATTAAACAACTTTCTTATGGATATTGGTGGATTATTTTTCATGATTAAGTTCAGATTTCCAAAAGAGCTCCATCCAACTTTTTCTCTCATCCTCATCTTTATATACATCTTGATCCCGATAAGCATTCAATAACTTCCCTATGTATAAATATTTTGCCGTGTTTTCCACTTGTCTCTCTCAGTTATTTCCAATCGATTAGTGTATTTGTCGCATTCGATTTTGTCTTTTGCTCATATATATGTACAAATATCTGGAATCCAACTTTGTATGCTTTGTTAAAAAGTTTTTACATTTCCTCGAATTCCTTGCCATTGGTGTTACAATGACCATGTCATCAGCAAATTTGAGATGGGTAATGTTTTCTCCATTTTCATGTATGCCTTAGTATCGCCAATTCACTTGTACAAGACTCAGTAGAAATCAAAGCACGAAGCAAGGCATGAATATATATTTATTATTTTACATGTTTTCAAAATTGAAATGCCACATTAAAATTGCATTTAAGTCAGACTAGGTGATACGCTTTGGCCAATGTAAAGATCAGTGAAAATTGCATTGTAAAAGACATTTTACCCGTGGCACACCATGGGAAGGGGAGTGGAGTTAGCTGTGCAAAAGCGCAGACAGGGCAAGAGGACCGGCAAAAGGGAAGGGATGCCGGGACAGAGAGGACACGGCTTAAGATGACCAGCAGGAAGAGAGAAAAAAGAGAGAGACAGAGAGAGACTTTTGACTTTTAAACAACTTTCATTGCCGCCAGCAGCAACAGCACTGGAGGCGATTTCGATATGAAATACACAAAGTCACCAGCAAACAAATGAAATTAAATGCTAAAAATCCACGCGCTGTGGCGCTAAAAGCACCGCGCACAACACGAAAGAAAGAGAGAGCGAGAGAGAGAGAGAGCGACATGGAGTAGGAAGAGAGGGGGTAGAGAGAGAGGGGGGGGGCAGAGAGGGGGGTGGAGAGAGAGGGAAGGGGTAAGGAGAGCAGAGCGAGAAATATTTTGTTAAATCTTTCATTAAAAAAAGGGGGGGGGGGGGGGTTACATAAAGCAAAGCATACAAAACGAAATGATGAATGAAGCAAAGTGCCGACTACACCGAGCATCTTCTTGTTTCCTCTGGTCGAAAAAAAATAGAGGGAAGAGATGGAGAGATTAGGAGCGAGCATGAAGTGAGATACAGGGAGGAGCGTGTATTTGCACAGGGCGTGGGGATAGGGGAGGGATTTTGAGTCTGAGGGCCACGCATACATCATGTGATTTACTGGAGGCTTGGCCTGATTTAAATAAAACTTGAATGTGTAATTTCCAGCATTGGTTCTTGGCCAACAAAACAGGTGGATACCGTGTGCTGTCCGTTTTGGGAAGGGGGAGACTTTGACTTTAACAAGAAATTTAAGTTGTCTTGGTCTGATTTGGCTGCTAGCTTTATTCAGCATTGTATATCTGTCTTCCTTGCCTCTATGTACCAGAGTCGATATGCATGCAAATAAATGCCACTTGCACATAAATAGTTTCCTGAAATGCCCAATGCTCACCTTTTCTCTCTTGTTGTGTGTCGTGGTACAGCCTCCCTGCAAGTCAAGAGGCCATGCGGTCCTGAAGGAAATGCCATTTGTGGGTGCAAGGATGGAATGTACTGCACATATTTTTCTGAAAACAGCTGCAAACAGTGTTCTTCCCATAAAAGCTGCCCGAGTGGAGAGGGCGTTGTCAGTCGAGGTAAGTGTGTCAGGGAAACAATGGCATTGAATGCATGAAAGTTCAACATTCATTTTAACTGAACGCAAAAACAAAATGCACATTTGTGGAACATAGCCTCATGTTGCGAAAAATAAATACACATTGTAAATACAATCAAGGTCCTCTACTATTATTAAGAGGTCACTACCGTTGTAACTTTAATTTAAAAAAAATTACATTTCCCAAATCTCATTGATGGGGTCCTGCTGCAGCCAAAATTAAACTCGATTGCCCTTGTCCATCATTTCAACTTTGGTGCTTCCACAGTCAGCTGTAACCTGGTATAATACAGTAGTCATCTAGTGCTGAGCATTGAATCCGAATATTTATTCATACTGGAGGAATCCAATGAGCTATAAAGCATTTTTTCATAGGTGCCCAGTCCAGTATAATAGCTTAAACCAGAAACCAAATATAACCACTTAAAGAGTGGTAAGTATATTTTTTTCATCTCATGGAGACTTCCACATATATTTATTTTAGGCCTCTCAGACCGTGCACATTATGCAACAGTTTAACGGGCACGAAGGTGCTGTCACCCAATGCCACCAGGTCAATATTTCATGTCCAGCCCTGATTTTCTGATTCATCTGTAATCGGGTATCCCCACATGTTGAAAGTGGGTAGTAGTAGTAGTAGTTATAATAAGGATAGGGAAAACAGTGTGGTTGCTTGGCGACAGGGTCACATGGGTTAATTTGACAGATTTACATGGGTTAACAGATTGTTCTGTTTTGTATCTGCAATTGCATTACGTTTGTACAACAATTAAATGGAGTACAACATTTACTATATTTATATATCCGTGACGTTGCACGTTGCATTTCCATCGTCATGGTTGAAATTCAATTGGTGAAGTGCACAAAAGAGCAAAGCATTGCATGCACAGAAGCATCCATTAAATCACCATAATAGCTTTGGACTTTGGTTTGTTGACAAGTGGTATTTTTTTATGGACCAATTTTATTGGGATGCCAAAACCCATTATTCTCCTAATAGCTATTCATTTGCGTGAGGCTTCATGGAAAGAAACCAAAAGTAAGACAAGTAAATAAAATGCATCTGCTTCCATCATGTGACGTGAGCAGTGTTTTTAATTTAACCAGGACATATGCAATTTGGAATATACAATGCAGTGAAAATATCAAACTTGGTGCAATGTTCTGGGTTATCAGGGCTTTTGTAATGTTACATCTTGTGCATTTTAAAACACGCGTTTAGAGTATTTGGCTGCTATACATTTCCACATGATGAGCCACTTCATTGAGCTATCATTTGTGGAGAGGTTGCTTATGAAAAAGAGCTACATAGCTCAGTGGGGCTTACCTGATGAAAACAAAATAGTTACATGAAAAGGTAAAAATAAGTAAAGTAATAATGTTTGGTCCTTTGCCAGCCCCCTCCTGGATGAAGGTCTGCCCACACCGTGACAGTCATTTGGGTTAGTGTGGGTTGGTGAAGGGATGTGGATCATTGATGCTCGTCACGCCTAGGACTCAATCTCGGGTCACTGGGCTCACAGCCCCTGCACCACCGCTCTGCAACAATTCTAATACATGCACATTGCAATACATCACGTTAACCTGTAGCATGGGAATTAAATACAGGATATGTAATGCCCTGATACAAAGTGCCCGAGGTGATTGTAACAAGAAAAGCAATTTCACGCATGAATTACAAGACACTAGTCAAGCATTGCCTATTGCATCCTTGTAAAGGCACTTGCAATTATAGTGATGTTAACTTAAGTGTGATGGTAAGATCTTCAATAGGGATCTTTTACACTTTCTCACAATCTCTCAGGGACCCAGATGACGAACACAACTTGCAAGAAATGTCCGAAAGGCAGCTTCTCCAACAAGAATTCAAAGACGGAGCCATGCAAACCACACTCCCGGTGGGTATAACGAACGCTTTGCTCACCCCAAGGCCGAGACTACAAATGTCTTTGCCTCAGGCTCCTGGGTACAAAGGCCTTGAAGAAACACAAACTGCATTGGCAAACGTGGAGCCCGTGTTTGTTAGAGAGCAGTAGCATCCTCTTGATTGCGGCTTGTACAGCACAGGCTCGTGTGAAGAATAATTAGTCTGTGCAACACTATTGATTGCACAAAATGATGTAATCCCAAAAAGTATGACGTAGATATTTGGTGCGATGTGCTTTTTTGTTCAAGCTCTAAAAGCGGCATGCATATGAGCAAAGGTTAATTGCCAAGATACCGGCTTTTGAAAGCTGGCTGTGACCATCATCATCAATCAGCCATGGTCAAATAACTGCTGGATAAATGCCTCTCCAATACAGCACTATCTCTCACAACCCTGTGATATCATAAGGCTGTGATCACTTTATCATATGTTATATGATATGACTGCAGGGAATTTGGGCCATAAATCTGCTTAATTATGTTGTAATAGTGAAGAGTTTGAAATATATATTTAAACCATTCATCATTATATGGTTCCAAGGTGGTATTCAATTGCCAAATAATTGGCACATTAACGCCACATTTGTTACAATCAAAACATTAAACGACTACCAGAACCCACTTTATTTACATGCTGCAAGCTGCCACATTTTGCATAAGGTTAAACAGTTTCAGGTGTCTGGGAATGCCCCACTACTGCATTTTTATCCTGAGTGTATATTTTGCCAGTTGTGATGTTCATGTGCCAAGTGTGATTTGACAGTTTTCATGTAGCTGTGCAGCAATAACTATGTAAATAAAAATGCAGCCACTTGGTTCAGGGTACATGTCCATCCTATCCACAGCACTCCGAGTGACCTCCAGGTATTTGGGATCATCGCAGCTCAGTGTGATGTGAGCATCAAAAGTCAAATATGTATTTATTCCTCTGACCTACATTTCCATGCAAGTTAATAAACAAGGTATGCATTGATTTACTGGTAGGTGGTGATAAAAACACGTGGGTGATCGCTCAAGACTGCAGGTTAATAATCTTTGGTGAGGCCCTCTGCAGGCTTTACACATGGGCTGCTACCACTTCAAGCTTAATTATGGCCTCTGAAGGTGTCCAATACAGAGTCAAAATGAAAGTGTTTCCACACTCAATTGGATAATGGGTTGAGCTCGTGGCCATATACTAGCATTGGACGTTCCACTTTCTTTATGGCAGAAGCCATTCTCTCGATCTGACCACTCGTAACTTGCCATATATTGGTATATATTTAATCGACCTGGGAGGGACAAGAGACTGTTAACCCCGAACTGGGATTTGAACTCATTTATTTTAGTTGTGGGCTGAGTACTGTGCCATATTAGTTCTGCACAAATATTTAACGTGTAACTAATGCAGTGGCAGAGGAAATGCTATGTGTGGTCCTTAATGAAATGCTGAGGTAGGGTATTTGAAATACTGAGCCTATGTGGCTCATTAGTTGGACCTATGAATGCCTTTAGTAAAGGGACAATGCCATGTTTCAAACACAAATTCTGTCAGGGTTTTCTACACCTTATTCTTGCCATGAAAAAGGCCTCAGTGAATAGAAAATAGGGATTATCCATTAACACCCCGCAGGCCAATATAGTGACTACGCATAGCATGTAGTGCCCTACTGCTCCTTCCAAATGCCAAATATTGAGCAACAGCAGAGTGAGATACCCATGGGATCTTGCTTAAAATATTCGCCTTAAGGAGATGGTGGGAATGGTGTGGAGGCGGGCATTCTGGATGCACCATACTGTAGAGGGGATTGGAAATTGTGCTCTGCATCCTTATCTCACTGGCAAAGACATTGGATTGTGAAGGCATTAGCGCACTGATTCACTCAACCACCCTTCCGAATGGGATATATAATTGCACAATAGGTCTATTTCTGAGCAATCTATCACAATTCTGATGCTAATTATTATTTTGAGTCATATTTTATGTAATTGTACGTTGAACAAGGACCGATTTCTTGAAGAGAGGGTTCTTACCTTTAACGTCTGGCGGTTCACCAGCATTGATTCAACTAAACCTGACTCTGCTGATGAGAACATTGTGTGTCAAAACCGGTCCAGAGTGGGCATGTCCTGAATGAATGCGCTTGATATGATACTTTTCCCAGAAGGATCTGGAGTCAAAGTGGTTGTGTAAATAATTATTTTATATTTCAACGTGGGTAGACATATGAAAGGCAACATATGCATTGACACATTTTTATTATTAAAATCGTGTGACTATAATAATTACTTTCATTTGTTTCTAATCTTTGTCAATAACATGATATATAAATGTGATGGTATAATTTTTTTTATACAAATAACACATTTTTAACAATTTTAGGCACTGACGGATCAATTCATATATCTGGAAGGATGACAATTATGTTTTGTACCTAAAATATAACAAGCTACATGCTGCGTATGTGTTGTGGCAGATGTGAAGCAGGTGTGTGGCAAGCTGGGACAAGCAAGGCTGACGTAATTTGTGCAAGTTCAAACACGACAGGGGTCCCAAAAAGTAAGGCATCCAAGTATTTACCCGATAGTGACTGACAATATGTGACAATGTACATTTGCTTAAAAATGTCACGCGTTGATGTACGTTCCCAATTAACGGTCGTATGGCTTCAAGTAGACTGCACCTCCAAGAAGTGTACTATAAATAGCACTGTGTCTGACTCTCATTTACGTGAAGCTTAATTCGAGTTGAGGTTTTCGAACATCTCACGTTATGTGATGGCTAACCAATCGTGCCTTGTGGTAGGCATTGAATTACCTGTAGGAAGTAAGAGTCACGTTGTAAAGTGCTCTCTTATAACGACAGAAAATGTAAATTCTATTTTGGAGAATCCTTTATTTATATTTCAAATCTAGAGATAAAGATGTCACCTTCGTCTAGGCCATTGATGCCAACATATGACACCATTGCTTCCCTGCTTCTGCTGGATCTAGGTGTTGCTATCTCTTCCTGCTTCCTCTGCATCTCTTGCCTTCTCTCAGTCTCCACTCCCTGGTTAATGTGATCTATTTCTCTCTATTCAGCTTTTCTCATGGTGTGTGCTGCCCATTTCCGCTTTATTTATTGTGCTTTAACAAAAACTGGGACGTGCTTAGCGAGTCATTTTATTCTATATGTCTGCAATTATTTCACATTTCCTGATAGGAATATCAGTGTCATTTCAGATATGAGCCAAGACATTAGGCTGAGTTAGGCATTGCCTTGGTCAAAACAAATATACGGAGTAGTGTGGCCATATCATTGATGGATGTGGTGCTTGTTTCACCACCTTATCGTGTTGTTAAATGCCATTTGCCATGCATGTTAATGCTTATCAGCGTTATATGGGTGCTAAATGCCACCATTTGGCAAATGTTAAACTTTTTACGCATTACAATGTATGCATCATTTCATATTGCAAGAAAACATACTGTACATGCAGATTCGAGATTTATTGTCAGCACACGGACAGTTGTCTAGCCAGGTGACAGTGGCAAGCACTCAACCGACAAAAAGGTCGTGGGTTGAAATCTCTATCGGAAGTCGACTCATACCATTATCCTCCAGGGCCAACAACATTACTTTTGCATTGGGAAGTGAAGTGCCCTAAAGCATCACTGTTATGGAGAGACTGTCCTGCACCATAGGAATGTGGAATTTCCATCACCACTAATTTATGGCTATCAATGGTATTGAGTACTTCCCGAAGCTCATTGCAATTTGACGATTTTTTGTTATTGAGATGATGTAATTACCGTATTAATAATTCCGTATATTTTGCATGTGAATTTACAGATGTAACTCAAGACGCTGGTGACAATGCAGTGATTTGTCGGGAAGGGTCGTTTTGTGTGGAGGGCAGCGCTGTGCATGGCAGCTGTCTGCGCTGTCAGGAATACAGCGTCTGTGGCCCTGGCTCTGAGGTCTCCAGTCATGGTGAGATGCGGCTCCATGCACTAGAGCTGTGCTCACAGTGGGCTACTTTTTTACAGATAACCAAAAAACTCAACACATTGTGGCCCTTAAATAATAGAAATGTAGTGTCAACGATTTAGAGACAGAGTTTCTAGGAGGCACCTTCTTTATTAACAACTTCACGGTCTCGTCCACACACTCCCCACAGTAGCTCAGCCCAGCCTGTACACAACACTGGCCATCTAACACTGACGGCGCTGGCTGAGATAGCCAACTACTATCCTTCGTAGCGCAATATCTAGCGGAGATGTTTAGCGACGACGGCGACGAGACGACAGTAAGGACGAGGCGAGTCCATTCCCAGAACTGACAGCCTCGAGCTCCCGCTCTCAGCTCCTTTTATGCTACCAGCGCAGCCTGGCTCCACCCTGACTGCGCCTCCCTTCTCGAACCCACTAGCAGGTTCTAGAGACCTCCAGATGGGGTCCTTCGTGACCCTTACCCTAGTTCCACCTCTCTGCCAACACACCGTGCTCATGCTCACCGGCGTGTGTGCTGTCTGTCCACCACAGTTGCCGCTGCTGTCCACCAGCCGGCGCTATTACACTACACATATATAACAGGCACCGTTTTGGGCAATGGCCCTTTCGGCATAGCACATGGAGAATGTCCACTACAGGGACATTGCCTTTTCCATTTAAGGCAGTGTTATTAACGAATGTGTTGAGTTTTTTATTGTAATTGTGCAACACTGCAAATGCAGTATCACAAATATCGCCATTAAACATTTTTTCATTACTGATAACTTGCAGATTTTAGCAGTAGTAACGTAATCACAGGCATGTGGTTTAAAAATCGATATAATTTGCTGACTTAATAACTTGTATGATTACTTTCTTCAAATTAACAAATATGGTCTTACTTTGATGTAGCCTTGGTAATAATAGTACGACACTAAAGTTGTTGGCTTTGTGACATGATCGGGGTGGAAAGCATCTGTCATAAAAATCAACCCTGGTGTATTAGAATGACACTTAATAGGTTGTAAGCATGGTCTATACTCATGGGTTGCTATTCTCAAATTAATCCAGTCAGCAAATACATGCATCTCTCTATTATTACGTTTTCATATTTGTAAAAAAAAAATGAAAGTACATGGTAATATTACAAACAAGTCCAATGGAGGAGACAAGGTGGCAGTGCAGATCCTGGGTTCGAATCTGGGCAGCCACCTGTGATTAAACTGGATTCTCAAGTGTAGTGAGTTGGTAGTCCCAGCTCAAAACCAATACTAATACCCGCCATTCATCACTAAGTGATGGTGACGTCACCACGGTGCCTGTGCCAGGCCAGGTGCACTTTGAGGCCACGTGAAGTGTCGAAGGCTCGCTGACAGGAGGACTCGGGACAGACCCAGGAGCCATCGGTTTGGCTGACTGAGATGATTGGTAGATGTACCAGCTGTACCCCCTACTGTGCCCACTTGCAGTATTTTAGCCACCCGGCGTTCCGCTCGTTGATGTGAGCGTCGCTCCTCTGCCCTCAGTTGTTGTTGAAGGGCGACTGCCTCCAACTGCCCGGGAGCATCCTTCACGAGCCTCCTCCATAGTCCCAGCCCAGTCACCGTATTCACACGCAAACAAGTTGGGGTTTCACTTAGTTTGACTCGATTCTAGCTCTAACAATTCGACATATCAGTGTGTCTGCAGTATGATAAACAATTTTCCAGAATAAGGTGTGTGTGAAGGTGCTTCCTCTCGTGTGTGAATACAAAAAAGTCACGTGAATGGAGGTTCAAAAGCACTTCTATAGTATCTGTTTCCACGGGCTCTTCTCTAACACAAGTTATCCAGTGCTTTGCAAATTTACATTCAGCCACGTGGTCTCATGACTTGATAGCAATAGCACAATTGAAATACAAAAAAAAACAACCGCTGGCTAATCTTATTACACAAATGTATAATATGAAATAACCAGTACTTGCCTTCAGTACTGTATTCTGATTAAAGTAGCACGTTACTATTAACACATGTATCTCCTACACTGGCCAAATTGTGTGTCAAAGTACTGATCCAATTCAGCTGAGGTCCTTTGATTTAATTAAGAACATCAAACTCAATGCACACGCGAATCGGCCTTGTCATGGGCTGCTATCTAGGGCTCCTCTAAAATCTCATCATTGCGACTCATTGATCTGACAAAGTCAATATCGCTTTCCTTGAGCCAGCGAATTCACATTAGCTGCAATAATGGGTTTGATTCTCAAGCATGCAATGCAAGGGCTCTTATAGATGAGCCGAGACACGACGCTGCGCATGTCGAGTGTGTCATCTCTGCAGGAGAGAAAAAAAATACGCGTGTGCCAGTCAAGAGTGAAACTGAACAGCTCCTGTTATCCCAACGGAATGGAGCATTTTTTTTCAGCAGCTTTCACTTTGCCTAGACACTTGACTTGGGCCACGCTGAGATGAAATTGGCATTCATTTATTCCGTGAGAAGGCTTATCCGGAGCTGAGTGGTCTCAGTGTGTCATGCATGTTGGAAAGGTTAAGGAGAACGGTGACTGACTATAAGTGTGTGCTTACATTACAACACCTTTTCCAACTTGCATAAGAAGGTGTGCCAATATGAAGGCACACACAACTATGAGCTTTCCATGACACGTAGTGTGTGACATCTGTTGCAGACAAAGCTTATTCCAAAATTCTATCCCCTGGAATGCAATGCAATAGCATGGAATTGAATAATTTATATGGTCAGGTACAAGCATTATGCTTGATACATTACATGATACATTACAAGTGTGAAGTAAAAGCAAATCACTTATAGTAGTAGGTTTTTACCCTTTTTAAACTGGTACAAAACTGACACCTTTATTCAAGGCATCATGTTTGCAATAACCACAACACAAGTAGTCAAAAAAGCTAACAAAAAGAAGCAACTCTGATAATGATAATAATATACACTGTCCTTGAAGTTGATTGGTCCACACCCGAGATCTAAAGAAAGCCGTCTCGGGTGTGGACCAATCAACTTCAAGGACAGTGCATATTATTATCATTATCAGAGTTGCTTCTTTTTGTTTGCTTTTTTGACTACTTGTGTTGTGGTTATTGCAAACATGATGCCTTGAATAAAGGTGTCAGTTTTGTACCAGTTTAAAAAGGGTAAACACCTACTACTATATTTTGCCACTGGTAAAAGAGATCTCATAGTGTAAATGCTTACCCCGAGCTCTCAATACTCTGATATTGCACTGTGTTTGAGTTGTACGCCTGCTGGTGTCATCTGGTCCAACACCAATGGGGACTAGGCTCTAAAGAAAGCCGTCTCGGGTGTGGACCAATCAACTTCAAGGACAGTGCATATTATTATCATTATCAGAGTTGCTTCTTTTTGTTTGCTTTTTTGACTACTTGTGTTGTGGTTATTGCAAACATGATGCCTTGAATAAAGGTGTCAGTTTTGTACCAGTTTAAAAAGGGTAAAAACCTACTACTATATTTTGCCACTGAAAAAATGGACACCTGGACAAACTATATACACAAGCTCTATGGCGCCATGAGAACACCTGCAGAAAAAGACCAACAGATGTCGAAAGACGCTCTACACATTTTAACATCAGAAGTAGAACATGCAATCAAAACAGCTAAGTCAGGCAAAGCGTGCGGGCCCGACACAATCCATGTAGAATTGCTCAAACTATTAGACAGTAACAACATACGACAACTGACTAATTGGTACAATTAAATATACAATGGCAATACAATTCCATCCGACTGGCTACAATCCATCTTTGTGGCCATACCAAAGAAAGCAACAAGCCGGAAATGCGAGGACTACAGACTGATAAGCTTGATGAGCCACGTGCTGAAAGTCTTCCTGAAGGTGATCCAACAGCGCATACGCTCCACATGCGAAAATGCATTGAAGAACACACAGTTTGGCTTCTGCAAAGGACTAGGCACAAGAGAAGCAATCTTCTGTCTACAGATACTACTACAGCGATGCTACGAACATCAGAAAGAAGTGTACATCTGCTTCATAGATTACGAGAAAGCCTTTGACTCAGTCGACCACGACCGACTAGCAGCTCTATTAAAACAACTGGGACTAGATAAAAACGACATCAACTTCATCATTGCTCTTTATTGGAAGCAAACAGCCCAACTCCGATATGACAACGAATTGACAGACCCAACACCAATACAAAAAGGTGTACGACAAGGCTGCCCACTTTCACCCAGTCTTTTCAACATCTACTCGGAGCAGATTTTTGATCGAACACTAGCAGATAAAAACATTGGTATTAAAGTCAATGGACAATACATCAACAACATCAGGTATGCCGACGACACTGCACTGCTGGCCGATTCGGAACAAGACCTACAACAAATCTTGGACGAGGTTGCCACAGAGAGTCAAATATGGGGCTTACGAATTAATAAAAAGAAAACAAAGGTTATGAAGGTCAGCCGAACTACAAGCGAAATAACAATCAAGCTTGGTAGCGAAAAATTGGAACAAGTACACCGATTTAAATACCTTGGTGTAATCATTGACGATCAGTTGAACCATGAAGTCGAAATCAAGAGCAGAATTGAACAAGCAAGGCAAGCATTTATTAAATGGAAAACACTCCTTGCAGACCGCAACTTGAGTACATCACTGAAACTGCGCACACTGAAATGCTACATCTGGTCAATTTTGCTGTACGGAGTTGAGACGTGGACACTGACAATAACAGCAACAAAAAGGCTCGAAGCTTTCGAGATGTGGCTGTATCGAAGAATGCTGAAAATCCCATGGACAGCCAAAACCACCAATACACAAGTTCTGCAAGATATGGGCACTGACAGGCAACTGCTGAAGACCATCATTAGCAGGAAGTGTTACTACCTAGGCCACATTGCCCGAAACGACCACAAATACCAGCTATTAAAGCTAATCCTGGAAGGAAAAATCGAAGGGAAAAAACGACCAGGACGGCCAAAAACGACATGGCTCAGTAACATCAAAACATGGCTACAATTAACAACAGCAGCACAAACTCTACACGCCGTGCTAGACCGGGACCAATATCATCGTGAAGTCGCACACGCCGTTAGGCAGCACTAAAGAAGAAGAAAAAGAGATCTCATAGAGCAAATAACTTATTTTAAAAAATTCTTCAAATGAGATGGGAACCAATTGAGATCGGGTCTTTTGTCTTCAGCAGAGCTTTGAGTCATTAATTATTCATCATTTGTGGGGGTTTGTTTGAAACACCAGTTGTGACATTGGCACAAAGCAGTCAGTTGCTTGTGAATCATCACAGCGTTCATTGTCCTCTCTACAGATGGATAGTCTTTCATTATTCATAATTTGTGTGTGTGTGTGGGGGGGGGGTATTTGAAATTGCAGTTCTGACATTGGCACAAGCAGTCAGATGCTTGTGAATCATCACAGTGTTCATTGTCCTCTCTACAGCAAATGGTAGATTTCATTTTATTTGCTGATGCCCTTCAGTTACAAGACTGTTGTGATAACTAAACTGTCAAGCGTTACGTAATTGCCACTGGCTTAGTGGTGGTTAACTGCTGACCACTTTTCTTTTGACCAATGCAGTTATAAATAAATCGTTGTCTCAAGGATCCAGCCGTAACTGTAAATCACAAAACTGCACACTACCATCTGCACAATATCAAACAGATCGCCCCAAACATCTACATGAAGGAGAGGTAATTCTTTGAACACGCATTCATAACCTCACGGCTAGATTAGTGCAACTCCCTACTTTTCAGCATACCTCAAACACAGCTACAGTTTTCAACCTCCACAAATCATCCGACATCACACAAAACTCTAAAAAACTTCAACTGGCTCCCAATCAAACACGGAATTCGCTTCAAAATAATCCCATTAACATACAAAGCAATACACAACCAAGCTTTACCTTACATCAGACACCTCATACAGGTCAAGCAAAACAACAAAACACGTCGTTCCTCATTCCCAACACCCTTCCAACCACCAAAACACAAACACACAAACCACGTGGTTGGACAGATTTTTCTCATTTGCAGCACCACACCTCTGGAACAACCTCCTCGAAGCAATCTGCACGCTCCACTCCATCATCACTACATTCACGTCACAACTCAACAACAACAACACATCTCTTAGCACTTGCATACAACACAAGCCACAACTTGTGATTATTTTTGGAATTTAAACAACTATAGTATAGATATATGTTTGTCATTGTATAGAATGTTCTATTTTTATATTTGAGTATTAATACGACGATAGCACTTTGTGCCAGAAAGGCGCTGGTGTGTAAACAAAAACAAATTTACTTGACTTCAATCAATCAATTTTCAGATGTATGTGCCAATATCGCCCTCTAAAGAGTAGGCATCAGTGCACATTACAGCAGAACGGGAACGGTGCAGGGGGGCAGAGAGCAACAAGAATTGTAAAAGAAACGCGTCACGCCCTCAGCGGCTAACACCGCCTGAGCAAAGTAAATTACAACCGCGTGAAAATAAAGTGCAACCGTGCACAAAGAACAGCATAAGAAAGATAAGTAGTAAATGAATAAAAGTAATGAAATGTAAAGAGACAGTTTTTATTTAATGGGAAGGCACGTCTGCTTAGTTGTGGTGTGTGCAAGTCCACGAGTTGTACATCACTTCGTTATTCCTTTAATTATGATGTTTCGTGTGTGTAGATATACTACCACCCAAGGCTGTTACGATATATTTTATTTCAGGAGTGTACTGCGTTGAGATACTTGGCCAATTAATTTTTAGCGAGTGTTTTGCAATTATCCGAATAATTTTTGAGAGCTACTTATGTAAAGTGACAATGGTGTCCTTCTCCGCACTGCCGATTAGCACGGATGGCTACGTATGGTGCGAAAGAAGTTCAACATGCATACATACAGGTCTACATAGGCAGGTTATGAACCTACTTCCTGACATGGTCACTGCACAGTTGAGCTTATTGGGAATTTCAGAATGCTTGATGAAATAAGAATAATAATAATCATAATTAATAATTGCATTTAAAGCTTTCGTGGCTGCAGGGATTCATATTCTTGGTTCTTTCGGTAAAGTCACGTAGAAGGGAAATAATAAAAATATAAAACAATAAAAATTCTCACGACGTTTCGACTGCAAGGTTAAATAAAAATACATAAAAGCTGTATGTTTCTCAGTTCGAGAGAAAATGAAAGCAAGGAGATTTCTGCCATTTTATTTTTCTCGCTATTTTGGTCATAGTAACACAAGACTGTAAGCTAGAGATCTAGACACGTCGTGAGAATTTGTATTGTTTTATATTTTTATTATTTTATTATTTCCCTTCTACGTGACTTTACCGAAAGAACCAAGAATAATCATCATTTAGTTCATTTGGTATTCGTGCCTCTCTTATTCCAAGGCTATCACAAAGGTGCTGTGTTACAGAAAGAAATAGCCTGCCAGTAGCGGCTGATGTAGCTGTGTGGTGTTACCCAATTAAGTAAACCGCTTTATATACCGGCCCTGTGTCTCGATCTCTGGTTTAGTCTTGTGTTACTATGACCAAAATAACGAGAAAAATAAAATGGCAGAAATATCCTTGCTTTCATTTTCTCTCCGACTGAGAAATATGCAGCTTTTATATATTTTTATTTAACCTAATAAATGCAATCATATTAACCAGTTTTCACGAGTATGTGTTTGATCCACAATGGAATGTTACATAAATAATGAATATGTAAAATACATATTTCTTGACTGACACGTTTATACAGAAGTAATTTACAACCATCTGATGTCTTTCTACAGGAACAGAATCTTCAGATGCACAGTGCAGGCCCTGTCCATCTGGGACCTTTTCCAACACCACCTCCTCAGTGAAGACATGCATCCCTCACACAAAGTAAGCCTATCACCTTTCAAAGAACAAGTCATACCATAACATGGAGTATGGGTTTTTTTATTATTTCATAGGCAGCAGGCTCCCAATCATGAGTGCAGCTGCCAGCCATATCAGCACCAGCATCTGTACCACCAGCATCACAAACACCAGTAACACCACCTGCATCAACAAAGACAAAGATCCCCCATGTAGCCGACAGACTGTGGGGACGCCTATCATTAGCGAGCACCTACGCAGATTGCCAACAATGACCATCAAATCAATTATCATAATGGGTTATTTAAAAAAAATTACAATGAATAAGACACAAAGAAATATTAATGACACATGACCTTATATTTCTGATGTATTGCTCGAGTGTTAAACGGGGAAATAAACTGAGAACTATATTCTTGGTTCTTTCGGTAAAGTCACGTAGAAGGTAAATAATAAAATAATAAAAATAAAACATAATATAATACAATTCTCACGACTTAAGTAAGACGCTGTCTTTCTGACAGCTCTGTTTCTTCACCTGAGGACGGCTGCTTGCGTTGTGGCCGAAACGTCGTGAGAATTTTATTATATTATGTTTTATTTTTATTATTTTCCTTCTACGTGACTTTACCGAAAGAACCAAGAAAATGAATCCCTGCAGTCACGAAAGCTTTAAATCGAAAATTAAGAACTACTTTAATAAATAATCAGATGTAGAAAACATTTTGATTATATTATCTAATGATAACTGTTATACTTCTTAAGTGAGTATCAAATTCTATAGAATGATTTATATTGTGCTAGGACAGTTTTATCTGGCCACCTTGCAGTAATTCTATTATATAAAAGTATAAAAATTAGAATTTATCATTCATAAAGTGTGCACAGTGGGTCTTCATCACAAGTGTACTTGCTAGGTCCAATGGGAAAACTAAACCCCACCCTCACCCCCACCATGAGAATGTGGAATTTCCAAAACTGTGTCAGGGCTTGGCCTTCCCACGTGTATTTGAACGAGGGGAGACACCCTCTGCTTTGAATTACTTGCTGGAAATTATAGCGTACAAGGCAACAGGTTTGGAAAGTACCGTACTTTTTAAAGGTTTTATTATTGAGGCATTGTGCGGGCCCGTTACAGCACGTTGTGATGCGCGTGCACACCGTCAACATTAGCCAAACCGGTTATAAAAGTCATGGGATAAAAAGATGGAGAACGGGCTCGCAACCCCAAACCATACGGGGTCCCACTGAAAGAGGAAAGGGTTCCTTTTATGTTTTAAGTAAGCCGGAAGGGTTGACAAGGAGAGAGACAGAGGGGTATAACCAAAACACACATGACATAAAGAAAATAAAGACATAAGATAAAATAAAATAAATCATGACGTTTCGGGCGCAACACAAGCGTCCATCATCAGGTGGGAAAGCACCTGATTTTATTTAATTTTTTCTACCTACGTGACTTTACCGAAAGAACCAAAGAGTATGGATTCGTGCAGTCACGAAAGCTTCAAATCAAGATTAAAAACATAAGAGGCGACCTAAACGAGCATATTTTCATTGTAAATCACTGTACTTAATGAGCTTGTCAGAAAAAAAAAACAAGGAGTTCTCAAAGGAACTTTGAAAGTGCGTCTGCTCCCCGCTGGGAAAACGATGTGCATTACTTAATGTGCTGATCATTGCATTCATGTTCCCCAGCTGCTCCAGCCTAGGAAGGGATCTTCTTATCCAAGGAACCGCAACCACTGATGACACCTGTGCCCCTTTCTTTTCAACCACCCGGAGGACAGATTTAATTCCGACCATCAGTGGTCGAGCATTGCCAGGGCAGCCTTCAAATGTGCCAGGTACGAGTGTGGTTTGCGATGCTGTGGCGGTGTAACGGTTAGCACACTGGACTAGGAATCTGGAAATTCAACCATTCAGTCAATGTATTCATGCAGTTGAAACAAAGGAGCACGTTTAAACCGCCCTGCATCTGTCCACCCAGCCGTATAGTAAATGGTTAACACCAGTTAGTCAATCTGCAGGTCACAGCAGCGTGTGGTGGTGTAAAGCGTGTCGTGTGTTTGCCTTCTCTTCTGGGGTGGAAGAAAAATATCCTTGAGAGCGATTGTCTACAACTGTCTCTTGTGGAGGTCCTTCTGTATGTGTGTTGAACTTATTTCGCACTGTATGTGGCCAAGTGTGCTAATCGAAGGTGCGGGGGAAGGACAACAAACTAAACACAAAAAGCGGTTCAAAAGAATTCAGTTTTCAATAAATTAGTTTTCGATCTTCTGCCAGCAGTGATGTGAGCAAGCAATTGCGGGGCTGCACCCTTACCTTTGTTTTAAACTTGAGGGCCCCGTGAGTTGCATTTTGTGCGCCTTCACACTTTGCACCACACCCGCTGACCACCGCCTGTGTCTCTCTCTGCTCAGCCGCGCCGGGTACGACTTTCGTTCCCATCACCGGTGGAGCGGTGCCAGCGCAACCTCCAGGTGTGGCAGGTAATGAGTGCGGGTTGCTCCCGTAGTTCACACTCTGTGCACCGCAGCCATCCCTCTGTGCTCTGTTGTTGTTTTTGACGCGTATTCCGTTTTTGTGTGTTCATTTGTTGGGATTCTTTTTACAAGCCGTCTTAAATGTAGATTTCAAATATCTTGCAATTTTCTCTGCAATAGTTTTACTCCTCCCGAACGAGAGACCAGTTGGACAATGAAGACGATTCACTTAATGTAATATGAAGACGATGTTTTTTGCAAATATATGCTTCACGTACTTTTAATATATATAATGTGCAGTATTTAAATACCATTTTGCCTCATGTACTCTGACACTACGCAGGGCCTCTCCCTTATGCTATAGCGCCACTCATTGGCGCCAATTTGTCAATGCCTGTAGTGTGGCAGGAGGAACAAGTGTCCTGAATGCTACGTGCACAGTCCATTGAAGTGAACAACTCATGATTAAAAACATCTTATTTTACGCTTGGCTTCATCGCAGCTGTTTCTCATCAATTTTTGCCACGAGCGGGTCTGCGTGCATCACGGTCCGGCAAAGTTGCACCACTTGGGCTCGCCGCTCTCCAGTTCAGTGCAGATTCAATGTGAAAGCAGTGCACGTGCTGTGAATTCGGGCTGATCGTTGGCTACGAAGAGGTCGTTTAACCTCCCGTGCAATCAAAATGTACACCACCAACTAACCGATTGGCTTTGGAATAGCAATACAATGGCACACAGTGGAAATAGCCAATGTTGTGCACTCAAGTGACAGTGATTCGACAATGAAGAAATATAAATGATATCGGTAACATTAATACAATTTCAATGAAATTGACGTGCACTGCATATGGCACAGCAATTATTGGACTTTGAAAGACTGCATATGGAGAAAGTTTTCTCTAATGCAGTAGTTTCTACATTTTTATTGGGTTTTATTATACAAGATATTTCAAGTCAAAGTACCTTTGCTGTTTACACTGTGTCCGTATGTATCTCATATTTAAATACAGTAGGACCAAGCACACATTTATGAGAATGGTATACTGTATTGGGTCACAATTATCCGGCAGACTAATATGTCAATTTCCATCTGCATGTACAATGCATACAGTATGAAGGGTCAATTCACGTTAAGGGTACAACAATGAAGTGTTAAGTGTGAGTCTTCAACTTACGTAACTTGATTTCAGATGTGTTCAACCATATATAATATCTGACCAGGTGTGTCCATTGCAGATTAACAACTGAAAGGTTATGAGTTTTACCGAGTCAGGGGGAAAACTCAGCTGGGGTCAATACAATGAGTACTATTTTATGGTGCACTCCTGCAATACTGTCCCTGCCAAGTGAGTGTGGAATTTCCAGCACAGGCTCAGGGATATAAAATACAACCATAAACTATGTTTAATTTTAAAATGGTAAGGCCCACTGAGCTATATAGTTCTTTTTCAGAAGTGACCTGGCCACAAATAATAGCTCAGCGAAGTGGTTTATCACGTGGTAATGTATTGCAGCCATATACTCTAAACACGCGTTTCAAAATGAGGAGGTACAAATTGGAGGACCTGGAGAAAAATCAACGTGACCATGGGGAGAACATGCAAACTCCAATTATCCAGAAATCGAGGTCGGGATCGAACCCACGACCTCCTTACATAGCAGGCAAGGCAGGTAACATCTCGCCACCATGGCACCCAATGGAGATGAGCACTACCACGTGCTCATATGAGCAAGGAGTCATTGGATTTCGATTTCGGCCTTAATCTCGATTTAGTGAATTTGAGACAAAGTGCTGCACTTGTACGAGGCAACTCTTTTATTATTTTATGACCAGGGCCATGTAGTAAAGCCAGCTAAGCCGAGCAGTCAGAGTGATGTGTGTGGGTGTATGCTTGATGCGGTGGCTCTGGGGTTAGTTGCTGCCACTGCTATGAATTAAATTATCTGTCTATTGCGTATTGTCTGACGTGTTCGCTAACGACTAGATTTCACTCGGGTGTTCGCACGTCGGAAACACCGTGTAATGTTGGCGTCTCAATGGGCTGCTATTCCATCTACTCTTGTTCTCTTCTCAGCCGAAACAATCGCAATTGGAGGAGGTGTTTTTGTGATCATTGTCGTCGGCATATTGATCTACAAGTTCTTCAAGAAACGAATGGATAATGAAAGTGAGCTACACGTGTGCGCACACTTGAACTCATTTCGCAATACCCTGTCCCTACCCTTCTGTTTGAATTTGATGAAAAATCGACTGACGAGAAAAGTACAACACTTGGATAACAAGTTATTGACATAAGCGGTTGTATATATATACACACTCGTGTACTATATATGACATTTGTACTTGAAAAGTTGTACGAAGAGGATGCTGCTTTACAGGTGTATTGGTTCGCACCATGGAATTGCAACCTTGACGTTATTGGTTCGATCTACCACTGCAGCAGTTGAAACGATGGTGCGAGTATTTTTGTTTTAGAATTTCTATTGTAATCAGTGTGAACACCAAGGACAGAATGCATTTGCCTTGGCCTGGAGGTGCTGCTTCAGGTAATCAAAGCCTGTGGCGGCAGCCAGGCTTGTGCTAGTAAGATATTGAAAAGTTAGGCTAATACATGGCCACCCATGGATTATGTAACGTGTTCAAATATGCAGCACAGACGTTGAAGGGCAGCATTCAGGGCAAAAAGTGTACACATATTTACAAATTCCTTTTTACATTTTTTCGATGTCACTGGATGTAGGAAACCCTTTTATCCTCATGGCTGGCTTTCTATTGGGTAAATCCTTGAATGCAATGTAAGTTTATGTTGTAATTTTATTCTGATTGTATAATTTTTGCGAGAGTTACCGTGACCCCCATGCTGCAGACAGACGAACAGACAGACGGACAAACACCCAGAGATAATATATTCAGATGTTCAGCCTTAGTTTGGAAAGCTTTCAAAAGGGTGCATATTCTAACGCTAGGCAATTTGTGTTGAGAACACAAAATTCATGCATGAACTAATAAAATGCTAACCGTTTGTTAACATGGTTTATTTTTTCACTTTTAGAAAATGGAATATACACCCCCATGGAAATGGTACGTAAAGTTGCAAAGAGTACAAAAAGACGTGTAACTGCAATTCTTTTCGCGCAGTATTATAAGCATCAAACGTGTACATTTCTTTGCACAACGACTGATTAACTGCTGGAAAGGAACATTTAACTTTTGTCACAGTAATATATTAAATATTATTATTGATAGTGTACATTGGTGCATGTATTTTATAGTATGTTTATTTCCCAATGCACAAAGAAATGCAAGCAACGCTTGTGTAATATTTAATGGCACTTCTGAAAAGTGCACAAGTAATTCAGCAAATGTGAGTAAATGTGATGGCAATCACCTGCGAATTATTGCAATCGATGGAAATAAAATACATTTTATGCCCTAACCACACAAAATTACAGTTGCATGTGTAAAATAAAATCCTGGCGATCGGTTGCCTGATCTGTCATACTTCTGATATTGATGACATGAGTGACTTTGGGTGAAGCCATCAGTGGTTGTCCTGTAAAGAACATTCACTACTGGCTCCGGACTGAGTTATAACAGGGCACGTCCCCATTCCTCATTTTATCAGGGAGACATTTTGATTTTGACAATCAAAAAGTATTGTCGTTTTTTACATGTTTTAAGACAAAGGAGGCAGACATGATATTAATGACAAAATGGTCATGTTCACGGTAGATGGAAAAGAAAGTCATGATGGCCTTGATGACTTGTCTACAGCAGAATCTCACATACATTCATAGGATCGCTGACAGGCGTATCTTGTTATTTACTAAATTACTCCATGTCCAAACAGCAGCTTGATGGCTCCATTGTTTGAAATGCAAAACGGATAGGAAAGCCACCAATCATCTCATGCTGAGGCCCTGTTAAAGCCGAGCCTCAGACTGCCAATGCCGATTGGCCGGCTGTGGAGCTTGTGACTGATTAGTGGAAGCACAGGGGTGTTCAATGGTGATTGGCCGAGAGTATTTTGAGGGCAAAGACCGCCAAAACTCAAAGAGGGAGAATGTGTTGGTTGAGGGCAGTTCGGGTAACTTTTAGCTTTTATATTTAGATCGAATTTATTTCAGCAGGAAGGACCCAATGATTGGTGGTTAAATTGGGAACGGTAGGGGAGGTGTCGGGATAGAACCCGAAAGAGGATAAAAGTGACGGGAATGATCGCCTGTCATGCCTTAGTCTAAGCCCCCCTACGACCACTTATTCTGTGATGGTGAATCAAAACAGCCAGTCATCGTGCCGGACGCCTCGTCACAGACATCTCAATCCTCTTTCAGCAGAGGCCCAGGATTCCCATGGAGCAGCAACAATTTGGTAACGTGGACGACGAGGGGTACGCGGCGGTGGCCCGATGGCCGGTGGAGGAGCCCCCGCGCGTCGAGCGTAACGTGGCCCTCAGAAGCAACGACGGCCGCCCCCCTCTCCCCCCCCTGCCGTCGGTGGCGGCAGAGGAGCCCCGGGTCACGTCCACATACGATACGGATCGGAGAGACAGTGGCCTGGGCAGCGGCATCATAAACGGTGGAGGAGTGGACGTGGACACGCCTCGCAGCTGCTACAACAACCTGTCGGGTGGCAGCGGTCGGACGGCGTCGTCGTCATCTCCGCTCGACCAAAAGGAGAATAACTTTCTCCCAATGAAACAAAGCAGCATTGAGAACGATGTCTTTGCAGGTGAGCACATCGTGTGAGTGTGTGTGTTGAAATTATTTTGCTAATCGGAGGTGCAGGGCAAAAACAACAAACGTAACACAAAAAGCAGTTCTAAAGAAATTAGTTTTCCATCTAGATGATTTAAAAGTACATCATAGCTCCAGTGGCTTCCTCATATTTCAAGAAAGAGCATTCTAGACGGCCGCAGAAGCGCACCTGAAAGCGCGCAATGCAGTGGCCATCTTTGTTTGATGGCTCGCCAAAACCATTGCGAGGGTGACCGGAGTTTGCGTGATGGCATAGTTGTTCATCCACTGCATTTTGTCTGCACTTTGTACTCAGCGACCAATATTGAATTCCCAGCTATTGTTGACATCAAAGACAATTATCTGGGATCAGGTCCTCTCTGGGTCTACTCAGCCTTAAATACGTACCTCGTGCAGTGTGTAAACATCAGCACTGGAGAGACAATTGCAGTGCTAGCCACAACACTCACTTAGTGCTGTGCCGGCCTGCAGGAGCTCAATGACGGCACTTGCTCCAAGAGCCTGTGTAGGGGTTCATGGGGCATCTAGATATTTGTGGAATCAAATAGACATGGAGATAAGCATTGTTAATTGCCCATCTCCATTGGTGACTCCAGGTCAGTAGAAGAAATCCCACAGTTGATATGAGGGGAACATACAGGGTGTTTAAAAAAAGTATATGGGACTCTTGTTTTTAATGGAAGACGAACGGATAATACACTGTAACAGGATGACACATGTATGTTAATAACTTCAAAAAGTCAAAGAGTCTCCACTTGTTCGCCATCATTGTCAACACATGCATGGAATCTTCTCCAGGTGGTCTCCACCTGGAGAAGATTGTTGCAAATTCTCGGAAGTGTGAACATTTTTTGAAGCACCCTGTATATACATATGTAGTGGCATCCACGGAGACACACACTAGACCTTGGAGGCATCACGTTTATTACAACACCCGGCAGGGTAACTATATAAACGTACGGGATAACGACATAGGTGGTAACAACTTCCACTAACGACGTAATCACAACGGGCAACTACATAACCGGGTCAGGTCAGTAACGTACTGCCTGACCCACGATGCTGAACGTGATGACTGAAGAGCGAAGATCGAGGAGATGTAGCGCGGTGGGTTGATTCCACAAGACAGCCCGGATCGGCGCTCGGGACTTCCCTTTTATGCCCCTGAGCGCGGCCTGGCTCCACCCTAGGCCACACCCCCTTCTAGATCCTACTAGAAGGATATGAGCCTTATGTCACGTGTCCCTCTCGCCACCCCTTTGTACCCCTTGCTACCCTTTCCTGGTCACGTGCCCTCTCGGGTTCACCCAGACTGCCATGTGCTGAAGTGCCCTCTCTCTGGCCGCCACCAGAAGCATGCCCCCTAGGGCCCGCTTCTATGCCATACACCCTCTGTTGCCAGAGAGAGACGCTAACTTGGGCAGTGTCACTCTTCTTCCAGTGGCTGGCGCTAGACGCCGTAGTAACTCAATATACATCACTACACATAGGATAACTGCCATTGATTTTCAAGAAACTGGTACTAATTTAATGACCCTGGAAGAATGATGGGCTGAGTTGACACCGAACTAAGATTTGTCATCGATATACAATAGTTTTTTTAACCTGATACAGACATCCTGTGTCACTTAAAAATTGTTTTTGCGTTATTGACATTGACATGGAATGAATGCTTATTTAAGGTATCCAATGTCTTGTCTTGCATATATTTTATTTTACATTTGCACTTGCAATTACATTATTTTGATAGTATAATGTCCTGGTTGTTGACAAATCAATGTTTACAAGACTTGTTAAAACTGTATACATCAATGTACCTCTATTTTATAATTACTGCTTTGCCTCCAATTACACAAAAAAATTATGAAATTTATGCATGTCATTGGACCAAGATTGGGAATAATTATGCTATGTTTATGCAAACATCAAAATGTAACAGAAGACAAAGATCCTGTGAAATTACGTAAATTACTTTGGGACACGAGAAAAGAAATTCGTAATTTCTATTTTGGTATGTTTAATTTGTATCTGTTACTTTAAATAATTATAACAAATTGCTCTTCATCAATTTGTCCCAATTTAAAATGTTCTTTTATTCGATAATGTTACATGCATAATTTTTTATGCAATAATTGACCGCGGCAACATGACATGGGTTTATGGATGAAAACACTGAGCCACGTGTGTGACCTTCATTGTTCACACTTTGTCATTGCGGTTTTTATTCAATCTGGTATCCATCGAACGGGCAGCGTTGTGTACAAGGTACCAATGGTAATTCAACCAAATTGGCCTCGACCATCGCCCGATATTGGAAAAGTGTCTCCTTGCTCGTTTAAATAGAGAGACATTTGGACTTTTGTGTGTGATGAGCACAATTTTTTTTAAGTTGCATCTATTACAGTACATTTATATACAGTATATGAAAGAAGGGTAGTGTTCACCTCCATTCAAAAATTTGAGTCAGTGATGGAAATTCCACATTCATATGGTGGGGACCAGTATTGTCCTAATGACCTAATCAGATAAATTCTGTGAATACAGCATTTTATTTACTTTAGCATCAAAGCACGTATTGAAATACTACTTCCCTTGGTGCATATAATTCACTTTCAATGTATGATTTTGCAACACCAAGTCATGCCAAATTGAAATACAGGTTTAAATAGTATCTTTTATATGCTATATCATATAATTAATTGATTTGCACTTCAAAAAAGATCGGCAAACAGAATAGCAGACTGTAGTGGTGCATGATGATGGAGTTTGGCATATTCAGTAGAAACAATGCTGTCTCACCCTCTACTCTGTCTCTCACATCCCTCCCCTCAACCTGTTCAGCACCAAATGGGCCGCTCATCACGGTGACCATCAACGGACCGGTCTTCGTGGAGCGCAACCTGGTCGAGAGCAGCCTGGCCCTGAGGCCCCACGAGAGCCCTGGAGAGGGGAACGAAGCCATCATGACCACACCACTGCCAGAGCAGAGTCCGCATGTCCCCGGGAAGTTGGTAACAGCCTCAGAGTACCGGCCACCACCACCACCATCGCCCACTTCCCCGGTGACTCAGAGCGGCCCTCTGCCACTGTGCGAGAATAATTTGGCTCTGACAGGTGGTGCCCAGGAGGGCGATCTCTTGAGAGCGGGAGCTGGGGTGGGGCGGAATCACCCGGTGGAGTCCGAGTCGCCCTGCGAACACGAGTGGACGACGTGCGTCGTGTAGCCGTAGATGCGACGAAGCCAGGCGTTGTGGCGGGTACCTGCAATCTGGGAGGTGGATTCGTTGCATGGATCTCATCATGTGCTGTGAGACTCCCGACCAGCTCGAAAGAGAAGTGGCCAAGTGATGGCAGTACATAAAATGGGTTACCAGGTTTTGGATGTTAACCCACATACATTTGGGTCTCTTTCATGTAATCTAGTTTCTACTGACATTCAAATTCTCAGGAAGAAAGAATTAGTCGAATGTTGTAATATGCGACTCCTGATGAAGAGACTGAAGACTCAGTGAGGATTTCTGGAAATTATATTCTACAATCATGATTATCATGAAATATAAATGGAAGAAACCCTGTATCTGAACGATATGCTTAAGCATGAATTACATACAAAGGGTGGACCTATAGGTCACTGTAAAAGCTGAATCATGATATATTAAAATATAAGTTGCCCGCACTTAGGTATTAGCACTTGGATATAGCTGTTTTATCACCACTTGGATTGTGATTCAAAATGTCATATTTCAAATGTATAGATGTTTTCGGCACAATTTTGGGTTTTTATTTTAAAAATTAGGATCAATTTAAATGACTAAATTTGAATAACCGTCAATTTTACCATTACATTTTAATATTTATTTACATGTAAGTTTTAGGATTATACATTGAAAAAAATACTTCTCAAAAGTTTAAATAATCTTTATTTAGGTTATTTTAAGTGAAATAATTTAGAATTTTTATCATTCCAGTTTAATTGATAAGAAATGTATTTTATACTCATAATTTTAAACCACTTTCTTTGAGTCAACTTAACATTTAGTAAGTTTGTTTGTATTATCTTGCTGGTAATAATTACACTTGGGCATTTTATCCGAGAAAGTTTAATTGAGTATCAACATTATTTTTCAGGAGTGTCTTGCATTGGGATATTAGATCAACACCTGTATTATAATTACAATATCTCAACACGCTTATCAATAACTTCGTGTGGTCTTAATAGAAAACTATATAATCGGTGGCGTTTTGCACAATGGCCCTTCTTTGTAGCACATACATTTAGAGGCCAGAGAGGTATAGTGCATGAGAATTGTAGACTGCACTTTATACCATGGGGGCCAGATTAAAAATGTTTTTAATGTTTCCTGAAAATATTAGAAATGCTTCCTGAAGTTTTTTTTTCCGGAAAAAATATATTTTAATCAGCTCCTATGATGTAAACTGCCATCCCAAACTCTTATCATTCATGCCATATCTCTGGACTATGTGCCATTAAGTAGGGCCATTGCCCGAAACGTCACGTTATATAGTGTTCCTTCTAAGGCAGTGTTACTGACGAATGTGTTGAGTTTTTTTAAATCTGTGTTTGCGCACAACTGTCAGCGCAACATCACCAAATTATTAAATGAGGTATGGCAGTAAACTGCAGTAGCTGGATTAAAAAACCCCACCTTGCTTACAGGAGGATAACAGCCTCAGGCCAGCTCTATAATACAGTATCGGTTACCAGCCCAGCAGCTTTGGGAATATATGATCTATCAACGATTGCCTTCAAAACACTGGCTCAGAGCCGTGGGATACCAAGGCCAGCTGTTGGACAGTACTGATCACACCTGCAATGCCGTAGCCACGGAGGCGGGACAAGAGGGAACTTTGCTCGACATGTAAAATATATCAAATCGGTACATGGTTTGGGCAACACATTCGACTAAATTTGAGTTGTAAAACAACATTTTGAACAATAATTAATTGTAATTTATTACAAATTTAATTGTGTCTGAGTCTTAAAAAGCACATTATAACATGAGCCAGCGAATTGAAAGTTGCACTCTGCAGACTTTACATCCCACCCCCTCGGCTACAGTGTCTCCTTGTCAACGGAGCCAATATTTTTTCACACACAAGGGTTGCCCTAGCGATCAATGGATGGTGAGGAGATCTCACTGCCAAATCTCTGGACACATCTACAGCAAAGATTCCATGAGACATGTGGCATGGCCTCCATGTATGTCCCCGATCCCCTCTACCCTTTGTGAGGTAGGGTTAGGTAACCCTCCGCACTTGTGAACTATTCGTAAAAGACGTAGTGCAGAATATACTTTTGTACGTAACGAATGCTTCTTATATTGCGAGTTTATACGATGGATTTTGATTCTTCACAAGTTGTAAGTTAGTCGACCATCAAGGTCGTGTGCAGTGGGGTAAAGTGTGGGTATTCCCACCTCTTAAAAAAACGTCTGGCAGGGTGGAAGAGTAGACCAAAATATCCATGAGCGCAGCTCTCTAGAGCTCCATCTAATAGAGGCCCTTCTGTCCGCAGTGGTGTGAGCAAGCAATTTCAGGGCTGCACCTTTACCTGTTATGTTTTATTCAATTGGTTTTATGTAATTTATACAGCCACCGGAGGTGCTACATTCACCACAAATGGCAAAAAAAAAAGAATCGTTGATTTGAATTGAGACCGAGAAGCATGAGAATGAATTGAATTGTAAAGTGTGCAAAATATTTACACGACCGCTGATTGCAAGCATTTCAAAATCCAACTTGACCAGCTGCCAGAATTTAATTGTGGTATAACTGCTATGTTTATATGCTATGGAAATGACTGTAAAGTTTTTTTAAAGTGTAGTTCGTATAAAAGATATATATTTTCGAGTGAGGAATATATGCATTTTATCATTTAAGAAATATGCAAACAATTGTTTCAGATTTGTATACAAGAGTTTATATTGGTTTGCATTTATGGGAAATTTTATTTTTGTTAAATAGCGATTCTGTGACGTTACGAATGATTTATTTGATGTTAATAAAAAATAACGCAGCCTTGATAAAAATATTCGTGGTGGAAATGTGTTTTGGTTACTGGTAATACTTTACAATAAACACGTTAACACGTAACATACACAATTGCAGTGGTTTTTTTCATACATATCAATATCACATTATTTGCTTGCTGCATATGATGTATGGTATCTTACAAATAAATTGAATTGTGTGCAGAAGCTCAAACGGTGTTTTATTTAACATTCCACTCCTCTGTGGACATCCTTTTGGGTGCACTTCATTCCTTGGCTGCAACTCAATGACTATTTTTGTTGTTGTAACTCGCAAATCTGCCCATTCTGAACATCTGTGAAAAAGAGCTTCATAGCTAATCGGATTCCTCCAGCATAAATATTCTGATTCTGTCTATCCTTGACCATCGGGCATCATCCCTTCTAGCAATGTTTGAGGTGTATCTTTAACCAGTCTATTAGAATGGTTGGCTACGTACGGTGCAAAATAATTTCAACATTGGGCAGTCCTCGGGTTACGAACCTAATAGGTAACCTGAGATTCGTTCGTAAGTCGGAGCACAATAATGGACTGCAGCGATACCTTGACTTCCGTCCACTTGACTTTCGTCGCTTCGCTCTTTCTGCCGTTTTCAACTATAACCACATTTAAAATTTCGTCCACGTGGCTTTCCTCTTTCGTCCGATTTCATCCCAAACCTTCCACGATGTTCGCGCCATGCGCCATCTTTTTCGTTCAGTCTTTGAATAGAAGTCGTTCAGTGAGCATTTACTACTATAATGAGCCAATAATGTCTGTGTGTCCCGCGCGTGACGTCAATCCATGTCGACCAGCCCCCCTCATTAATAACCATCAACAGGTGACGTCCTCTACATGGACCCCCCTCCTTAATAATCATGAGTGGGTGACGTCACTCCACATGGAGCACCCGCCCCCTCATTAATAATCATGAGCCGTCACTCCGCATAGAACAGCCCCCCTCATTAATAATAATTAGCGGGTGACGTCACTCCACATGAGGGGCGAGGCGCCTCCTCCCCCCTTCTCAGTGTCAACTTACAACCCTCACTGCAAAGGCGGATACGTCACGCGATCTCCGTAACGCTGTTGGGACATCAAAGTAAAAGGACGTCATGATGAACAAGAGATTATAACCTTAAAATGAAATTGGTCTGTGTCACCGCGCCCTTACAAATTGCACACCCATTAATGCAATGAATATCACGCCGCGGTCTGCTTTTCACTTGCAAGTTTCTGATTTACTGCAATACACGCATACTGTAAACAATTCAATATGTTTTGTGATAACAGTATAGTACTACAGTGTTTATATTTATTTTCGTGATTATAAAACACGTGTACAGTAGTCATACTATGCTTATTTTAGTGATTACTGTAACACACTTATTTGTGTGTTTTAATATATTCATAATGGGTCCTAAGTGTGGTGATAGTAAAGCTAAAAGAACCCATGAGGCTCTCAATTTGCAATAAAATCTTGACATAGTCAAACTTACTGAGCAAGGCTAAATAAAGGCTCTGCTTTGACATTCGTCCATGCTCTGGTCCCTAACCAGACGAAAGTGCGAGGTGTTCCTGTATGTAAATTCCCATACCGTCAGTGTTATGAAATGTTAAAGTTCAACAAAAACGGAAGCATTGTTAAACTCATAACTAATAAGAAATATACATTTGCATGTAACACTGTAAAAATACGCTATAGTAAATAAAACATAGAGTAACATTTATTTTAAAAAAAACTGGTTTATTTTCACTTACCTTGAGCCCTGATGCGAGCCTGTAGTGAGAAGGGGGGCAATGAGTCAGCACAATTGTACACACACACGTGCACGCACACACACACAAACACTCCCAGAGCGAGCCGACTCATTCCATCTCGCAGAGGATGGCTCTTCTGAATAAAATAGTTCCACGGTTCAGTTTGCAATTGCGAGCTCGCGTTTTAAGTCGATTTAAAAAAAAATATTCATAGAAGCTGGTTTCGTAAGTATGGGTGTTCGTAAGTCGGGCGTTCGTAAGTCGATGACTGCATGTATGGGGCCGTCCATAAATGACGTCACGCACCTGGGGGGGGGGTCAGACATTTGTGACGATGTGTGACGAGGGGGGGTTAGAAATGTGACGTCCATCAAAATGCGCAACTTTAAATAAATATAGACAACACATTCTAATTAATTAAATAGACTTTTTAAGAAATGTTTTCTCCTACAACATCAGAGTGCAGCGCCACATTAAATACGCACTACAATGACAATAGTTTAAAGCGATTTGAAGCATGTTTTTTTTGGGGGGGCAGAGCTTTATGACGTCATATTTGAGGGGGGGGCTGACTTTTTGTGACGCCGTGTGACGAAGGGGGGGGGGTCAAAAATCGTCCAAAATCGCGTGACGTCATATATGGGCGCCCCCTATATCCATACTGTGTATGTTCATTAATCCATGTGTTCCTCTTTCTGTCTCTCAATGTAATGTCAAGCATACATCTATACATGCTTTTGCAATTTTACGTTTTTGTTCCTTGTCTTTGGGATAAGTATATTGGTATCTTTTTGTTAGTTCTCACAGAGGAGTACCTATTTTATTGGCCCCAACGGTATAACGGGCTGAATCAAACCTTTACTGGGATATGAACTGACAATCTTCGAACTGTGGGGTTAGCATATGGACGTGTTGGCGGTACACCGGTGCAGCATAACACATCGGTCCTCAGAAAAGTCTAAAATGTAAATCTGAAATTTTGTTTATCAGTCGGTAATTGACCCTGGAGCAACAGCAGAAGCAGCAGCAGCTACCTTGCCGTTGACTTACGAGCCTGAGGTGAGACTAGAGCATCATCATCTTCGTCGTCTTGACCCGCCGATAGATAATACCGCAAGACTTACAGCCGCTTTCTCATTCGACCACGTGACACGAGTCATAATCTTTTGATGCCACCGTCCGCCAAGAAACGATTTCGGATATGAATCAAGGAACCGTCCGGCCAAGTTTAGGGCATCAGGCTGGGCTGCTATATGGGAACAGGCTGTGTGAAGCGTCGTGTTCAGCTGCTCATGGCATTCGTCTTCCGAGTGCTTCGACATCATGAGAACTGATTTTGACGCACCTCAACATTTGTTGACCGGGGTTCCGAATTTCGGGAATATAAATGATTGCTAAACATTGTTTTTCATATACAGTACCACGCACGGGTGTACCGTCAATACGTTCATATGCCCGTTGGATACTACAGTATATACTCTTTGGTTCTTTCGGTAAAGTCACATAGGTATACAATAAATTAAATCACGACGTTTCGGGCGCAATACAAGTGCCCGTCATCAATTGCTGAAGTGGGCAAAAAAAATAGTTTCTTGCTGGGGTTGTCCCACCTGATGACGGATATGTCATTATAAACACTTTTGGATAATCTTTGTGGACATTTAAAGCAGCAAAGGTCCAATGAAACAAGAGGTGCATACAATTGTATTTTTACCAGCTCTGCTTTATTTGACATCACTACAAATAGAAACAACTTTCTTGAACTTAACAATGGAATATGTTGGAGTAGTTAATGATTTTCCACAAGGCCTACGCACATCTGTAATGACATTTGGCATTTAGCCTTTACAATGAAAAGCCAAGCACATCACAGCACACGTGCTCACACAACTAACAGTGACTCTTATGAGCTACCTTCAGTCACTTTTACAAACGTGGGCAGCCCTTTGCAAGTGTAAACGTCAGAACGTTGTGCAGCCATAACATCTTGGAGAAAGTCCTAATTATGTCAAGCCATTGCTTGCATCACTTGTGGAAATCTGCTGGGCAGATGTGGGTACACTTGAGAACATGTTTCATGTTCATTGCTCAGTTTTTTTGAAACTTTTAATTTCCATCGTTAACAAAGCAAAACATGAAAACAAAAGTGATTCATTCAATTATAAATAGAGGTATAATTAAATCTGTAGGGAGCCCGGATTCACAATTGCTTTAAGGTAACATTGCTTGAGCAGAAAATTGCATTTAAAAGAAAAAAAAATCAGTCTGTTGTATATTACAAGCTCCTTTAGGAGGTTAAGAATACCACAATTTGCATAAAATTTGAGACATTGTAGCTTTTGCAGATTGAACAAAATCACTTCATGCAGACACGAACAAGTTTAGATTAAATGTTTCATTAATTAAAAAGTCCGAGTAACACTTCCAACATTTACACAGTGAAAGGAATACAGGACTGGTGGATCCTATTTTTCCATGTATGTTCGTGCATTTTCCTTATCACGCACAAGAAATATGTGGACAAATGAAAACAGTGCAACATTGTCACTAACCTCTATGCACACAGTACTGAATTCTGAGTGTGTCATCTGTGGAGACAGCCGTCACTGCTGCCCAGGCGCCACCATTATCACCTTCGACCATTGCGGACCAACTGGACCATCCAGATGGCCACCTGTAGCACCGAACCCTCTGGGCTATCATGAATATAAAGGACCACCAGTGGGGCCACCCAGGACAATCATCGGGACCACAGGAAACTCCACGAGGACCACTACTGGAGAGTAGTGCCAACACCAGCAGGATTACTGGGACTGTCACCACCAAAACCAGGGCCACCGGAAAGATCACAAGGGCCGCTGAACCATGAAGGCCATCAGAGGCGACCACGAGGGCCACCACTAGACAGGACCACTGGGCCCACCAGAATGACGGTGGCGAGATGTTAACTACCTCGCCTGGCATACAGGAAGTCGTGGGCTTGACCCTGACCCCTGATGCCTGCATGTTTGGAGTTTGCACGTTCTCCCCGTGGTTACATGGATTTTTTTTCCTTCACGTTTAGAAACATGCGGTTAGAGTATTTGGTTGCTAAACATTTCCACATGATAAGTGTTAAACATTCGATGAATATGTATTACTACGCTTGTGAACTGAGGAAGGCTTCATTGAGTCTTAAGACTATTTTCAGCAAAGTTTTGTCAAGTTCTTCGAGATGGGGCTGATGTTGATGTCTGTGTAATCTCAATTGAGTAATTTACAGGTACGTTTTCAGCATTCAGATGTTTGACCAATACCAGTGACATTGTATCATCTTGAACTTTGGAAAGAAACTGGAGAACCCAAAGGAGACCCATGGACAAAAGGAGGGGGGCATCTAAACTTCACAAAGGAAGGCGTCCGAGTCAGGAATTGATCCCAGGGACTTCTTGTTGTGAACCACAGGTGTTGAGACTGTGCCATCCTGCCACCCATATAATGGAAATATTTGAATGTACACTCAGCTATAATGTTGGCGACAATACATAATACCGTTGGCAGGCCGGAAAGTTCGGCCGATGAATTTGACAGCTTATTATGTTTAGCAACATTTTCTAATTACAATAAAACGCCCATCCAAATTGAGAATGACAAGAACGTGGATTCACTTCACAAAACTACTTAGCATTCAGCATTGCCTTGAACCACATTCTGAACAGCTTGTAAATGCCACTTATGTTATAATAGATGTAAAAAAGTTACAATGCATTAGCATTCCTTTCGAGCTTAAGGTTTTTCACGCGTCCTTTAATGTTCATGCCGTTACTAATATGGGTTTTGATGAGAAGTGATATGCAATCCTGAAAGTGGGAGACATTTGGCTTGAAGTAAAACGGGCTGTGGGCGGGGTTGCTACCTCTACGGTACAAAAAACACCAGGACATCGTGGGAAGGTATCACAATACCACAAGAGGGGAAAACTACATGCACATGCAGTTTTGAGTCCTGCATTATTATGCAACTTGTAAAAAAAACGGCACTTGCAGATTTCCCATATAAATTTGCCTCACAAGCAGGATCATTTCAAGAAAACCGATTTTCAACTTGAAATCCAGAACGATAGACACACTTTTCGACAACAAAGTGAGCGCTGGGTGCTGGTCTTCTCCTATCTGTGGCCTCCATCCGATTGTGGACATTTCCACAAACGTAAGGTTGGAGAGGCCCACTCTCTTCTGAGGACACTCATCCAGGGAAACATCCGTGGTGCCAGCAGGGCCTATCAGCGAGCCTTCCACACTTCACATGGCCTCAAAGTGCACCGAGTCTGGCACAATTAGTGGCCGATAACGGCTGTTGTTGGTGGGACGAGGGGCACGGGAGGGTGAGGCTGGGGGGTTGGATCTCCCGAGATCGGCGTTCGGTTAGTTAAGGGGTGTAGATGATTCGTGGTGGGAGCCAGGTGGGGCCAGATTTGGCTTTGCTTGGTCGTGTTAGTTGGTGAAGGGAATCATTGGGGAACCCCGAAGGATCAGCGCTAGTTTGGCATTGGTGTTGTTGATGGCGCGTCAGCGTTGTGTCGATGTTTTCATCGCGAGTGACCGTGGCTGCCACGTTGTTGTTGGTGTGCGGAGTCGTTGGGCAGACAGGTGGGGGCGATTTTAGAAAAAAGGAAACTCTTTGCCCCCCCCCCACCCTGAAACAGACTTTACACAATTATTATAATAGTTTACCCTTAGAGGGTATCCTTGTGTGTACTGACTTGATAAAAGTTATGTATGTTTAACTTATTTCGCACCGTACGTAGCCAACCGTGTCAATCGGAGGTGCGGGGAAAGGACAACAAACAAAACACAAAAAAGGTGAAAAGCAAGCAATGGCATTGTCCCTGCAGTAGAGAAGGTCAGTGTGTGTTAAGCTGACACATCTGCCAAAACACTAAATGCAGGATTGCAGGACAGAACACTTTTCAGTCACTAAATGATCGCTACAGACGTCCGCAATTGCATAGGACCCCATTAGGTATGTCATTTGTGAACGGCATAGCTTGTTCAACGCACATGGGATGCACTCGCAGGGCAGGATTTACAGTATTCCCCTTTTTTCGTGTGCTAAATTGAGCATGGTCCGATGGGACAACGGCCTGCGTAATAACACGCTTCCTCTGTTTAATGTACCTACTACCCTCGTTTTGCTCTCAAGTTCTCCCTCCCCCAACCCTCTGAATGCCTCGTAAATTGCGTGACTCTTCTTCCTGTCCACAATTCGACCATCTATCATGTTTATGGCGCGCGTTCTCAACACGTCGAGATGGCAGTCAGATTGCAAAGATCAAAGCCTTTGCTCGGCTCAAGGCACCCGATACCCAGAACGGCCTCAATTACCCCCTTGCCCTCACCGGGGGAGCCGGCTTCTGTGTGTAATGGACAAGGGGGGCACCTGTCTCAACACACGTCTTCGCCTCCACCACACGACCTTTCCACTCCCTCCGACACCACCCCTCCTTCAACGTCTTCCAAACTGCCATGCAATGGCTAAATTCCCATGCCATCAGACACCGCACGTGGAATCGTTGTTAGATGGGCAGTGAACTGAGTTTTATATCGTCACTATTTTAAGTTGACTCCTGTACTGTATATATACAAAGGTCCAGTCAGTGGTTACCGAAACTGAAATATTCACAGGAGGTATGTATGAACTCTTGCTGAAATTACGCAGTTGAAATATTAGCAATGAGAAAAATGCATATTTTTAAGAACAAATCCATAGCTGAACCTAAAGTCAATCGAAATTTGGTTAATTAATCCCAATCCAAACTCAAGAGTTTGCCCAATCTGAATTTTATATTTAGCATTTCGTAATGTGCAATTCGTGTGGAAGATATATATTAGTTCTGCTGTTGCTCTATATCACAGGACACACATATACATGTTGGGAACAATGGTGCATTGACATCATGGGACCTCCTTTGCGAGTACCAAGATATGCAAATACGTTTTCCCTTCTATCTGGCAACAAAACAGGTGTTCAGTTGTTAAAACACCACACTGAAACCTTTTCCAAGGAATCATGTGTGCATTAACGACAATGTCAAAATGCAAAAACCATACTCTGATAATATATGCATTCAATCTTGATTTGAAGCTTTCGTGACTGCAGGAATCCATACTCTTTGGTTATTTCGGTAATGTCACGTCGGTTGAAAAAATAATGGATCACGACGTTTTGATCACCACACAAGCAATCGTCTTCCTGAAGAGGATTGCTCATGGGACCTCCTTTGCATTTTGACCACAAGTATTGTGGTTAATGCACACATGATTCCTTGTAAAGGGTTTCAGTTTGGTGTTTTAACAACACCTGTTTTGTTGCCAGATAAAAGGGGAAAAACGTATTCTCAATGGTGCATTGGTTAGGATAATGCACTACACATCCAGGAAACCTAAGCTCAACTTTCAAAGCCATGCACATCAGTAGAGAGTGGCGTCTGAACCGGACTTGTCATTACAATTGTCCCAGAATCTGTTTTTTTTGCTTTCCAACTAAAGTTGAAAGTGTCAATGCGTTAACTCTGTCCATCTGTCTGTTGCGCGTGGTCAAGAATATTCTTAAAAGATATTCCAATGAAAATGTAAATGTTGTATAAAGCTGCGCTACTATTCAGAGCTTATGATAAACAGGTAAAACTGATTAAAGTGTTGTCCAAAACTTGTGTTAAAAAAACACCCAGCAATAAACGAAACATATTCTCGGCCAAGGCGGTGACACAATCGCGACGTAATCTCATGCTGCTTAGAAAGCAGCAATATGCAGCATCGTCAACAGCCATGATCGATCTACTGCTTTATGCCCGGTTGGACATTTCCTCAGGTGCGTTCCCCACTTTGACTGCCACTCCACTGTTATTCTTGCCCACCAGCCGCCATCGTTTATAGCCATCACATATCTTGTGCAATTTAACTTCTATTGACATTGTGATGTCTCGAGCTTGCATGCGTTCTCTGATCCATGCGTTCATAATTTTGTCTCTCAAAGTAATTCTTAGCATATAATTATCCACGGTTCTTTGGATAGGTTTTTAGCTGCGATTCCATTTTCTTCATCAATGCCCATGTTTCTGATCCACGTCATAGAAGGAAGTAAGCATTCATAAAATATTTAAAATAAATGACTTCTAAGGACATATGCACGTCGGAAGGCATAACAGATTTCATGGATGATTTCATGGGACCCCAGAGACAGTTTAACATGCTAGACAGGAGATAGTATGAATCTGTACACTTTATCTTCATGTTGGCCTATTTATGGGTATCAATGTTTTATTTGTATTTATGATTACGTGTCCACAAGCATATCGTTTAACACCAATTCCAGTACTTCATCCAGGGGATGGATGAGTGTATTGTGTTGCTAATGGTGACATGTTCATAAGGATTACGATTCATTTATATTGTGGCTAACTATATTTGGAAATATTTGCAAAACGTTGTATTTTCAATATCCCACTCTAAAGAGTTTCAGCGAACTATTTGGTAAAATGCAAGCATTTTTATGGCATGTAGGCAGCGTGTGATATTGAACAGAATTAGCTCCCTACTGCTTGGCCTTCATTCCCAGAGGCCACAACAATAAATCCAGTATCACATTTTGAGGAATGCTGCACTGCCAGCCTCTTAAACTCTGTCCATATGACATATCTTAGAAAACATTCCTGTTGACCTTTGAGCTTTTCTTGAAAGACAATCCCTGCTGCTGTTTTCATGATGCTTTCCCATCCCAGAATTCTCAAGTCTATATGAGTTTGTGTAGGACAAACAAAAACAGCACACGTAAGAATGTAAAGTTTCGATATAACCCTTTCACATTTCAGCAGCTGCAGATGAGAATTACATTCATGAGCGATTCTTCGATTTATGAAACAAATACAAATTTAGAACACTGGCCACAAATTTAAGCCATCCTCTTTGAAAAACCAAAGCACCTAGAGATATGCTAGTTAGTTAATTTAAGAAATATTACTCTAATTTGGCACTTACACATTATACTCGGTGTGGAATTAGCTAACGCAATGTTAATACAACTATTCGCAGGTTCATGAAATGTCACGCATTTAAAAGTGTTAGATGGCATAAATCATGTATAAAAAAACCCTTCAACTAAAGAGTTTGAAGACTTTTCTACACTGAACAAACTTTTATGGCAGTTACATTTACGTCAGTGGTTTTAAGAGTGACAAATATAAAGTGTATATGTATATTTAACCCGGATAAAAGTGCAATGAAACATGCACTTTACAAGGAAGGTAATGTGCAATGTATGTCCCCTTATCCGATTTGATTTTGGTCAGTGATTAGTGCGGATCCTATTATCCGTGTTTACCTGTGCATTTGACTTTTGTTATCCAAGTGGAGAAGCATGGATAAACACGGATAAATAATCAGATGAACTTTCCACCACTTCCGGCTCACTTCTCTTATCCATGCAACGTCTCGGACTATAGGAGGTAATAGGAAGTATGATACCCGTCCACTTTAGGGTCATTTTGGGTCAGGTCAAGCCCACGAATCACAGTGATACTGGAATTGCCATAATTTCCAGGTCACTGCTGTTCATACGATCACATGGGAGGTATCGCTGTCATGGCAATGACGCGGAGCAAATCGTTATCGTCATCATCATCACCATCATCACTGTAATCACCAGCATTATCATCAATATCATGTAGCTAAATACAGAATTAGTTGACCCGACAGTGAATAACCCAGCACTCATCAATACATCGCCATCATTACCACCACCAGCAGCAGCAATAACATTACGAGCATAACCATCAATGAAACATTGCAATCAGCTCATATGTCAATGCTGTATGGATTTTTGCATTACAGGAATGTAAGAGATGGAAATGGCTTGGCAAGGCCTTCATCCAACAGTGGATAGATTATGGCTGATGGTGATGGAAGCTTGATGGGTAAAGGTATCCCACAACCAGATTTTGAAGTCCCAATTTCCGGAGTGAGTCAGATGCACTGATTACCACAGCACCTGTTCAAATAAATATACTCGTGTAAATACAGGGGACGGCATGTACAGTTGTGTACAAGCACAGATCAACAAAACCTCTTGAAGATCATCGTAAACATCTGCTGTAGGTTAAAATGTTTGGCTATGACTATCGTCGGAACAAAGAAGGCATGAAGGATTAGTCTAGCTATTTTACACAATGCTATTATGAAGTTGCGTCAGCGAGTTTGCATTTTGTCATATAACACTTCCAGACATTTCACACGAAACACAGTTTTCAGATTAATCTGAAAATATATGAAAATCAGGCCTGGATATAATTTCAGATAATCTAATTGTTTTGGATCCAAAAATGCCACATCACTTGGGTGACATCACATCCACATTTTGCTCACCAAAATTGCAGCCACGTGACATCCTTGTTTATGTAACGTCACCTTTACATTCAAACGCTTGTAAATAAAAAACTAAAAAATGATTATTGTTTTTTTTTACCCTTCTATCTGGCAACAAAACTGACACCTTTTTACAAGGAGTCATGTTTGCATAGACCGCAATACCTGCAGTCATAATACAAACAATAGACATAACTCTGATAATGTCCACTGTCCTTGAAGTTGATTGGTCCACACCCGAGACAACTTTCCTTAGAGCCTAGTTTCACATGGGTTGGACCAGATGACGCCAAAAGGCGTAAAAAGGTGTCAGTTTTGTTGCCAGATAGAAGGGTAAAAAAAAAACAATTATCATATTTTTACTGGCAAATGAGGTTCCCATAGTGTAAAAAATGATTGTTTTACCGATGGAACTTCATGGTAAACTTAAAATTCAACAATTAACATTGCAAAATTATGAAAATGTTTATATTTGTGCAATATATAAATGTAGTCAATCAGAACAAGAACATACATTTTGATACTAGGCCTAAAAATGTAAGAATATATTTTAAAAAACAAACGAAATCTGAAACGTATTCCTCGTTGCAACGTGTTTCTCACCCAATGGGTCAGAATACATTAAGACTGTCATTTCGATTGAAATGAGAAGCCCACAACTAAAAATGAGACAAGGTCACCTCGATGCCCTCCGTGGGTGTGACACTACACATGGAGCCTTGTAGACACAGCACAGTGTGGTACATGAAGGCAAGACTCTGGCGCCAAGAGTTATGTGGAACCAATCACAGCGTAGACTTGAGCAGAGGTCAGAGCGACAACCCAGGGAGCAGGAATTGAGGCATTATTCTCTTTGATTGGGAGCACATTGCAGGCAATCTTTGATTCATAGAGAAAATGGCTTCTGAGAACTTCATTTCTATTCTCTGAAAATTCATTTAAAACATAGTACAAACTTTTCTCTTATCCTGGACGATTTGTTCCTGAGAAATTTCAGCCGACAGGAGGCAGGGACATTACATGCATATTCGTCTAATAAAATTCTATGTTTGGTAACAAAAATACATAAAACAAAGTGCCCCGTGTATTCTATGTAATGACCAAGAGGTCTTGTTATTTGCAGTGGATGTTAACATCCTTTTACACTGATCGCAAGAGCAAGAGAAGTTTTTGCCAGTGCAATAAATTAACAATTTTGAAAACCAGCATGCAACCAAAACTATCCTATATTAGAAGTACAATTACAAATTGTTCTCACACCATGATTGATTTAAGAGATTAGGAATACTTTAATAAAGCAATCACTCGTATGAATTAGTGATAAAGGCAACTGGAACAATGTGAAATCTTCACACAGTTGCAGGTACGATAGATGGACTTAATATTCTGTCATGAATGTAATGCATGGACACATAAACTGAATCACATTTTTACATCACTGAAATTACACTGACACTATGGGGTGAAATGTTCTGTACAAAGCAAAGCAAAAAAAGAAATGTTCAGTAAACATGATTCAAATAACCACGCGTATAACCTCGTGGTTGTGAAATAATATTTGTGTGAAAAGTCAGTCAACACTGTTTAGTGTCAAAACAAACCAGACTGCAGATCTTTGGTGACACCTGCTGACCAATAGTGGGTACCAGAACTTTTTATACTCAGTTTTTTTCGGTAAAGTCACGTAGGTAAAAAAAATGAAAACAACAAAATTAAATCACGTTTCGAGCGCAACACAAGCGTCCGCCACCTGATGACGGACGCTTGTGTTGCGCCCGAAACGTCGTGATTTAATTTAGTTGTTTCCATTTATTTTATTTTTACCTATGTGACTTTGCCCAAAAAAACAAAGAGTATGAATCCTTGCAGTCACGAAAGCTTCAAATCTAGAACCAAAACTTTGGTTTGTAAGTGTGAATATTTTAATTGACAGTGCATGCCACAGTAACCACCACAAGGCAAGAGCCAATTTATATTTGATGGGGTGGGTGACCAACACCATGTTTGGCCGCCTTTGTCTCCCCAGTGCTGCTGTTTTCTGGGCTAAATGTTGAGCAATTGCCCCTATATACTTCCCTTAGCCTACACGTACTAAACCACGTAGTATGTTGTACGAGTGCAAAACATGTACACAATATAACATCTTTAGACGCAGCTATAGATATAAAATATTTATTTTACAATATTGTTATAAAATACTTTACATAGGTTTCTTCCATCAAGCCTGGTGCCTCAAATGTTAAAAATAATCATTCCGAAGCAATACCATACAACTTTAGAATTGTACAAATAAACATACAAGATGGTCATTATACACAGCAATTACATTCGTTTCACTGCGGTAATTCATGAGTAAAAGCACTTGTTCCAGACAAAAGTGTATAAAATAAATACGTATAAAAACAAGGTTGTAGCTTGTCCATTACGATATGCTGATGCATTCACTATAAATATTGCTGTGAGGGCATTGGTCGGCCCACTGCCATCAATCCAAGGACAGGTCATATCACCGCCTGGTAGCGACGAGTGCATAGCAGCGAGGTGATGTCAGCGGATGGAACATCTGCACCAGGGCTGCTTGGCTTACACAATCCTGCAAACGCACGAGCAGATAAAAAAGTATTCCACGTACACATTGCACTTTTCTCGTATCGCAACAGCTCATGGCAACATATAACAAAGCTGCACAGATATAAATATAGCGTCAGCTTCTTAATGTTATTCATTTGCTCTTCGGTAAGTTGTCTATTTATGTTTTTCGCAATGTATGTGGCTGTTTGAATTTCCTCCTGCCGACTGCTTCACGTGTCATTCTTCACCACTGAACGGTGCATTCAAGTTTTTCTAGAGTGGCTGGTTGCATGTCAACAATATTGCACAAAAGTTCAAAAGTCAATTAATCTCCGAGGCTCAAAAAGCATGGAGCAGTGCTCATCTCCATTAACAGGCCTGAAAGGTGGACATACCACATTCCTATGGCAGGCTGGTTTATCAATTGGCAACCTACAATTGATATTACACAAGGTGGTGCTTATTTTATTACCACAAAAAAATATGAATAATGCTATCATTATTACCACACTTGTAACGGGAACTGTAACATTCACTGTGAAGCAGACGGCTTATTTGTAATGTCTTCTTGGTTCTTTCGGTAAAGTCACGTAGAAGGGAAGTAATAAAATAATAAAAATAAAACATAATAAAATCAAATAATTCTCACGACTTTTCGGCTACAACGCAAGCAGCCGTCTTCAGGTGAAGAATGAGACACTGCCAAGCTAGGAGCTTATATATAAGCTGAGTTGGAGGTGGAAGAAGAAGAGAGCCTTAACAAAATAATGTGCATATCAAGAGGAATTTAGCATATTCATGGGAAATGCGTAGGAGGTGGGCGGGGGGGTTTCAAAGTCATATTATGCCCATGCATTATGCAGGATCAGCAGCACCAAAGGGAGGGGGGTACCATTAACAAAGGGAGGGCATGTTAATAGTATGTAGAAGCAATGAAACATGTGAATGGGAAAACGGTGGCAGGAGATCCGCAGCAGAGCAAATAATGCATTTCCTGTGGAGAACACAAGATACACAGTTAATGCCAGTGAGTGGACTGCAGTTTGAAAGTCACCATAAACGTGAACAACAATCAGTTAAGATCCGAAGTGGTTTATTACGTCCTTCCAATGATTGCTGAGCCAGAATCCATCTTCTCGGTTGAAATTGTCTCTGTGTTTGTATATGTGGATCGCCTCATGAACGAATCTCTCATGGTAGCCAGATGGCTTGCAGAGAACCTCTGTCTTGGAGAAGTCAATGTCTCGGACCGCATCCGTGAACATAAAGCTGACCTGAAACACGGTAGGACAAACACCTCAGCCGTGGCAGATCACTGTTACAATTCAGTGGGTTCACATGACATTGACTTCTCCAAGACAGAGGTTTTCTGCAAGCCATCTGGCTACCATGAGAGATTCGTTCATGAGGCGATCCACATATACAAACACAGAGACAATTTCAACCGAGAAGATGGATTCTGGCTCAGCAATCATTGGAAGGACGTAATAAACCACTTCGGATCTTAACTGATTGTTGTTCACGTTTATGGTGACTTTCAAACCGCAGTCCACTCACTGGCATTAACTGTGTATCTTGTGTTCTCCACAGGGAATGCATTATTTGCTGCACTGCGGATCTCCTGCCACCGTTTTCCCATTCACATGTTTCATTGCTTCTACATACTATTAACATGCCCTCCCTTTGTTAATGGTACCCCCCTCCCTTTGGTGCTGCTGATCCTGCATAATGCATGGGCATAATATGACTTTGAAACCCCCCCGCCCACCTCCTACGCATTTTCCATGAATATGCTAAATTCCTCTTGATATGCACATTATTTTGTTAAGGCTCTCTTCTTCTTCCACCTCCAACTCAGCTTATATATAAGCTCCTAGCTTGGCAGTGTCTCATTCTTCACCTGAAGACGGCTGCTTGCGTTGTAGCCGAAACGTCGTGAGAATTATTTGATTTTATTATGTTTTATTTTTATTATTTTATTACTTCCCTTCTACGTGACTTTACCGAAAGAACCAAGAAGATGAATCCCTGCAGTCACGAAAGCTTTAAATCGAAAATTATTTGTAATGGTTAACACCTGCAGTAATAACCAGGGTGGCCACTAGAATTGAACCATGATGCTCTGCAACACGAATCTGGGTCCTTTCTCTGCTCCTGATGGGCAGAGTATGCATAATGTTTGCAAATTACAGCTGTTATAACTGAACGAGACAAAACATTCACACATTTGTGCACTTGCCGACAGGGCTGAAAATACCAGCATGCTTCTGGTCGAAATCGTAGGTGGCTGAAATGAATCCAAGCCAAATATGTCTGTGGTCTAATGCCCTGACAAGGGCATTATTAGCCCACTGTTCCAGTTAGCCACGTAACACACACAATACACATGCGGCTGACTTTTAGAATGATGGGGCAGGTGCTCTTAAGGTATGCAGCTGCTGCAGAAGACAACATGTAGCCATTAAATCCCCAGTGCAGGTGTTGATATAACTGCTTCAGATACCAATGTGAGGCTTAGTAAACCTCGTCGAGGACTGTGCAAGACAGATATGTAATTGTTAACGGTACGCATTGAATCCATGGCACTTGTGCTGTAAATAGTAGTATAGTCTTAGCACCATGTACACCATTTACAGCCCATTTGTCATGTCACATCTGGACAAGAACCTCCACCAATCTGTTCAGGCAGTGAGGGTTATTTGACCGTACTTCACCATGGTTAGTGCCGGTTGGTGAAGGTGGGGGGAGGAGTAGCCGTACTGCCCACAACACCTACTACCTCACTGTTGTGCTCTATGTTTACCCTTCCAAGCACTATCCAGGCTCAAACCTGCTTAGCCTCCAAGGTCTGGTGAGGTCGGGCACATTCTGAGCAATTAGGTCATAGCCTTTACCACCACCAAGAAGACATATATATTGATAACCACCTTTTAGCACGAGATGGTAGTTGTAAATACTCTGCCTGTGCCAGGCTAGGTGCACGTTCATACAATGTAGAGTGGCCAAGGCGTTTAGAAAACAGAATATTGTGGTTATGGTTTAACAAATGCAAATGAAAATAAACGGTAGTGATTGCTTTCCAATGAATGCTGTTATTAACCCAAACTAACTTTACTTTTGGTTCAGTCCTGTACCTGTTCCAAGAGAAAGCACAGTCTGTCCATTAGGATGATGCCCTCAATGCAAGGAGCAAGAATCACCTTGAGCTGTTCACAGAGGAGAGAGAAAAAATGCACGTAAATCAGTGCACAATTGTACAGGAAGAAGCAGTTCCAAGTCCACGTGTTTTACGAATGTGACCAAACTCTGAAGTATATTCTTGGTTCTTTTGGTAAAGTCACGTAGAAGGGAAATAATAAAATAATACAAATAAAACACATTTTTATAAAATAAAAATAAAACAATTGTTTTAGTTTCATTAATAAAATAATCAAAATAAAACAATTGTTTTATATTTTTATTATTTTATTATTTCCCTTTTACGTGACTTTACCGAAAGAACCAAGAATATGAATCCCTGCAGTAATGGAAGCTTTAAATCGAAATTTAAACTGTGAATTGTGGCCTGACAAACAGGGTGCGTCACCCTACCATGTTAAAGGCCTCCATCTCTGGCAAGCGAGGGAGGAATTTGCTGTAGTAATCTTGAATGTCAGCATCACTCAACTGAGAATATGATAACAGGCAAAGTCACATTGTTATATTGTACAAAGCAAGACAAGCACACACACACACATGATTGACACATTTCAGACTTAGGAATACCTTTGAGAAAGGCAGTGCACGAGCTGTTATATGGCATAAGTAGAACATTTCTGAGGACAATTCTTTCAGATGCTTATCATATCGAGGCAAGGTGTAGCCCCCTGCACTTACTTGCTCATGCCACTGCTGGCCAAAGTGCCACCACTAGAGGAAGCTCAAGAGCAGTGGTTCTCAAACCGAGGTCAACGAACCCCTGGGGGTACACGTGGAAATGTCCCAGGTTTGTACACGAGTTGATTTATGAATGTGTGAAATAAATATCATACACGAGACATTGGTGAATAGAGTATGAATATGATATGGATCTGTCAATATAAAATAACTACAATAAAGTTGAAATCCACATGGTAACCGATAACTATATAAAATACCTTTCTAAAATCATTGATCATAAACAATATGGTTTCCAAAAGTAACCAGCGAGCGCGAACAAATTACATTACGCGTGGCAGAGCGTCCGTTAACTTTTTTTAATTTGCTTGCTTGTTAGGATACTTCACAAAATTGGCAATTGGTTAAAATATTGATGTTCGTTATTAATACATTGATTGCTCAGAACCATGTTGGGTCAGGCAAGGGGGTATATTTGGTTGAAACAAATTTCAAATAGGGGTACAGTAACAGAAAAAGTTTGAGAACCATTGCTCTAGAAAAACCTAGATGGTATTTGTCCACCTCTTCCACACTGAGCAGACATATTGAAAGAGATGGGAGTACCCACACTTTACCCCATTACACACGGCCTGCCAAGCAACTGGTGTAACCACGTGTACTGCTGGGAGAACAGAGGTGGGTGGATTTAAAAAGCTTGCCCACACTTTCAACCGCCGTACTGGGGATATGGAATGTCCAGTGCAAGTGTGCTAACCATTAAATCCGCACCGATTCTTAAATGTGAGTGATGCACATTGACCAACCTTTGAGTCATCCAATTCCAACTTCTGCAGCGCCTTTCTGGTGTAGTCCAGGAATGAGGTGGACTTTGCGTACGTCTTGCCCACACGCTTGGTGCTAGAGGGATCAGTGATGACAAACACGTTTGAACCTTTCATCCAATTTCTCAAAAATGTACTCCTAACAACACGTGTAAAGAACATAAAACATCAGTAAGTGTACCAATAAGCCATGGCTAGGATGTTCATAAACGTAAACCAATTTTGGTGGATGCACATAAATTGTATATGTTCAAACCACTAAAAGTGCGTCACATATATTTAATATACTATGTCTGTTCAAGGCCAGGATCTCAAAAGTGCCAGCTACATACTCTGACATTGGAATTATCCCTATAAACCACCTAACCACATTTTCAACTCGTGCTTTCTTAGCAAATCACGATGTATGTATGGTGAACTTCTTTCACACCGTTCGTAGCCAACCATGCTAATCGGAGGTACAGGGGAAAGACAATAAACGAAAAACAACAAACAGACCAAGAGAAATGAGTTTAAATATAGACTTCCTAATATCGGAAGAAAGAGCGTTCCAAACGGCCGAAGAAGTGCAATTGAAAGCGCGCGATGTGTTGACCGTCTTGTAGTTTGGTCGTGGGAGCTGAGCACGCACTGTTGTGAGCAGTGATAATTCTACCTGCTGAGGCTCCCATAATGGTCTTCAACGAGCACCTGCAGCACTGCTCGATAGAACAGTGACTCAGTGAGCAACTGCCAAAAAAGGAACAATAAATTAGTTTAACAATAACGCACAACACAAAACTGTATTCGTCTTTTCCTCTTTTATCATATACTGTTAACTTCTTGAGACTGCAATTGCTGTATGTTATTTTAACACAATCGAGCAATTTACTGCCGAAAAGAATAAGTGCGCCCCTCAGACTATTAACGCTTCTTACTTTATTTAGTATACCCACTTACGCGCACGTGCTTCGCATGCTCTGCCTAACTCAATATTTTTATTCTTAGATGTTTTTCATTGCTGTTCCTCATGTCCTGTAAAGTGATGCCCTCAATTGTATACCTTTGAATGTTGAAGCACCTCCCTTGTGTTAATTTTTTTTATTGTTGTTCTGTATTTGTTTTATTATTGTTTAACATGTAGGCTTTCACAACCAATATTATTCATATAAAAGTTTTTTTTTATATTTACGCGCTCTAACCTAAATGAAAAAACTTTATCATGACTAATTATTGTTGTTTGGTATTTTGAATCACTGTGGTTCTGTATGCTTACGCCGTGCTATCTCTAATACAGTACTCCGCAGGTCTCTCTTGCAAAGCAGCCTTTCGCTAAATCTTACTCACCCACGTCACCAAATAAAATGGAACTGAACACATGTTATTAAAAGAAATACTGAATTACATTCTGTAAAAAGCTGGACAAAATAGCAAAATGTAGGGTTTTATTGTCCATTATAGTTTGCTAATAACATGCACATTATTAATTGCAAACATCTTAACGTGGTCTAGCAAAAGTAGTTAAAGTGCATAAGTTGCCCACATAGCTTCATCCGGATTTTATAATCAAACACTTAGGTGTGCTGACAGCTGCTTTCAAAGCCAGTTACAATCACGTATTGGTCACGTAAAGGAATTTAACAACAGGTTTCAAAGCATTAACTGCTGGAGTCATTTTGCTGTGTGCAATGAAAGACTAATGTGCAGATTCAACATAACCTGAATGTTGGATTCAGCAGTACATAGTGACACTGCGATCAAATGTGCATTTGCATCTTCAATAATTATCTGATGGTCTGTATTCTCTCCTATCGCGATGTTAATTTGAAATTTGCAAAGTTGGATCCATTTAATTTTCCCCTGACAAGATTGCTGTAAACTATCATCTATCATTTTACATTCAATTTAAGAGGTGATAAAGTTACACTCAACGCAACTGTCACATCCAATAATGCTGACGTGAATGTTTGCCGCAGATTATTTACATGTTGCACTGTCACTTTGGATTGTACAATCTCATGTGCATTGCATCTATTTTATATGCCCTACCAATTATACACTATTCTATACATCAAACCACTGAATGGAAAGCATGAATGATGATCACTAGAAATGTATCCTAACTCATAATTAGAATGTTTGAATGAATTACAAAAATACGGCCTTTGTAGATACTCCCATAAATAAAACTCAACTGGATCAAATGATGTTGGGGAAGATGCCACTGTCACTTTGCATTGTTACACTCTGTCATTCGGTTCCTGTCAAAAGACAAGTCAAAATGCTCCCACATTCAAATGCACATGGGGTGGCTCTCATTTCTGTTGGTAGCCATGTGTCAGTGGTGAAATCCTCACATTCATATAATATGATTCATTCTCTCCATAAGACAATCACTGTAAACTACCCACAAAGTTAAACTCATTTCATTGACCTTGGAGGAGTGATGTGCTGAGTTGTTCCCCAACCGTGGTTATAACAACCACGGTTGGGGAACAACCAAAGAGCGAAATTGAATCAGCGTTCCCTTGAGCACATGGGGGTGAGTGCTTTCCCATACCAGTGTTTAGACAATTACCACAATTAGCAGTCGGCTAGCTTTGACGCATGTGGTCATTTATGCATCCTAGTGTTATACGAAACGTAACCTCTACTTAATTCAGTATTCATAAAAGCTCAAATAGAAAGACATGAAATCGTACCCCCTTTCCAGAAGTAACTCGTTCGGGTGCCTGAAAACAAAACCACAACATTCGCAATGATGACCATGGAAACCGGAAACGTTCGAGACAATTGCAGTTGAAATGAAGATACGAATACAGTGATCGCTGTGTTATCCGATTCTATGTAGAGGCAGATCCTATTCATCGTGTTTATCTGTGAAAATGACCTCATTTACCAATGTGGTGACGTGTGAACAAACACAAATAATACCATTCATTTGTGAGTGCTTTCAGGTCACCCTTCGTGTACATGCAATCGGTATAGCAGAATTCATTTAGTAGCTCTGGAAGATCACTTTCTGGTGGTCAGCCCGCTACCCTACAGTCCCGAGGACCCGAGTCAACTTTTGTTTAGGCACAACATCGGCAAGGAATAGCATCTGGATGTCATCCTTAGATTGACCTCGTTTAATTCGGAACAAAATGAGTACCTGATAATTAAGCGATGCACATCTGCTGCCTTTGTCTATCCATTGCATAGCACCAACAGTATTGATTCACTACACGCAAGCTCTGGATCGGTTTTGACACACAAGCGTCTCGTCAGCTGAGTCAGGCTTTCTCGATTCAATGCTGGTAAACTGCCCCATGTTATAAACAAGAACCTTCTTTGTAAACGTGGTGCTGGTCACACCATCCCCCAGAGCAAGCATGGTGCTGGTCATACCACCCCATTATGTTTTGTGTCTGCTTTAACATAACCTCAATGATAGCACTTGTTCCTATATTCTACAGGGGTAACAATGGTCATCTCTGTAATTGGGTTAGGCATAGTTATATATCTCGAGGCACATGCACACATTTAGATTTGGCAATCCACTTTTGTGGATATTTTGCCTCCACTAACTCTCCTTGCGCAGTCAGTGTCCTGATTAACTGCTACACAGCATTTACAGAAGCCATATCAGCGCCGCTCAGGCATCATGTATGACGCATGTGGCATTGTGTCCAATGCACCAGCGTGATAATATGCAGGGCAAACGCATACAAAATGGCAGAAATTACTGCCAAGCCTCTGAATCAGCAGAATTGTTTTAATTACACCACGTGACATAAATAAAACTTACCTAGAAAGTGTTCAATGGAAGTGTTGCCGTCATTCTTCCTATAAATAGCTGTCACTTATTGCGCATTGGTGCACAGTTTAGGACAAACACGTTTGTGTTCTACTCTCGAGCGAGGTTGCAATTCGTATGAGACAAAAGTGGAATCATCTCCACGCTACACGAGCGCGGGGGCGTGCTTAACTACGTTAACAGCCACAAGCCAGAGGTGGAAATTCCACCATTTGTACGGTTGGGGGCCACTCTCTTCAAAGGACAAATACAGTTAACATCACACAAAGTGATACTTATTTTACTGCACTGACAGGGATGATGGGGTTGGGTTGGCAATAATCAGGATTTGAATTTGCTACTTTTCAAATGTATACAGTACATCCAGATAACCAACCCTTATCTAAACCAATCAAAGAATCAATCCAAGACATATAATATGCTATATTTAGCAAAAAGGTTACATCGATGCACGGATGACACTAAGAAAATTAAACTAAACATGAGGAACTGCCCTCCACGATGATGCAAACTGGCACGTTCAGGCATTATAACGTCTGACGAGTTGCAAGGAACCATGGTCTTGGAATTTGAGGGGTTGAGTTGTAGGTTGGTTAACATCAGTCAGTGTTGTAGAGCTGATGTACATTCTGAGCACAAGTTTATTGTATCAGTATCTGATGCAAACTGGACAATGCAAACAAACACGTGACTTAAGACACACCTTTGTCCGACCAGAATGAGAATAGTGAACTCAGCTAGACACCTACTCAATAGGACTGACCCATGAACCACACAAGGCCTGGCCATCTGTGCTACAGGAAAACCTCGCTGAACGCGGTGTTATTGAATGCTTCAGATCCAACATCACAATACAGTGGACGCTGGTTATAAGCAAACTTCATAACCGGCCCAGTTCGGGTATAAGCAACACATGCTTATGTTACGCAGGTGGGGGGTGGGAGATGAATGGTAACTACTGATACAAGCACACTACCTGAGCCATATGCACACATTGCACTTTGCTCCTAAGGGGTGTGGGTAAACCCACATCGTACTGTATGCAATAAACACCGTGCCTCCCTTACCAGGCAGGCAGACATGCGCGCGTTCCTTCCAATTGTGCAGTGAAGCGACTTGAGATGGTCACTCATGGGAAACCCATATGCCTGCGATTCATCGTCTGCATCGCACGAAACAAGACATTAATAAGGATACAATGTTGGGATGAGATGGCAACAAAAAATACTTTACAAATCTAATGCTGTGATGAAGTTACTTTGAAGCTTTGGTCTCTGCATACCAAGCACACCAATGTAATGGAGTGCATCGATTTTTTCAAGTCAAAGTGTCTCTGTGGTAAAATGAGAGTGGGGAGCGGTGCCCATTTCGTTTGTTAGTTCTGAGTTAGCTGTAGAAATGATACTGAACCACGATATCGATGTTAGGTAGTAATGCAATCGGAACAGCAAGTAATTGCTTAATTTCTGTCTCGCAAGGGTAACACTGAAGGATGGCTTAATTTTTCCGAAGAAGCTAGTTTATGTTACTTTTAAAATGTTCTCCATCCCAGTGATCTTGTGGTGATGCTTGGAGCTGCAATACACGTGCCACTGCTATAGAACTGCAAATTATACAAAATGGTACTGAAAGGATTGCCACTCATGTAGGCAGGCTTATGTGAACTGCAGCTGAAGGACTTTTAAGTAAACAATATTTGTATTGAACACAAAAAAAATCATTATAATCTCATCAGCAATCAAGCTTGGATCAAACTAGAACCAATATCCCAAGGAGAGTGTCATTGTCTATAACATCTGGAAATTTACCAGCATCGATTCAAACGAGTCTGACTCTGCTGATGAGACACTCTATGTCGAAACCAGTCCAGGGTTTTTGCTTGTACCGCATCAATCCTGATAAAATGATGCACTCGCTGTGTGGCTGATGGGTTGTGTTTGAAAGACTTTAATATTACGTGTAGAGACAGATATATGAAGACATTGCTTGAGCTACTTAATTGTTCTGGAAGTACAACAAAGCATAAAAACTCTCCGATACATTCGTGAAAAAAAAATTCATAAAGTTACGGGGAAAAAGGATATCGTGACGATTGCCACATCGTGAAAAATTTACATCTCATCGCGAAACGGTAACATCGCGGGAATCTTGGTGCACACGTACAAGTGAGACAGATGCCAAGGGGGGGGGGGGGGGACCCGGCCGTACCTGCTGCCGGGGAGCTGTGCAGCTGAGGTGGCTCGGTCAGCAGGTGGTAGCAGCAGCCCACGCTGCACACGCCGCGCAGCGCCGCTCTCCCGGAGAACAGCCGCAACGTGGTGGCCGCCAGGTCCCCGCACGTGTGCAGCCCCACCAGCAGCCCCGTCTGCGGTGCAGACACGTTCGACTCGTCACGCACAGCCTCCCCCTTCCTCCCATCAGATACTCATTCCGTAGGCGACACGGAGGGCTGGATTAACGCAGGGTGCATTAACGCAGGCGCCGTGTTCTTCACAAAATTTGAAGGGGGGGGGGGACACTTTCACCGAGACATCATCAGTGTGTGGGCCGCCATACCGCCAGCAAGGAGTGTTTTCACATTTGTGTATTGTCGGGTGGGCCCGCACGTCAGGGGCTGCACTAAAGGCCACCAGGCGCCGCCAGTGGCCGGCGGGCCTTGTTTTGAAGAACACTGGCCCAGGGTTTAGAATTTTGCCAATTTACAATCGTTGAAACACAACAGCGGAGCACTCTAATAAACCCTGGACAGGAGCCTCAACGGTTGAGCGAGAAGCTCGCAATCGGATCCTGGTTGGGGGTTGACTCAGCCCATCACCCTTCCGGGTTATTAAAACTAGTACCATCTTGTGGGGAAGTACACAGTGGTTGTCCTCTGGATAGACTGGCTTCTGCCAAAGGAATGTGGAATGTCTACGACTGGCTAAAGGCTGTAAACAGAAGATGGGAATCGTCGCAATGCTCATATGAGCAAGAAATCACTTACACGTTTTTGACTTGTTGAATAGTAAGCAACCATATTCACACGTGCAAAGCATACATTTAATAGAGCACTGGAAATAACAAATGTATCAAGAGTGGTTAGAATTTGAGTCTGAATTTCAGGGTCAAATTAGGCAATTACATTCAACCTTAAAGCACATGGTTTCCACACCGCAAGTTAAGCAGTTGGTGAGGATCGATACGAAACATGTGTAATTATATAACAAGTTATTGATATGTTTAATATAAAATTGATATGTTTAATATAAAAAATGCCCATATGGTGTAATTTTGTTTCAACCATGCGTGTGCTTAATGCTTCACATTAACTAGATCATGCTTTCTACTCATGAAGTATGATCTCGTTCATGACAGTGCTGATGTTTAGTCTGCCTACAAGCATTCTGACTGAATAATAAAGGCTTTTGGGTTAGATCGTGTAAGTATAAACGTGTCGCAACCCTCCACCACCCGACACGGTGGTGGAGGGTTGCGAACACACCGGTGGGCTGAAGAAGTAACTAATTGTCGTTTTGTTAACGTGACACATTTTTTACCGATTGGCCGTGTCGGGTGGTGGAGGGTTGCGACACATTTATACTTACGCGATCTAACACAAAAGTCTTTATTATGAATAATACTGGTCGCGAAAGCCTACGTGTTAAACTGATTCTTACTGAAGACAGCCAGCCGAACAGTACAGGTTCTGGTGACCCAAACCTACTTGAAAAATGCATACAGATGGGTATCAAACCCAGCACAGTTTGGCTTAACAACCACATACCTCTCTGCACATTACCACAGCCAGATTAGCAGATAAACACTTTTCCAACAGCAGCTAAACACAAGAGCATGCCATATATATTTCTCTCACGTTTTTATTCTTTCTCTGTATCTGCTGTCTTTTCTGTCTACACTTCTGTTGCATATACCTTGTGCCTCTGTGCAGTCTCCATCTCATTAATGCATCGATTGCTATCTCTCTGTTTTGTTGCCTCACTTACAACTCTTTTGCCTTTCCCTGTGTCTGCTCTCTTATGCATTCAACTGTTAGTTTCTTCCTTTTCCGGATCCAATTTAGGAGAAAAAAAATGGATTCTAAAAATAGACGAAAACTGAAAAGAAAACAAGTAGCAGAAAGCCTGATAAAGTGTTACCAGAACAAAAACACTTCATAATAAAGGTTTTTGGGTTACATCATGTAAGTATGAATGTGTCATAGCCCTCCACCACCCGACACAGCGAGTAAGGTTTGTCACGTAAACAACGCACCAATTAGTTACTACTTCAGCCCACCGTGTGTTGGAGAGTAAATCCACAACTTTTACAATTTGAATACGACGTTTCACTGGTAATTACATCTATCATCATCGGGCGAAAGCCTATATGTAAAAAAAAACACTTGATACAACCTAGAAACTGAGAAAACCTAATAATGACTTGTAATAATTGTCACACTACAAAGCTAATTATAGTTAAGCAACTCGTGGACAGTACTTGACGGTGTGAAAGAGCACACCTTTTTACACGCGTGCACATATTAGAACGTTTAATTTAAAAGGTGTTGTTTTTACAATTTCGTGTATATGCTTAAACGTTGTGATGGATCGTCGTTGGCCATGAATCATATTCTTAGGTTTTTTCGGTAAAGTCACGTAGGTAAAACATCAAAATTAATTTTATTTTATTTTCATTAATTTTGATGTTTTACCTACGTGACTTTACCGAAAAAACCTAAGAATATGATTCCTTGCAGTCACGAAAGCTTCAAATCTAGAGTTGGCCATGAAGTCTAATGGTGCACAAAAGGCGAGCCCTTGGGGAAGAAGTGAAGGGAGCCCAGAACTCGATTATTTATTCAAGCAATGATGTGCACATTCTGTGCAGATGTATTATTGATACATTTGCACATTCTTTGCACATTCTGTGCAAATGTATTATTGATACATTTGCACAGAATGTGCACATCATTCTGTGCAAATGTATTATTGATAGTCCTCTAATAAACGATTTGGTTGGCACCGTGGTAAGGGCGAATGACTCATAATCGTAAGGCTGTGAGAGTTCAAATTCCATCTGCTGGAGAGGGGAGCTAAGCCGTTCACAGCTGAGCTTGGAAACAATTTGACTTTCCATGCAGAGTACATTATAACGTGGCGATCAATTTCTATCGTCTAAATATAACGATTGGGAATACGAGAGGAAATACGACATGCTGACCCAATGAAGTCAACTGAAATCTAATAACAAAAATCAAAGCGGCTAAAGCAGTGAAAGTGACTCTTAAATTTGACCCTTTTTAACGGTGGGAATCTGTGGGGTTTTGCTTTTAAAACATACGTTTATACATTCACCTGCATATTTATCACATCCGTTGATGATAACATTCTTGACAACATAACGCTTGCGAAAGATCTTTTGAATTCCATGATCAGCCATTATCTACTCACTGCTGGATGAAGGCCTCACCACTACACATTGCTACTGCTCCTTGTCGATCATCTCCTGAACATCAGTTGATCTCATTGCTCTACCTCCACGGTAGTCATTTTCTCTGGCGAGTTCCCTCTGTGGCTGCCATTTGTCAAAAGTTAATCAGCTGCCATTCCTGTTCGCAATGTACTCTGTCCAAATTCAAACGCTTTTCTTAACATCTTGTCACAGTGGCGAGATGTTAACTACCTCGCCTGGTATGCAGGAGGTCGTGGATTTGATCCCGACCCTGACGCTTGCTGTATATTTGGAGTTTGTATGCTCTCCCCATGGTTGCATGGATTTTTCTCTGGGTCCTCCAGTTTTTCCCTCCACATTTAGAAACATGCGTTTAAGAGTATTTGGCTGCTATACATGTCCACGTAATAAGCCACTTCCTTGAGCTATCATTTGCGGCCAGGTCGCTACTGAAAAAGAACTAAATAGCTCAGTGGGTCTTAGCTGGTAAAATAAAAATAGTTTAGATAAAAAAAATATGCTTTTAATTTGCATGCATTCCCTGACCAAATCAACCAATGTTTGCACAAATAATGGATGCAAAATCAATACTGAGCTTAGTGCTGTCACACTCAGCCAATAGTTCTCACTGTTTAAATAATCAAAAACAAAAAAGACTGATGCGTGGCTAAAACAGCTCGGAAGAGCTGTGGTAAGAGAAGTTAATCTATCAGTAAAGTCACGTAGGTATAAAAATAAAATTAAAATAAATGTATTTATTTAAGTATAAAATAAAATAATTTAATTTATTTTATACCTACGTGACTTTACCGAAAGAACCAAAGAGTATGGATCCCTGTAGTCACGAAAACTTCAGATCTAGATTTAATCTATCAGGTGTTCGGGGGACATCTGGAAAAACTTCGATACGGAAGAGATAGAGGTGCATAGCGCGCGTATTGCTGCCCTGGGAGCCACACAAGCAGCAGGTACGGATTATTGTAGCTTATCAGTTGTCACAAATCAACTTACAAAATACAAAACCTACCTATGAACCTTACAAGTCATACTCTCGGTTTGTATTGTTAATAGTAGTTTTAATTGTAAAGTATTATTTATAATTACTACTTCAATTATGCACTAATATGGTAACTTATAGCAATGTTCACTAAGACCTATTTACATTTAATTAATTGTCAGATTTTGCATCAAATGATCAAGTAATAGACATAGTGCAGAGGAAATACCAGCAGCCGCTAAAGAACACAAGTGAAGCTGGAACTAGCTGAGATGGTTCTCTGCATGGGAAATTAAACAGTTAAATTTGAGACCTACTACTGGAAACCGAGTGGTTCACGTAAGAGTGCTGCACCTAAAGAGAGGCATGTCGTTATTCCGTTACATCAGATGCCAAAGCACTAAATATCGACATGCGAGAGCGAGAAAACTCTGCTCAAGATAGATCACAGCGGAAGTATCCCGGCTCCATCGTACATCCCTCATGGCACAGGCCTGTGACTAATAAGATTAAGATTGGTGGAGACATGCAGATGTCATCAGTTGCCAGATCATGCTCCCTCGGCAGAAGCCCCTTCACTCTGCTGTCCGGATATGGAACTGCCTCCCTGAACACATTGTCGGCAAAAAGCACAGATTCTGGTCTTCAGGCCTTCAAATGCCGGGCACATGGACATCTCCTAACTTCACCACACACCTTGCAGGACTGTGTCTTTGAGTTGAAGTGAACCACTGATCATGCCGATTAGATGTACTAATGTCTGATATGGCTGTTGTTCACAATTGCACCAAAAAATGAAATTAAAATATCAAACTCCTAGCCTGCAAGGTGGCCAAGTGATGGCAGTACAGCAAACAGGTTCCTGATTTGTATATGCATGATTTTAGAGATTCATCATTTGATATGCATTGCTTTTTTTCAAGTTCTGTTTAACTCTCAAATGCAAACACTCATTATATAGGGATTGGCAAAATGTACCATTTCAGGAACTTTGTGAAAAAGTTTTCTGACCTATTGAAGCTTTTTAAGAAAAAGGACCGTATAATATGTATGGCTATATTATATTAAGCTAGATCAGCAGTTTGGTGCAAGTGGGTGCTTGCTCGTGTGGATTTGTCACGGACAAGGCTCGATAATGCAACTCACTACTCTAAAGGATGTCTGCCAAAAAGATTACAAAGCTGCAGCGTGTACACAATTCTCTGGCACGTATCGTGACAGGTACTGCAAGATCTGACCATGTCTGTCCAGTGCTCACCGAGCTGCATTGCCTTACAGTTGCCAAACGAATACATTCTAAGGTCACACTCATTACACATAAAGTGCTTGCCACAAATGAACCAAAATATCTTGCCGATTTCGTCAAGGAGCGTATACCATCACATCTGTTCATCCTCGCAGTGGCTTCAGGCTGGCCATCGAACAAAGACGGTCACTGCATCACACACTTTCAGATGCGCTTCTGCGGCCTATTGGAACGCTGTTCCTTTCGATATTAGGAAGCCACTAATATGCACTATTAAATCTAGATCGAAAACTAATTTCTTTAGAACTAATTTTATGTTTAGCTTGCTGTCCTTTCCCCGCACCTCCGATTAGCATGGCTGGCTACGTATAGTGCGAATGAAGTTCAACATATTTACATACGACCCTCTTTTGTCTGTGAAACTTTACCACTTTGCAGGCCCTTGGGGGTTTATGGTAGCCAAGTTGAGAACCCCCCATAAAAAAAAACATTTCTGTGGCCTCTTTGAACACTATAGTCCCTCACTTAAAGTGACTGCTGAGATTGCTGGTATCATAAAGCAACCCAAAACGCAAAGAGATCTCGCAATAATGGTACCCAGGCGACGTTTCCCAAGCTGCCCTCCGACGTGAACTTTAACCTTCTTCAAAAAGAAAACGGCCATTAAAATCACGGTCAAGAACTTCGAGTGACATCACTCCCATACATGGCCATGCATCATTGTGGCGGTGTCAATATGGCATCGATAGGACAAGACCCTGACAGTGATTATAAAAAAAAATAATTGTTCTCAATTAATAAGCTTTAATCTCGTGGTGTCACACATGCCGGGACACACAGCCTCGTTACGTATCCTACAGGAGCTATTAGTTTCTTGGGTCACATCTTGTTTTAATACTGTAACATGCACCCTATTCATTCATGTCCATAAGTATATTTTAAAAATCTGCTTGTGTACCTATTTGTCCCAAAAAGGTTAGACAAGGATGGGCCAAGAAACGCAGATGCCGTGAAAGCATTTCAGAAGTAACATCTTGGTAATTTTAGTGATCGTCATCATCACAGTCTTGCATTTAGTTGTTCATGTACAACAGCTCTAATGATGCACATCAGGGAAGTGAAGAGGCCTACCAGCAGCCACAATGTACAAAATAGCTTACCACCACACCGCACAGGGAAGAGATGTCAGAGAATTACTTAGGTCAGAAATATTGTTTTGTTAAATCCTGCTGACGATTTTGGTTGCAACCACAAGCAGACCAGGCATAGGTGGACTTCGGCCAATTTTCTCTCCCCCCCCTCTTTAACGTGTAATGCTGATTGCCCAAACTTCTCGTGTGGTAGGGCTATTTTTCATGCATTTTTTATTCCATGTAAGCATAAAGGGAGACGACCCTCCAGCAGACAGACCTGAAGGACACTCAGTGTTGCGCAGTAAGCAAGTTAGCTCATATGTCTTAGCCCAAGCAATTAGGAGGTAAAGTGTACCTCCTCTATGCCACTGTCATTTAATTTGAAAGAATGTTTTATGCTGCGTCGACTTAAGGAAGGTTACCTCTGGGTGATAATAATAAATGAATGACAAAAAAATGTTGCTTCGCATAGACTGGTGAAAAATGCAGTACAATTATGCACGAGTACACTATACACGTACGACAATTACAAACCACAACTCATGAGGTTTCTAGATCTTCTTGCCATCTAATGCAACAATTTTATACCAATGTTTTACTTTCTCAACAATGAATGTGCATCAGTCAGGTCGGTGAGAGAATCGGCAATCTTAAAAGGCAACTTCCAAGAGAGAGGGTCATTGTGAAGAGTGAGAGTAAATGATATTGAAGAGAGTGAGGGATGAATAAGAGTACTATTTATAAGCGTCTCCTTGAAAACATCAACATAGGGACCTCTCCCCAGACAGAAGCATGTGCTGGGGAATGGCCCAGTAAGAGACACCACAGGACCTCTCAAGTTGTCAACCGAGTAAGGCTCTATTACTCCAACCAGATGTTGCTCATTACACTAAGTTCGTGAGTTGCTAGTGTATTCAGAGACATACCTAGGGCCTTTTGAAAACTCATTTATTTAGAATTGTTCCCCCACAACCTCCGACTAGCAGTTATCTATGTACGGTGTGAAATAAGTTCAACGTACATACATATAAAGTGTGGATACGTTAAGAGTTAAAGTACATTGCATACAATGGGTGTTTGTGTGGTCATTGGAAACTATTCTGAGATAATTGAATTCACCAACCATGAGAATCTGTTTTTACTATGGTTGGCCACTGTTGAGACACATCTAATCGACGCTCTGAGCCAACCAAGAATCCCGAAGTCCACAATAAAAATGTCACTGCTTGGAGTAGCACTAATGACTAGAATATGAAGTCAATTATCATCCTTTAAATGCTTGAATGAAAGTGAAACTGATATGTACACCAATGCTAGCCACAATCACCACCCTCCAATGACATGAAGTGAAATATCAGCAACATAAACCAAACTCCATTCATCGTCTTCAATTTAAGATTGTCTCCCTATAATCCTCAAGGCAATTTTACTGAAATGTCAAGATCTTCCTTTCCTCTGAGTGGCAGTAAAAAAGAAAATTCACTCTTGTTTTTTTCTTAAACGAACCTGCTCCTGACTGTGCTGACCATGCAAGTCAGCAGCACGTTGTAGTTATAAACACAGACGTTACCTCCATCCCTGTAATGAGCTGCCCAATCTCCGTGTCAGGAGTGATCCAGCAGGTGAGGAGCGTCTGTGCGTTAACGCCTCCTTCCTTGCTCGACTTGGCCTCGAGGTTGACTTGCTTCCTTCTTGCCCTCTCTTCCACACTCAGGTCTTTCGGACGGAGATCTTGCACTTCCATAATTTTTGTAAGTTCCTTTAGGAGGAGGTCCCCCTCGGGAGAGACATCTGTGCCAATGCTTAAGGCCACACCATCTCGATTGTTAAAAAAATTATTTAATTCTGACGAAGCTACAAACCCTTCTTCGGGTTTAACGTTTGTTCCAGCAGACTTATTTTGCATACTTTCTGTTAAGCTCAAGCCATTTTCATAACTTTGCGTGTGGTCATCCGAGGACGTTTCTTTACATCCATTAACGGTGCCTTCATTGCAAAATGTCCCTTGTTTACACACGCATACTTCAATGGTCGATGAAGAACTGAAGTCGTTGGCCGTTTCAAGCTTGATCACAGCTCCACGAGTCTGCTGTTTGCAAGTGTTAGATTTGTCATTGGGCCCTGGGCTGCAGGCTGCAGATTTTTCCTCCGGTTTGGATGCCCGCTTGTTATAACCCTTCCAGAACTTGCCCAGTTTGCGGTTCCGCTCTGCAGCCCCCCTGAAAAAATCATCCCAAAGCATTCACAACGGTTAATCAGTGTTGCAATACTCTTTGCGGGTTTTCTGTATGTGTATGTATTATACAACCGAGACATGGCAGGGCCAGCCCAGTGTGGCAGGCAGCAGAAGCTGTTCGATGCCAACTTCGCAATGAATCAGTTGAGTTTGTTTACACAGTTACTGAGCACAGACCCAAAACATCAAGCAGGCAGCAACAAGCAGCAATATCAAAGTCGTAGCCTTACATGCATGGTGAGGGTGACATCACTAGGCACTTGTGCCAAGTTTCATATCAGTTTATAATTGCATATATAAAAAACTAGCTGTACTACCCGGCTTCGCCCGGGACTTGGATCCACCACGCCCGGCCGCCTTTGTCTCCCCAGTGGCGATGTTCACACACCAGTTACTCGTTTGAGGCTGAATCGGCCTAGGAGAGGCCCAGGACAGGTTCAAATAATCGTCACCGGGGGTTGGCCGTGATCGGGAATCGAACTCTGGTCGCTGGGTTCGTAGCGCAGCGCGCGAACCACTATACTACCGCTCCAAAGACAAAGATCCCCCATATAGCTTTAACAGACTGTAGGGGAAAGTGCTATTATCGAGCACCTATGAAGGCCGGTACGGCACACAAGGGGGTGAGTGACAGCAGCACGCCCGGCCGCCTTTGTCTCCCCAGTGGCAATGTTCACACACCACAGCAGTTACTCGTTTGAGGCTGAGTCGACCTAGGGGAGGCCCAGGACCAATTCAAATAATCGTCATTGGTGGTGGCCATGAGCGGGAATCGAACTCGGGTCACCGGGTTCGTAGCAGAGCGCGCTAACCACTACACTACAATGCGTTACGCTTCCACATGCACGGATTACGTGATAGATTTCACGTAACAGCTCACTTGCCGTGCATAAATTATATGCATTATTGAGCCCCCCCCCCCCCCCCAAAAGTGTATTTTTATAATTTTTGCATGGTGTACAGTCTGGAAAGTACCCACATGGCAAATTTTCAGTTTGCTGCATGTCGGGAAGTACACTAAACATTTTGACCAGACACACATTCACAACTTTGCCTTTTATATATATGGAGATTACACGTCTCATTGAATCTCAAGACTCTATAGGGAAGGTCAAGGGCAAAACGGAGTGGACTGGAGTCGTACAACGGAACGAGACATTTTAAGGTAGACGCGGAAGCTCGGTGGTAGATGGTGTTACAATAACCAAATATGGGCAGGATGGTGACATTAACTATATTCAGGCAGAGTCGAGGTGGGGTACACCCTTTGTTTTTGTATAGGAATCCAATAATGTGTTTTTTATTTCATTGGCCATGTGATCAATGTGGGTCTTGAGAGACAGTTTTGCTGTGCAAGAGCAAGCTATGCTGAAATTCAAGAGCATGACCACCATTCCAGGCACTGCATTTGTATATTTTTATTCTCATCCCTTCTAGCGATGTCAAACGTAGACGGATTGATTGAAAAGCAATGCACAAATGTAACGCTGAATCAACTTTCAAATGCCTTGTGCTGTAGTTATAACCGGACAGTTCTCACCTCGTGTTGACAGCAGATGAATCGATGCCAAACACCCTCAGGCCAAACTGCATGGAGAGATAGGAGCTTAGGTATCCTTTTCCAGAGCCGAGGTCTATCACCTGTCGCAAAGAGTCAAGGCAATAAACAGAATGCCAAATCAGCGTATTGGAGCCTTAGCATTTGAGCAATGTGACCTCAGAACACTGTTTTTTTGTCGAGTACATAAATAACACGCAATCATCACTTTAGCTTGGTAATTAGAAAGTAATTAACACAGCCTTAAAAGTCGTGGTTGATCATTCGATAGAAAATTGTCTAGAAAGTGGGTCGATTCAACAAGGTGACATCAATATGATCGATAGCTACACAAGCATAGTACCTGTTGCTAGCTAATAACATTTCCCAGTTGTGTTGTTTAATTGAAAACATTAAGATTTGCAGTGACCATTACTGCATGTGAAGGACCAATCATTTTTCCATCTTTAACCCAATGAAATTCATTTTGTGCCATGTCATGAGACAATGCCATCTGAAACACTCACAGAAAGCAGTAAATCACCTTGTGTCAGATGACCCCAGAAAATGTAAATCATAGAACTACTTCGGAGGCCCCTTCAGTAGTCCATTTCTCAACGCTAGGTGGCATTCCTTATCTGCACTGCCAAGAGTTTCATCATCATCATCATCAGCCATGATAAATCCGCTGCTGGATGTGCGTCTCTCCAAGCCATTGCCATCCCTCATGATCCCGCGATGCCACAATTTATCTTACTCCTGCACACAAGCGGAACTCATTCGCGACATTTATGTGGTGGTCATAGCGCTGGGGTATTTTACATCCTACGGCTGCCATTTAATCACCATCCTCATCCATCTGCAATGCGTCTTGGCCAAGCCCACTATCTTTTATTAAAAGTATTTGTTCTCTGATCCACGTGTTCGTCTTTCTCTCTCTGTACGGTAATTTCCATCATGCAGCTCGCCATGATTCATTGTGTACGTTTAAGCTTTTCTTCAGGTTTAAATATGATCAAATTGTAGTGAGCGACTTCCAAGACACATTTATTCTCACACTTCAGGCACAATCACTGGGCAACAAACACATATACACGGCTACGCATAGCCGACCCATTTACACAGCCCCATCGTCGGCATCTAACTATATAGCTGGCTGAGTAACATAACGACGACAACGATGGGAGCCGTGCAGAGGATCGGCCACGTGGCTGACGATGAAGAGAGATGACGGCGAACACAGCGACAGCAGCCAAGACCCGGGACCCCACAACAGCCCCAAACCCTCGGTCACGTACCCCTTATATACTTCCTGGCGTGGCCAGGCCCCTCCTCCGGCCACGCCCCCTTCCAGAACCTTCGAGCAGGTTACCGGAGCTTCCCGACTGACCCCGCCTTTTACCTTTAACCCAGTTACGCCCCTCTTCTAGTTGGTTAATAAATAACGCACCCATACTCGTGATTACCCCTCCTGGTTCAACAAATGGCACCTTGTCATTACAAAATGAATCCAGCGACAACTACGTAACACACGTTCTGGGTCAACTGGCCTATTTAGCTTTTGCCGTATCATTGCTTGTCCCATCTCACAACCTCCGATCTGCCTCAAGTGGGCCTCTGAGGCGAATGTCGCTTCTCTGTTGCTCCAGTTTCCTGGAATTCACTCCCCTCCTCTCTCACTGCGTAAGTTGGCATCAGTGTTGACTTTCTGTTAAAATCTGCAGACTTTTCTCTTTCTGTGATTCTCCCGCACCTTTGAATGTCCTTTGTACACGTAATGAATGTGTAATGGGTTCAACTGAGTCGCAGACGTAGACTTTGGAGGCAACACATTTATTCAGTTCCAACACACAGGGTAACTTCCCCTTAACAAAATAACAACCTAAGGTGGTGACCACCCGGCTAACTACACTAGTTACTACGTAACTGCTACTACGGATCGGGACCAACGACTTCGGCCCGGGTCCACGTGTTGGAAACTCGTTGAACGGACATCGTAGATGAAGGGTTTCTTACAGGATGAACAACAACCCTGGTCCCTCTCGGGACCCGGCTCATAGTCTCTGTGGCGTGGCCAGCTCCGCCCTTGGCCATGTCCACCTTCCAGAATCCTCAGGAAGGATCTGGGTCCCAATCACGTGACCCCCCTAGTCCCCTCTTGGGGACCCCCTGTAAACTCAACCAGTCACGTGTCCTCCCAGGTCAACCAGAGTGTCATGGCCTCACACAACCCTATCCTTCGGTCGGCACCCACACACCCTGTCTTGTAGGGTCGGCACTGCACTTAAAGTGTGGTGCCATCCAGCGCTATTATTCAGCGCACGCCTTGCCCCTCTAGGGCCGGTACTGCACCCACAGCATGGTGACATCCAGCGATGTCACGATAAATATAATGGTGAATTGAAATTAATTTTGTCAGGAAAGAGACACTGAGGCAAAAACTCTCATTTGCCAAGGCATATTGGTCATGAATGATCAAAATGAAAGCCAGAGACACGATTGTTTAAAACATACCACTTTTATATTGCTCATGGTTTATTTGATTTAAGCCTCCTTTTACTCATCATGCCAATATCAAATGCTTATTCTGTACCCTTTGAATATCAATTATTATATCAAGTCTCTATATCACCTATAAATACCTTTGTGAAGTGCAAGACCAAATTTTGTTGCGTGCAAAAGGACAAGCTTTTGTTACAGGTAAAACAGCCGACCTGGCTTCCAAACACAAAAGATATCACCATGTACAACCCCACATATCTATGGTGTGACCCTACGTGACGTTTACCTGTGATACATTGCATTTCAGTGCCAGCGTTACCACCATTCTGGACATGAGCTCCACCTCGTGTGACTTCTTGGTGCTCATGAAGTCCTCAGGTCTGGCTGGAATACCTACACAAGCAGATCATACAAGCAGAAAGCTTTACTTAGTCACATAACCTGTACTTTTAAAGCAGCTACATCACAATTTGTGTGGGGGTATCATCATCAAGAGTATGCCAAGTCAATTTCAAAACTGTGCCTCATTGCACAAGAAGCATTGGCCTATGGTCATCTCCATTGGTGGCCCTATGCCAACAGTGGCACTTGTTTATTGGCAATGGAAAGATTATGGATTGAGTTGACCACCAAACTGGCATTTGAGCTTGTCACCTTCAGAGTTTGGTGTGCCACAGCACATATTAAAGTGGATTGATTACAGCGTGCCGTCTGCTATAACGTGAACCACAATTCACCTTTACAAAAACATTATTTGGATAATTTCATGAAACTATATGCACATTTTTTTAATTAGCTCTAACCACATTACAATTTAAAAGTATTATTCCGAAATAGTTGCAATTTATAATTTATACGCAAACTACTCTACATTTCCAGTCACTCGTGTGTCCTTCAACAAAGTGCGTAACCTTGGAGTCATCATTGATTTTGAGCTCCTGTTCCCTTCCCACTCCCACGTATCTCAACTCCACAGGACCTCAACCCTTGCCCCAGATGGCCTTCATCACACCTTGACTCAATTATGACAAATGTGTTTTCTAGGGCCTCCCCAAATCCCCTATGTTCCGAATCCAATGGATAAAAAAAGCCACCACCAGGCTTCTTACCTGCACCTGGAAATACAATCACATCACCCCAGGACTCTGATCCTTACATTGACTCCCACTCCAGGCCCGAAAGAACGTAAATATCGTTCTAACAATCCTTCATGTGCTCGCCCCTGCCTATACTTCTCCCCTCTCATCTTGCTCTACACTGCTTCTCTTGCTCTCCACTGTGAAAGCCCTAAGGTAACGTGGCTTTATGAGGGGGTTACTCCTGTGGTGTGGAACTCGCAAGCCCTGATAATTCATTCATGCTGCCAAATCCTGTGTGTACTCTGCTCCTGTGCCTATGATTGCCTCCACTGAAAAAAAACGAATGTCTTCATTTTCTTAGTGAAGCACCATGTCCCACTATTTTGTTCAGTGCCTTGAGAGGCTGTTGCACTTATACACTGTACACATCTAAAGTGGATTGCAATTCAATTGTATCCCTTATAAACGATCAAAAGTAAATTTGCTAATGAAGACAAGAGCTGGTTAACTCATTAAAAACCATGCTGCTGTATATTGCACAAAATGGGGTATAATTAACAGTTATTGTGCATGAACGTACATGGAACCATTTGGCTCAGTTGAATCGACAGGTAAACGTAATGTACACACAGTACACAGTGCACAGGCAACAACCGTTAGGGGGGCCCTCCTCTTTTTGGGGACATTCATTTAGAACGATTCAACACGGAACTGCAAATCCAGCATGCTAGCCATCACAGCCCCCTGCTCTAAAAAATCCGCCGTGTCAATGACTCAACATGTCACATGTTGTCCCTGTGCGGGTGATAATACATCACACGGACGCTGCAATCGCTTGTGCTCAAATAAAGTCCAAGGACACTTCTAAGTGCAAATGTGGTCAGCAACTTAAAACAACGGAACATCATTCCCCAGAAACTCTTTTTTTTATTCACTCCACATTTCCTATGCCATCATAAGGCATAATCACATCATCATCACAGCACTGTTTAGTAGCCTATAAAACTTTGATTTTCCTCCATAAGGCATCACATCATCAGTGTCCAGTACAGTATCCTATACAACATTGCTATTCCACCATAAGGGATCATCATATCATCATCATCACAGTCCTGTATAGTAGCCTATAAAAATTGCTATTCCATGATAAGGCATCATCAAATCATAATCATCATCACAGCCCTGTGTAGTCACTCACCGACTGATCCGTCAGTGCCAAACATGGTGAAGGCTTCATCCGCTGACACGCAGATGCCCAGGCCAGGGAGTGTATGGGACTGTGCCTCGTGAAGGAAGTGCTCGATATCCATTACGGCAGAGCTCGCTCCGCCAATTCCCTGTGCTAAAACAACACCAACAACTAATGACTTTGCTCTTCACGGCTGCTAATTAAATACATTTTTGCCAAAAACGTGCAGCTTCAAAGAAGAAAAATTACACAGGTGAAAGAAATAATTCCCAAGCTGAATGACACAACAGTTAAACGTCTGACTGTAGACATTAATTTATTTTCAGTCCATAAATAGTGAGGGAAAAAAGTATTTGATCCCCTGCTGATTTTGTACGTTTGCCCACTGACAAATAAATAATCAGTCTATAATTTTAATGGTAGGTTTATTTGAACAGTGAGATACAGAATAACAACAACAAAATCCAGAAAAACGCATGTCAAAAATGTTATAAATTGATTTGCATTTTAATGAGGGAAATAAGTATTTGACCCCTCTGCAATACATGACTTAGTACTTGGTGGCAAACCCCTTGTTGGCAATCACAGAGGTCAGACGTTTCTTGTAGTTGGACACCAGGTTTGTCCCACTCCTCTTTGCAGATCTTCTCCAAGTCATTAAGGTTTCGAGGCTGACGTTTGGCAACTCGAACCTTCATCTCCCTCCACAGATTTTCTATGGGATTAAGGTCTGGAGACTGGCTAGTCCACTCCAGGACCTTAATGTGCTTCTTCTTGAGCCACTCCTTTGTTGCCTTGGCCTTGTGTTTTGGGTCATTGTCATGCTGGAATCCCATCCACGACCCATTTTCAATGCCCTGGCTGAGGGAAGGAGGTTCTCACCCAAGATTTGACGGTACATGGCCCCGTCCATCGTCCCTTTGATGCGGTGAAGTTGTCCTGTCCCCTTAGCAGAAAAACACCCCTAAAGCAGAATGTTTCCACCTCCATGTTTGACGGTGGGGATGGTGTTCTTGGGGTCATAGGCAGCATTCCTCCTCCTCCAAACACGGCGAGTTGAGTTGATGCCAAACAGCTCCATTTTGGTCTCATCTGACCACAACACTTTCACCCAGTTGTCCTCTGAATTATTCAGATGTTCTTTGGCAAACTTCAGACGGGCATGTATATGTGCTTTTTTGAGCAGGGGGACCTTGCGGGCGCTGCAGGATTTGTCCTTCACGGCGTAGTGTGTTACCAACTGTTTTCTTGGTGACTATGGTCCCAGCTGCCTTGAGATCATTGACAGGATCATCCCGTGTATTTCTGGGCTGATTCCTCACCGTTCTCATGATCATTGCAACTCCACGAGGTGAGATTTTGCATGGAGCCCCAGGCCGAGGGAGATTGACAGTTCTTTTGTGTTTCTTCCATTTGCGAATAATCGCACCAACTGTTGTCACCTTCTCACCAAGCTGCTTGGCAATGGTCTTGTAGCCCATTCCAGCCTTGTGTAGGTCTACAATCTTGTCCCTGACATCCTTGGAGAGCTCTTTGGTCTTGGCCATGGTGGAGAGTTTGGAATCTGATTGATTGATTGCTTCTGTGAACAGGTGTCTTTTATACAGGTAACAAGCTGAGATTAGGAGCACTCCCTTTAAGAGTGTGCTCCTAATCTCAGCTCATTACCTGTATAAAAGACACCTGGGAGCCAGAAATCTTTCTGATTGAGAGGGGGTCAAATACTTATTTCCCTCATTAAAATGCAAATCAATTTATAACATTTTTGATATGCGTTTTTCGTAATTTTATTGTTGTTATTCTGTCTCTCACTGTTCAAATAAACCTACCATTAAAATTATAGACTGATAATTTCTTTGTAAGTGGGCAAACGTACAAAATCAGCAGGGGATCAAATACTTTTTTCCCTCACTGTATATGATAGTGTATTTAGATTTAATAAAAAAAAAATATTGCTGTAGTCAGAAATTTAAAGCAAAAATTGCATAATTGAATATCTAACCAACTTGTGAAAAAATAAAAAAAGCAGAAATGAGCAAGGTTTTTAATCTTTACAAAATGCGTCATATTAATGTAGCGTATTGCGTAAGTGACACAGAGCCTATTAATTAAACGGAGATGCATAATAAAACATACCATCTAACGAGACTATAGATACAAAACCAGGATGTGGGGCAAGTAGTAGTCAATGTAAATATCGTGGGCTCAGATTCACCAAAACGCTGGCTGAGAGTCAAAAGCCAAATGTATCGATAGCTTAAAGAGTCTCAGAACATAATTGTACTTTGTATGTATATATATTGAACTTCTGTCGCACCATATGTGGCCTACCATGCTAATCGCTTTTCATACTGAACCACAGGTCCCTTTTAAATATCATCAGAACATTGATGCAGAACTCAAAACGTCAAAAGTTGGTAGCCATCTCATATGAACTTATTATTCAAAATACAATCAACAAAAATGGTGTGTTAAGTAACATTTAGGCATCGGACGACATGACCACAATTAAGTATGAGTCTTAAATTCCTGCTCCAAATGACGCCAATTCAAAACTATTGGTTTGATTTTAAAAGTTTTTAATGTGACATCCCAAAATAGCCATCTAAACATCAGCTAAAAGCAGAAACGTTATTCGAATGAACAACAATACCTTGCTGATTTCAAGGAGCATAAACCATCATACAAATTCCGGTCATCCTCGCAAGCAACTTTTGGCTAACCATCGAACAAAGAGGGTCACTGCATCACGTGCTAGCAGATGCGCTTCTGCGACCGTCTGGCACGCTCTTGCTTCCTATATTAGGAAGCCACTGGAGCTATGCACTTTTAAATCTACATTGAAAACGAATTTCTTTAGAACTGCTTTTTGTGTTTAGTTTGTTGTCCTTCCCTCACACCTCTGAGTAGCACGGTTGACTACATATGGTGCAAAAGAAGTTCAACATACATACATACATACGGAATGAAATTGCAGCCTTTTTGGGGTTTTAGGAATACAGCGTCATGTGGCTCTCCTTGTAAAACAAATGTATGTTCCACCACTGAAGACAGGACCACCGGTGGATGTGAGTCCCACTCTTAACTTGTTTGAGCATGCCTCTTTGGAATGTTTCACCTCTAATTGTGTGAATCAAGCCTAGTGTTTACCTGTTTCACAACTACGTTGTTGCTCTTAATAATGGATAGAATTAAACATTGGGTTATACTCACTCAGAAATCAACTGTTGGTTTTCAAGGTTCATTTCCACAATACATCCTTTGCATATCAGGATGAGAATTAAACACGTAGGCTTTCGCGACCAATATTATTCATAATCAACGTTTTTGGGTTTAGATCGCGTTATTTATAAATGTGTCGTAACCCTCCACCACCCGACACGGCCAATCAGTAAAAAAGTGTCACGTTGACAAAAGACAAATAGTTCACTGCTTTAGCCCACCGGTGTGTTGAACCGTGAAATCACAACATTTACAATTTGAGTACGACGTTTCGCTGGTAATTGCATCCAGCATCATCGGGCAATTTGCCAGAATGGTGAGGCTCTGCTGTCTCCAGTTCTTATATAGAGCTTCTTATATAGAACTCTATATAAGAACGGGAGACAGAGCAGAGCTTCTTATATAGAACTCTATATAAGAACGGGAGACAGAGCAGAGCCTCACCATTCTGGCGAATTGCCCGATGATGCTGGATGCAATTAGCAGCGAAACGTCGTACTCAAATTGTAAATGTTGTGGTTTCACGCTTCAACACACCGGTGGGCTAAAGCAGTGAACTATTTGTCTTTTGTCAAAGTGACACTTTTTTACTGATTGGCCGTGTCGGGTGGTGGAGGGTTACGACACATTTATAAATAACGCGATCTAAATCCAAAAACGTTGATTATGAATCAGGATGAGATTGTTGAGATTTCACTGTTGCCTTTACATAAAGCACAACATTACAATTTCAGAAAAATTAGGCAAGTCAGATTTTTTTCAAATTCAGTTGTGGATATTTTAAAAAATCTAAGAGATCGGCAAAAGAGACCAGCACAAAAATGCCTATTATTGCAAATAAAAGCACAAAGTTTTTTTTTACGTTATTACTGGACAGCTGCAGGGATAATCAAAATTAGAATACAGTATGTATTTATCCTGGAGAAATCCGATGAGCTATTAAGCTATTTTTCATAGACAGATGCCCAGTAGGGGAGGGTCAGAAAGTTACAACAATTAATACAAAAAAACTAAAGGAGTGCAAAGTACAGGAAAGATAAGCAATTCACAATAAATAAATAAATTTCCATTTTACCATGTAAAGCCCACTGGGCTATTCTTTTTCAGAAGCGACCTGGCCACAAATGATAGCTTTACCAAGTACGCTTATCATATGGAAATTTATAGCAGCCAAATACTCTCAACCCACGTTTCGAACATGTCACTGGTGCCTTGGCAAGCATCGTAAACACTTGGGCTTTTTCCAGCTACAGTATTCATTTGCAAAATGTGGCTTAGAAACCCCAGTGGTGGATACTTAAAAGAGGGCAGGTGTAAATAATTAACATGTTAATGTATCGCGCATGTACATGCCTGGCACCAGCCCTCTTAGGAATTCAGCCATGCTGCAGGATAGAGAAAGTAATTTCAAAGCCCTACTTGTAATGCGCTCTCTGTGTGGGTTTTCCATTTACCATGCAAATGAAATGCAATCGAAGTTGATTGAGTACAGTGTTATTTTTTAAGGATGATGTGTTCCTATTAGAGTACTGTTTGTGTTTATGTTTCATTGGTGTGTACGTATTGATGTAATGTACACGTGTAGGATTGTGGTGGCAGTGTGTTTACATTTTTTCTACACATTTCCTTTAAAATATATTTCAGAATTTTGTTTTTGCAAGTTTTATTCTAATCTGAAAATGTAACTATAATGTACATCATTTCCCCCATAACAAGCCCTAAGTCTCATAACCAATTTCCAGAAGGCTCTTGCTTTATAAGGATATTTGACCAATTCATTAACGAGCATGTTTTGGTTATATGCAAAAACATGAGTACCCAGAGAAATCACAAGCATAATAGGTTAACACTCAAACTTCACGGAAATAGGCAGCTGACTAATTGGGTGCAATGCCTCTTATACAGATACCTCCTTGTCTTTGAACATGTGTCTTAACATGCATAATCTCAGTGTGATCCACCAACCCTTCCTTCAAACCACTACAGCACCTGACCACAGCCCAGTGTGATTGATGTCTTGTATTCATATCAAAATCAAATAGTTTTCTTCACAACTTCTTTATTCAATTTGATTCAGCATCCATAAGCTTGAATACAAATTTTTTATTAAAAGCAAATTTTAAGATAGACAGCATATTGTACAGTACTGACATGTGCTTACACATTTTCTGCATCCCAGTGCAGTACTTTGAGACTGAAAGCTACATAGAGAACTGTTGACCTTGTCCCATGTTTAAATCAGTTGTAAGAACCAAGTGAACGTTCACTGGGAGAACATTTTTCAAGGTGCCCTACATAAATGCCGTCAACAAATAAGTATTAAAGCTTTCGTGACTGCAGGAATTCATATTATTTGAGCCTTTCGGTAAAAGTCACGTAGATAGGTTTAAAGAAAATAACAAAAAATAACAAAAAACTACGTCGTTTTCCAACGGTTTTACTTAACTTGATTCCTGTGTGGTCAAATCTTGTAATCACAATTTAGTCTACTTCCTGGTGTCCAATCAATTCCACATTTTGCACACGTACTCAGATCCGGTGAGAATGCATGCCTGTATCAAAACCGGCATAAATTAATCAACTAATTCGCTACTTTAAAGCGATTTACATTTTGGTATGGACGCCTTATTAATTATATACTTTTGTGTAGATCAAAAACGCCGTGGTCCCTAAACTCACGAATCGCCTCGCCCAAGATGCAGGCGCCGTGCGTCTCAGGCGTGCCTGCTCCGTGTGAACGAGTTACCATCACTCCACACATACAAAAAGCAGTACATTAAAGATTCATTTATAAAATAACCAATTATTTCAAGTAAGCGTTGATGTGGGAGCAGGTGCCGCATCATTGACGTACTTCTCGAGGGTGAGTTAAACGAAGTTGTGAATAAAACCGTTGTTTAAAACAAAATTGCTATTTTATTTTATTCGAACCTATCTACGTGACTTTACCGAAAGACCCAAAGAACATAACAGTATTAAAATGCAAATAGCCAACAGTAACATTCAATAATTTTGTCTTATACTGAACAATGTCAGATGGAGCCAATGGTATATTTGGTTGTTTCTTGCAGCATTTTCCAATTAATATATTGCCTTAAAATATCCACGTCTCATTTGTCTCAAAGAGCTCTCACTCGGTTACATGACTTTGGATTAATTAACACTGAGATGCATTAATTCATCAGTATACAGCCCTTGGCTTGGTTTAAAATGCAGATTATATTTAAAGCGACGCTTGTTATCGAGGAAAGCCTCACCGAGTCTCATGACTTTGTTTTAGTAGAGTCCTGTCAAGTTTTCACAGTCGGGGGACATGATGGCTATGTGTTATATATTCAAGTTGAGTAATTTGCGGGTAATATTTCAAAAATTACCAAATTTGGACGACGACGTCAAACACGCAATGGCCTACTCTTGCTTAATAATAGTAATAAAACATCGTGCACTATAATGTAAGTACATTCCACATTTCAATTGCTTTGAATTAAAGTGGCTATTAATAAGTGAGCTCAATGCCAATTATGGATTGAGCCTACTATATTTGCTTTCCTTTGGAGTGGTAGTTGTATGTATGTTGAACTTCTTTCGCACCGTACGTGACCAACCGTGCTAATCGGAGGTGTGATTCATTTGAATTTATGCCCACCAACAGAAATATCTCACTCCTGCCTGCACATTTCCCCCATAAGGCAATTATCTGGTGCATTCCGATTGGGACTTTGGGTTGTCACACAAAACAAATAGACACAAAAGAGCATATGTATACACAATACACACACGCGCGTAATAAAGCGCGTAATAAAATACCCGTACGGGGATTACAAACTACACAATCATATTAAAATAATGACCGAAATAATTACAAATCCTGCCCTGCAACATTTTGGCCCTTATTAATTGGAATTCTCAAATTCATGCTTTAACAAAACCCCACCAGCCTCAGCGGTCAAAACGTGACCAATTTGTAAACGAATGAATCACAATAAATAACACTTAAGAAAGGCACCAATTGCTCAACGAAACACAATAAATTGCACTTCAAACACGTGCTTTAACTAACTAGTCCTGTGTTCATGAAACAACAATGTAGTCGTAGTAACAATTAAAACTCTAAATATGCTCGCGCGCAAAACCGGACCGCAATAACCAATGATCTGCACAATGAAAACGATGACCGATATTTACAGCGAAATAAATAGAAGCACAATAAATGAACGACTCACAAATTTAAACCAACTTGATTTGCATCCGAGCATCATCAAACGAACGAAGCGCCCATGGCCATGATGCCCATGAATTGCAAATTAGACCGAATGGCACCGTGAGTGAGCGAATTGCATCTGCGATCCATTGTCCAATCGATCCCTTAAATGCCTCCTCGTCTGCTCGACCCCCGTGCCCTCTCCCCTCTACCGCTGCCCTATCTCTCCCCTGCTGCTTCCTATAAGAAGGCCGACGCGCGCAGGGGGAAGCAGAACTCGACTCAATCACGCAGAGCGACGATGCAATTGCAACCCGAACAGCGACAGTGAGATTCTTGGGATTCAGTGAAAATGCTTGAGGCTCAGCAAACCAAGCGAAAGTGGTGGTGGTAGGTGATAAGAGGCAGCGGACATAAATAAAGTACGATCAGGTAAGCATTCGTGGTTGTGGTGATTATCATGGATTGTGGTGGTACAGAAGGTAGTTGTGGTGGTCATGGTGACAAAAGAGTACATGTGGCGATATTACATCGTTGGTGAGGGTTATGTAATGGATACTGGGTGCTGATAGGGCGACAGGAGGCAGTCGTGGTAGGAGACTGGACGGTGGGTAGAGGCGACAGTGCTGGTGGCAATGCAGGACAGGGGTGGTGGTGGTGGACAGTTGATGTGGTGATACACGACTGGTGATAGGAATGCAGTGGTGTGTGGTTCACACGCAGACTGCTTAGGTAACCGTACTGTTGTAGTAGTGACAGGAAGTCGTGGTGGTTAGTCATAGTAGCCTGCAACATTGACGTGTGAATGAATGAGCGGCTCCTCGTTACCTCCTCCACCTTCACTCGGAGTCTCCGCTTGCCCGAGATTCCTCCCCTTCGAATCTCGCCGCAGCAGCAGCTGCTGCACCGCCCGGGGCTCTGCGTCTCCCAGGTATGACCTCCACAGCCCCCTGCTGTAAAACTCCACCGTGTGCGCCTCGGACACACTCAGGTGCCGCGACACGAAGGCCCACGATCGACTCAAAGCCGCCTTTGTCTGCTGAAGCATCGGCAGCCGAGTCTCTCCGCTCTCGGACATCGTCGCCCGAACCCCCAACCCGGCTGTATGCCGCGGGAGGCCTACGTACAGGCTCCGGCGGGATTTCTAGGAATGGTGTGTGACCGCACGCTATGGGTAAACATGGGATCTGCCTCTAATACGGCGGTTAAGACCTTTGCTGATTTCGCACAGCGGCTGCGGGAGCAGTGGGTTAAGGTGTTGCGGTTGTTTTGATCTGAAACGTTTTGACAACTGAGGCTGGTGAGGTTTTGTTAAAGTTCGCGCGCGTTTCTTGCCGGGGTCGCCGTTGACAACTCTGCGGCGCACGAGGGGGGCGGGGCCACGTGGAGCAGCTGCGTGGTGACGTCACGCAGGGGAGGAGTCCCGGAGCACGAGAAACTCCACGTGGGGGGTGGACCGGGTCGAGCGTGCCATGTGGTGTTGTGCGGGATGTGGCGCGGGTTACCTGTAATGACCTGTTCAGAGCGTTAGTCGCACTGCTAGTTGGTAATATTGCGTTGGCAGTGGTGAACAAGCACCATCAACAAAAAGACTGGACACATTTGTCACTAACACTAACCATGAAAATATATATCTCGTAGGCGACATTTTTGACAATGACCCTTCATATCACATTAAATCGATGTCTGCTATGAAGGACTATTTCCTGAAACGTCAACTGAAATATTTTACGTATTAAATGTTTTTATTTAAGGCAGTGTTTTTGCATAAAATTACATACTCATGCATTGATCCTTTTCTTTTTGGCTTAGGCCACGTCGTGTTATGTCAAAATTCTTGTCACCCCTCAACCAGCTGACAAGGTTGTCACGTTTAGAAGTGTGCCAATGTATTGATCAAATTCTGACCAATAAAGTTCACGGATGCCCTCAGACTTTTTTATGACTAAATTTAACATGAACATACGACGTTTCCCTTAAGCTACTTTGAGCTTCACCTAGCGAGCTCAGAAATCGAGTGGCCTTTGACATTACAAACTGTCAAACGGCATGTGGCCTAAAACAAACATTATTTGGCGCTGTTGCTTTGGCAGAAGTGCACAGGCGCAGATAACATAACTCAACAATCAGCAATAAAATATCTATATGATCGGTAACGTTTCAGGCAGTGGTCGTGATTTGTTTTATTTTATATTATTTTATTTCTACCTACGTGACTTTACCGAAAGAACTAAATGTGACTAAGTTGTTGTTTGTGCATGGAGCAACCATGTTTTTCTTATGGAGGTTCACACCTGACTTTTTCACTTGTGTGCCTATATCTCAGAACTTTGCTACATATTTGCCATTACATAATGTCACTCTCCAGAGCCTCGAAAGGTTTTATGGGATAAGTTTTTATTTTGGACAATTAAGATTATCATAATTATTTGCAATGTATTTAAGATCCTGTCTTACAACATATTTGTCCTCTGTTTTTGCTGACTGTACAGACAAGAGAGCGGTTTAATACATGCCCTTCTGTCTTGTAAGCATATTAAATGCACATAAAATGTGGCACATGGATTTAATGGTGGTGGAAAACTACTCTGATGGTCAAGGCAATATTGATTTGATGCTTTCGTGACTGCAGGAATTCATACTCTTTGGTTCTTTAGGTAAAGTCACGTAGGTAGAAAAAATAATAGATCACGACGTTTTGATCACCACACAAGCAATCGTCTTCTCCCACCTGAAGACGATTGCTTGTGTGGCGATCGACACGTCGTGATCTATTATTGTTTCTACCTACATAACTTTACCGAAAGAACCAAAGAGTATAGAGAAAGGCAATATTCTCATACGCTGTTCAACTCCTTCAAGCCTCACATTGTTGGAACACTTATTGTACGCAAATGGATACTGATACATTGTCCCCCAGAATGTTGTACTGTGACAATGCAATGTGCGGTCTTTGGACACCACATATCAAAAAAATAATGTGTTATTGCCCTTATGTCCACAAAGCAAGTTGCACGTATACAATAAAGCATTTCTTGTTTCTGCATCAGCATTTCTTAATGGGAAACCAAAATACTGAATCGATACCTACTGAGAGAAATAGGATAATTGATGACAAAGCCAACAAGTCATCATTAGGGGTCATATTGATTCCCTAATTGTTGGTGGCTGAAGTGGTATAATATACCACATATCCCATACCAACGGCACATCAAGTAAAGATTTTATTTATTCACATTCACCAGTCTTTCCTTATCAACAGTCCAAAATAAAACACCACAGACTATATGTAGAGTACTATATTTAGCATTAAATTCGAAAACTGGATCAAGATTAAATATTATACAAATGTCGGTGAGAACGTTAGCAAAATAGGTCAAGAATAAGCAGATGCTGTATAAACCATGTATTTGTACAGCCCATTTGTTTTTATCCATTGCTGGATGAGGGCTTCCTCACAACTTGCGGGCCGTGAGAAATTTGACTAATTTTGCCCACGGTGGTTGATGTGTGTTGGTGGGAGTGGGGGCCCTGCAGAACATTGTCGTTTGCTGCACTACCCACAACGCCTGTTGCAGATGTATCTTGCACACGGTGGTTTTTCATCCAAGCGCAACCCTACTTGGCTTATATATTTGACAATATTTGGTACACTGGGTTATTTGGTCACAGGCATAAGCCATCTACTGTAATAATTTTATATAAAGCCAACAGTACAGTGGTGGGAGCTAAAGTCCTGCATTTCGGGCCAGGTACCTGTGGGAACCTGCGCGTCTGGTCGAAACGCAGCCACTGTAATGGCTTGTAGTTCGGGTCATGTCTGGTGACTCACGGGTGACCCGCACACTTTCTAGATGAACATTTTCTATAGATTGGACAGTACTACATTTCATACTGTTTTTGGATAGTGCTCGCAGCGTCCGAGTGCGCGTGTTGGAGCCGAAGTGAATACGTGGTCGAGTTGATGGCTTACCAGACCTGTAAGATCTTGACTTAAAGCTTTCGGTGAAGTCGCGTAGATATCTACACGACTTTACCGAAAGACCCAAAGAGCAGACCTTTAAGCTTAATTTAACTTTTTTTACCACTTTTTTTATGTCGACTGATGAGGTAAAACAAATGTCAGAGCAAGGTTTATATTGTGTGGAGGATACATCTTTTGATGGGTAAATCAGAATTTGACAAGAACTTGAAGCGGGGACATTTTCAAATGAATTTTCATAAAGCACAACTTTCTACACTAATTGCTACATAACAAGCCACTCTGTAGATATATGTACTAGCAGAGTCGACAATGTGTGCTAGGCATGGTTATATATTGTTTTATTTGTGGTTAACTCTTTAAAATTCATATTTATGATCAGATTTTTTTTTTTTGGTAGTTGGTGCTTTAAAACTGCTGGAATCGTCTAAGTATCCAATTGGAGGTATAAAAAATGTGCAAGATCGGGTTGCAGGTCTAATAAAAGTGGGTCGCGTCGTGGGTAAGTTGGCAATGCTAAAATGGGTTGGTCGGGTCGGGTAATCATAGGTGAAAAAAGAATATTATCGCAGGACTAGAAGGTTTTACAATGTTACATGCAATATAAAATTGGTAAATTGTAATACATGTCAATATGGAAATATGTAGACTTAACGGAGGTTAATTACAGACACCTGTTAAACATGAGAGGAACCACCAATCGAATGTATGGTAAAATAAATATGCAATATGCCTCCTTCATATCTGTTCCTCGATATAAAAAATAAAATGCGTGTTTAACACCCCAAGAGCGCACATAATCTTCCAAAAGTGTAATTTCAGCAGCACTGGTTCAACACAAGCAAGTAGTATGTATGTATGCATTTTGAACTTGGCACGGTACGTTGTCGACCGTGTTAATCGGAAATGTGAAGATTAAGAAGGTAGTGTTTCTAAAGAGTGAAGAGTAAGTCGGAGCAAGTTGTGAAGAATGCATACTTCACTTGTCTGCAAATACTTTTTGGAACATTACATTGTGGCAAAGCCTCAACAGACTTTTGCTAACCATATGATCCAGACTGTTAAAATTGCATTCCTATCGTTTTATTTAAAAGGATAGCCAAATTGGCTCGTGTTGAAATTTAAAGCGCACGTAACTTTTTACGAAATTGTCACATGGGTCCCAGAACGTTATGCATTTGGACTGCATGAAGCGTTCACATTGAAAAGTAATGCTGGATCACATGGATCTAGTTTAACTGAGCATGACCAGCCAACAATGTGTTCTGAAAAAGTATGTGTCACATGCCGCCTCGCTCAGGATCATGCTTTGGTAGCATTGCTGCTCAGAGATCACAAGGTTAATGTCAACTGGATAATACCCATGCTGAATGTGAAATGAGACGCTGTTTGCGAAGATGAGAAAAATAAACTTGGTTTTCTATGGCGCAATTTGCTCAAGGCGTTTTACATGAAGCGTAAATTACGGAGAAAGCTTTTAAAAACAGGTGAGTTTTAAGATGTGATTTAAAAGGGTAACAGACACAGATTCCCAAATGGACTGAAGAAGGAAATTCCACAATGGCAGAGCCTAGCTGCAAAAAGCTCTGTCTCATAGAACAAATGCTGGTCTTTAGATTAACGAGTAGACCAGAATCAGCAGATCTTAGTTTTCTCAGTGGTATATAAAGCTTAAGCAGATCGGCGAGATTTCGGAACCACCTCCCTTTAATGCCTTAAACGTGAGAAGAATAACCTTGAAAACGATTCTGTACTTTATAGGGAGCCAGTGCAGGGAAGAAAGAGTAATACGGTCACACGATTTACATTTAAAATCTGGGCAACTGCGTTTGTAGTCTATTTAAAACACTTTTAGAAACGCCAGCAAGGAAGGCATTGCAGTAATCCTACCTTGATTAAATGAAGGCATGCACCAGCCTCTCTACATTAGGAAGGAACTGCATAGGGTCTTAGTTGAGCTTTGTTGCGTGAATGGGAAAAAAATGCGTTTTGGGTAATTATACATACGTGGGCCTCATTTCAAACTGGGGTCTCCGATAACTCCCAAGTTTCTGGCCTCGGATGAAGACTGGATTACAGTTCCCTCTATGGCCATACTAAAACCATATAATTTACACTTGATATGGAGAGCCCAACAAGAAAAATATCTTCCAGGAAGTTTGCTCCGTCAAATTGATTCAACTGTAATATGAGGGTGCTATGTCAAAACATTTTTTGTGCTCAAGGAGACTCAGAATTTGCTTTAAGAAAAAGGTCGTCAAGTGAAAATGTGTCCATTCTCAAGCAGGTGTTAGGCAGTGATCATCTCTATTGTTGACCATGAGCCAGTCGACAGTGGCCTGGACTTGAATGGGGAAAGAGTGTCGAAAGGATGAATGACTGGGGGGAAGACTTCAAGGTCATTTGGGAAGTGGTTTAGAAGGTGACCTCCCACTGCAGTGTTCTTCACTAATTTTGAAGGGGGGGGGGTACTTTCGTGAATAAGACATCAATGTGAGGGCCGTCACACTGCCTGCATGGGGTATTTTCACATTTGTATATTGTCGGGGGCCGCACTAAAGGCCACCAGGGGACGCCAGTGGCCCGCGGGCCTTGCAATGAAGAACACCTGTCCCCACTGCTTCGACAGAAGGCCTTGGTTGTCGGAGAGGAAAGTGCATGGAGGGAATATTGCGATGGCAGAAAAGAGGCAGAGGCAAGTCCATGGAGGCTCTTGAAGATGTTGGTGAGAGTAATATTGACTTGATCTGGGGTTTAATTTGTTGTCGGGAGAGGAATTGGAGGACAGTCTGTTCTCCTGCAACGTGGTAGTTGCATTCCTGAAGAACACCACTTTATGGAAAAATATTCTTGTAATAAACTATATATAATACGGGGTAAAGCACAGCTTGTGATAATGAGAGATGCGTATGCAGGCTGAACAAAGACTGAGGCGTCTGGGTAGCATCTGAAAGCATCCAGCAGCATCCCACCTTGTGCGTTGCCGAGGTGGCCATACAACCGCTTATTCCTACTCACGCGATGTCGTTCTTATCATTCAATCGCATTATATCCAATTCTCATCCACGTTATAGAAAAAAACGTGCTTCCTAATACATCACGTTATATCCAATTCGCGTTATGAACGCACACTCTTCAATAGCGATTGGGTCAAGGCAAAGCGTCCTCCTGCTCCAATGAGGAATAGTTGCTCAGATCTGTACGTGTGTTGAACTCCTTCGCATTGTACATAGCTAAGCGTACTCATCGGAGGTGCAGGAATCTCGATTGTTTGCTCGTCGGTTGCCCAGGCGTCTTGACTTATATATATTAACACAATTGGTGTTGCTTTAGGTTTTAGGGTTGATGGTTGATTCAACCTACATGATTATTTTAGTAAAACAAATGTTTAGCCAATTGCTGTACTTTAACCATTTTTAAAGTGAGCGCTACTGCACTCATGTACTGTTTATATGCATAAGTACAAACATCAAAACTTCTAGTACTTGAGTACCATATGAAATTATGATAGTAATTAGCTGGAACAAACTTACATTTTAACACGTAGGTGGTGGCGGGTTTAACGACACATATATTTACGCGATCTAACCCAAGAAACCTCTTATGGATACTGTTATATGTACCTTTGCTATTTCAGAAAAAGTCATAAGTGGCTGGCCTGTGTACTATGTACAATATTCATCACAAATCGTGCACTTTTCTGTTTTTATTCGATGGACTGTTTTTCTTCCAAAGAGACAGGTCAATAGTTACCTGTACTGTAATCCGTTAATAATTTGACACCTTTTATGACCCCAGCAATAAATTGACTTCCAGTGTAGTTTCTAGAACGCGGTCTTATCTGCGACAGTTTTTTTTTATGTAAATATTTAACCGTGTAACGTCTGCTGAATGGCTGGCAACATCGTCACGCGCACTTCGGTCTGAAAGAATGGTGTGGCTTTGTCTCTCATCTGCGCGTTTCTTTGTATAGAGGAATGAATAAAAGCCCAGCGTTTTCCAAAGGACTCGTTCGTCAAAGAATCGTTTTCTAAAAGGTGAATACACACTACATGTTTTACTTTACTTTTTTTGTTGTACTTGCACATTAATTCTGGAGGAATTGGTTTACTTGCACGTCATGGACCTTGTTAACTTGCTTATGGAGATGCGTCAAAGCTGTTTCCGGTTCATTCGGTTGTCTAAAAGTAAGCATTGTGAAATACTGCTTTAAGGAAATGCAACTTATTAATGTTGTACAGCGCATCAAAGCTTTTTTTTGTATTATCAGCCAGCTAGGTTTACAGACAACATCGCAAGATTGTTTAGCTGTGTAACATAAATTAAAATATAAAAAATATCACATTCATAATGCTTCCTACTTTTTGTGTAGCATTTCTACTGCAATGTCTAGCTTTTGACGTGGTATTTAAACACATTGCTGCGGAGGGAGCTGGTAGGAACGTTGGGTTGCTCGGTCAATGGCCAGGGTCAACGGCGGCGTGGTGTATTCCGCAAATATGCCCGACCGAGGGCGGGCACAAGCCGGCGTGAGTAGGTTAAACGTTGAGTTTTATAAGGGCACCACGGGGTGACCAGCCCCTCCCCACCCAGCCCCACCCCTTACACCCCCCCACCCAGCCCAGCCCCTCCCCACCCAGCCCCTCCCCACCCAGCCCCTCCCTCCCCACCCAGCCCCTCCCTGCACGACGGACGGACACAATAATCCCCTGTGGGCTGGTGGAACCAGTGGGCTCCTACCAGTAAAAAAATAGTACATTTGTAATAACACGCTGGAGACGGCTTGTAGAATCGGTCCTTTTATTTCACTTCTTTGCAGTTCACAAACAATCCCCGTTGCTGGCAGGCAACGGGAAGTGGGCAGACAGCCACCAGAGACACACCACCACGTGGCACCCGGAGCCCCACTCGCGCGTGGCCTCTCTCCCCTTATGTAATGCCTGGGTCACGTGGTACACTCCAGCCAATCCTCAATAGCCTGCGCCGAATGTTCCAGATCCCCCATCAACTCCCGGGACCACGCCCCTGACTTGTCTTCCCATTGGCTGAGGCCAAGACCAGCGAAACCAATCACCTAGCTGACATCCCGTGATCACGCCGAGGCCATGCTCCCAGGCTCTCCCCCCATTGGTTGTAAAGCGGGACCGGCAAAGCCGATCACCATGTGAATCCGACATAGGCTCCTATTACACATTATTTCCACTAATCTACGATACTTTGTGATGTCCTTGTGCCCGATTACACTGCTGTATAAATTCATCAACCTTAGGCAACTCTAAATTAATTCAAATTTTATGCATGTCGGTGGGTTGGTTGTTGTGGATATACAGTGAGGGAAAAAAGTATTTGATCCCCTGCTGATTTTGTACATTTGCCCACTGACAAAGAAATGATCACTCTATAATTTAATGGTAGGTTTATTTGAACGGTGAGAGACAGAATAACAACAAAAAAATCCTGAAAAACGCATGTAAAAATTTGTATACATTTTAATGAGGGAAATAAGTATTTGACCCCTCTGCAAAACATGACTTAGTACTTGGTGGCAAAACCCTTGTTGGCAATCACAGAGGTCAGACGTTTCTTCTAGTTGGCCACCAGGTTTGCACACATCTCAGGAGGGATTTTGTCCCACTCCTCTTTGCAGATCTTCTACAAGTCATTAAGGTTTCGAGGCTGACGTTTGGCAACTCGAACCTTCAGCTCCCTCCACAGATTTTCTATGGGATTAAGGTCTGGAGACTGGCTAGGCCACTCCAGGACCTTAATGTGCTTCTTCTTGAGCCACTCCTTTGTTGCCTTGGCCGTGTGTTTTGGGTCATTGTCATGCTGGAATACCCATCCACGACCCATTTTCAATGCCCTGGCTGAGGGAAGGAGGTTCTCACCCAAGATTTGACGGTACATGGCCCCGTCCATCGTCCCTTTGATGCGGTGAAGTTGTCCTGTCCCCTTAGCAGAAAAACACCCCCAAAGCATAATGTTTCCACCTCCATGTTTGACGGTGGGGATGGTGTTCTTGTGTTCATAGGCAGCATTCCTCCTCCTCCAAATACGGCGAGTTGAGTTGATGTCAAAGAGTTCAATTTTGGTCTCATCTGACCACAACACTTTCACCCAGTTGTCCTCTGAATCATTCAGATGTTCATTGGAAAACTTCAGACGGGCATGTATATGTGCTTTCTTGAGCAGGGGGACCTTGCGGGTGCTGCACGATTTCAGTCCTTCACGGCGTAGTGTGTTACCAACTGTTTTCTTGGTGACTATGGTCCCAGCTGCCTTGAGATCATTGACAAGATCCTCCCGTGTAGTTCTGGGCTGATTCCTCACCGTTCTCATGATCATTGCAACTCCACGAGGTGAGATCTTGAATGGAGCCCCAGGCCGAGGGAGATTGACAGTTCTTTTGTGTTTCTTCCATTTGCGAATAATCACACCAACTGTTGTCACCTTCTCACCAAGCTGCTTGGCGATGGTCTTGTAGCCCATTCCAGCCTTGTGTAGGTCTACAATCTTGTCCCTGACATCCTTGGAGAGCTCTTTGGTCTTGGCCATGGTGGAGAGTTTGGAATCTGATTGATTGATTGCTTCTGTGAACAGGTCTCTTTTATACAGGTAACAAGCTGAGATTAGGAGCACTCCCTTTAAGAGTGTGCTCCTAATCTCAGCTCATTACCTGTATAAAAGACACATGGGAGCCAGAAATCTTTCTGATTGAGAGGGGGTCAAATACTTATTTCCCTCATTAAAATGCAAATCAATTTATAAAAAAAATTAACGTGCGTTTTTTTGGATTTTGTTGTTGTTATTCTGTCTCTCACTGTCCAAATAATTTAAATTATAGACTGATAATTTCTTTGTCAGTGGGCAAACGTACAAAATCAGCAGGGGATCTAATATTTTTTTCCCTCACTGTATGGGGCAATTTGCTTTTCGATGAATCACCCCAAAGAGTGTAAATCTGTAAAAGCCCAAAGTTGTTATTGTCCATTGCGAAAATTATGACAGCCCTTGCTCTTGACAGCTGGAAATTGAAAGCTGGATTAAATACTTGGACTAAAAGCTTGAATGACAGCTGCAAGAGGCAGTTTTGCATTATGAGCAATCTGTTAAATTTGATTCTTTGTGAAAATGTTTCTTAGAAATTACATGTGATGACATAAGTAGATAAATAGTTGAAATTATTTACCCGATGGGTTTTTTCTCGCTGCAGGACCTAAAAGTAGCTGAACAAATTATATGAACAGGTAAATTAAACATTTAAAAATGTTTTTATGTGATATGATGCATGTTTATTACATTATATGGCAGTAATGGTGAGGAATTGAAACAATGATTGTGGAAAGTTTTGTACTGCATTGTTGCATATGTAATGTAGTAACTCGGCGGGAGACGACTTCACGGGTAACACACTCTTTATTTTCAAACTTGGTTACAGGTGACTAACACCTACTTTGTATCTCGGGTGACAACCACCCACTTAGCTACTTGGCGACTAACGCCCACTGAGCTACTCGGATGACCAACATCCACTTAGTACTCGGGTGACAAACACCCACTTAGCTACTTGGCGACTAACGCCCACTGAGCTACTCGGATGACCAACATCCACTTAGTACTCGGGTGACAAACACCCACTTAGCTACTTGGCGACTAACGCCCACTGAGCTACTCGGATGACCAACATCCTCTTAGCTACTTGGCGACTAACGCCACTGAGCTACTCGGATGACCAACATCCACTTAGTACTCGGGTGACAAACACCCACTTAGCTACTTGGCGACTAACGCCCACTGAGCTACTCGGATGACCAACATCCACTTAGCTACTCGGCGACTAACGCCACTGAGCTACTCGGATGACCAACATCCACTTAGCTACTCGGCGACTAACGCCACTGAGCTACTCGGCTTCACTAGGTCTTCAGCTCCGTCTTCGGGTCTTCAACTGGGTAACTCTCCCCGAGTGCTCTCGCGCGTCCCCCTTTATACCCCACCTGCGGACGTCGCTGCGAGCCCCCACTTATTCGACCAATCGCCGGGCGCTGGCTACGATCCTCTTTTCCCACATCTCATCGTGCCTCACCACTCACTCCGCGCCGCCCCGTCATCTGTCACTCCCGGCGCGCGCGTCCACACCACGCCCACAACGCGTGCCCAACCCCGCACCCCGCGCCGCCCCGTGATCCATCACTGTCACAGTCGGCGCACGTCAATACCACCACTACACATACATTCAATACATTTACAGCCCTGGGTCAGTCCACTGCTGGATGATGATTGTGTCATGAGGCTTGATAATAAACCACCTTACTGATCTGTGCGGTTGTTGCCCAGAACTGGTTCAGATATAAATTGCCACTATCAGCTGAGGCTCGGAATTGAATTCAGGTCGTTCGGTTCATAGTGCCATGCACAATAAATGTGTTCCACTGCTGCTGCCATACCGTATAGAGCATATAGCAACACTATTATGCAATATCCCATAGATTTTCGGCATCCAAAAATAATGTTATGCCAATATGTAATGACCACTGCACAGTACTTACGTTTCCACAGCTTGCTTAAATGGGGGGCATTATTTTAGTTTTGTAATAGGTACCTTAAGAGCCTTACAGTGCTGCACTTTTACATTCCCAAAGCAAAGGAGTTGTAACTGAATAGGTGTATTGAGGTATAGAGTACAGTGCTTGTCACAAGTGTATCTCTGCTCTTATAACAAAGCAAGTTGGCAGAGTAGGGGGCACAGATGGTGTATCGACCAGTCAAGCCATGGCACCTGGGTCTGTCTCATGACCTGCCAGCAGGCCCTAACGTGCACATCGCCTGGCCACTTAGTGATGAATGGCGGTTGTTGTTTATAAGTATGGGGTAATATCTGTTGTGTCTGAGTCCATTGCTGAATTGCATAGTGAAACACAAACCCACACTTTGCAACCATTGTACAGACCATTTCCATCTACATATCGTGATCACATGCTTCCGGCTGCAAAGCCAGGCATTTGCTTTCGTGGTTGAGCGTTCGGATAAACTTGTTCCCAGTTTTGTGGTTGGAGTGCTCAACTTATAACCGTGGGATTTGCATATCAGGGCTGCCAACAGCAGTGAAAGATTCCTTGTTACTCATTTTTCTCAGGAAACACTAACTTGAACATGAACACTGTTCTATAGTTCGTTCTGTAAAGTCGCGTAGATAGAAAAAAGTACAATAACAGGTCCCTGCGGGGTGGGCTGGTAGGAACGAATAACCAAAGAATAACAGGTCCCTGCGGGGTGGGCTGGTAGGAACGAATAACCAAAGAATATAAAGATCATGTATTATTACACTTGTTTAGCCAGGAAAGCCTCACTGAGTGTAAAGGTTTTTGTAGTGTCCTGCCAAGTGTTTGCAGTAGGGGGCGATGTTGCTACACCTAATCGGACGATACGAAGGGAGAGTTTGAGGCCTAGTTCTAGGCTTTAGGCCTAGCTGTAGGCTTGAGGCCGCTGTGAGTTAATTTTTAATTGAAATGTTTTAATTATTAATGTAAAAGCTTTAAATGTAAATGTTTCTATTTAAAAAACATCAGGGAATGTAACATTGCTAAACATTAACTCCCTTTCACACACGCGGGGGTACGATACGAAGGGAGAGGTTGAGGCCTAGTTCTAGGCTTTAGGCCTAGCTGTAGGCTTTAGGCCGCTGTGAGTTAAATTTTAATTTAAATGTTTTAATTAAAAGCTATCTCAGGGAATTATAAGGGAATCTTACACTTGTTTAGCCAGGAAAGCGTCACTGAGTCTAAAGGTTTTTTTTTAATTAAAAGCTATCTCAGGGAATTATAAAATAAGGGAATGTTACACTTGTTTAGCCAGGAAAGCGTCACTGAGTCTAAAAGTTTTTGTAGGGTCCTGCCAAGTGTTTGCAGTAGGGGGCGATGTTGTTACACCTAATCGGACGATACGAAGGGAGAGTTTGAGGCCTAATTCTAGGCTTTAGGCCTAGCTGTAGGCTTTAGGCCGCTGTGAGTTAATTTTTAATTTAAATGTTTTAATTATTTATGTAAAAGCTTTAAATGTAAATGTTTCTATTTAAAAAAAACATCAGGGAATGTAACATTGTTAAACATTAACTCCCTTTCACACACGCGGGGGTACGATACGAAGGGAGAGTTTGAGGCCTAGTTCTAGGCTTTAGGCCTAGCTGTAGGCTTTAGGCCGCTGTGAGTTAATTTTTAATTTAAATGTTTTTATTAAAAGCTATCTCAGGGAATTATAAGGGAATGTTACACTTGTTTAGCCAGGAAAGCGTCACTGAGTCTAAAGGTTTTTGTAGGGTCCTGCCAAGTGTTTGCAGTAGGGGGCGATGTTGCTACACGGACGGACGGACGGACGGACGATATAATCTATTGTAGGCTGGTTCACTTCGTTCCTACCAGTAAAAGTAAACAAATTAACACACGCAGTAAGAACGTTCTTTTGTGCAGGATAAGCATTCATGCACCTTGCAAACGCTACGTGTAAACATCAATGTGTTTGATTAACCTCACAATATATTTTCACTGCTACCTACAGTTTATCTTCTGCCAGCCTTGCTGAGGGAGACCCTTTTAACCTTTAGTTATTTTAATCCCTGGCAGATGTATTAACCTGGAAAAGTTATTAGTTTATTAATGTTATTATTTGTATGGTAAAGTATAATGGCACTTAATAGTACATGTTAAATTGTGATTATGTCTTGACACTAGCATACAATGGTCTGCTCATATGGGTGACATCGCGTTGTGCTCAGTGCAACTTTGGAAGCCAATTACATGTCAGAATCAGAATATGTATTTAAAATTGAGGAATCCGATGAGCTATAAAGCTCTTTTTCCAAGCGGAACCCCGTTTTGACTTCAGTCTGCACATACTGGCGAAACGTCGTACTCCGATTGTAAATGTTGTGTCTTGGCTCTGCAACACACCGGTGTGCTGTACTAGTGACGAATTGTCACGTTCTGTTTACGTGACAACCCTTACTAGTTGACTGTGTCGGGTGTTGGCGGGTTTAACGACGCGTATATATTTATGCGCTCTAGCCCAAAAAAACCTCTTATAGTCGAAATAATCTCGGAGTCTATCTGTATACAATATACCATGACATTGCATTGTACTATAACCCAATAGAGTACTCTAATGTAGCATAGTACAGCATTGACACGAAATAATAATAATTTAAGATCTACCCATGCAGCATTTGTCTTTTTGACTGGATTGTTTTCAAACAATTCCACATGCAATCATTTTATTTGTCCATTCGTGTAATTATTATATTTGTTGTTTAAACAAAATTTAACTTTCAGTGAGGCAAATTCAAACTGCCAAAGTGTTTTTAACATGAAACGTGATGCTTCGACCACACCACTGTCTCAAGTAGCCCCGCTCACCATACTCAGCCCCACGTGTCGGGGACTCTTGTTGTATACTCTTTGGTTCTTTCGGTGAAGTCACGTAGGTATAAAATAAAATAAATCACAACGTTTCGATCGCAACACAAGCGGTCGTCCTCAGGCGGAAAAAATCTAATCCAGCAGTGGAACTGCTGAACCAGCGAGAGAGCAGTCACAACAAGAGGTTATATATGTGGCGATGGGCAAGCAAGCGGGGTCTGAGCTGGAAAGGAATTCCATTCATGGACGTAAATACGTCAGTTGTGTTAATGGGGGAGATTAGGGAGGGAGGGATTAGGCAGGGAGATTAGCATGAATGAGCTTCCGTCGCTGCATAAGAGTATCATGCCCTCATATGCTCACAACAGCAGTGTTAATGAGAGATTAGCACCATGAGAGTGCAATCCAAAGGACGTGAACATGAGAGTGCAATCCAAAGGGCATGTGAGCATGAGAGTGCAATCCAAAGGACATGTGAGCATGAGAGGCAATCCAAAGGACATGTGAGCATGAGAGTGCAATCCAAAGGACATGTGAGCATGAGAGTGCAATCCAAAGGACATGTGAGAGATCTAAGAGAGAGGCATCTAGAGAGAGAGACACAGTCGGAAATAACAGCTGACATAGGCAGGTAGGATGGAAACATCAAAGTCAGTTAAGACTTTACCTGGTTAATGACGTTCTTCCAATGATTGCTCAGTTTGTACCCATCTTCTCGGTTGAAGTTGTGTCTGTGTTTAGTTATCTGGATGGCTTCATGAACAAATCTCTGAAGGTAGCCGATAGGTTTGCAGAGTACCTCCGTCTGGGAAAAATCTATTTTGTGTGAGCCCACAGCGTTAAAACAATGATCGGCAACACTAGAGGTATTCGTCCTACCGTGTTTCAGATCTGCCTTGTGTTCACGAACGCGGTCCGAGACATGTCGTTTCGTTTCCCCAATGTAACTGCTGCCACAACCATAACTCAGTTTGTAGACACCAGGGTATTGCATGTGTAATATCGTTGAGAACTCTTGGACGCCGGGGTTGAGGCACACGTATTTATTCCGCAACAGTTGTCACAACCGCGGACATACAACACTGGAGGGGGTATCGGCCCCCTCACCCGGCTAGCTGGGAATACACTGCTAGCTATCTCTGACCTACCTCCTAGTCCTCCACTAACGGGCTAGGGGAGGCTGTCTGGCCCGACACTGGTAAGTCGGGCTACGGTACCCGGAGTCCCAGAGCACTAGCTCTGGTTCTCGGGACCACGCCGCTGGCTCGGTCCTGCGCGGCCCTGACAAGGGCGGCGACCCAGGGGAGTCCAGGGCTCTAGCTAGACGATCTTCGGTCTTCACTGGTTTAGCTTTAACATTGTTCCCCGAGCTCTCCGGCTCATCCCCTTTTATACCAAAACCCCCCGCTGAGGGGTGGGGCCCCCGGGGGATCACAACTCCGGGCCAGCCCCCCAGGCTGCCCGGTGCGGACGTCGTTGAGAGCACCTCCCCGTGCACTCACGAAGCCCCGCCCACTGTGTTTGTTTCTCGTGTGATTCTATGTATACAGCCCCTCCGTAACACCCCTACATCACCCCCCCCCGTACAGCTCGCAGCCGTCCCGGCTGCAACAAACGACAATAAAAGTTTATTTACCCCTCGACCCCGCGTGTGCCTCATAATTTTTTTCAACAATAACGCGAACGAGAACAACAACAAGAACCAGAAAAGCAAGAAGGGAAAATAACCCGACGCACCCCACCCCCGAATAAATACGAATTCCGTAAAACCAACGTATATACAATTTGCAGGGAACCCCAGCACACACACAACACACAGTGATCACAACATACGTACAATCCAATGTGCCAGGAACACACCACCGACGCAGCACACAGTGAACATAACATGTGAAAAATATTTTTTTTTTCTTTTTGTGCATCACAAGAGTCTGCGCATTCTTGCGCGCGTTCTTGCAGCCGGCCCGTCACACGGGGCAACCCCGGATGGCGGGCCATCGGGTGGCAACTGTCCACTTCCGAGTGAGTCTCCTCTCGATGTCGCGAGACCCTCGGCATCCCCTGTAGGGGTTGTCGGGCGTGAGCCCGTCATTCCTGGTGCACCTGGGGGCGGGACAGCCGGCAACACGTCAGGCGAGAGCAGCGGAGACGGACCCTTTGAGTCGGTCGACCCCCCACATGTTTGGCCACGCGTGTGTGGAGTGGGACTTCGCACCGCAACGAAGGGTTTCAATCTGGAGGGGTGCACAATCCACCGGCGCTTCCCCCATTTGATGCGTACGCACTGAGGCCGCAAAACCTCAACCACCTCGACAGGGCCCCGCCATGGCCGCACCAGTTTAGAGGAGGTCGCGAGTGGTACCTGGGGACAGTGCAGCCATGCCTTGTCCCCCGGCTTCCACTGTAGCACGTGCGCGCGACCCAGTCTGAGCCGCTCATTAGCTTTCTGACGTAGGTCGAAATTTTGCATGGCAGCATCCCGTGCCTCTGTTAATTTCGCAAGGTTAAATTTAACATGGTCGGCCAATTTAGTTTTACCCTGCGGCGCGGGGATCTGCAGCTGGGCCCGAACAGGTGGGTCAGGTTCGCGGCCATACATGAGGAAGAAGGGGGAAAATCCCGTTGCCGCATGGGGGGCCAATCTGTATGCTGCCAGGACCCCTTGAATTTGCAGGTCCCAATCGGTCTGTGAGTCCGAAACCTGCTGTGACAACATGGACGTGATGGTTCGGTGCAGACGCTCGACCATCCCGTCAGTTTGCGGGTGATAGGGAGAGGTACGAATTTTTTTCATGCCCAGGAGCTCACAGACTTGTTGGAGCAGTTTGCTGGAAAAATGTTTGCCCTGGTCGGTCAGCAGCCGCTCCGGAGCACCTTTGTCCAGGACGTATCCCTGGACAAAGGCCTCCACGATGGCTGCTGCCGACTGGTTGGCCAGGGGCCAGGCCATAGGCCAGCGCGTAAAGTACTCCACCCCGGTCAACAAATATCTATTGCCCCTGGGGGTGGCGGGGAATGGGCCCAGAATATCCAGCGCGACAAGTTCGTTGACTCTGGAGACTCTGATAGACTGCAAAGGCGGCTTAGACTCCCGTGCTGGTGGTTTCCGTTGCGCACACTGAGGGTATGACCCCAACAGATCTGCGACATCCCTTGTCATGCCCGGTCCCCAGGTGGAGGAGGCGCTCATGAGCGGCCCACACCACCTTACCCCGTAACCCAGAAGGGACCACCAGCCGGTGTCGATGGGATTTCCCGTCCCAATTCATCAGCAGACCCGTGACCATTTCCCATGCGTCGGCATCACCCCTCCCCCACCCAGCATCCCCGACGCGACGACGCAACGCGAGGAGGGAGGTATCCTCCATCTGTAGGCGCCCCCATTCAGTGACAGGCAACCCCAACAGGGAATCTCATCCCTGTTGTGCGATCGAATTCGTCATTGACGCTGCGTCGTCTGCGGCCGCCAAGACCGGAACAGATATTTCACCCGGATGCCTGCAACGACCCGACCCCAGGAGGCATGCGCATTCAGGGGTGGTTGGCATGCGCGACAGAGCGTCCGCATTGGTGTGGCGAACGCCCTTACGGTACGTGGTTTCAAAATCAAAGTCCTGGAGAACCTCCAACCATCGAGACAATTGTCCCGATGGTTGTTGAACTCGCAGGGCGTACTGTAGTGCCGCATGATCTGTACGGATGGTGAAACGCTGACCGTACAGATATGGGCGGTACTGTTGGATGAAATAGACAATTGCCAACAGTTCCCGATGGGTGACACAATATCTTTGCTCCGCTGGAGACAACACCCGACTACCGTACGCGACTACCCGTTCCACGCCGTCAACCACCTGGGAAAGCACGCCCCCAATACCTGTGTTGCTCGCATCGGTGTCGAGCACAAAGGGTTTAGAAAAATCGGGGTAAACCAAGGGAGGAGCTTTAACCAGAGCGTCCCGAAGGGAGCGGAAAGCAGCCTCCTCCTCCTGTCCCCAATGAAAGCGGACCCCCTTTGACGTCAAAGCGTGTAGGGGCTTTGCAATTGTCGCAAAATCCGCGACAAAGCGTCGGTAATACGACGCGAATCCAATGAAACTCCTGACCTCTCCCACAGAGGTGGGAGTCGGCCAGGAGCTGACGCACTGCGTTTTGGCGGGATCGGTAGCAATACCTGAGCGTCCAACGATGTGTCCCAAATAATGCACAGATTCGCGTAACAGATGACATTTTTGGGGTTTAAATTTCAAATTAGCAGCCCGCATTTTGAGGAAAACCGCCCGCAACCTCTGGAGATGCTCGTCAAATGTTCTGCTAAAGACGATAACGTCATCCAAATAAATTAAGCACGAGTCCCATTGCAATCCAGCCAAAACCAATTCCATCAATCGCTGGAAAGTCGCCGGCGCCGAGTGGAGTCCCATCGGCAACCGGTTGAATTGGAAGACACCGTGCGGTGTACGGAATGCAGTTTTAGGCTTAGAATCATTGTCCAGAGGAAGCTGCCAGAATCCCGAAAGCAAATCCAATGTGGAGAAGAATCGCGCTCCCGCCAAGGCGTCCAGCGATTCGTCAATCCGTGGGAGCGGGTATGCGTTGGCAACAGAAATTTTGTTGAGGCGGCGAAAATCGACGCAAAACCGCAACGAGCCATCCTGTTTCTTAACCAGGACGATCGGCGCTCCCCACGTGCTGGTAGAGGGAGAAATGATGTCGGCGGCTAACATGTCATCAACAGCCGATTTGACATGGTCCTTTTCGGCGGGACTTAACCGAAAAGGATTTTGGCGTATTGGCGCGCTGTCACCTGTATCAATATGGTGACGCAGCAGATGGGTACAGCCCAAATCGAATCTGTTCTGACTGAAAACGTCGGAAAATTCACGCAGCAGTGTCCTAAGCTTTTGATGCTCTAAATCCGACAGGTCCGTCGATCCCGCACAAAGCGCCTCGAGCCACCCTTTATTGGTGTCCGAATGTGGATGCGGCAGAGGGACAGTGCCTACGTGATTCGCGACAGGTTCCTCACAGGGCACCGGCGTTGCGTGAGCAAGCACGGTCCCTTGAGGAACCACCACTGTCTGCGACCCCACATTGAGGACCGCGATGAAAGGGTCCCCGTCCCATTTTACGATGGTCTGGGCCGGAATTAAATGAGGTCCGCTAACCCCGGCCCTAGATGGCCCCAGCAGAATTCCCTGGTCCCCAATGCCTTTAGCAAAGGGCCGACGAAGTTTGAGAGGCACCAACATTTGTGCCCCCGGCGGTACGCGAACCGTTTTAACAACGACCGCCGGTACCGTCGCGAATGCCGTCCGAGCCGCAGTAGGGGACGGCAGAAACGCCATGCGTCGTCCCGACGGGAGCTCAATGCAGTCCTGGTCTATTAAAATACGAATCGGCATTTTGCCCAAGAAGTCCGTCCCCAGCAGGCACGGAACCGCCAGCGAGGAGGAAACAAAAATCGGGCCGGACAATTTGATATCACCGATACAAATTTGTGCTCGAATCTGTCCAATGATGCCAAGTGAGCCCCCGTTAGCAGCATAGAATGGGACGTTAACCGGCAGTAAAGGACGGCTCTGGACAGGGAGAATATTGTAAATTAGTTCCGAAATGATGGTCGCCGATGCTCCTGTATCGACCAGGATGCGCACCTCAACCCTGTCAATGTGCCCCACCATGGCTGACGACCCCGACGATGCAGCCACAACGCGATGGGCCAACACGGACCACTGCCTGGGTTCGATCTGAGTCCCCATAGTGGTGCGTGTTGGCGCGATGGTGCGCAATGTCGGCCCCCCGTTCGTTGCGGTGTGCGAGTGTGTGACGGGTGTTTGCGTGGGCCAAACATGAGGGGTGCCGCGACTCGCCGGGTTATGTTGATGGAGCTTGGGAGGAGGGCCGGCGTCCTGTCGAGGCGACATGGCCCCGGATGCCGCAGTTGTAACAGCGCGGGAGCGCAGGCGGCGATGACGGATGGTCGGAGCGGCTCGATCCATCCCGGCTCGCCCGTACTCCCACCCTCTGCTGCAGTCGATGGTCGATGGCACAAACTTCCTCCGCCGGGAGGGTGGCTGCAGCCACCGTACGCCCGGCCGCTGCCCTGCTGGCCTTCCGTCGCTGCGACAGCAGGTTGGCGTGGAGGAGCCGCGCAGCCTGGAGGGAACCCATTTCTGTGTCCTCCTGTGCAACGACGGCGATGTCCAGGTCGTCCGCCAGCAGGAGGATCTTTTCCGTTACCATCGCGTCCACACATTCGTCGTCCATTCGTGGGAAGGCCGTCTTCGCCAGCGCCAGGAGACTCGTACGGTACGCCAGGGGCGACTCCTTTGCACCCCGCTGGCGATCATAAAAGAGCTGCCTGCATTCCGACGATGGTCCGTAGACCGCAGCCAGCAACTGCAGCACCATCTGTAGCGTGGAGCGTTTGTCCTTCAGCGCCGATGTAAAAGCGGCGAGGGCGTCGCTGTCGAGGAGCGCCGGCAGCGCGCAGAGAGCCTCGGCATCCGACCACTGCGCCATTTCCTGGTGCGCAAGGAAGCGCCGCTGGAAGCCGCCCCAGTCGCCCTCCTCGCCCACAAACTCTTTGAGTGGAGGTAGCCGTTGGTGCAGCGCAGCGGCCGCCGTGGAAGCTCGCACTCCGCTGTCCCCGTTACTCGGCTGGGCTTCGGCGCGAACGACGGATGGCATCGCCGGTCGCACCAGTGGTGACGCTCTGTCCGCTGGTGATGACGCGGCAGCCCCTGTGAGGCCGATGTCGGACCCGAGGTGCAGGCCGGCCATGCCCTCAGCAGCTGCTGCGGCGATGGCGGGAGATTCAAAGTTGGGCTCCGTTGAAATGGCGGGAAGGCGCACCGGTCGTCGGCTGTCCTCGCCCCGTGGCGGTCCACCAGCCCCCAGCTGTGTGATGTGTTCGAGCGTGGCGGCAGCAGCGTACAGCAGCTCCACCAGTCTCGCGTGAGCCAGCCTCAGTCCTTCTGTTGACGGCTCCCCTTCATCCCGATGCTGCGGTAAGGATGCGTCCGGCCCCGGCTGCTCGATGCCTTCTTCAGCCGTCTCGGGCTCCACAATTTCAGCGGTGTCCTCCGCCTCCGGTACCCCAGCTCGAGCTGTCCGGCGCGTGTCCATGTTCGTGGTCGTTCACTTCTGTCACCAGATGTAATATCGTTGAGAACTCTTGGACGCCGGGGTTGAGGCACACGTATTTATTCCGCAACAGTTGTCACAACCGCGGACATACAACACTGGAGGGGGTATCGCCCCCCTCACCCGGCTAGCTGGGAATACACTGCTAGCTATCTCTGACCTGCCTCCTAGTCCTCCACTAATGGGCTAGGGGAGGCTGTCTGGCCCGACACTGGTAAGTCGGGCTACGGTACCCGGAGTCCCAGAGCACTAGCTCTGGTTCTCGGGACCACGCCGCTGGCTCGGTCCTGCGCGGCCCTGACAAGGGCGGCGACCCAGGGGAGTCCAGGGCTCTAGCTAGACGATCTTCGGTCTTCACTGGTTTAGCTTTAACATTGTTCCCCGAGCTCTCCGGCTCATCCCCTTTTATACCAAAACCCCCCGCTGAGGGGTGGGGCCCCCGGGGGATCACAACTCCGGGCCAGCCCCCCAGGCTGCCCGGTGCGGACGTCGTTGAGAGCACCTCCCCGTGCACTCACGAAGCCCCGCCCACTGTGTTTGTTTCCCGTGTGATCCTATGTATACAGCCCCTCCGTAACACCCCTACACATGTCAGGAATCACATCCTTTACAGATGGGATTAAATCACGGATTTTGTGTACTGTGTTGAAACGAACTTGGATCTTGTGTTTGTTTAAGATTTTGGAAATCTTTTTGGTAACCCCTGCTATGTATGGTAAAGTGATGGTTTTGGTTGGATCCTCAGAAGGTTGTCTCCCCATGGCTGGGGAGGCAGCTTTGCGGATTGTACGGTCCAAGTATCTGTTCATCCTAAGGGCTTGGTGTACGTGCTCCAACTCACTAGCTAGGTGGTGGTAGTCGGAGATGCAACGGGCCCTATGGTGTAGCGTTTTGATGAGGGAATTCTTCTGGACTGGATGGTGGTGGGAGTCAGGCTTTATATAGGCATCCGTGTGAGTGGCTTTCCTGTAGACCGAATGTCCCAACGAGCCATCAGGTCTCTTCTCGACCAAAACATCCAAGAACGGTAGCTTGCCATCCTTTTCCACTTCCATGATGCATTTGATAGACGGGTGTATGGAATTGATGTGGTTGAGAAATTCGTTCAGTGCTTGATGCATTTGATAGACGGGTGTATGGAATTGATGTGGTTGAGAAATTGGTTCAGTGCAGGCCATGTGGCCAGATGACGAACGTGTCATGTACGTATCTCTTCCACAAGGAAGGACGTAGGGTGGATGTCTGGATGGCATCTGTCTCAAATTTCTCCATGAAAACATTCGCTACCACTGGCGATAAGGGAGAACCTATGGGGTGCCTTCAAGATTGACTCTTGTTGTGTAGCTGGGTCTTAATAACACTGGTCAACAGAAAGAAAAAAAATTCTGGCCTGGACTTTTGCAGCTGTTTTAGACTAATTTCAGGGTGCTGATTCCAAATCTGGTCTCAGGTTTGCTCCATTACATCTATGCTATCGGCATACCATATTTTCATTGATTTTACCCGAAATTAACTCTGTCACTTATGATTGCAAGTTGTTGCGAGTCAGTGACTGTTTTAGTGTTAAAATATGGTGCTGTATTTTTAGGATAGTGTGTTTATAATATCATTTTATGTAGATATCCACATTTATTTAATATTTTAATTCTGCCGTTTTTATTGAAAATGCAATATTTCATATCTCAAAAACCTGATGTGATAAACAAAAACTGATGCCAGATTTGGAATCAGCACCCCAAAATTACCTTACAAACGTTGGAATACCTTATGCCAGAAAAAGTGTGTTGACCAGTGCAATCAATTAAATACAATATTTATACTTGCTCTCGAGAGGTTTGTTATTTATCGATTGTACGAACTTGCGTCCCAAGGTTGAAATATATATTTCCAGCAGGATATAGATTTAGAACGGAGTAGTAATATATTGATTAGTAAAACTGCACAAGACACCGAAAGTCCATTAAAAGCCAGGGGTTGGCAACCAAAATAAGATAAAAATTCGAATTCGGTACAAAACTCATTATTGCAAGAGCCACAATGCATGTGAATACATATGTAGTGGATTCAACTGAGTCGCAGACTTACTCTTTGGAGGCAACACATTTATTTACACCAACACATAACACAAAGGGGTTACTGCCCCTTTACCAGGTAACCTATGGTGGTGAACCACCAGGCTAACTACACTGGTTACTGGGAGTAGCTACAACGGACAGGACCCTGGCTGGAGTCCTCATCCACGTGTTGTTGACTTCTTCTTGGATGTAGAAGGTAGATCGTGATTCTTCAGATGACGACAACAACGCTGAACCCTGGCCCCTGTGCGGCCCCCGGTTTATATGCTCCTGGGATGTGGCTGGCCCTGCCCTTGGCCACGACCACCTTCAAGAAACCTCGACCCTTCCCGTAGGATCTCACACGTGACCACCCCCAAGCCCCCACCTGGGGCCCTTGTGTAGATCTTGCTGGTCACGTGTCTTCCAGGGTCAACCAGAGTGCCATGGCCTAGGGTAACCTCATCCCATGGCTGACACTCCCACACTCCCTCCTGTATGAGTCAGCACTGCACGCCACGCGTGGTGCCACTACGCTATCCCAGCGCTCACTAGGGTTGGTACTACACCCACCTACGGGGTGTCCGCGATGACAATGCATCGCACGCCATGCCTCGCTAGAGCCGGCATTGCTCAGTGACATTCACGATGTCGCTATATACGTGATGTCCGCAATGTGAGTACATCGCACGCCGTGCCCCTCTAGGGCCGGCACCACACAGTGACATCCGTGATGTCACTACACATGCACATTACGTCACGAAGCAGTGATTGCCTACCCCTGTTCTAATTTAGTGATTTTACGTCAAAATATCAAGCAGTATTTCAGATTAATGTTCAATGCTACTTTCTCCAATTTAACAACATAAACAAAAAGCTGGCTGGCAGATGTAAACGTACACAACAAACATATAGGACATATCGGTGTTAGAATTTGTATGAAGTGGTGGTTGAAGAGCTCCAACATGCCCCCCAGTGAAATGGTTAATTGAAAGATGGAAAACTATTCAATTATTGATCAACTCTGGTCCCAAAAGAAGGCCTTTGTACTCTTTGGTTCTTTCGGTAAAGTCATGTAGGTGAAAAAAATGAAAATAACTAAAAAAGAAAAATTCTTATTATTTTTATTTTCACCTACGTGACTTCACCGAAAGAACCAAAGAGCATGGATCCTTGCAGTCACGAAAACTTCAAATCTAGAATTAAGGCCTTTGTAATGATTATTTTTCACTCATGATCACGTCCCTTTATTAGCCACATTGTCCCCCACCTTTCTCTCATCCGTGGCCTCACTTCTGCCACTGGTCACAACAGCTGCATTCCATACTAATACATAAAATAACTCGCATCAATAGTGTGTTTCACAGGAGTTAAGTCTTAGATCTCACTGCAAAATGGCTTTTAAAATGTTAGTCGCATACTGCAAGTTATAATACAATATTCCTTAATTATTCACGAGGATTATGTTCCAGAGATGCTTGTGAATATCAAATTTCGTGGATGATATTGTCCTACGAAACCCTTTTTTTTTACGAACTACATTAAATAGATACATAAGCTATTAAATACGTGCAAATTATTATAACACGAAAGAAATGGTAAACACAAATAAACATGATATATACATAAATATGAAAGTATCTCATTACTTTATCTTACAACTTTATCTCTCATCACTTTATTTCCCTCGCAGATGGCCAAAGTTGTGGTTAGCAAGTTCATGAATTACGAGGGAATACTTTACGAGGGAATACTTTACTATATTTTAACCTTTACTCCCTTATAACCTGTTGCAACCTAATTGTAACTCAACAATTGGTCTGAATGGAAAACGGAAGTTTCTTGAGTAAGTACATTCATAAATGGGTAACTCTTATGACCTACGTAATAACCAAGGGCTGGAACGAGGCACGAGCTGGCATGGACCCTGAACCATCCATATCCCTCGGCCCCCCAAGTTCATAACAACGACTTTACAGGCCCTACCTCTGAGGGGAGTTGGTGTGTTCAGAGCGATGTGATTTTCTCAAAAGTCTATTTAATGTCACAGTAAATATAGAATAGAGCTGATTGCAATCTACGCACATTCCAACTATATTTATAATGGATTATAGCCATGAAATGTTGTACTTGTAAGTTGCCATAAAAAATTTACTTTCCTACTTTAACCTACTATTTGGAGCCAAATACAGGTTGAAGGTTAAAGCATCCTTTTTCTGAAAATGGTAAAATTATTTATCATGTCCATAATCGTAAATGGATGCACGTGTTGAGGATTGCACATATTGCACATCTGGCAGACTGCAGGTCTGCAAGGAGCATGAGGCTGCAATGGAAATGCGGCCGCGTGCTGCTCCTCTTCACCATCGTCGTCAGCCTCGTGCTCTTAATGGCGTTCGTGCTGTCCTGGGAACAGCCATACAAGACGGCGGTATGTTCATGAAATGGTGAAAGCATTCATACATAGTCCGAAAACAATGAGGAGTCTCACATGGTGCTCATGAATACTATATTGTGTTCCCGACCCAAGCACACAAGTGCTTTCACTGGGGAGATCTGCTCTCGAGAACCTACTTTTTCCACACTGGCCAGGCATCATGGAAGAGATGGGCACATACCAACACTTTACCCTACCACACGTGACTTGCAGATTATGGTGTACCCGTTGAAATTTCTGGGTAAACGGTGGCAGTGGAAATTAAGAACTTAACCCTTTAACTGCCAATTGTTTTGAGGATGGAGACCTTTGGAAGAAAAGCTGCCCAGCAGCCTCCACTGTGGCTTGCAACGCCGAGTGGAGTGCTAGCATATAGTGGGGTGGCTGATAACGGGTGAGTAAGACGTGTGCAGTGTAGTAGTTGGTGCACTGCGATGTGATCCCAGTAACCCAGTATGATGCCGGCCCAATGATAACATCAGTGGCAAATAGATATGCAAATCTGTCCAGGCCCTCCACTAGGTCAACTTTCCATTAAATAAGTGCCTGGTGTGGGTGTGTGAACACTACCATTGGAGACAGGTGCCACCTGCAAATCCAGTTACTATGTGTGGTGAAGCATATTCAGTATTTGTTGCCTTTCTGCTTGAGTAGAGTACCTCCCTACTGGTTACTGGGCTTAATTAGAGCACTGATACATCGGTTTCATCTGTCCACGCACATCGTGATAACATTTTTCCGGCTGCAAAGACGGGCATTTGCAGTTGTTGTTGAGCGTTCGGATAAATTGTTATTCCCAGTTTTGTATTCACTATGAATTGTTTGTGATTTAGAGACACATCAACTCGCCAGTGATTACGCAAGAACTGCTGGACATCATCTCTGAAGCTTCACATCCTCACGAGGGCAAAGCCACTTCTCGAATACTGATGTTTAATACCACAAGGCTCCAATTCAGCAACATCACAGAGGACATCTTGACAACAGAAAAGAGTTGAGTTCCATATATTTTTTATTTGTAATTGCTTTGTTTTGACATTTTATTTCCCCATTTGCTAATACATTCAATTACTGATGGCAATTTATCTTTGTGGCTTGGTTGGACTCTTTGGGTAAGTGCTGTATAGTGACATCTCTAATGTCTAGTAACGATGATGGATTTTAACAATTAAACAAATACACCTACCCACCTCTGTTATTTGTTGTAATACTCTAAAACAACAGAAGTTTGAATACTGGATGATCACTTGGATAGCTTTATTGCCTGACATTGCAGATGACTTCTGACCATAAATTCAAGGTACCAAATTGCATTATTTTAACAAGGCAAGCCATTGAAATATTGTTTGTTACATTTAAAAATAAATGTATTCTATGAACATTTAGATGCAGCTGTCAGCTGATGGATTCCAAGTGATCGTGTTATTAGCATTCTAAATAGACCCCTTCAACCATTTATCTGCACTGTGGCAGATCGCTCAGCTTAAGGCAGAGGCTGTGAGTTCCAAACCCAGTCACAGGGAGAAAATTAAGGTCATCTTTCCTCCAGGGTTGGTAAAATGGATACGACTTTGGAGGAAGTCTACAGTGGCTATTTTTAAGAGATTCGTCCCCGGCATAACAGAGCAGAACCACTCCATGTTTGACTAGAGAGATTCTGTTTTTACATGTTTTAAACTACAAAGTAGTATATAAAATTCAACCTCAAACACACACGTGCCACATTTTCAATGAGTAAGTGCCTGTGCTTTTTTTCTTTCAGAGTTCCTTGCGATTGGCCTTTGTTCTGTTAACCGGAAACATGAGCCATACTTGATAGACACCCTGAGGTCCATATTTGAGCAGTCAAGCTCAACGGAACTTCAGCAGATGGTAGTAGTGGTGCACTTGTGCGACTTTAACATGGCGTGGTGCGAGATGACGGCACGTATAATTACGAAAATGTTCCCGAACCATGTGCTAGCCAAGCGACTTCTATTGATCCATGCACCGGAGGAGATCTACCCCTCCCTTGAGGGCCTCAAGGCCAACTACAATGACCCTCCGGATCGAGTGCGCTTCCGCTCCAAGCAGAACCTTGATTACTCATTCATAATTGGCTTCTGTGCCAGCCTTGCTGACTACTACCTCATGCTGGAAGATGATCTGAAATGTGCAAAGAATTTTTTGACCACAATTCAGAAGGCCATTGCTTCACGACAAAAGAAATATTGGGTGACGTTAGAATTCTCCAAACTGGGCTACATTGGCAAGCTCTACCATGGTAATGACCTCCCCACCCTTGCTCAATTTCTGTTCCTGTTCTACCAGGAGATGCCGTGCGATTGGCTTCTGACGCACTTCCGTGTTATTCTAACACAAAACAATCCCATAAATTTCAAGCCGGCGTTATTTCAGCACATGGGCCTCTACTCATCCTTCAAAGGCACTCGGAATGAATTGAAGGACGGCGATTTCCAGGAGAGTACCGCAAATGTGGCCGATAACCCTGCCGCCACCTTTCACACAAACATCAAGGTGTTCGAAGACTACCGGCCGGAGAAAGCCTACAGCACTGAAAGTGGCTACTTCTGGGGAAAGACGCCCGTTGCAGGAGATTACTTCACGTTGAAATTTATGGAGCCTCAGAACATCGATGTGATCGAAGTTCTGACAAGTTCATTTGAAAGAAAAAATGACGGTCTGAAAGCTGGCTTGTTACAAGTTGGAACTAATGTCGACAAACAATCGTGTTTTTCTTTTATCACACTCGGACATTTTGTACATGGTGAATTTAGAGAAAAAAATATCAGCACATTTGTGCCATTTAAAATTGGCTGTATTCGTATAAATGTGACTATGACCCAAACAGAATGGCTTATTATTAGGAGTATCAGCATTTGGGTTGTTCACAAGTAAAGAACAATAGTGGGCACACTGAAACGTACTCCCACCAAGTGGCTTCCTGTTTTGGCCAACATTGGGCCAGCAAACTTCCACAGGGATGCTGTGATATCAAGCCAAGTGGGACAAAATCCAAGAAAGCATTGTCCTCCCATTACACCAAGAGCTGCTCGACCCTCCACAAACTCGTCCGAGATCCTGGAAACCAATCTGGGATTGCGCGAGACAATTGGATATTGGACGGAACGGGATCAACTGAAGGCCGCTGGCGAATGCTGTGGAGTTTTACTGAAGTTCCTAACAATAGCCTCAACGAGGGCACCACCACTGCTCCGCACGGCTTTGATCTACCAAGAAAACTGTGGTGGCTTCATCAACCACTTCAGAACAGTGACTGCGCACACCTCTTCCTCAAGTGGAAAAAGTTAATATGACCCACAGTTCAATAACTGTGGCCACTCGAATCAAACAATGGACCGCATCACAAACAACTGCATTTTAGGCCTGCTCTCCGTTGGACTGGACAGTATTAGCGCTACTCCCAAAGCTATCACATGGCTCACAAGCTTAACCCCGGATGTATAATTTACACCGACTTGTCATATGCTAGAAGATGAAGAGTAATGTATAATTTTCTGCTACTGTGCAGCATTTTGTATTGTTTACTATAATAATCTAGATTTGAAGTTTTCGTGACTGAAGGGATCCATACTCTTTGGTTCTTTCGGTAAAGTCACGTAGGTATACAATAAAATTAAATCACTTGTATTTTATACCTACGTGACTTTACTATAATAGTTAACACAAATCTCTCCCCATCAGTTCTCAGCTCCTGCATTCACAAAAACTTCAAATCTAGATTCATATTGGTAGTGTATGTAAAACTGAATTGAAAATGTAAAGTAATAACAAACAATGTACATTCTTAGACCTCCTTTGCCAGTACCAAAATATAATAATAGGGTTTTTCCCCTCACCCCGAGCCCTCATTACTTTGATAGTGCATTGTCTTTGAGATGTACGCCTTTTGGCGTCCTCTGGTCGAGCACCAATTGGGTCGAGGCTCAAAAGAAAGCCGTCCCTTGGTGTGGACAAATCAATTTCAAGGACAATGCATATATTATCATAGTGTGTTTTTTTGTTTGCATTTGACTGCAAGTATTGTGATTAATGCAGACATGAATCCTTGTAAAAAGGTTTCAGTTTTGTTGCCAGAAAAAAAAGGGGAAAACCCTATTATTATAACAATGTACATTGGTAATATGCAATGAATGTTAATCCTGTAATGTACCTGAATGCTAATTCCAGATGCCAGATATGGATCCACACCTGCAAATGGGGGGGGGGGGGGGGAGGTTTGTCGATCACATAACATTAAAACCTTTTGTGAGATACGACCTCGGTGTGTTTTTTATATGCCGTGCTGCTCTTGTTTCTCCACCACGCAAGGTGCTAGGTGTGTGCTGGGGCAGGCCCTGCACCACCAAATGTCCCTTTGGCTCATACTCTTAGGTATTTTCGGTAAAGTCACGTAGATAAAAATAAATAATAAAATGATAGAACTACTAATATAAATAACATAATAAATCACGACGTTTCGGAGGCAACACAAGTCTCCGTCATCAGGTGGGACCGTCACAGCTAAATTTACTGTATCAAGTGACGCAAAATTCCAAGAGACGCTCTTAAATACAAGTTAAGGGGGAGGGGGGAGGGACTTATAGCTGTGACGGTCCCAACTGATGACGGAGACTTGTGTTGCCTCCGAAACGTCGTGATTTATTATTTTATTTCTATGATTATTTTTAATATTTATTTTTTCCTACGTGACTTTACCGAAAAAACCTAAGAGTATGAATCCTTGCAGTCACGAAAGCTTCAAATCTAGAATCCCTTTGGCCCACCCGAGTTCACTCTCCTTCGTGGTATACCACTGTTATGGTTACACCAAAGACAGATCCCCTGTATAGCCTTAACAGACTGTTAGGGCAAATGCTGTTAGCGAGCACTATGGTCGGCAGGGCACACAAGGGGGTTGGAAGGCCAGCACCACGCCCGACCTCCTTTGTCTCCTCAATGGTGATGTTTACACACTGCATTTCCGATCCGCATGGTTGGGTATGTACGGTGCGAAAAGAAGTGAAAAATTCTCATTTGAGGCTAAATCGACCTAGGGGAGGCCCAGGACCGATTCAGATAATCATCACTGTTGGCCATGAGTGGGAATCGAACTCGGGTGGCCGGGTTCGTAGTGCAGCGTACCAACCGCAACACTGCCGCTCCCCGCAATGGTTACATTCCACACGACCTAAATATCTACAATTCTCATAGAATTGTTGCATTAATATGTATGGCAGTGCATTACAGAAGCCAACAACAGTCCAATACTGAGCCAGCACCACTGGGCTATGGGTGAATGTACTTTGGAAGCAGGATGGCGGAAGCACGACGCTAGCTGGCAGGTTGGAGGTGCAACCCCCCCCCCCCCTTTGTATCCCCTGCCTATTCACACGTCCACCCGGCATCCTCTTGGCGGCCTGGCCGCCGGCCATTGCTCGCTGGGCTGCTACGTCGCCAGTGTCGGGCGGCTCCTTCGCTGGGCCGCACATCCGCCTGGGCTACAGCTACCCAAGGGCATCGAGACTTCGTGCGGCCCCCGGCATGGGAGGGACCTGCGACTGAGCTCCTGCCGGGGGAGTCTTTGCCGTGTCGGCATGCTGAGCGTGAAGACGAGCCGAGTCGGCGCTACACGCTCTTCCTCGCTGTGGGTCCGGCCGGGGATCTGCTGCTGTGCTGCACGGACGTGAACGTCGTCTGCGGTGCAGGGGACTCGCTCGCAGAGGCCCTCTTCCACTGCCCAGTCCCCACCCTTGGCCATCCCCCTTTGTCTTCCAAATACGATGCCTCAATATTTATCCGCCCTTTAGATACGACCAGGCCTACCCCAACCATCCCCGCCTGTTCTACTGTCACTAAAACTACACACCGCCACTTTTAATAACACCACTCTTCATCTCAAACCATTATCATCTTGCGTACAATTTGATCAATCCTGTAAAGCGCCTTGGTGAAGGAATTATATAAATCTAGATAATAATTATACATTCACGATTTAACACTTATAGTAATAGGTTTTTACCCTTTCAACTGGTACAAAAACTGACACCTTTATACAAGGCATCATGTTTGCAATAACCACAACACAAGCAGTCAAAATGCAAACAAAAATAAACAACTCTGATGATGATAATGATATGCACTGTCCTTGAAGTTGATTGGTCCATACCCGAGACAGCTTTTCTTAGAGCCTAGTCTCCATTGGTGTTGGACCAGATGACCCCAAAAGGCGTACAACTCAAAGATAGCGCACTATCAGAGTATTGAGAGCTCGGGGTAAGCATTTACACTATGAGAACTTTACCAGTGGCAAAATATAGTAATAGGTTTTTACCCTTTCAACTGGTACAAAAACTGACACCTTTATACAAGGCATCATCTCGGGTGTGGACCAATCAACTTCAAGGACAATGCATATCATCATCATCATTAGAGTTGTTTCTTTTTGTTTGCATTTTGACTGCTTGTGTTGTGGTTATTGCAAACATGATGCCTTGTATAAAGGTGTCAGTTTTTGTACCAGTTGAAAGGGTAAAAACCTATTACTATATTTTGCCACTGGTAAAGGTCTCATAGTGATTTAACACTTCTCAGTATATCAGGTAAATGGTACTGACTAGCTATACAACAAGAGAATAAGCGACTGTGTTAAATTAGGTCACTTTATGTAATCACCATACTGCAGCCTAAATGTACAGTGCTGCATATAACACGGAACTGTGGATGAGATACTTCTTCATCCTTGCTCTCAAGAACGTATTAAAGTTGCATGCGCATAAGTCTGGCTCGACTTATCCAACTACAAATAACATTCGCAATAATGCAAGTGGCAGGCTTCGTTGTTAACTAGGCACCATATTCAACAGCATTATAAAGGCATTTACAGCATTATAACGGCTATCCCAGCATAACAGCATTCCCAGTATTATAAGAACATAAACTAACTTACAGACAATGCTTCTTAAAGTCCCGCAATGAACAGATGCACCCGTTTCCACTGAGACGCTAATTGTGCCTCCATTTTGTACTGTAATGGCTGACACCCCCTCCTGGCCTCGTGGCTTAGAGACCCTTAACCTGGAACTTCCTGGTTATGTGACCAAACTTCGCACCATCATATCAAGAAGTCCCTGTATAAACACCCCCATATCTGGTGTGGGGCAGAACAAACTAGATGAACGTCAGTAGGTTTGTTGTGCTCAAATGAATAGTAGTTACCCTGCACGTTTACTTGCCAATATTAGGAGTTATGGACCAGGACTCGACAAAAACAATAACGGGTTCAATTCCACGCTCAACCCAATCCTCCAACCCACAGCAGCTCGACTCCGTGCTGTGACCCATGTTCAAGCACATACTGTACCGCAGAATCCCGTGCTCTTATACGTAATCAAAGCAAAGATGCGCCGCTATTTAGATTCATGTGAAATCTATTACAGTACTATGGAATCATTTTGATTGGATTTGAATCGTTTATAACCTTATTCGCCTGCAGCAATTACGGAATTGATGCTGCCCATTTGTTGTTTATTGTGTGCCATTGTTTTCCACTGGCTCCATTTATGGCTGATGCACGCATCGTTGCCTCCACGCTTTTGTGTTGCACCACAGCGCCAGTGACACTTTGGCAATGATTTCTCTCCACCTGCCGCGTGGTCTTTTGCGATCTGGCCGTCTCCGACTGATCTCCCTGTCCGAGACCCTGCACACCCATCATCCACCAAGTGCTTGGCCGAACCCCTGTGTTTTTTACCGGGCGCTGTAGGATGGTGTTAGACAGCCCCTGTAGTGTTTGAGTAGCATGAGCAAATCACAGCAGCTCTTTGTTTTGGACATCAATTGCACAATCCGATTGTACGTGCATTAACCACCAGAGGTGGGACAAAGTCATTGTTATGCAAGTCCAAGTCGAGTCGCAAGTCATCAAATTCATGACTCGAGTCTGACTCGAGTCCAAGTCACATGACTCGAGTCCACATCTCATAGGTGGGACAAAGTCATTGTTATGCAAGTCCAAGTCGAGTCGCAAGTCATCAAATTCATGACTCGAGTCTGACTCGAGTCCAAGTCACATGACTCGAGTCCACACCTCTGTTAACCACACCTACTCTTGTACTGCATTCTTTTCATATAAACATAGAAATGGACGTGAGAAATTGTTGTCTGTTAAAAAAAAAACAGGATCGTGTTTGTATGTTTTCATTTCCAGTGCCTGGAACGTATCTCGAACAACAATGGTGTCATTACTCTTGATTGTATTGGGTGCAGGCTATTTGGCTGGCAACACTTATTTCTTAAATAAGTTTCAACTCCAGTGAGGGATTGACTAAGTAAATCTAGATTGAAAACTCACTTCTTTAGAACTGTTTTTGTTTAGTTTGTCCTTTCCCCCACACCTTCGATTATCGCGGTTGGCTACGTACTGTTTGCCACTTTGAAGAGAGTCAAACAGGGTGTTCTTTCGAGTGGTCTGGTTGAAGTGTGGAGCAGTTAGTGCGCTACCAACCTGAAGGCTCATGGCCAACACCAGTGACGATCATCTGAACCGTACCTGGGCCTCTCCTAGGTCAACTTGGCCTCAAATGGTGTGCCGTGTCTACATCGCCACTAGGGAGACAAAGGCTGCCGGGCGTGGTGCTGGCCACCCACCCCCTCATGTGCCGTGCCGGCCTTCATACGTGCTACTTTCTAACAGCACTTGCTCCTCCAGTCTGTTAAGGGTAAACGGGGGATCTTTGTCTGGCCTCCACCATAGGTAGAAGGAATGTTCACCACGGGTTCGGGACTCTTAATAGTAGATAAATATCTTCCCTAAATTCGTTTGATAACATCTTCTCTACAAGGGAGTGGTGAGGCAGAACGATAAATTATGTATGCAGTCACCTGTGACACGCCATGGCATTACACAAAACAGGTTTATGCTATCTTTACAATGTGCCGTTTTCTGCATACGTTGTACAGGAAAACAAGGGTAACGTTGTAGATTTACAACTTCACCTGTTATGAATTCAATGTATTCAAAATTATTAGCTGTATATATGAAGTGACGCAGATAGGAGACCGTAATAACTGGAGGCACTTTTATACTGGTAGGAACGAAGTGAACCAGCCTACAATAGATTATATCGTCCGTCCGTCCATGTAGCAACATCGCCCCCTACTGCTAACACTTGGCAGGACCCTACAAAAACCTTTAGACTCAGTGACGCTTTCCTGGCTAAACAAGTGTAACATTCCCTTATAATTCCCTGAGATAGCTTTTAATTAAAACTTTTAAATTAAAATTTAACTCACAGCGGCCTAAAGCCTACAGCTAGGCCTAAAGCCTAGAACTAAAGCCTAGAACTAGGCCTCAAACTCTCCCTTTGTATCGTACCCCCGCGTGTGTGCAAGGGAGTTAATGTTTAACAATGTTAGATTCCCTGATGTTTTTAAATAGAAACATTTAAATTTAAAGCTTTTACATAAATAATAAAAACATTTAAATTAAAAATTAACTCACAGCGGCCTAAAGCCTACAGCTAGGCCTAAAGCCTAGAACTAGGCCTCAAACTCTCCCTTCGTATCGTACCCCCGCGTGTGTGAAAGGGAGTTAATGTTTAACAATGTTACATTCCCTGATGTTTTTAAATAGAAACACTTACATTTAAAGCTTTTACATAAATAATTAAAACATTTAAATTAAAAATTAACTCACAGCGGCCTAAAGCCTACAGCTAGGCCTAAAGCCTAGAACTAGGCCTCAAACTCTCCCTTCGTATCGTACCCCCGCGTGTGTGAAAGGGAGTTAATGTTTAACAATGTTACATTCCCTGATGTTTTTAAATAGAAACTCTTACATTTAAAGCTTTTACGTAAATAATTAAAACATTTAAATTAAAAATTAACTCACAGCGGCCTAAAGCCTACAGCTAGGCCTAAAGCCTAGAACTAGGCCTCAAACTCCCCCTTCGTATCGTCCGATTAGGTGTAGCAACATCGCCCCCTACTGCAAACACTTGGCAGGACCCTACAAAAACCTTTAGACTCAGCGGGGCTTTCCTGGCTAAACAAGTGTAAGAATACATTATGTTTATATTCTTTGGTTATTCGTTCCTACCAGCCCACCCTGCAGGGTGCTGTTTTAACAAGCACCATCGGGATAATATACACCCTATGTGGGTGCACACTATAATTAAGACCATCTATTGTCGGCGGCACTACTTAGAGCAGTTGGTAGGCTGTCTGACTAACGGCGCCTAGGGCTTCCCGATGGGCCCCTTCTGTGACCTGTCCCCGAGATGTCCCCCTCTCGTATATATCGTGACCTGCTGACGCGAGTACTGCCGTACACCGCAGTTAGCCTTTACCGCCAGCAGCCAGCGCTATACCACTACATATAGATGCACACCATAGCGTCGAGGGATAATTATCCAGTTATAAATATACATACATTACTTAAAGTATTGGAGATGCTGCCATGGTGTTATGGTTAGCTTATTGGACTTGCATTCCTGAGGTCGTCCATTCGATTCAATCTTCTGATATGGCAGTTGAAACAATGGGCACATTGCCTCTGTCCACTGATCAATATGCATCAGTACACTACAGTTGATCGGCAGGTCACGTGCGACGGGGAAAGTGTGGGTACTCCCACGTCTTCAGCAATGTTTGGCCCAGTGTGGAAGAGTTGGCCAAACAAACCCACTTGACAGGCTCTCGAGTGAAGGACCTTCTGCTGGCAACAGCAACACTAACACCTTTACCTTAAGAATTATCCACATCAGCTTGTGTCTCAAGAGTTCTGCGTGAGACTTCGAGCATTGCACGTATCACTCTCCCAACGTGAGAGGTTTGTTATACAGTGAACATAGCGGCTCTCCTCCAGCTTTCTCCACTTCTGTTCTCACACCACCATTAATCAATCTCACGCCACCCATTGGCTAAACTCCTCCCTTGACTTGAGAAGTCTCGATTGTAATGTAATAACTCTCATGTGTTCTGTACTACCAGGTGCTTATTTAATACGGAGTGCCCTAGAAATTGTCCAGTATCATCTCAGGTTATTCTGAGTAAAGTATCATGATAGTGTATTTGCAACCCCAAGTAATTTTAATTCCAGAATATCCAAGCAACACACACCGAGGTGTTCCCTGTTGCGTTGCTATACATTGTCTTCATCAGCAGCAGTCATGTCCATTCGGCTGCTGTATTTAAACCTCCCCAAGCCACCCCTAATATCTGAAAACGGATTTCATCACTCTATCTCCACGGTGGATGCCCTCTTGGTCACAGTCCGTTCCTTGGCTGCCACTTCATTATTATTGTTGACCATCGGCCATCATCAATTCTAGCGATACGTCCTGCCCAAGTGATGTCATTGACCTACGTATGCTCTCTAATCCGAGTGCTCCTGAATCTCAATGCAATTCCAAGAACTCTTTTTTTCTTTAGTTTTGTTAATATCATTGCTTCTGAACTACATGGTATTGAAATAATTTATTTTTTAAATGACTTCCAGGAGCATTGTGCTAATTTGTACACTATAATGCGGTCCCTGGGATATTTTCATCGCCTTCCTTTGGAGTGTACTGTACTTCGAGGTCAAGGCTCATTTCCTGGGATGATCGGGCTTTTGCCAGTGGAGTTCCCAGACTTTTGAACGCTTAGCCTTTGGTCATAAGACAATCAGAATCGTTCAAGCTATTTAAGTCTCTCTTTAAAAACTCACCTCTTTAAACTGGCCTTCGCCCCCTAGTTATGGCCGCTTACCCTGTTTATTTTTTTTTGCTTTCAAACACAGTGGTGCATTGGGAATCTACGGATGAAATGCGCCACAGTAAAAATGTAAATTATAATTATGGGAGTTCACACAAGGTGACCTTCGGGTCAGGGAATGTTTTCTTCACACAGGGCCAAGACACCCTGTCCTCACACCAGGCCTCCCCCTGTCGTCATCCTTCCCCTCTGTTCCTTCTCGAATCTCTCGAAGGTTGTCCAAGTTCTCCTGCTCCTTACCAATCCTGCCTCCCTCCTCCTGACGCACCCCCCTTAACCCGTGCTTCACTTTCCCAGTTGCTTTCCCCGTGCCCATCTCCCCCGTTGAGTCCCCACCCGCCCGGGTCATTGCCATGCCCCTCCACTCACAGCTACCCAGCCGGCAACACGGGCTTATTTATTCATGGCGTCCTTCGGCGACCCTCGCAATAGGTATGCTAAATAAATTAACGTTTGAGCAACAATTGAAATGTTGCAAAATAATAAAAAAACATATAACTGCCTGCTATATTCGTAATTACGTAAAATGTAATGTCATACCAGTTTTGTAAATGGATTTTCATTACAAAAACGGCCATTCTCTTTCCCTAACTTAAATGAGAATTGCCCAGGTTATGGCCAGGTATATTTCAATTTACATCTCCATGGTTGACTCCCAACACTGTATTATAGGTACTGTAGTTTGAGGGGAAATAGTGGCATAGTGGTTAGCGCACCGCACTATGAACCTAGTTCCCTAAATAGATTTCCGGCCGTGACTATCATCTAAACCAGTTCTGGTCCATTCTTCAGCCAGTATGGTGAAGTACCACCGCATTTTGAAAGGTGTGGGGAGACTTGTCTTGGATTGACATAGGACTAGACGCATAAACACGATTAACTTATTACTTCTAGGACAATGTATACGTTTGAATCTCTCATTTCATTTCCACAATATAAAAAGGCGCCGTGTCCAGTGCTCCTCTGCAGCAGAGAAGACATTCAATATTCACGGGCTCCCATCCAGTTAGCATGAAGGCGTTCACGTTATCAACCGTGCCTATCCGTGCGCGTGCGTTTGTGCACAATGCATCAATGAGTACACAGGAGTGAGCTACACGATTCCCCACGACTGCTCAACGCCCTGAGCAATCGGATACAGCCATTGTACAGTACTGTATCCATGAATGTATCAGCATTAAAAGGCGTATATGTTAACGGTCATGCAAGCCTGACTCCGGATGAGAGATTGCGTGTCGAAACCGGCCCGGAGTTATGTTTGTATTTAACAAATGTTGCAGAAATGATTATGCATTCCCAGAAGTCCTTATCAACCGCAGTAATGCTCTCTCAGCAATGATGTGTGATTGAATTAGTCACCGTGGTTTGGGAAATGTGCGTATAATTCAAGGACACTGTACAACAACACCACCACCACAGCGGTGTCCCCTTACCAATTTTTTCCTTGGCTGTGTCATAGCCACACCTGCGCTGCAGGTTGGTTTTACGATGGTAGCAACCACGTGGATGACTGGCTTTCCACCCCCCTCCTGCCCGCCCTTCTCTGCACGGAGGGCACACGCGGTCAGGAAGGGAAAAACTAGCCCTCGTCACACTCGCTGTGTGACACGGGAGGCGGGGGTGCAATTTAAGCTGCTCATGCCGAAGTGTTCCTCACTCAAGACGTCGTTGTTAGCCGGCGAGGTAAGCGGTCATTCGTTTCGGCTGTCTGTTGTTCTCTTTTTAACGGGACGCGTATTGCCCGACTACATTCGTCTGAAGTTACTGCATGGAAGTAATATTTTTTGGGGTACAACTTTTTCCAGCAGATGTGTATGGAACCCGTAAAATGTACTCGTGAATGACACTCTAGACGCCGTTTTAAGCACGAATGAAAGCAGAGAGGGCTAACACCCGTTGGTGGTGTATGTAGCAGTTATATTGTGTACAGCAGGGGTCCCCAACCCCCGGGCCGCGGACAGTTACCTGTCCGTGGCCTGTTAGGAACCGGGCCGATCAGCAGCAGGTGAGAGCGGTGAGTCCGCGCGTGTCCCACCCCAATGATTGTATTGACTACTTCCTTCCGCGCCTCTTTCCCGTACTGCGGCACTTGTCTCAGTCACAGTTTTGGTGAGCCCACAAGCTTTAACCCCTAGCCAAAATTAGTAAGAAACAAACGTCGCTGGAGAGCTTATTTGAAAAGGGGGAAAGACCCAATGATGACCCCCCCCCGTCCGTGAAAAAAATGTCTTCCACGAAACCGGTCCCTGGTGCCAAAAAGGTTGGGAACCTGTTTACAGTATTCGATTATTATACTGCCTTGGTATTATACATTACATAATTGTGCTGGTTTTTTTTTCAGCAAAGTGTGAATCTTCGAGTTGTGGATGCTATCTTTAAATGCTCCCAGTCTGCAATTGTGGTTTCTCGAACTATATTTCAAGGCAAAATAATGGGAGGACTAATATATGTAACTTATGCTTGGTTAGCCGGGAAAGTCTCACGTTATACATCATGATGCCGACTTGTAGCGCACGCAACAGATGCTCACGAATGCGCATTCGTGATGGATTTGACTCATAAGAGTTGCGCAGTATCAAATGCTCTTGTACAAGACAGAGAACGACTGAGTGTGCGAGGAGCATCAGGCAAGCGGGGAAATAAGTAGTCGTGTGGCGAGCCAACGGCAGCAATTGCCCAAGCTCTGCGGCTCTCTATATATATTTAGGTGTTATCGGCCAATTAATGAGTTTATTACACGTGGGAGGAAACCGGAACACCCGGAAAAAATCCATGCCTATTGAGGGGAAAACACTCTATCCCATACAGGTGGAACAGGTGGAGTCCACATTTTTCTGGACTGTCTTCTAATAGCATACCAGGGTTATTGCACCTCGACGCTCACGGGAAGAGAGTTTTGCATCATCGTTTGATCCACCAGCCCCTCGAATTCAAAGCGGGATTACTGGCATGCCCAATACCGCCCGGCAATTGGGAGCGATGTTGCAATGTGTGAACCAAATACTGTCGAGAAATATGCAAGGGCCGTGCAGTATTTTTTCTGCATTGGAAGTAAACTGCAGAACCCACAGGAAAACCATTGCATAACAGGGAGAAAAAATACAATCTCCATACAGAAAGGCATCCGAGTCGGGAATCGAACCCAGGCCCTTGTTTCTGTGTTTTCCCCAGTGCTGATGTTTGTCACTGCCAGATTGCCACCCTAATATATATCCCAATACTGTAAATGTGTCCTTACACTGTACTGTAATTATTAGGTTCCCATGGAAACGAATAAGACAATTAAATGTGGGTTATAAATAGTGGTGGCTCAGGGAGATTATGGCCATACATGTTATCAGCACTGAGCTCGCACCGCTAAGGTCCTGTGTTCAAATCTGGACAGTTACTTGTGATCAAACCACATCTCCAGTTGTAGGAAAATTCTAATTGCCGCTCATATCACGAGTGATCACACGCAATTTACAAACGCAGTAGTGTCAAAAATGCTCATTACGATGTGGTGACCCAAAGAAAGAATGAGCGGATCTTATTATTCCATCTCCATAGTGGTCATCCCCGTGTGGGTTCTTTCATTTGGCTGTTATTCAGTCACCAGTCTTGTCCATTGGCTATCATCCCCGCTCGTGAAGTGCCCTTAACCCGCATTCTTATTTTCAAAAGTTCAATGTCTAGAATAAGCATGTGTTATCTGATCCAAATGGTCCCCTATCTCAGTGTAATCACGATGATGCATTATCCCATGCTTCTGTTCAGATTTTGTTCCATTTGTTTTGTTTCCGTGTTTTTCTTTTCCATGTCACAGCAGGTAATATGCACTTTTATAATTTGACGTTACTCTTCAAAAACAAATATTTTTTCCCCCAAATGTACTCCATCCTGCTTTGCTTGATCTTCATATTTTTGATCCTACAATAATTGCCATATGGATGCATTCTCTTTTGTATTTTCCAGTTGTCTCCCACAAACAATTATTCTCTTTTTCAGCAAGCTTGTTGGATGAGACTTATTTTGGTGATGCGGTACTTTATTAATATTTAGCTCAGCTTGTAAGCCTTTTATTTTTACAAATTTCCTGTACTTCATTCCCGTCCGAGGTGACGAAACTGTCAGTGATCTGAAATGGTTAATACTCTCTCCAAGTATGCGTTCATGTCTCCAATACATTTTTTGGGAATATGTCTTCGAATGTCACTGTGAATATCCTTGCATGGTCCTTGTTACAATTTGTACACGGCTGTCAACTGCAATGCCTTATGTGTGACGGACACAATGAGGACTGTTCGTTCACATGTGATACACCAGATGATTTTATCGCGTCTCTTAACCAACGACATGCATATGCAAAGCACAACTCAGATACGGGTATTCGTATCTGCCATGGTTTAGGCCAGGGGTCGGCAACCTGCGGCTCCGGAGCCGCATGCGGCTCTTTTGAACCTTGACCGCGGCTCCGGGGCGGATGCTAGCGAGGGGAGGAGGCGCACTGTGACACCTGCTCTGGCGTTGCCGCTGCTGACAGGTCGCCGCTCCGCTCCACACTGCCCGCCCGGTGACAGGCAATAACGTTGCCGTTGCTTTGTCACATGTTTGGAAGAAGTAAAAACCTTCCTGGGCAGCAAAGAGCTCACCTTTGCTGAGCTGGAACAGCCAGAGTGGCTGGAAAAATTACATTTTATGGTAGACATGACAGCACATCTAAACACGCTAAATACAACCCTTCAGGGGAAAGGAGGCACAGCCCTGCACATGCTGGAGGAGGTTTTGGCATTCGAGCGCAAGTTGACAGTGTTTGTCAAAGATTTACAGAGAGGTACACTGTCTCACTTTCCCTCTTTGAGAGAGTTCAAACAAAGTCATGATACGATAAATTTGGAATATTTCAAGTCTGCAATCACCACAATGCAAAGTTCGTTTGGGAAACGATTCTGTGAGTTCAGAGAGGAAAAAACGACATTATCCTTCCCTGTCACTCCCCTGGCGATCGATCCATCCCTATTGAATATGACTGCATTTGCAGGTGTAAGTCAACCTGATCTTGAGATGGAACTGGCCGATATAGCTGACAAAGATATATGGGTGTCCAAGTTCAAATGCTTGACCGCTACTCTTGAGGATGTTGCCCGTCAGAAGGCCATTCTGGCTCAGAATCATAAATGGAGTGATATTGAAAACCTTCCCAAACAGGACAAACTTGTATTCGAAACATGGAATGCCATCCCCAACACTTATATAAACATGAAAAAGTATGCATTTGGAGTCCTGTCGATCTTCGGCTCCACATATGTATGTGAGCAGGTCTTCTCCAACATGAACTATATTAAAAACAAACATCGATCACGCCTCACAGATGACAGCTTGCAAGCCTGTGTGAAAATGAAGGTGACGTCTTACAGCCCTGATGTGCAGACACTGTGCACTGAGGTTCAGGAGCAAAAATCCCATTAACCAGGTAATTTAGCTATTAATTTGCAAAAATATATTTTACATTGTTAAGTGAAAAAGTCCTTTTTTTATTCAGATTGACAGCTGACTGCACGATCCTGTATATAGCAATAAGGTAAGAAACAATATATGCAGTGTTATATTTGTTTTAATAGTTGCAATGGTTTTGCGGCTCCCAGTTTATTTTTTCCTTCGGAAACGGGTCCAAGTGGCTCTTTATGTCTTAAAGGTTGCAGACCCCTGGTTTAGGCGGATGCGGTTTAGAAGGGACAATGCGCGTTCGTGGAAGCTCGAACCCAGCAATTGTTTACGTTCGGTCTTTCACAAGGTGTGTGTTTGCGAGTTCTTTTGAACTCCATTCAGCTCTCTTGTATTTCTGTACAGGAACTATCCATCTCTTTTTGTGACACGGGACACCACAATGCTATAGAAGCCAGCTGCACTTACAAATATGCAAAGCACACCTCACACACATGCAGTCAAATATAATGTACCCTCTTTCACCTCACCTTTCTCAACCCTGCTAGTGCTCACATTTTTGCGTGAAATTTACCAATTTGTATCCCTAGGAGCTACTAATTGAGCCAATTTGTCAATCTTTAAGCAACGGCATTCACCAGAATGGACGATCCTGGGATATTTCCAGTAAGCTATTCAATAACGTTCAAAACAACTCTGTCACAATGACACTGGCACACAATTGTTCCCTGTTGTTAACATCACAGTTCTATATATCTGCACTGTATCAATCAATAAGTTATATTTTATTGGCACCGCAACTATTTGTGCTTCTCCGCAACATTTCTCTCCACTGCCCGCTCTTCTCAAACAACTTCTACGTTATTCGTCTTTCATATGGCTGATATAGATGCAGAGCAACAACCACAATCTCAAATTCAGGTGGTCAAGCCAGATGTATGGATGTATGTTGAATTTCTTTCGCACCATATGTAGCCAACCGTGTTAATCCGAGGTGCGGGGGAAGGACAAACTAAACATAAAAAGCAGGTTCAAAGAAATCAGTTATAATAAGTAATATAACTGCGTCAATAGCGGAGTGTATCGCTGTAATGTCGCCTTCGTATTCGTGGATCGAGCATTGTATCGTTTATGTTGTATGGTCTGTTCTGGATGACCACAGTTGCACACTACTTGAAAGTTTTGAAATTTCCGTTTGTGCATCGGTTATCCTTATCTGCCATTGTTTATGCGGATGCGGTATTAGGGTGCACCTTCGTGGAAGATGGAACCCAGAAATTGTCTGTGATGGGTCTTTCACAAGGTGTTTGTTTGCGAGTTTTTTTTTTACTCCATTCAGGTATCTTGGATTTCTGTACAGAAACTATCTGCCTCTGTTTGTGTCACGGGGCACTACAATGTGATAGAAGCCAGCTGCACTTACAAAACATTTCCATCAAAAATTTCCATCAAGGTGTCTCACGAAATGTTTGGAGGAATCGGCTGATATACTGTAATCTGTAAATTTTAACGCGGAATATTATTTATCGCTCAAAAAATGTAAAATTTAATATGCAAAAACTCGCAGCTTCTAGGATTATTAGTGACAATAAACTGTCAACTTTGAACGTTTATTGTAATCTACCATAGTCTCTGTCTGACAGGCGCTGAATTAATGACTATAAAGTTACCATACATTGACTCCCTATGCTTTGGTCTTTCAGATTTCTACTATATTAAAGCTATTTAAAATTGGATCTATGTGATTGGTTGCATGACTCAGGAGGAAAATGTTAAAAAGAATGAACAATGATTCTGAGTTTTAATCCTGGTGGCGACTCATGATTAGGCTTTGAAATCTATTGAAAGCTAGTTGTCGGGGTCCAATTTTGTGAAATAAGAATGCTACCTTGGTGTAATGGTTAGCACTCAGATTTTCAAATTCAGAGGTGAAAGTGTATCTATAATACAAACCTTTATAAAGCTTGGTTAAACAGCAGAACTCTTACTAAGTACTTAATGTGGGCTGTATAGAAACAATTACAAAATGTGTAATGTGACCAGCACCTCGCCTGGCTTCTTTGTCTATGGAGAAGTAGTGTATAAACTGCACAGCGGATCCATTTCACGTTTGATCTGCCAAAATAGGCTCGTGCCAAGAGTAGATATCAATTGCATTTGATGTTCGCAATTGAACCAGGGTCAGTAATAATGCACCAATGGGCTCCTCCACGCGCAGAAACGATGATAAAGATCTCCCGTTGAGTATTAAGTAAGTGCTGTTTAGTACATACTCACTACTCTATTGCCAGCAAAAGACACCAGCAGGTGTTGTGATGAGCATCACAACTTGCTGTCTGTTGTCTCTATCCCCAATGCTGAAGTTCGCACACTGCACTTGATTGGATGTGAATCATAGACACTGAATGAAACCGACGAAACTAGGAATAAGTAATGGTGGATGCTGTGCTGAATGCCAAGTGCTTCATATTTCCTCGAAAGAGAAAAATACCGATTCTGTGTTCGTGGAGTTGGAAACGTTAGGCTGATTTTGAGAGGAAAAAAAATAAACAGAGCTACTTTCCTAGCAAGAATGGGGTTGCAACAATCCCACAAAGGAGGATTACAAAACAGTGTTGACAACAGCATACATGTCAACCTTATTGGTCACCGCATGCCCCTCATAAATTTCGACGTTCATCCTACAAAGTTCCATCACAAGGGAGAAACACAAACAAGAGGCGAAACATTTTTTGTTGCCCGTATTGAAACGGCTGTACGTCGTACGGACCTGAAAACTCAATTTCCCTGTACAATAATACGGGTAAACCGCATGGGTTGAGAGGTATGCAAAAGACACAAGACGGCTAGATTGTAGAATCGAGTTATCCCTGTGCTGTAAAGGTGATGCAATTGCTCTGATGCCGGATTTAAGTTAACCTTGCAGCTATTGAAGAGATGCTACATGCGGTATGACAACCCTTGGCCTCCTACAACACCGACACAAAAGGACTTGCAGTCTGCGCAGAGCACTGCAGACAAATGACATGCAACCATGGGAGATGTATTTATTGGCTTTGACGAACCCTTCATGTACGTCAATCCCAAAGGGTTCACATCGGTGAGACCCCGACAGCAAATGTTGGGAGAGAACCCCCCCCCCACTCCCAAGAAACTGCGGCACAGGAATATTTTACAGTCACGCTGGCAAGTTGTGATTGTACTTTTGGAAAAAAAGAGGTGGGGGGGGGGATTTACTAAATTAGTGCACGTAGCTCAGATGTCTGCAACCTGCGGCTCCGGAGCCACATGCTGGCTCTTTGACTTCACGCCTTGTGGCTCTTTGGCTGCCCCTTTGCGGGCAGCCGTTTATTTTAAAACACATTCCTACGGAGGGAGCTGGTAGGAACGTTGGGTTGCTCGGTCAATGGCCAGGGTCAACGGCGGCGTGGTGTATTCCGCAAATATGCCCGACTGTGAGGGTGGGCACACGCCGGCGTGGGTAGGTTAAACGTTGAGTTTTATAAGGGCACCACGGGGTGACCAGCCCCTCCCCACCCAGCCCCTCCCTCCCCTCCCCACCCAGCCCCAACCTTCCCACCCAGCCCCTCCCCACCCAACCCCTCCCTCCCCACCCAGCCCCTCCCTGCACGACAGACGGACGGACACAATAATCTCCTGTGGGCTGGTGTAACCAGGAGGTTCCTACCAGTAAAAGGGAATGTTAAACATAATTTAAGGTAAACATAACACTATGTAACACAATTTTTGTTCCTGGGTAGTAAGTGTTATTTTGTAATTTCTTGTGCCTAAAAAGTATAGAAAATGGCTATTATTCCCCACAAACCTTGCTTTTCTGACCAGGACAGTGATCATTTCAAATGTACCTATTTTCAATGAGAAAACGGGCAAATTTGTATCTTTTCGTTCACATAAAGTCAGAAAAACAACATTAATCAAAATTAACATCTATTTATACTAAAGTAATACAAAAATGACTACAAAATATTTAGAAGCGAGTAGTTTTTAGCGATTTACGATTATTCTGTAAATCACTTTTACGAATCAGCCCCCAAATGCAGTCTCCCATCATGTTCTCGTTATACTGTCCTTGGTAGCGGCGTTCAAAGTCTAGTATATCCTGGTGGAAGCGCTCGCCTTGCTCCTCCGAGTACGCTCTCATGTTCTCCATGAATGTATCAAGATGAGCATCAAGGATATGGACTTTGAGGGACATCCTACAGCCCATTGTGCCGTAGTTCTTCACCAGAGTCTCAACCAGCTCAACATAGTTTTCGGTCCGCTGTGGCCAGTCCCGCCTGTGGTAGTGCGCCTTGGTGTCCCTGCTGCCCAAAAGGCAAAGATAGCTGGGTAACTTGGTAAAACCGCCTTGGAGACCCATCAGGAATGCCACCATTTAGAAGTCTCCGATGGCCTCCCAGACGTACTCATACTTCAAGGTGTCCAGCAAGGTCTTGATGCTGTTGTAATCCTTTTTTGAGGTGCACCGAGTAAGCCAGGGGAAGAGACGGGTACTTGTTTTCATTATGCAGCACGGCTTTGAGGCTCCTGGATGATTTGTCAATGAAGAGGCGCCACTCATTCTGGTTACAGGCGATCCCGATTGCCTCGAACAAACTGGTCACATTGTGGCAGAAGCAGAGCCCATCTTGACGGGTGAAGAAGCTGCAAAGAGGTTGGTGACACTTCCTCTGATCTGCGACTTGCACACTTTCATCCAACAAGTTCCTGCTTAAGTCTAGATATCAAAAGCTCAGCATTGGACTTGGTGAGACCAAGATTTCTGATCAAGTCGTTGAGGTCGTTTTGGTTGGGGTAGTATGGGTTTCTCTCCTCAGCTCCACGTCTGAAATTGTCATATGGATCAACATCTTCCGCGCTCTCTGACTTACTGCTCTCTTCTAAAGACGGCTGCTCTCTCTCCAGAGGAGTGGTACGGGGAGCTCATGGCAGTGTGGCACCGGGGCGATGGATGTAGGAAGATCCAGATACGTGATAGCAGGTGCATTATTGCCAGTCCGACGTTTGGAAGGGTCCACCATGCAGATGTAGCAGTTGCTTGACTGGTCAGTGGGTTCCCGCCAAATTCTTGGGATAGCGAACCTCATAGCCCTCTTGTTCCCTCTGTACCATCCTTCAAAAAATATTTATTTCACCCATGACTAATGTGTAAGAGATTCTCGCTAAAAAAATTCATAACGAGTTAATTAAATTACTCGACACTCTGGTAATGAACAACGGTTTAGCCAAATATATGCCAAGACTAGCTGAACGCTGTTTAAAGAACACCTAGTTCTTGTGGCAAAGTGATAAACAAAAGGATGGAGCAGCAATTGGCTCTCCTTTGTCTCCTGTGATAGCGAATTTGTACATGGAAGATTTTGAAACAAAAGCAATAGCTTCAAGCACACTAAAACCATCTGCTTGGTTTAGATATGTGGATGACACGTTGGTGGTCTGGCCACACGGCAAAGATACACTGAACGCATTTCGAAATAATCTCAACTCGCAAAACCCATCCATCCAGTTCACCATTGAAGTGGAAGCTGACAGAACTCTACCATTTCTGGATATTCTGCTCGGACGGGGTAGAAATGGTAAAATAACACAGTGTATGCCGAAAGAAAACGCATACTTACGCCTATCTGAATGCAGTCACACCATCACCCCGCACAGAAATCTGCTCTTATCAAGACATTCATTAATCGAGCTAAGAAAGTGTCAGATGGTGACAGTCTAAGTGAAATTCAACATGTCAAAGAAGCGCTGCAAATGAACGGTTACAATGATGCACAAATCAACAGGGCATTGAATACCAAATCAAATAACAAAGAGCATTGAAACTGCCCAAGTAATTAAAACGATCAAAATACCGTACATTGCGGGAGTAACTGATAAACTAGCCAGATGTTTGGAAAAACAAAATATCCGAGTCAGATTTGGCACGGTACATAAAATACAGAATTTAATATCTGGTACAAAAGATGTCTTACCGAAGCTATCATCAGAAGGTGTGTATAGGATTAACTGCACTTGTGGCAAATGTTATGTTGGGCAAACAGGACGAATGATCAGCACGAGACTAAAAGAACATTAGATAAATATTAAATTATCCCAAATGCAACTGTCAGCAGTAGCAGAACACACGTGCCAACAAGGACACTCAATTGATTTTGATAATGTTGAAGTTTTGTGCAAAACTAGCTACTACTGTTTGGTTCTTTCGGTAAAGTCACGTAGAAAGAAAATCTATTAAATAATAATAGAATACCACGTTTCGATTGCAACACAAGCAACCATCATCAGGTACGAATGAATGAGAAAACGAACAGAGCAAACTTAGAAATATAATGCAATACAATCCAGAGAGTCGGCTAACACAACAGTCAACATCCTACCTGGTTGATTAACGTTCTTCCAAAGAATGCTACATTTTAGAGAGAGACAAAACACAGACACAGAGACACACATCGCCACACTGTGTGTCTCTATGTGTGTTCTCTCTCTACTTGTGTGTCTGCAATCGAAACGTCGTATTCTATTATTTAATTCATTTTCTTTCTACGTGACTTTACCGAAAGAACCAAAGAGTAATTCCTGCAGTCACGAAAGCTTCGAATCTAGTTTTAGCTACTTTGGTCAAGACTAATTAGAGAATCTATCGAAATTGAAAGAAATAAAAATAACTTTCACCGTTCGGATAGCTACCGTCTTAGTGCTTCGTGGAAGAAATTATCAAATAATACATGATTTAAATGCATGCCTACAAAGGGCAGCGTACTTCAATAGGGATTACCGTTGGTAGGGCTATTTTAATAAACTATAGGAAGGACAAGTTCAAAGGGCTCGCATAATGCACACGCATAATGTACGTTGCTTCAGTAATCCCGCCCCCCTCCATCATTGTGCAAGAGCACAAAAGGGTGGTCAACACATCTACGCCTCTATATAAGGAACGAAACAGTAAGACTTCTCCACAAATCTGGCTGTTGCCTGATGAAGCTAGTTGTAATTACTGGAAAAAGTCGTACTCGGTTGGTAAATGTTGTGGCTTGGCTCTCCAACACACCGAATTGTTATGTTCTGTTTACGTGACAACCCTGTGTCGAGTGGTGACAGGTTTTAATGACACATTTATATATTTACGCGATCTAACCCAAAAACCTATTATGGATGATGTTGGTCGCGAAAGCCTACGTGTTTTTCAATAACATTGAAAATTGTAAAACATTTTAAAATGAAAAACTTTTACAATTTAAAATGTTTTAACAAATTTTGTAACTTAAAGCTCCGAGAAACAATTGTCCATCTTACCTTCCAGAGTTGTTTTGTATTGCTCGCAGGAGAAATGAGGTGCCCAGGGTTTGTCTTGATCTCCGCCAGGCATGCCGAATGCCTTGTAGGCCTCTCACATCTTAGCAGATGTTTCCACAGAGTACTTTTTCGCTCTTGTCTTCATAAATTGGCCGCAGACATACCAAAATGCGTCTGCCGGATGCTTGCAGCCTCTTGATGCCATCTCTGAAAAATGCAGATACAGTATGTATCCACTTAGGCAGCTGGAACTAAACTGAACTGATGGGCTTAAGGCACCTGTATTTATACTACTATTTATATTACTGGAAAGTTCTAGAATGTTCTGGAAGTTACTCCAAGTTTACTCAGCACTGAATCTATCTGGAATGTTCTGGAAAATAGGTAAATTTCAAAACATCACTGTCCTGGTCAAAAAAGCAAAGTTTGGGGAATAATAACCATTTTCTGTACTTTTGAGGCATAAGCAATTAGGAAATAACACTTACTACCCAGGAACAAAAAACATTGCTACACAGTGTAATTTATGAAATATGGCAGGGAATTAGTCACTATGGAATGTCTTGGTAACAACAAAATGTACAAACTGTAGTGTTAAAGAATAAGGAAGGGGATGGGGGAACTAAATAGACGAAGTTTATTCCATCACCTATTTTGTCTATTTGTAATAAAGGACTCTTTCACTGTGTCTGTCTCCGTTGTCCTTTATTTGGGTTCTTACAACTTGTCCCACACGGCCCTCGCTCAGAGCCTTCCCGCTTGGCAGCTTGACAGCTGCCGTCGCTCCCGTAGCCTTTCCCCACTCCCGATGCAGCTCCGCTGCAGGCTTCCCTCTCAGTCTCTCCGCCCGTGTGCAGTCCTTCAGCTGCTCTCGCTGCAGCTCCACCCGTGCCCGGACACCGCTGGCCGACGGTGCCGAGTCTCACCGCGTGGCGATCTCGCCACTTTCCCCCTCTGCCCTGCGTGGCCTCCTCCTGTCTTTATTCCCACACTCTCCTCCCATCTCTTCCGGTTACCGCCCTTAAGAGCTTACCCCTCTCCCCCACGTGACTTAACCCCTCCCCCCGTGACGTCATATCCGCGAGGCCGTTTACGCCCGCATTACATATTTAAGTCAGAATTTCTAATCTGCTGTATACCTGCTGCTGCGTTTGTGTCCAAGTAGCTCTGCGTGTGATGTGGCTCTCAAACTATTTTGGTCAAAGTAGAAAAACAAAAACAAATGTATCTTCTTCTTTGAAAGGTTGCCGACCCGTGGCATTGCAGCATTAGGCTATTATACACCACTTCGTGAACATCCCCATTGTAAATGAAGTAAGAACCATTGATAGTTACGTTTCCTGCTTTTTTTCCCTCACACGCTGTGAGTAAATAGAAAGCTGCTGAAGCTCAACCCTTTCATGAGACCTGAACCATTAACAGCAGCTTGCCAGTGCAGTACTGAAAGAAAATAGGGATGAGTATGCTGTCAGGTAAAAACACATTCCATTGCACGGTCTTGAGAGACTCAACATTGTGAGAAAACGTGAGTCTCACGGGGAATCGTTGAGACTTGACATGTGCAGTGGTGAGATGTTAACTGCCTCGCCTGCTGTATATTTGACATTTGCATGTTCTCCCCGTGGTCGCATGTATTTTTATCCGGGTCCTCCGGTTTTTGCTTTCAAATTGCACGTGAAAAGCCACTTCGTTGAGCTATCACTTGTGGCCAGGTTGCTTCTGAAAAATATCTGTACATCTCAGTGGGCCTTACATTGTAAAATAAAAAAAACTAGCCTTTTGCCCATCCAAGGACGGGTGTATTGCAGTAAATCTGAAACTTGCAAGCGAAAAGCAAACCGCGACGTGATATTCATTGCATCCTTTCGTGTGCAATTTGTAAGGCCGCGGTGACACAGACTTATTTCATATGAAGGTTATAATCTCTTGTTCATCATGACGTCCTTTTTACTTTGATGTCTCAATAGCGTTACAGAGATCGTGTGACGTGAGGGTTGTAAGTTGACGCCGAGGAGGGGGGAGGAGGCGCCTCCCTTCCCCCCCATGTGTAGTGACGTCACCCGCTAATTATTATTAATGGAGGGGCGTGGCCATTTGGAGGATGCCACCTTTGATTTCAAACTTTTGTGAATATTATTTGGTTCTTTGGGTAAAGTCAGGTAGATAAAAAAAAATAATCACTTTATTTATTTTTATTATATAGTTTTCTATCTACGTGACTTTACCGAAAGAACCAAAGAATAGGACGTCACCTGTTCATGATTATTAATGAGGTGGGTTCTCAATGCGGAGTGATGTCACCAACTCATGATTATTAATGAGGGGCGGGTCCATGTGGAGGACGTAACCTGTTCATGATTATTAATTAGCGGGGCTGGTCGACGTGGAGGGACGTCACAAGCGTTAAGGACATTCCTGGGTGATTTTCAGTATCGTATTACCCTGCATTCGGCTCTCTCTACATTGTCTATTAGCACTTCTCACAGAAGTTACAACGTGTGCATGACATAATTTTAAACGATTGATTTGTACATAATCGGTTCACATTCTGGGATAAAAATGACAACATTGTCTGTCCCCCCCCCCCGTACTTGAATACAGTTCCTCCCTTGAGCATGATTAGAAGTTGTCAGACTGGTTTCTTTCGAACTCCACCTCGCCACGTGCGGTGCAAGGTGCGGTGGGATCCGCCCACTCGCATGAATAGTTATTGGCCACGCACTCGGACAGCAAACGGATCGTAGACATGAGCAGGGACTCCACACGTCGTAAGGCGACTGAAGTAACGAGAATCGCCGGATGTTTTTGGCCCAGTGGTGATCTTTCAGATTCCTTATACAGTTGATAAGGTAAGCGTGCGATATATTTTAAGTGTATTTAGAACTACATCGAGTTATTGCAAAGGGAGCAGTGTGCTTGCAAATACCTGTTAATGATATTCTTCCATTAATTTGGTCATGTAGCTTTTGCCGTCGCGTTTTCTGAATATATGTGGTACTTTGCTTACTTACATTCGGTATTTTGCATAATGTTGCGGTTAATTTACATTCATATTTGTTATCAGTTTAACAAAGTGCTTTATTACATTTATGATGGATCTCGAATGTAGATGATATCAGAATACAGGCGATTGCAAGGGGCACTATAAATGGTTACATCTTCTAATGTCTGGGCAGCGTGGAAGCGTTCGTCTAAATACCCGACTGGAGGCTCTTCCGCCAGCAGTGGCGAGAGCAAAAGCTTGCAGGGATGCACCTTAAATGAGAACGTTTTATATAAAATGTATTAAATGTATCTAGAATTTAAGCTTTCGTGACTGCAGGAATTATTATGCTCATTGGTTCTTTCGGTAAAGTCACGTATGTAGAAATAAAATGTAAATAAATCACACGAAATAAAATTTAATGTAATTCACACATGCGAGTAAAGCAGCATTATTTGAATTAGTCAAGTTCAGTACAATTATATTTCATATTTAAACATGGCTGCTTTGCAACATCATTACGGTATAATGTGTAATTGCGTTCATGAATAATATCTGCACGTTTACACGAATATATTAAATGTGGTTCCAATGGTATCATAGCGACTGGAGGATTGTGATGGAAAAATCAATTAGTTATTTTATTTTGAGGCATAACACCCTTCGGTGGTTATATATGTATTTAACGTAAGATATTCAACAAAGCTCTTTCTGATGCCTCCCATCAGAATATTCACTTTGAGGCTTATTACTTTAAGCATCTTACTTTCCATTGCAGTTTACCTTTCCCATCCGAGAACATTTATTGCTAGCACCATCAACGTTTGCATAATGATCTTGAACTTACAATTTGCAAATTATTACAAGAAGTATAAAGTGGTAGTGATATTCATGACTGTTGATGGCAATCTTCGAGCATACGTGCACATCTGGAGGACGAATGAGATGAAAGGAGTTTGGCTTTCTGGTTAGTGACCTGTGGAATTATTCTTACAAGTCACACGTGTAGGATATTGTGCGATATAAGTGGAGTTACGGTCTTCTAAATTAAGTTATGATGGTCATTATCCGAAGCTATTTATCATTCATACAATAACGATCATGCCGTTTTTTTAAATCCAGGAAAGCCTCACAGAGTCCTCCACACATTTCAATTTGTATTTAAAGTATGTGTCATTTAAATGCAACCACATGTATGTTGAACTTCCTTCGCACAGTACACAGTCAAGCGTGCTAATCGGAGATGTGGGGGGAGGACAACAAAACTGACATCAAGAAGCAGTTGTAAAGAATGTAGTTTTCGTTCTAGACTTAAAAGTGCATGGCTTAAGTGGCTTCCTCATATTAGCGTTACAGACGGCCGCTGAAGCGCATCTGAAAGTGCGCGATGCAGTGAGCGTCTTTAAGACTCAAAACATATTTCAATATGTTTGAGAAGAGATGTTTCACCAATGCCAGTAATTGGTGTGTTGGCACAAGGGAGGAAACTGGAGTAACCAGAGCAATCCCATACATGAGGGTAAAACCTAAAGTTGGACTTAGATGTATACACGAGCTGCACTGCCATGCCTGAGCCACCTCGTAGGCCAGCTGATCTGGGAGTTTCATAAATTTGTGTGATCAATTCAATCTTTCCTCCACATTTCTGCATTAAAGTTGTGCTTTCAGGCACTATATAATATAATGAAGGAACACGTGACTTGAAGTTAATATCATACATCTGATAATATATGTTGATGAATTGGTGCATGCCGTGTAATATTGGCATGTTGATGGTGAACGCAAGTCAACAAATATAATCTCCATACAATAAACTCGATCAATACACGACATGCCTATGTGAATTGCGAAACAACTTCAACATACCTACATACATGATGGACCTATCTTTGGCTTGCGCAAACTCTGCGTGTACGCACGTCAGCTGTGTGTCACTGCTGATATCGTTACTTGTTTTATACCTAAAAATACTCTTTAAACATGTTTAAACTGAGGGGGGCAGGGAGTTGTTATTTTTAGTGCTGAATAACACACAATGTGCCTCAGGTGCACAATATTTGCATATTGCAAGAGCACTCGCTGCACATTCCATTGGAGGGCAGGCACATGGCCTAGCAGTCGTGGGTTTTCAACGCTCGTTACAGGGGTTCACGGGTTGAAACCGGTTGCCACTAAGAATATTAATACTACGGGTGTATTTACTATAACAAAAAATGCTTTGTCTGTTTGACGCTGGACGTTACAGATCACGTTATGTCATTCACAACAGTAGGCCATTGTTTTCCCATCGTTTATCTTCAAATATGTCACATTTGAAGAAATAAATACCCGAAAATTACTCAATTGCAATCTACATAGCAGTTCACGTCCCCATTTGCTAAACTTAGCAGGGCTGCTCCAGAAAACGGAAATCTTCTTCTTCTCCGTCATATCTTCTGTCCAACCTATATGGTCTTTCCCAATATTCTGCACAGGCCACTGCTTCGGGTGTTGGCATTGTCAAATCTTGAGGAGTGCATTGTGGTGCTGCAGAGCATCTCAGGGAGATGATTCATTTGGTTTGCTTCTCCTGACAAGCACATCGGTCGGTTGTGTAGAAGCACCCCCCCCCCCCCCGATGATTTCATGAGGGAGTTGCATCTGCCGAAACCCACTCACTCTCTTCAGTCTGTTTAGGCTTCGTGAAGAATATGATAATTGGTTTTTTACCCTTTTATCTGGCAACAAAACTGACACCTTTTTTTACCAGATGACGCCAAAAGGCGCACTGGTCCAACACCATGTGAGACTAGGCTCTAAGGAAAGCTGTCTCGGGTGTGGACCAATCAACTTCAAGGACAGTGCATACATTATGTTTTTTGTTTTGCATTATGACTGCAGGTATTGTGGTCTATGCAAACATGACTCCTCGTAAAAAAAGGTGTCAGTTTTGTTGCCAGATAAAAGGGAAAAAAAACAATTATCATATTTTTCTACTGGCAAATGCAGTTCCAGTGGTGCTCCGTGAAGAAGTTATGAAGACCCATCGAAATGTTTCTCTAGTCAACAAGGGGCCATCCATTTAGTAGGTACGCAAAAATCTGTCAAACGTTTAACGTGTTTAAGCAAACAGATAGTCCACCGCCGGCTGCATTAAATAATGAAGTTGCGTACCTTTACAAAGTTGGTCTCGTGTCCGCTAGGTTCAAACGCCGACTGAACCCAGTCGAACAGGTGACATGTTATAGGGATTTCGTCAACACGCGCAATGTCAGGCTGAAGCACAGCAGCGTGATAGCTGCAGTCAGGGGCACGGTGGCACACAAGTGACACCTCTCCCACAGTCCAACTTCTCCCGCTAGGACTTGTTGTCTGACAGCTGAATAAACTGAACTGTGGCTCATTTGAAGGCCAATGTAGACAAGTTATTATCGAGGCTTCACCCCCCCCCCCCCGTTTCCTATGCATACGCACATTGTCAGTAGACCCCCCATATGCAAGTGTACGCATTTGGGTTAACCCCCCCCCCCCCCCATATGTACGTACTAAATGGATGGCCCCCAAGTGCAATGAATGAATATCCCCGCAGTAATACCTACCAATGCGTACTCATGTAATGTATATTTGATAACCTGATTACTCTGTACACCGCAGGGTAGGGTGTAAAGTATAGGTACCCGTGTTGAGGTTTGCACATATTGCACTTCTGGCAGTTTGCAGGTCTACAAGGAGCATGAGGCTGCAGTGGAAATGCGGCCGCGTGGTGCTTCTCTTCACCATCGTCGTCAGCCTCCTGGTCGTAGTGGCGTTCTTGCTGCCCTGGGAGCGCCCATACAATACACTGTTGGTAGGTCCCGTACAATGGTGACAACCGTGTAGACTGTGGTGTGCTGGGGTCTAACAGTGCAGTTCACTCGTTTATTCTGGCACGGAAACGTTTCTTGACCGCATAACCAGGTGGTGGTGAGGTTGACATCGCACTTGACTCACAATCGGAAGGTTTTAATTTTGATCCCTCATTAGAGACCAACTCATCATGCAGATGCGATAGATCAGATGGGATAGATAAAATGAGTAGTTTTCCCTTGTTATTCACGAACTTGCTATCCGCGATTTTGGCTATGCACGAATTGCATCTGGAGCTCCCCCAGACTATCGAGAGAGAGAGAAAGAAAGTGTGATAAAGTGATGAGAGAAAATGTGACGCGAAAGAGTGATGAAATAAAATGATAAGGGAGAAAGTGATGAGATAAAGTGATGAAAGAGAGATAACGTCTCGAAGTTTTAGAAGCATCTGTTGACATCGGCCAATATCATCATCCGCAAAATTTGTTGTTCACGAGCATCTCTGGAACGTATTCCTCGCGAATAACAAGGGAATATTGTCCTACTATGTGGGAAGTCAACGGTGGTCATAAAGAGACGGAATCGCCGCTCTTAAGGGAAAATTTACTTTGCACAATTGGCGCATGGCTGCTAAAATAAATGTGCCACCCCAGTGTGCTTTAAGCAGGGAGGCCCTTTTGCTTGAGATTTCTGTATGTTGCACAACATAATTAGTGTCATTGTGGAGAATATAAGTAACAAAAATCAGAAGTCAAATATGCCTCCTTGCATTATTTGTTTCTCCACGTAAGAAAAGTTAAAGTACATCAATTAGCACGGTTGGCTACTTAAAGTGAGAAATAAGTTATCAACCTACGTACGTACGTACATACATACATATCTCATGGCCTTCTGCGAAATGTTTTTTTTACCAATTCCATTCCAGGGTTTTCTGTCTTGCCACATTGCACAATGTTCCAAATCCAGGTGAAAGCCACACATTGTATCAATTGATACAAACATTATTTGACAAATGTGATTTTTTTAAAGATGTTCTAAAATTAGATATTGACAGCCATGGTAACTTAATAGTACTCGTTCCTTATGCTTATGTTTATTGTATCATGGTAAGTTATTGATGTACAGTGTTGATTTCCAGATCTAGGTTAATTCATAGTTAATTTCCCAAAATACCAGTGGAAAATATATTGTGTGGCTCAATCAAATTCAACCATGTGTAGTTGCTAATACGTGATCCGAGGTGAGAAATACTCACGTGATCCCAGGTTACCAGTGGTAGAATGGCGTCACGAGGGAAAGGAGGGAGAGAAAGCGAGGCGATGGAGAGAGGGACCTGACTTCACAGAGTGAGGCGGGGTGATGGGGTGCTTTTTGATCGCGTGCGGCATGAGCTCGTGAAAAAGAAAAAGACAACTATGGCCTCTCAGACTTTGTCTGGTGGACTCATTTTTATTGGTAATGGCTTCTGTGGAGAGTCATTACAATTCAGGGTGCTATTCAATCCAATAATACATTTTGACGCGTTTTTCTCATGCTAGGAATGTGAACTGCATTATGACGGTATTCGATGGTCTTGTGAACCTCAAAAGGGAGCGTGGTTGAGGGTGTGTCAGGAATTCACCCCCCCCCTCCCCAGGGGTTCTGGGACAAAACAGGTAAATGTCAGTCCGTGTCATAAAAGTGAAGTAGGAATCCAGAAATGTTCTGACAATAATGTCGTGTAGATCGGTATTACAAATATAGTACATACTCTTTGGTTCTTTCGGAAAAGTCACGTAGGTATAAAATAAAATAAATCACGACGTCTTGGATATAGTACAGTTCTAGCAATGTGTTTTCTTTAATGCCAAAGTGTAGAACTCCAAAGAGCTAACACAGCATAATAAACTACAACCACAACACGAGTGTAAAAAGTAGCAATAAATACATTTCCTTGGTTAATAGAAATAAAACTGTGGGTAACAAGATTGACACGTAGGCGATTTAATTACGAATATATAATAAAAGCACCCCCCAATCGACCAACGAACGCAGTTAGAAATGCACAGCAAAAGGTGTAATCTTGATGCACGCGACGTTATCTAATGCATGTGAGTTTGTGTGTTTGACGTCGATTGTTCAATTGTAAAGTTTTTGTGTATGGTTTAAACCATACAGGACGACGCTTTATTCAGCTGATGAAAAAATAGTATTTAGAACAAATGGTTTGCTCATGGATTCACCACCACTGGTTGACTGATGGCAAAACCATAGCAGCAAAGCAGGCCCCCACATATTCTTTCAACATCTAATCATGCTTGCGCAACTCTGTATTCTACTCCAGAGGACAAAGGGTATACATACCACGCCTGTGGATGATCCTGTTTGCCTGCATATATTGTCAGTGATGGACATTTAAACCACATTTTACTGGTAGGAACCTCTGGTTACACCAGCCCACAGGGGATTATTCTGTCCGTCGTGCATTCCAAATATGGCAGGGGTGGGTGGGGCTGGGTGGAGAGGGGAGGGTGGGGAGGGGCTGGGTAGGGAGGGAGGGGCTGGGTGGGGAGGGTGGGGAGGGGCTGGGTGGGGAGGGTGGGGAGGGGCTAGGTGGGGAGGGTGGGGATGGGCTGGGTGGGGATAGTGGGGCTGGGTGTAGGGTGGGAGGGGTGGGGCTGGGTGGGGAGGGGCTGGTCACCCTGTGGTGCCCTTATAACACGTTTCTTCGGAGTGGGCAGGTAGGAACTTTGTTGGACAGCGCAGCGTTCGGGGGGGGGGGGCAGTTGGATGAGTTGGCATGTTTACCCTTCCCCCCCCACCCTCCCCGACATCGTCAATCAATCGCGGCGTTGCTCGGTGTTCGGTGGGGAGGGGATTGCATGAGTGGCCGTGTTTACACCCCACCTCTACCAATGGCTGCCCCGCTCGGCGTTTGGGGGGGGGGGAGTTGGATGATTGGGCATGTTTACCTTCCCCCCCACCCTCCCCGACATCCTCAACCAATCGTGGTCTTGCTCGGCGGTCGGTGGGGGGGCATGGGTGGGCTGCATTCCGATGCACGACAGACAAATAATCCCTGGTGGGCAGTGTGGAACCTGTTGTTCCTACATGTAAAACTCAACGTTTAACCTACTCACGCCGACTTGTGCCCGCCCTCACAGTCGCCCATATTTGCGGAATACACCACGCCCCGTTGACCCTGGCCATTGACCGAGCAACCCAACGTTCCTACCAGCTCCCTCCGCAGGAATGTGTTCAGTCGTTTGCCAAAGCCACTCCGGTGAGTTTGTGTGATGGTTTATTCTCCTTGTTGAGCATAAACCATCACACAAACTCAGCAACAACGTCAAGAACAAGTGCTTCTGAGGATGTTGCAGTACAGAACCTCTCTTATTTATGGTAATGTGGGGGAAGTATATCACAGATCTGATTATCTTGGGGTCGAAGGGGGGGCCTCCATGGCCGACTTCGGTATAAAGGAGCTTCCTTCCCAGAGGATTCGTTAACCGATATATTACTGTATACGGTTTTCAGCAGTAATAAGTGGTAGCCGCTGCATAATACGGTAACTATAATTCAATTACTCATTCAACTGGTCTAAAGGCATGGAGGTCTTATTATTATCCAATTTTAATAAAAAAAATATACATCGCCATTTATAACACTGTTACAGTAATGTTTGGTTGGCTAGTAGGGTTATGATTAGGGTCTGGTCTCATGATTTGGTGTGCACTTGTACCGAAGTGTGCCGATGGTTAATTTTGGCATTTTAAAACGAAGGTGAAACGCATTTTATGCATTAGCTCTTTCCATCCGTCTGTTACACGGAGCCACGATAATTCCACTAAAGATGATCACATCTGAACAACATTTGTAAAAAGTTATAGAAAACTGGACAAATTGATCAAAGGGTTAACCATAACTTGGAAACGCGATCCAGTGCTTGCTGGTGTGCTGGTCTGTGGGTCTCATTACTGGCTACAGATGCACTGCTGCTAACTGAGCCTGGCACGAGCGCTACCGTTATTGTCATGAATTAAATATTTTTGAGGACAAACGCATGTTGAAAAGGGTTACATAATCCATGCTTATTCATGCGATTTTTCCTTTGTTTCTTTGGTATTTTCGAAAGCTTCATTAGTTTAGACTGGTATAGAGAAAACAGGCATTCAGAATAACTGGTAATGTGTGTCATCTTGCATATTTTTTAATGATTTTATTCCCCTCATTTTGGTATTCTCATTTAACGATTCGCTTTGTTGATTTTAAATATAAATAACAATGACACCTTTAGATTTAAAGCTTTCGTGATTGCAGGGATTCATACTCTTGGTTCTTCCGGTACATTTTTTTTTATTGTTTTTCCCTTCTACGTGACTTTACCGAAAGAACCAAAGCGTAATGCCACCTTTGTTTACGTAAACGATGCAGTCCGCTGCTGCCAATGTTGTACACAATAAATGTTAATGCAGTACTTTCTGAGCATACACAAACACCTGTCCTTGTATCCAGGTGTTTTGAGATTTGGCGCCTCTAGAAGAATGTCAAATAGGTGTGTAATTGTGCATTGATTTAATCGATTATTACACTTACGAGGTACAAAATCTTGTGTGTAAGAGTCAGTTATACATGGTTAATGTTAGTTAGAAACCAACTTCATATTTTGAGCAATGAAGTGGATTAAACGGTATAAAAAAAATTATGTTTAGTAAATACTATTTTCAAACTATGAATAATTTATATATTTACCAGGTAAGGCCTACTGAGCTATGTAGCTCTTTTTCAGAAGCGACCTGGCCTAAAATAATAGCTCAACGAAGTGGGTTTATCATGTGAAAATGTATAACAGCCAAATACTCTACACATAAATGTTCTAAACACTAAATGCAATAGATTTGATGATAATGAAACAAATACGAATCAATTATTTAATCTTACTGCAACTACAAATCGTGAAAGGTCATCGAAACACTGGGAAGGCAAATTGTTACAAATCTGTTGCGAGGAAGAATCCCCTGCAGCTCACAGGCACCTTCTACTGGAGTACCTGGGCATGGCATCACTTTCACATCTCATATGCGACCTGGCACCAGAATTTGCTGCCAATCAGGGCATGTGTGTGTATGCGCATGCGGATGGTGGAGTATCGGTTAAACAATCGAGCGTTGTCTTTCAATGCAAATGCTTCTGCACTCTGTCAGAAGGAATCACCGTTATTTCTGCCAGATGTGATGGGGTGTATGGATCTTTGGTTGTTTCCTGTTTATTTTTGTATTAATTCCTTATGATAATTAACTGTGTATTGTGTTCGTCACTCAGAGGCAAGTAAACTCCCCGGCAAAGAAGCAACAACTGCTGGACGTCATCTCTGAGTCATCACAGTCAAAACAAGACAAGGCTGCTTCCCCAATACTACTGTTTAATTACACAAGTTTATTCTTCACCAACATCACGAAAAATATCGTCTTAACAGAAAAGAGTTGAGTATACATTTTGGTTCGATTTGTTTCGGTAAAAAAGCTGATGTGTTGTGTTCGCAAGACATTGACATCCGTAAGGTGGCTTCAAAGCTTGAGATGATGAAATGTAAAGTCAAGATACTGACCTAAACCGTTGCGATGTGTAATTCGCATCACTGACACTGGGAACACCAAGAAAAGTGTGTGGCTGAAAGTCGAGCTAGGTGTGTGATGAGAGGTAAGAGGTAAGCAGGGATGGGTCCATGGAGAATCTAGCAGACTGTGAATGTTTTTTTTTAAATTGATCCAGGATTGGATTGAAAGACAGTGGAGGGACGGCAGTATTGGGGTGATGTGCCCTCATTTACGGGTGCGGAGACTGGTAGCAGTATTTTGGAGCGTCTGTAATTTGAAGACGAGGGATTTGGAGAAGGTGTAGAGGAGAGAGTTACGGATGTGATGAAGGTCAACTGATCTGATTTGATCTGTGATAATATGGATCTGAGTTGGATTGATTTTTGTATCTGATCCTGAGAAATTGTAAGCATATTTCAATAACTAGATAATACTAATGTGTACACTCAATGTTATGCATCACATGCAAACACATTAAAATATACTCCCTATACCTGCAACCACTATCAATTCCATTTGCTTCCAAAATGAAATAAATAATTCGTGAATGAAGTAATTACACCTTCAATCACGATTAAGTATTTGTGTATAACGATTAATTCCACAATGGAGATTGTGATTCTTTTCAGATAATTTGTCATCTTTTGACTATATTTTCACCATCTTGGTTGTCCTATTTATAATGTGTTGTTTTCCATAGATATAGCACTGACCAGAGTTTGCATATTCTCCCTGTGGTCGCATAGCTTTTTCTCCAGGACCTCCGGTTTTTCCCTCCACATTTATAAACATGGCTTTAGAGTATATGGCTGCCATACATTTCCACATGATAAGCCACTTCATTGAGCTATCATTTATAGCCAGGTCACTTCTGAAAAAGAGCCATATAACTATACATTTTCCACAAAAACGATTGTATACCCCGAGTACTTGCCCAATGTGACTGTATGCTTTTTGTGTCTTTCAGAGTTTCTTGCGATTGGCCTTTGTTCCGTAAAGCGGAAACATGAGCCATACTTGATAGACACCCTGAGGTCCATATTTGAGCAGTCAAGCTCAACGGAACTTCAGCAGATGGTAGTAGTGGTGCACTTGTGCGACTTTAACATGGCGTGGTGCGAGATGACGGCACGTCTAATTACGAAAATGTTCCCCAGCCATGTGCTAGCCAAGCGACTTCTATTGATCCACGCACCAGAGGAGATCTACCCCTCTCTTGAGGGCCTCAAGGCCAACTACAATGACCCTCCAGATCGAGTGCGTTTCCGCTCCAAGCAGAACGCCGACTACTCCTTCTTACTTAGCTTCTGTGCCAGCCTTGCTGACTACTACCTCATGCTGGAAGATGATCTGAAATGTGCAAAGAATTTTTTTACCACAATCCAAAAGGCCATTGCTTCACGACAAAATACATACTGGGTCATTTTGGAATTCTCCCGACTGGGCTACATTGGCAAGCTCTACCATAGTCATGACCTCCCCACCCTTGCTCAATTCCTTCTCTTGTTCTACCAGGAGATGCCATGCGATTGGCTTCTGACACACTTTCGTGTTATTCTAACACAAAACAATCCCATAAATTTCAAGCCAGCGTTATTTCAGCACATGGGCCTCTACTCATCCTTCAAAGGCGGTCGGAATGAATTGAAGGACGGCGATTTCCAGGAGAGTACCGCAAATGTGGCCGATAACCCTGCCGCCACCTTTCACACAAACATCAAGGTATTCGAAGACTACCGGCCGGAGAAAGCCTACAGCACTGAAAGTGGCTACTTCTGGGGAAAGACGCCCGTTGCAGGAGATTACTTCACGTTGAAATTCGTGAAGCCTCAGAAAGTGGATGCAATTGAGGTTCTAACGAGCTCCGTTGATAGAAAAAATGACGGTCTTAAAGCCGGCTATTTGGAAGTTGGCAGTCATACCAAAGAACAATCATGCTCATCTTTTAAGATGTTGGGACATTTTGTACATGGAGAATTCAGAGCACAAACTTTAAGTGAGACTATACCATTTAAAATTGACTGTATTCGTATAAATGTGATTAGGAACCAAACAGAATGGCTTATTATTCGGAGTATCAGCATTTTCCTTGTTCCAAAGTAATATTTCCTTTTCTTTCGCGTGCAACATTCCATGTTTTTTTACTTTAACGTTAAGCCCTGGCCATGTAATTGTTCGGTAAAGTCCCACCCAAAAATGTAATTTCCCCAATTATTTTGCCATTTCCGAGTGACCAGGGCAGCTCCTTCATGCAGGCGAGACCGCCTAGTGCGCCAAGTTACACGAGGCGCAAATTCGAGGAAAAAAATATTCCTATAAAAAAAATATAAATAAAATAACGAAGATGTCATTATTTCAATGCCCATGCACGTTCAGAGGGAATATGAACGTTAATTCATTTTCTCAACATTTCTAAGAATGTATTTACGTAAAGTATTGGATTTACTTGCAAAAATAAACACCGCACATCGCGGCGTAGTTGGCCTAATTTTTTTCTGCTAAAAATTAATGTCAACAGGTGCAAAATATTCAGTTAATAAAGGAATTTCACAGTATAAACATGGATACTATGTTTATAATATACCGAATATCATGGGCGTCCACAGGAATTTAAGTAGGATAGCTTTAAACCTGTTGTAATATTTATCTACAATATAATCCAGTGTCAGGTCACCTGTATTTTGAGTCATGCTCTGTGGTCAACAATGTGTGTTTTCACACTGGATTATACTTAATATGATTATTACAACACAGGTTATACAATGTCAATCCTTAACATTAATATAAAAATTCGTAAGTCGGTCGAACGATTGGGTAGGTGGATGGGAGGGTGCGTGAGCGGGTGTGAAATGTGTGGTCGGGCTGGTGGATGGTTGGGTAGGTGGTCAGGGGCATGTCACTGAGCACTTGGGCAGGTGGGTGGGCAGGCGGTCTGTAATTCAGTGCAGTAATATTAGTAGCGTACATTAAAATAGAGTGTGTGTGGGCGACACGTCCCAGCCCCTAAATGTTGATAACTTGTTTATCTATTAAATAATTGAGATCTCCGATCGCATACAAATGCAGCCTAAAGACACACAAACAGTCGGACAGGCACAAACAGAAAGGCAATCAGACAGTCACAACTATATTTTCCCGACCCCTTGTATACCGAACATCATGGGCGTCCACGGGAATTTAAGTAGGATACTGCAGCTTGAAACCTGTTGTAATATTCATCTACATTCTAATCCAGCGTCATGTCACCTGTAGTTCGAGTCACGTCAACTCCCTTGGTCAACAACAGATGGTCCAATGCTGCATTATGCTCATAGTGATTATTACAACACAGGCTAGACAATAATGACACACCTTAACGTTTGTTGTAAAAAGTTATCAGTCCCGGTTTGATTTCCGCTCACGGCCAACACCGGTGACGGTTATCCGAACAGGTCCCGGCCTCCTCTAGGTTGACTCTGCCTCAAATGAGTACTTGGTGCGGTGTGTAAACATCACCACTGGGGAGACGAAGGCGGTCACCCACCCCCTCGTGTACTGTTCCGGATTCGTGTATTGTATCGTCTAGCTGTCGTGTACAAATCTATTCTGAAAATGTCGTGTCTCTATTTTATCTGATCTCAAAAACATTGCTTAGACGGACGGACGGATAACGCCAATAATGCATCTGTTTAACAAAAAAATACGCTAAAAAAACATTAAACGGGTAATATGGCCAAAATGTTTCCCAGTTTACCAAAAACCTCAGCCTCGGTCTGCCCTTGGGGGTCAGGGCGCCGATTGCATGGGGGGCCTCGGCGGCAGTTGCTGGCAGCTTGTTTCGGGCCACCCCTGAGTATGACAACACCTCTCCACATTTCTTGCCTTCTCCCAATCACCCCTTCGCTTCCTTGACCTCAATAAAAATACGCAGCGAGAGCACCATGATGAATATAATTCTTATTCCTGACTTTTAATATAAAAATGTACACTTTTTAATCACCAAAAGGTTTTATTTTTTACAACGCATATTTTCAGAAGTACCGAAATAAAACTTGGGCTGAAACTGGATCAGTGTCACACAATGCGGTTGTTGGCACGAGTGTGGGGATTTGGGACCGCGTTCCGCCTGCGCTGAGTCACGATGAGCGGATGATGAACAAGGCAGCACTGCTACGAGTTTCAATGGGCATTCAATGTCGCCATGCGTGGGATCGGGGTACCAACCCTCTGCACCTGGATGATAACACCTTGCTGTGTGCTGGGCGACCCAAAGCAAAGGGTTTACTCAGTAATGTACACTAAGACGTGCCTATGCGCTTTGGTGGCCAATGCGCCATCCGCGCACAAAGAAACCTGTAAACTCACAGCCAAGACAATAACCTGGGTATTTACGCACACAAAGCGCAATTTTGAGCGTCGTTCACGAGCCGTCTCCACTTAGCAGAGGCCGATATTGACATCTCAACTCGTTGCGCCGTGCCCGTTTAGCCCCCCTATTCAGCTAAACAGAAGCTAACTTGGGCATGATGTGGATGGGAATGGGTGCTACATGACACAGCCAACACGGTCTCAACTGCTGGGGGAGCTCACTGATGGGACTGTGTCCAGATCTTTCAAGGATCTATGAGCTCATAAAATCCTGCCTGGTTAAAACCAGGATCGGGAGGTGGATACGCCTGCCTGAATTTTTCAAACTGGTGTGGATGTTCCTTTAAAGGGCCTCACGTTTTTCAAGCATAGAGAAGGGAGGGCATAACTGTGGCTGAGCAGACCCGGAGCTTCATATTTATGTATGTATGTTGAACTTCTTTCGCACCGTACGTAGCCAATATGGATGCAACAGGCTAGGTTGTTTCCACACAGTGTTATGCAGTCGATGAAAAGATAATGCTGCTCGACTGATTTGGAGTGAAACCTCTGATGTAAAACCGGAACTGGCCATAGCCACACTGCCTTGATATGGGAACCCCTCTCTCTACAGATGTCCCGTCACTCAATTAGGGGTTGAGAAGGTGGAGTATTTTATGACATAAAATATGCAAGCATGTGCTTTGTCTTATTGAGGCGCATGGTAAGTAAGGCCCCATCTCATATGGGGCATGTTCTAGGTTCAGTAGGACCGTTTCCAACGCCTCAGCAGAAATGATCAGGTGCAAACAAAAAACACAACTGATAATGTGCACTGTCCTTGAAATTGATTGGTCCACACCCGAGACAGCTTTTCTTAGCGCCTCGTCTCACATGGTGTTGGACCAGATGATGCCAAAAGGCGCACAACTCAAAGACAATTCACCATCAGAGTATGAGAGCTCGGGGTAAGCATTTACACCATTGGAACCTCCTTTGCCAGTATCAAAATATGATAAAACATTATTCGAGTTAAATTTGCTTGACAAATTTAACTCGCCATCCAGACTGCCACTCTACGCCCGACCTTATGGAAGAGGTACGTAGATGACACTTTTGTCATCTGGCCACATGGCCGGCCTGCTCTAGACCAATTTCTCGACCACATCAATTCCATACACCCAGCCATCAGATTCACCATGGAAATCGAAAAAGATGGCAAGCTACCCTTTTTGGATGTCCTAATTAAAAGGAGACCTGATGGTTCAATGAGCCACTCTGTCTACAGGAAAGCCACCCATACGGATGCTTACCTAAAACCGGATTCCCACCACCATCCATCCCAGAAGAATTCCCTCATCAAGACTCTATACCATAGAGCCCAATGCATCTCCGACCAGGAACACATTGCCAGTGAACTCAAGCACATACGCCAAGTTCTTAAGGCTAATGGTTACTCCGACTACACAATCCGCAAAGCCATCACTCCAACCATCAAGAAGGATCCTGTTGAGGAGCCTTTCAAGACCATCACCTTACCCTACATTGCTGGGGTCACAAACACGATCTCCAAAATCCTGATTAAACACAAGATCCAGGTCCGATTCAACACAGTACATAAAATCCGTGATCTGGTCCCGTCTGTAAAAGATGTGGTTCCAGACATACAGTACCCTGGCGTCTACAAACTAAGTTGCCTCTGTGGTAGCAGTTACATTGGAGAAACCAAACGACATGTCTCGGACCACATCCGTGAACATAAAGCAGACTTGAAACACGGTAGGACAAACACCTCAGCCGTGGCAGATCACTGTTACAACTCAGTGGGCTCACATGACATTGACTTCTCCAAGACAGAGGTTCTCTGCAAGCCATCTGGCTATCATGAGAGATTCGTTCATGGGGCGATCCACATATACAAACACAGAGACAATTTCAACTATGGATTCTGGCTTAGCAATCATTGGAAGGACGTAATAAACCATTTCGGATCTTAACTGATTGTGTTCACGTTTACGGTGACTTTCAGACAGCGTTCCACTCACTGGCATTGTATTCTCCGCAGGGAATGGATTCTTTGCTCCGCTGCAAGTTTTTTCCCCCCACGACTCACCCATTGACACGACGGTCAATGGTACAGTGTATAATAACAAATAGTATAACATTTATATGCTTAATACAATGTACAAAGTAATATATAGTATCGTAATTGTATAGTAAACATATAGCAGTGTAATACACATTAGGGTGGGTAGAATAATACATAGTGTTATATTAAAATGTATAAGGTGGTTTATAGCAAGACAGTATATAATTTAATGTTGGGTTTATCTATGGCAGTACGGTGTATGCTCGTGTGATGTAAGAGAATAAAGTTTAGATGGAAGCATATTATATAATTTTTACGACGTAGAATTGTAATGTAATACTTGCTGTTAGTAACTCAGCTTATTGTAGAGTATAGTAAATATACTGATGGTGTTATGCAGTTTATACTTTAGTTTTTTATGTAGTTTATACTTTAGTTTTCTACGTGGTTGTTTAGTAACTGCAGCTACATACTATTAACATTCCTTGCCTTTGTTAATGCTACTCCCTGCACCCTCCCTTGGTGCTGCTGATCCTACATAATGCATGGGCATAATATGACTTTTGAAACCCCCCCACCCACCTCCTACGCATTTCCCATGAATATGCTAAATTCCTCTTGATATGCATATTCTTTTTTTAAGGCTCTCTTCTTCTTCCACCTCCAACTCAGCTTATATATAAGCTCCTAGCTTGGCAGTGTCTCATTCTTCACCTGAAGACGGCTGCTTGCGTTGTAGCCGAAACGTCGTGATAATTATTTTATTTTATTATGTTTTATTTTTATTATTTTATTACTTCCCTTCTACGTGACTTTACCGAAAGAACCAAGAAGATTATTCGAGTTGTGTATTTTTTTTGCATTCCGATCACAGGTATTGTGGTCAATGCAAACATGACTCCTTGTAAAAAAAAGGTGTCAGTTTTGTTGCCAGATAAAAGGGTAAAAAAACTATTATCATATTTTGCTACTGGCAAAGGAGGTTCCAATGGTGTAAATGCTTATTTTGAGCTCTCATACTCTGATGGTGCATTGTCTTTGAGTTGTGCGCCTTTTGGCATCATCTGGTCCAACGCCATGTGAGACTAGGCTCTAAGAAAAGCTGTCTCGGGTGTGGACAAATACATTTCAAACCACTGTGCATACATTATCAGAGCTGTGTTTTTTGTTTGCATTCCGACCACAAGTATTGTGGTCAATGCAAACATGACTCCTTGTAAAAGAAGGTGTCAGTTTTGTTGCCAGATAAAAGGGTAAAAAAACAATTATCATATTTTGCTACTGGCAAAGGAGGTTCCAATGGTGTAAACACGTCCCTTCGGAGTGGGCAGGTAGGAACTTGGTTGGACAGCGCTTTCGTGCGATCCGTGTCACGCGGCGTAAGCTGCGTGGGGCGGCGCGTCACGTGGTGCTGAGCCCGCCCGAAGTGCTCTATGAAATCAAATCGAGGGCGTGGCTATGCACGACAGACAGACAAATAATCCCTGGTGGGCAGTGTGGAGCTGTTGTTCCCACCTGTAATAAAGCGTCTGTGCAGGACCGCATCGTTCAGAAACCAGATTGGGGCTCCACAAGCATTTCCTCAACGTGCCTGGCAAGGCGATGTTGAATAATTTTTGGGAGGACATTTTCTGGCACGTTGAGAAGGGAGATGTCATGGTAGTTGTTGCTGCAATCAGTGTGGTACCTGTCCTATGGTCCAGACAGTTGTAATTGTGTCATGTAGGGCAGCCGTATCGGGCAGCATGAAAAACACACACACACGGAGACATACACTCAAAGACACAGACACACGAATACACTCACACAAGGAACAGCAGCAGCATCACTACCACGCACGAGTGAGGTGACGTCTACTTGGAGCATGTGGGGGGGCTGCAGAAAGCCAAACTCCCACTATCACTACCCAGACCTTCTGACAACATTTCTATACATAGATGCTACATCTTCTCGGGGGGGGGGGGGGGGGAACAAAATACATTGAGCTACATTGTTGTTTCTACAGTTTATTATGGACAATGAAACATGTCAAGCTTTAGTTTTAAAATAGGTACATTTAGCATTACAGTTGTAGGAAACCAATGTTGGCCTCTATGTCCAGGTCACTTCTTGTATGGATGACTTACCATTTGTAATGTACGTAAACCATGATTAAAACAGCAATGTTCGACATACAAGACGGCAATAGTGGTAAGCAATTGACATTAAATAAAGAATGACGCTGAAGAACATATGATCAAGAAGTGCAATCATTCTCTAAGCATTTGACCAAACACAATGAAAAGCAATAGTTAAACCACTTGACAAGTGCCCATTTACAGATGATTCCATTTATCTGATGGCCTCGGGACCAGGTTGACGTCATGTGCTCTCGAGCAGGATATCCAGCTCTACGTTATGTAATGCCAGGCTTGTCAGCTGCCCTGGTTTTTCCAGGATCATACCCTTTTTCGGGACGGTTTCTTCACCTGAGGACGGCTGCTTGTGTTGTGGCCGAAACGTCGTGAGAATTTTATTGTTTTATTTTTATTATTTTATTATTTCCCTTCTACGTGACTACCGAAAGATCCAAGAATATGAATCCCTGCAGTTACGAAAGCTTTAAATCGAAATTTAAGTCCAAGTCTTCCTAGGAAATTAAAGTGCCTCAATTTTTATCAGTTGCCTAAGTTGGTACGCTAATCAAGACAATACATTTACGTGTAATTCTCAATTCATATGTTAATGTAAGAACATATTTCTTCTCATGATATGTCCTGGTTTTTTGTAACTCAGAAGTGACAAACCGATGACAATACAATACCGTACCCAACAAGTTCAACGACTATTCATTAGTGGCTGTACTGGAATTGAAAGTGAAATATGCATTGTACATTTATTCCGCATGTCCAAGCTTCTACACGGCATTACTCTACAGCACAACTCCAATAATCCACGGTGATACGGGAGAGAACATATCGCACAGATCCTGTAATCTGCTGCGCACTGCAACAGTCCTGCAATCTTCTCCGACGTTGTGTCCCGCAGATTATAGGAGAAATTAGCCGATTGCCGGAAGAGATGTGGATGTCGATTTTCACGGGCGGTCCCACGGATCACGGCGAGAGTAGAGCAAGCACATCGCTGGCAATCCATTAATTACAGGGATTCTTTGATTTTCTTTTTTTAGTTCTGCTGTATATTAACAGTGTTCACGGTCGCGTATGTTCCTGTGACGGCCGGCTTTTGCAGTGCAATCGTCGATGCCAAAAAATGCTTTTATTGTGCAACAAAGTGCATTGTAATATGCTGTAGTGGGGATGGGCACGCACTTACAGTATCTGTAAGGTTTATAACGGTGTCAATTTTGGACTCTTGCTCGTGTCCGCAACGTAGTTATTCTTTTGGACAACACAATTTAACGGTGGTGAGTTACAAATACGGTTTGCACATTCTCTTCCACGGACCAAACCCAGCCATATTTCTTAAGTCGCCCTAGGTCTGTCAAGACTGTGCAGGTCTCGGGTTCAAATCAATTCCTGTCACCCGAACACAGCTTGCCAGTTCCTCGACTGTGTGGGTAAAAACATCGGACAGGTGGCAACACAAGTGCCAATCGAATGGGGTCGCCGAAATGTGCTCATCCCCATTTTGGTGGCCCTGAGCCAGCTGTGTAAATTCCACATTCCTATGGTGGAGGCGAGTCTATCCAGAATTCAATCGCTCTGAACAGCGGGAAAATGGTGCTAACAGTACACGAGCACAGCACTGCACTGAGACGAACTACTGTATTGTATGCAGTTAAGCAGTATGCACTAGCGTGGAGTTAAATGCCTATGGTGTGCATAAAGTATGATGTATATAAACAACATAATATAGCTATACACTTTATTCACAAGATCAAATATATATTCTATATTACTAGCTTTCAGGAATTTATTTCTGATCAGAAGATATGTCACTCTATATTTCCACTTTGAGAAAACCACATATGCACTGTACTGTATGATATGAAATAAAATGAATATATTCATATTTGCAGTAGTACCTCATAAAAAAAAGTATGGGACAGGGGTCTTGGTGGTTTGAATTCAAGTTTGGTGGATCAGGTAAAGATGGAGATAATTTGCATGGCAATAAGGTGGATGTAGAAGGGAGGAAAGAACGTAGGTTTGACTCTCCTCTCATGCATGTGGGTTTTCTCTGGCCACTTTGTGTTTTTCCTGCTTTAAAAAAATACCCAAGAAGTTGGCTCCAAATCCCTAGCAGGACCTTCTTGAGACTCAGGTCATCCTAATGATTAAAATATACGTGACACATACAAATCACGATGCAATGAAATACCGTGCTGTATACTAGGGATATGTTCCTTGTTGGTGATTAATTTGAAAAATAAAAAAATTGGGCTTCGATACAAAATTCCGAATTCCAAAACGTGATATCAGAGGAAGTGACGTCACTTCAATGGCATCTTTTCCGTTCCGCCAATATGTTCTTCACATGGCATCACTTTTGCTTAAATTATACATAAAAACATATAAACTCAAATTTAAATCAGATTAAATGTATTATTTTACAGCTCGAAATGTACGATTCAACATTTTATTCACCGATGAACATGTATTAAAATAAACAAATGTAGTTCATAAATGATGGAAGTTATTATGAAGGCATGAAACGAAATCTGAAATTGATATCCAAAAGAATGTAACCTTAAACTGATCCCTTCTGCTTGCGCCTCTGATTAGCACGGTTGGTTACGTACGTTCCGAAAGAAATTCAACATACATACATAAACCAGTTTTAAAAGCAATGTTTAACTACAGGTCAGAAACTGGGAGATTGTTGGAGAGGATGTAAGGCCATGAGATAACTGTGTGAGAGAGGCCAAGAGACAGGCATGATAACTCGATGTGAGCAGGTGGGTAGTGGAGGCTGACGACACCATAGGTGACCACGTGCAGGGATTAAAGGCTCTGTGAGACGCAAACAGGAAGATAAAGCCAAACCCGGTTTCCGCTACACAGAGGAAGTCAACAAATGAATGCACGACTTTTGCTAATTATAACCAGCCGTCATACTTGAGGTACCACTGCATGTGCCAAACAAATTAAGCAATACATTTGGAATGACTTTTTGTAATGTTATTTTTCTTTCTTCATGCGGCATAACAAAACTCACTATGAAACAAATGTGGTGGATAATTTCAGCTGTTCAAGAGCGCTAAGAAAACCTAACACCTGGATTCTCAGGGAGGCAAGGTTACAGATTGGCTTGATTTGCATTTGCTTCGGAGAAATTTAGTTTCGATTCGTGAACACAATGCCGGGGAAGTTGGTTGCGTTTACATGGGCGCAATTACCTTCAAGTGTGTTTTTTTTAATTAAGAATCGCAAACTACCAACGTTAACACTTTACAAAGGTAAGTACACAAGGACATGGTAGGGTTTAGAGGTAATCGCTGCTGATGCCTTTGACGTCACCACACATCACCTTCACTTCTTTCCTTCTGCTTGATTCCCTCCACTCTTGCACAGTTGACCACTTGAATTTGAATGCCTCCTCTTACACTGTCACTCACACCATCTGTCTGTTTGCAGACTTTCTACTTTTTTTGCCAGCCTTTGAAAGGCCGCTTCAAATCTCATGGTAACCTATCCTACTTCACCATGTACATCTACCCCATTCCATTGTAACCTCCTCTTGTTTCTTAGCCTATCATCCAATGAAATCCACAGCAGTGTATCAAATGCAGGCACCTATTTTAAAGGCCAGATTTATTTTCTCGTAAAAAAATACTGATCCACATATGAACCTTATCGCAGGACCCCGGGGTCCAATAAGCCACCGGCTCTCGCATAAACTGCATTGCGACATAATTGTATGTCTGTTGAAGGCGAACGATACGGGAATCTATTACTCTCGACGAGCTCTGCACGATGCGCTAATCAAAATTTTGTATCTTCTGCGCATTCATCCTCGCTGTGCTTGGACGACACGACAACAGAATGATCCGTGCCAGGTGGGTCGCAGCGTTTATGTGTACGGTGGGACGGAGTTGCCAAAAATAAATTAATTAAGATTTTGACTTCCGTGTATTCGGGACCCCAGGGTCCCGCCATAAGGTTCATTTGTAGATACAGCATAACGCATATATTTGTTTTTTAAAATCATCAACTATACCGAAGTTATGTTTGTCAAACCAGAGACCAAGTTACTTTAGCTACATTCCAGGATACTCGGTGGTCAGTTTTGGTGAGACCAGGGATTTCAGCAATGCTCGCTCAGTGCTTGGGTTGCAGGCATTGCTTTCCTTGACCACCTAACTACCTTGCTAATCAATAAATAAGGAAAACATAAAAAGTAACTCCTCTTGATGCTGCCCAACACAGTGAAATCTCGTTATAATGCCACACAAAGATGAACATACTCTTTACATTGACGTATACTATATAAAAAAACATCCCCAGCATATTTACGATATATAACGTTAATTTTTTTTTTATCAAACTAAAGTAATTTACATGAACGTGCGTTTCAGATTAATGTAATTTTGAAGCTATGATCATTAGTGTAACTGATTGCTGCAAATTATGGCCTATTCATTATAAATCTTACACGATCCTATTTTTACTTTACCAGGTAAGTCCCACTGAGCTATATCGCTTTTTTCAGAAGCCACCTGGCCACAAACGATATCTCAATGAAGTAGCTTATTGCCTGGAAATGTATTGCAGCCAAATACTAGAAACGCATGTTTCTAAATATGGAAGGAAACACTGGAGGACCTGGAGAAAAAATCCACACGACCACGGGGAGAACATGCAAACTCCAAATATATAGGCGTCAGGTTCGTGATCGAACCCACAACCTCCTACATACCAGGTGAGGGAGTCAACATCTCGCCACTATTCTAGCATGGCCCTGCTGCCAAGTCGTCTGGTGTTGCTCTGTGATCCCCGTGTCCATGCTATTTGTGACGACCCATCATGCAACACTCTGCCACATATTTTTTTTGGTGTTTAGGTTGTTGTCCTTCCCCGGCACCTCCGATTAGCACGGTTGCCTATGTACGGTGCGAAAGAAGTTCAACATACATCATAGCACAAGTAGCGCTTTGGACCAATTTACTTTCTCTTGAGTGTATTAGTCAATCCAAGGCAAACAAACATACGAATTAGTCAGGTTGAGAAGTTTAAAACAGATAGCAATTACTAAAGTATTTGCATCGTAAAGTTGTACAATATAGGGTCCCTATACATGCGTCATAACGACATTTCACTGCACAGTGATCGCTTGCTTCTGAGAATCCAGTGTCCTGGTTTCCAAGCCTTAAAGTATAATCCGTGACAAACATCATAGTGAGGAACGCGTTACGGACAGCAGTACACCACGGACGGACAGGACGGTGGTTTGAATTCGTGCGAGTTGTTATTTTAGAAACCCCTCCATTTGCACAGCGTCTTCATGAGGTCGTATCCCTTCTGGTGCCACTCCTGGCACTCCTGGCTGCCTCGCGCCTCGGGGCCCTCCTCGTCGCTGGTGCCGACGCCGCCGGCGTCTCGGCGCAGGATGTACGGCCGCTTGGGGTTCCACGTGCCGTAGTCTCGCTTGAGGATGTACGGCGGCCTCCGCCTCTTCGGTATCTCCAGCAGCCGCCGCTTCTGGAGGAAGCTCCAAATCTGATCCATGAAGGTCAGCAGCTGAGACGACTGCTCGGACGGCGTGGCGCGCGGGGGGAGGAGGGAGCGGGAGCAGCAGGTTTTAAGAAAGATGCAACGTCCCCCACACCTTTTCTCTCCCCCTTCACTTTTGTTCCTTTTCCTTTCCCTTCCACTTAAACGAATGTCGTGCTCCCGCTCGCAGTCGCTATGTTAATTGGGGTGGGCGCACCCATTTCTCTCCCTTTCAACCAACCCGTGAGTACTGCGTTTGGGGCTTCTGTCTGCGGAATTTCTGTGCCCCCTTATTTGGCAAAATAAAATAAAAATATGCAACGTGAGCAGCTGTTATCTGATTGCTGAATGCTGAGGCTTCGTAGCTCTCTGATGTGTTTTTGGGTTGTACCACTTTTTGTTTGAAATTATGTCCAAGAGTTTTGCTCCGTGTGCTGGGAGTTTCTTAAATTCACTTCCTGAAGAAGCTACCAGGACCTGGAATAAAACGTTGGACATAGTGTCTTGCAACGAAAAACACATGGGGAGAGCTACGCAGTACAACTGCGAAAACTCATGCAGTAGGATTGACTTGGCTGACTGTTTTGGGCTGTATGAGAATAGTTACAAGCTTTCTTAATGATACAAAAAACTAGAAGCTACCATGGGACATGCTGTTGGGACGTCACAACGTATTTTTTTCACATTAAAAAGTTTAGAATGCACAACCCACTGCCGTCACGTGAACGCTCATTAAAGTCACTTTCAATATATTTTTGCCTAATTCCAAAGCGGCAAACTCAAGTCGGTCTGAGCGAGTATTGGTAAGTTTCTGCAAAGTATGAGCTGTCTACTTTTTGGTTGCACCTTGATGTTTTAAAATAAAGAGCCCCTGACAATGTCAACAGTATTCTTATCTAGATTGTAATTGTCAATGAAGGCCCTACATCTATTTTATCCCACATCCTAATGGTAACAGATTTCCAAGTGAGGCTGCTGTATATAGGGCCAATGTTATATGTATGTAGGGCCCATGCTATATGCAGCCGGGGTACAAGCTGGTTACAGTGCGTGGCTGCATTCGGAAAGTTGCGACAATTGGAAGGTTACAAGTTCGAATTACAGTCAATGCTCGACTCAGCCTATTATTTGTCTGCTGTCAGCCAACTAAATACTGATGTGTCACACTAAATCTATATATATAAAATCGCAAATCTGTCTGTCTGTCTGTGTGTCTGTGTGTGTGTCTGTCTGTCTGTGTGTCGCCGGACCATATGCAGTTTCATTGGACGAAATGTGAGGGATTTGCGAGACACGATTGGTCCGTTTGGTTTTCCACGGCGGTTGCCCCTGGCAACGGCTAGCGACGCATTCGCTGCGGGGTGGACGCCATTTTTAATTCCCGTAAAAAATATGCGCACACATTAACACGCGACTCGGAGGTAAATTCATCAAAGTTTGAAGTCCTCTTCACTCCCCTCCCACCCCAATGTGTGCAATTACTATTATAGGGTCGGTAGATAATAAAATTATAGCGATTAGACAGTATAATTGTAGCGCGGGGGGGGGGGAACGGCACCCGTACCCAGCCTCAGCCGAGTGGCCAATTTAGGCGAGGCCGGAGGCTCTGCACGGTACTAGGCCTCGACACCCACCACGCGACTCTGAGGTAAATTCATCAAAGTTTCACGTCCTCTTCACTCCCCCCCCACCACAATGTGTGCAATTACTATTATAGGGTCGGTAGATAATAAAATTATAGTGATTAGACAGTATTATTGTAGCGCGGGGGGGGGGGGGGGGTAACGGCCCCGGTACCCAGCCTCACCCGAGTGGGCAATCTAGGCGAGGCCGGAGGCTCTGCACGGTACTAGGCCTCGACACCCCACCACACTATAGGCCGTACATATTACTGCACAGCGGCCGAGGAGATCGTGGCTGGGGGGGGGGGGGGCAGGGGTAGCAGCCCATCTGTGTATATATGTAAGGTTATTAAGAAATATATTTTTCACCCGGGCAAAGCCGGGTACTTATGCTAGTTCATGGATACAGAATTGGAAGAGTGAACGCAAATGAAACGAAGCGAGCCTTGGCAGGACACACTACGAGAAGGAATTATTTGCCGACGGACAAAACGAGTGATAGAATGGCAGCCGAAGTAGAGAATTTGCTCAAGAGGATGAGTATCACGGAAATGTATCAAGGAGATGTATGTATGTTTGTTAAAATTATTTCGCACCGTACGTAGCCAAACGTGCTAATCGGATGTGTGGGAGAAGGACAACAAACTAAACACAAAAAGCAGTTTTCAGGAAATTATTTTTCAACCTAGATTTAAAAGTGCATAGCCCTCGTCGCTTTCTAACATCGGTAGGCAGAGCGATCCAGACGGCCGCACAAGCGCATCTGAAAGTGCGCGATGCAGTGGCCATCTTTGTTCGATGGTTAGCCAAAAGCCGCTGGGAGGATGAGAGATGAGTTCATACGCACGAGTGCGATGGACTGTGGCATCCTAGGACCATGAGGGATGACGACAACATAGGGAGACTTTCATCCAGTCGTGAATAGACAATGGCTTATGGTAATGATAATAAATACTGGCAGGTGTAAAAGGTACCTGTTTATTTCCCTGCGTCTCCAACTGATTGTGACCCATGTCTCTGAGTTCAAACACTGTGGAGGTAACGAAAGAAAGAACAACACAGATACAACACGTCAATAATGGCATATTAACATATATGAGTTGTCAATGTAGTTTTTTTAATTCATATTTTTAAATATGATAATTTTTCAGTCATGTGTTTAATAGCAGACTTGTCAAAATCAGAGATGTACAGTATTATAATATTATCCAACCACGAATTAAAAACAATGTTTTTTTTACCCTTGATTAAGATAAGTTTTATTACAATTCCATGTTATAGTGAATGCACAATAGGTTTGTATGCAGTGGTGAATGTAAATTGGTGAATACATGTGCAATTAAGCTGTGTCCCTTGCAGAAATAGAAGCACACGTGATATTCACAACCGGCTTAATATCACCATTATGCAAAAACAGTTAATATTACTTCCATATTTGTCATTTGCACATAGACAAAAGGTATGTGTGCAGCCCTTCAATTGCTTGTTAATGTCACTGCTGGCAGGTGGCGAGATGTTGACTACCTCGCTTTGTATACAGGAGGTCGTGGGTTCGATCCTGACCCAGACGTCTGTATATTTGGAGTTCGCACATTCTCCCCGTGGTCACGTGGATTTTTCTCCGGGTCCTCCGAGTTTTCCCTCCACATTCAGAAACATGAGTTCAAGTATTTGGCTGCTATAGATTTCCACGTGATAAGCCACTTGGTTGAGCTATTATTTGTGGCCAGGTCGCTTCTGAAAAACAGCTATTTGGCTCAGTGGGTTACCTGGTAAAATAAAAAATATATATTGTTTAGTTTACTTTTGAAGAGCCTTCGCTTGAGGGAGCTCGGAATAGCCCCTCTAGAATGTATTTGGCATCCTCTTTCATGCTGGACAGACATCTTGGAAGATGGTGAGAGTACCCATATTTTACCCCACCACACGTGACCCACTGATATACTGCGATGGCGGGAGTTAAGAAACTTGCACAATTATTTAAACTGCCGTGCCTGGAGATCGTGCCATTGACCTCTACATTGCATGTCCAATGTGCTAGCAATTACCTGTGCGTGTGTATATGTTGAACTTCTTTAGCACCGTATGTAGCCAACCTTGCTAGTCGGAGGTGCACCATGGAATCATCATCTTTCAAATATATACATTTTAGACGAGTTAGAATCTTGTTTATCAGATGACTCAGCCAATCATCCCTCCAGGGTCAATAAATGATTCACTATTATGTGGTCAGTCTGCAGTCGTTCTATTAGTGACAGCTGGCTCCTCTCATAGGAATGTTGAATTTTTACCGACGTCTCAGAGCTGCCAAAGGAGGTGAGCACCATTCTATGCTTGTTGGAGCAGAGAATTATGGTTCATGGCACAATTAAAGAGTTGCTTATTCTTGCAAACGCTGTAATGACACAATGTGATTGATATTCCATGGGAGATTACGTAACGTTTCCACGTTGTGTTTTGCGGCTTTCGCGGTCGTCCCTGTTTTCGTGTGAAGACACAAGTGTCATAAAATTGGCAACCGAACAACACTAAAGCGCTCCCACCGGTCACAAAAGCAACAAGCGAAATTACTTTACTTTACCCTTTGGCAATTGCGCCGTTTTATACAAATTGATTTCGTAATGAGTCTTCTAAATAGATACCGCACTGAGCAGCTCTCTGGATAAATGCAATGACCACACGGGACCCGTGGTAAACATTCGATAATTGCATGTAATGCATTTAAGCCTCGGCATTTCGTCAAGGGATTGTTATATTTGTGCCAAGAAAACCATTTTACAGCTGCGCCGCTCACTGTGCACGTGGTACGTGATTGTTGCTGCTTTCGACAAAATGACCCGGAGGTGCGGTCAAGCCTCTTGCTGCCTGCAGTCAGCAGCGCAGACAAGGTGTTTCTAGCCTGTACGTGAGGAGTGTGCACGAGTTTTTGTATTTTTGTCGTCGTGCGAATGGGTTCTCTCGGGGCAGCCTGGCTCCTCTTATCGCGGGAATTAAAAATTCCAAACTAAGTAATGATAATAATAACAAAACTTCCGGGTCAGATTTGGCACGGTACATAAAATACAGAAATTTAATATCTGGTACCAAAAGATGTCTTACCGAAGCTATCAACAGAAGGTGTGTAGAGGATTAACTGCACGTGTGGTAAATCTTATGTTGGGCAAACAGGACGAATGATCAGCACGAGACTAAGAAAACATCAAAGAAATATTACATTCTCCCAAATGCAACTGTCAGCAGTAGCAGAACATGCGTGCCGACAAGGACACTCAATTGATTTTGATAATGTTGAAGTTCTGTGCAAAACTAGCTACTACTGAAATCTTAATTTAGGAGCTTTCGTGACTGCAGGAATTATTCTTTGGTTCTTTTCGGTTAAGTCACGTCTAAAAATAAAATAATAAATTAAAATAACATATTACGACGTTTCGATTGCAACACAAGCAATCATCATCAGGTATAAAAGAAATAGCAACAAAAAATCTAACTAGAAAACTATAGACAGACATACAAGCAGACAGACATCACAACGGCACACAGAGAGAGGACACACATCGGCACAAAGAGAGGGGTTGTCTCTATGACGGTCCCTCGCCCCCCCTCTCTATATTTAAGGGACCGTCATAGAGACAACCCCTCTCTTTGTGCCGATGTGTGTCCTCTCTCTGTGTGCCGTTGTGATGTCTGTCTGCTTGTATGTCTGTCTATAGTTTTCTAGTTAGATTTTTTGTTGCTATTTCTTTTATACCTGATGATGATTGCTTGTGTTGCAATCGAAACGTCGTAATATGTTATTTTAATTTATTATTTTATTTTTAGACGTGACTTAACCGAAAAGAACCAAAGAATAGCTACTACTGGCCAAGCCTAATTAGATAATCTATCGAAATTGAAAGAACTAAAACAAACTTTAACTGTTCGGATAGCTACCGCCTTAGTGCTGCGTGGAAGCGAATCATTAAATAATACATGATTTAAATGCATGCATATGTAGTGGTGGTATTAACGTGCGCCGACTGTGACAGTGATGGATCACGGGGCGGCGCGGGGTGCGGGGTTGGGCACGCGTTGTGGGCGTGGTGTGGACGCGCGCGCCGGGAGTGACAGATGACGGGGCGGCGCGGAGTGAGTGGTGAGGCACGATGAGATGTGGGAAAAGAGGATCGTAGCCAGCGCCCGGCGATTGGTCGAATAAGTGGGTGCTCGCAGCGACGTCCGCAGGTGGGGTATAAAGGGGGACGCGCGAGAGCACTCGGGGAGAGTTACCCAGTTGAAGACCCGAAGACGGAGCTGAAGACCTAGTGCTCCGAGTAGCTAAGTGGATGTTGGTCATCCGAGTAGCTCAGTGGCGTTAGTCGCCGAGTAGCTAAGTGGATGTTGGTCATCCGAGTAGCTCAGTGGCGTTAGTCGCCGAGTAGCTAAGTGGATGTTGGTCATCCGAGTAGCTCAGTGGGCGTTAGTCGCCAAGTAGCTAAGTGGGTGGTTGTCACCCGAGTACTAAGTGGATGTTGGTCATCCGAGTAGCCCAGTGGCGTTAGTCGCCGAGTAGCTAAGTGGATGTTGGTCATCCGAGTAGCTCAGTGGGCGTTAGTCGCCAAGTAGCTAAGTGGGTGTTTGTCACCCGAGTACTAAGTGGATGTTGGTCGTCCGAGTAGCTCAGTGGGCGTTAGTCGCCAAGTAGCTAAGTGGGTGTTCGTCACCCGAGATACAAAGTAGGTGTTAGTCACCTGTAACCAAGTTTGATAAAATAAAGAGTGTGTTACCCGTGAAGTCGTCTCCCGCCGAGTTACTACACTACAACTGGCGTCAGAAGTAAACCTGTCTTCAAGAAGTATGGACACAAGGAAGACTACCCGTACCCACGAGCGAGGTCGGGATGACGACGGCGTACCGGGGACACCGACCTCGGGAGTAGAGGACGAGGAGTTGCCGCCGATGCAGCACTTCGCGGTGATGGCCGACGCTCCGCTTGCCTCCGACACCAGCCTCCAGGACGCGCACTCCCGGTTGGCGGAGTTGCTACTCGCCGCCGCCGCTGTCTTGGCCGACATCTCCGTTCCGGCGAGCGGAAAAACGGCTGCGGGGGTCGTGGAGGAAGCGACGTTGGAGGATTCCCGCCAAAAGGCGCTTCGCGCCAAAAGTCTGGAAGTTGCCGCCGTTTTTGGGGGGCCGCCACCGATTGGCGGGAAAGACGGACGCCACGTGGCCGGACACCTCCGCGCAGCGCAGCCCACGTCATCAGCGCGCGCCGGAGCCCTCCATTTTGCGCCTGACAACCGAGCCGACATTTTACACAACTCCAGCGGAGCGCGGGAAAATCTCTCCGACGTCGACGACGATCGGGTCCTCCAGCAAAGATTGCCCGCGCTGTCGGCGTTCAAGGCGGATGGGGGCGACTGGGGAGCCTTCCAACGAAGGTTCCTCGCTCATCAGGAGATGTCGGGGTGGTCCGACACCACTGCCCTGCGTGCGTTGCCAGCGATGCTTGACGACGACGCGCTTGCAGCCTTCACATCTGCTGCAAGGTCGTCCCGCTCTACGCTCCAGGCCGCACTACACCTGATGGCGAAGGTGTTCGGGCCGCCCTCCACGTGTCGCCACCAGTTCTACGATCGGCGGAAGGTGGCTGGGGAAACGACGCTAGCCTACCGCACGGCACTGCTCGCCTTGGCGGACGCAGCTTTTCCCCGCATGGATAAGGAGGGGAAGGACGCCATGGTGACGGAGCAGCTGCTGGTGTTGGCCCACGAGTTGGGGGTCCCCATCAACGTGGCAGACGAGATGGAGATCTGCTCCCTGGCGATCGCCACGAGCATTCACGCGTACGAGGTCCTCAAACGCAAGCCGGGGGTCGTCTGCAAATGGCCGGGGAACGCGGCACTGGCCGCCACGATCGCCGAACCTCAGCCAGCTGGGGTGCAGGAGCAGGCCTTCGCTGCATCGCGTCCGGGGGAGTGGAGAACGGGAGGTCGTTCGCCCACACGTTCGCCCCGCAAGCTGGAGCAACCGAAACCTACGACGTCCGTCGTCTGCTACAACTGCGGCCTTCGGGGTCACGTCGCAGCCGGGTGCCGGGCCCCGCGTCAGCGCGCCGCAGGACCACGTCGGGACGACGACCAGGGCCACAAGTCATCCCAACAAAACCCGGTGCCTCGGGCTTGACGGCTGCTGACCGTCGAGAGCCTGAACCCCGGGGCACGCACGAGTCCTCGTTGCCTGGCCGATGTCTTCCTGAACCGCCGGCACCACCGGACGTTCAACCGCGTCTGGTGCCGTACGACGGACCGGCAAGGCGGACTCGGGCTAGGTCTCAACAATTTTCATGAAGACGTTTTTTGCTCTACACCGAGCTCGCCCGGTGTTCCCCTCTGCCGGGGTAATGTCCCGTTGTAGGGACGCTCGGAAGAAAAGGGGACACTGCACGAGTCGAAAGAAAAAAAAAAATTTCCATTTTTTTTTTATTTTTTTTTTTTGCATACACATTGCTATTGTCACTCGCCGGTTTGTATATATTGTTCTATTGTCGCGGTGGCATTGGTTGAGGGTTGCGGATGGTAGTGTTCGCGTCGTGTTGTGTTGTTAGCTTAGTCGTTGTTCTTGTTGTTGTGTTACGGGGCACACAGGGGGGGTTTGTATATTGTTATAGCAGCCGGGGCGGCTGCGAGCTATGTGGTAGGGGGTGATGTAGTGGTGGTATTGACGTGCGCCGACTGTGACAGTGATGGATCACGGGGCGGCGCGGGGTGCGGGGTTGGGCACGCGTTGTGGGCGTGGTGTGGACGCGCGCGCCGGGAGTGACAGATGACGGGGCGGCGCGGAGTGAGTGGTGAGGCACGATGAGATGTGGGAAAAGAGGGTCGTAGCCAGCGCCCGGCGATTGGTCGAATAAGTGGGTGCTCGCAGCGACGTCCGCAGGTGGGGTATAAAGGGGGACGCGCGAGAGCACTCGGGGAGAGTTACCCAGTTGAAGACCCGAAGACGGAGCTGAAGACCTAGTGCTCCGAGTAGCTAAGTGGATGTTGGTCATCCGAGTAGCTCAGTGGCGTTAGTCGCCGAGTAGCTAAGTGGATGTTGGTCATCCGAGTAGCTCAGTGGCGTTAGTCGCCGAGTAGCTAAGTGGATGTTGGTCATCCGAGTAGCTCAGTGGGCGTTAGTCGCCAAGTAGCTAAGTGGGTGGTTGTCACCCGAGTACTAAGTGGATGTTGGTCATCCGAGTAGCCCAGTGGCGTTAGTCGCCGAGTAGCTAAGTGGATGTTGGTCATCCGAGTAGCTCAGTGGGCGTTAGTCGCCAAGTAGCTAAGTGGGTGTTTGTCACCCGAGTACTAAGTGGATGTTGGTCGTCCGAGTAGCTCAGTGGGCGTTAGTCGCCAAGTAGCTAAGTGGGTGTTCGTCACCCGAGATACAAAGTAGGTGTTAGTCACCTGTAACCAAGTTTGATAAAATAAAGAGTGTGTTACCCATGAAGTCGTCTCCCGCCGAGTTACTACATTACACATACAAAGGACAGCTTACTTCAATAGGGATTACACAATAGGCAGGAAGGACAAGTTCAAAGGGCTCGCATAATGCATAATGTACGTTGCCTCAGTAACGCCCCACCCCCCACATGGCACAAGAGCACAGAAGCGTGGTCACCACATCTACACCTCTATTTGTGGAACGAAACATTAAGACTTCTCCACAAATCTGTCTGTCGCCTGATGAAGCTAGTTGAAATTACTGGCGAAACGTCGTACTCAGATTGTAAATGTTGTGGCTTGGCTCTCCAACACACCGGTGTGCTGTACTAGTGACTAATTGGCATGTTCTGTTTACGTGACAGCCCTTACCAGTCGGCTGTGTCGGATGGTGGCGGGTTTTAACGACACGTTTTATATTTACGCGATCAAACCCAAAAATCTTTATTATGTTAAACTGAGTAATGGGTACAACAACTAAAAATATTGAGCAAGCTGTCCCGACAGCTAGCGAGCTTTCCAGAGCGTGGAAACTCAAATGATTATACATTAAATTACTGGTAACGCCGTTTGAAGGCCCATTATGTGACTCCTGGAATTACATATGCTTGGATTTATATAATACATAATAATTTGGCTGGGTGGCACTGTGGTTGAGGGTGCTTGCATTGCAGCTGGAAGGCTGCGAGCACGAGCCGGGCTCTCCAATTGTTTAATCGCCTTGTGTTGGTTGGATTATTGAAGTAATCGGACAACAGACGAATAGCTGGGGGGAGAAGTCTCATCTCCGTTGTCACATGTTCCGCTGAACGGGATGTGATGGAGGAGGATTTATGACGTTATCATCATCAACATCATCTTTGATGATACATTAGCACTCCTGTTGTCATTGTGTACTGTTTGTTTTGTTGTAACTTTCTGACCCGCCCGACTGGCCATCTGTGAACAAAGAGCTTTATAGCTCATAGGATTCCCCCAGCCATGTCACACTGGCTGCTGTTTGTACGGGCCAGCCGCCATTTTAAAAAAGAAGGGACCTCAGTAATCGACCACAAACAAGAAGAGGCTGAGTGTTACATTTCGTCGATTAAATCAGCGAAATAAACCAATCTTCTTAACAAGCTCGTTCAAGCTACGAGTTCATATTCTAGTCGGGTGTCGACTCGGCTTCATCATTCCTCTGAGGTCGATGAAATGTATCGAGTAGTGCCACTTTGTAGGAGGTCAGTCTCGGTTGTTCGGTGGGAAAAAAGTTCCCCTGTCCTGAAAAGTGTTTTTTAATTTAAAAGTGGATAGATAAACCAGCGAAGCGTATTGATTGTTTAAGTTCTCATTAAATGTTGCATTATAAACAGCATTATGTATTCGGTTTGTTAGGATTAAGGAGTCAAACGGCAAGAAGTCAAATGTCGTGTATCGATTAAAATGACGTTCAGGGAGCATCGGTCTTATTCACACGGACATTTTCAAAGGCATTAGACATACGCACGTGCATTGAAAGATGGTCATATAATTTGAAGGTCATTACTCACGTATTCTACCTTATTGGATAAAAATGCATCGTTTAACTTGTCATGCTCAAGATATCAAGTCTCGTTTACAAAAAAAAAGCAATCTTGTAATTTCCATTAGCTCGCGTGGTTATGAGTGTAATGGGTTTTAAAGCGAAAAGCAATGCTCATTTTGTGCCATGGTTTACGTTAAATGGCTGCACTAGTTTTTGGGCTGATTTGTGAATCTACCTTGTTAACGATGATGGACTCACCAAGAAACCCTATCACCTGTAGAATGCTTTCTCACGTGTATAACAGTGGTGTTTTATTGCTGAGTTGTTATGCCACTTTAAATGTATGTATTATGTGTGCCGTGCCGGCCTTCGTCGGTGCTCGCTAACAGCACTTGCCCCAACAGTCTATTAAGCCTATATGGGGGATCTTTGTCTTTGTATGTTCGGGAGCGGGAGTCCAGCGGTTAGCACGCTATGTTACGAACCCGGCGACCCGGGTTCGATTTCCGCTCACGACCAACACCGGTGACGAATATCTGAACCTGTCCTCGGTCGCTCCTAGGTCGACTCGGCCTTAAATTAGTACCTGGTGCGGTGTGTGAAAACGTCGCCGCCGGGGAGACAAAGGCGGTCGGGCGTGGTGCTAGTCACCCATCCCCTCGTGTGCCGTGCCGGCCTTCAGAGGCGCCCGCTAACAGCACTTGCCCCAACAGTCTGTGAAGGCTATACGGCGGATCTTTGTCTTTTGTATGTTGCTAATCGGAGGTGCGGGGGAAGGACAACAAATTAAACACAAAAAGCGGTTCGCAAGAAATGAGTTTCCAATCTAGATTTAAAAGTGCACATAGTTCCAGACCAATACTTCTGCCGTAGCTGATCATTACTTTAATGCGGCTGGCTCACGTGAAATTGATTTGTCTAAGACGATGGTACTTTGCAAGCCGACTGGCTATCAACAAAGATTCGTTCACGAAGCCATCCATTATATAGAGACACAATTTCAACCGAGACGAATCATTGGAAAGATGTCATCAACCACTTTGGGTCATGACTTGAATGTGTTTTCTTGTCAAACTCTACCGTCAGCAGTGTGGATGGGTGTAGCGAGGTGCAATGCCCCCTCTCCCATATCTACCCCCCCCCCATCTCTGCCCCACCCCCTCTCTCTCCCCCTGTCTCTGCCCCATTCCTCCCCCCCATTGTCTGCTACTGGCTGCCCCGCCCATGCTGTTTGCGCTTCACAAGCTCACCTCCGCCAACTCCCCCTTTGTGTTGCTCCTGCATGAGCGCGCTGCTGCCGCAGCTCGTGCTGCTTGCGCAGCTCTTACCGCCGCCAACTCACTCTGGAGCCCTTATCAGCAGCTACATTTGGAGGCTTGTCCCCTCTTTTCTCTTCGCTTGATGATGACCGCTTGTGTTGCGATCGAAACGTCGTGTTTTTTTTTGCTTTTATTATTTAAAATTTATTATTTGTATTTTTATTTTATCTTATTATTTTTATTTTAGTTTCATTATTGATTTTTTTGTTTTCTATTTACGTGCCTTTACCGAAATAACCAAGCATATGAATTCCTGCAGTCACGAAAGTTTTAAGCCCAAATGTATGTTTCCTCAGTGCTGATGTTTCCACACAAGGTACTCATTTAGGGTTGCATCGACAAAGGTGACGTGCATGGTAGGTTAACGTACCACTCTTCATTGCATGGCCAGGAATTGAAGCGACATTGTTGGGTTGAGTTTAAAAAACATCTAAAAAAATATTCTAACCACTTAAAGTTTCCATTAAAATTGGACCTCAAAAGTGGCTGATTGCGAAGTTATTCTCTGCATTGATGGATTTTAGCTAGCGGTGAACTCCACATGCCTTTAAGGTATCTCGATGGATGCTCAGAACGACATTGCAAGCCAGAAAGAGGAACACATTGAATAGAGGATGCACGCTTGAGTAAAGACGCAATTCATACTGTTCAGAATATGACGTGGGATTATCCAGGACACCTCGCGATATGGCACGATGGCCGACGGTCAAGAATTACGACGGAGTGGCAGCCAATGGATTGAACGCTTCCGAGAGCGCGTTCACCGCAGAGATGGAGAGATGCAATCAGCGACTGTTGCAACGCAGGATCGCGAGAGGTGTCAACGGCTTGCGGAGACTTTCATCCAGCAGTGGTTTGAGCATGTCTGATAATGATATGATATAATTTATTTCGATATATTTTTCTTAATATAACATTGCAATATCATCATCATCTATACAACTGCTATATGACATAAGTGTCTGGCTCAATGAAAATCCATCGCAATACCTTTCAGAGCAGCACAAAGTGAGGCATTCACAATCCACTGTGACATCCACATGTGTAGCCTCATGTCTAAAATATTGCCGCATTATACCAGCGCAGCTTTTTTCGGTTGTGCTGTGCAGACCTCCGATGTGTTTTCGGGTTGTACCGCGCGTTTTTATTGTTCAGCACGATGTCCGACGTTTCGTTCCAAGTGCTGTCACCGTCTTTAGTAACTGAATTAAATTTGACGACGCAATCGGAGAGCTTTACAACATTGCATCGAAACTTTAAGATGAATTTGCTTTCATTTCAAGTTATATTTGAGGGTGTCATCGAATTTCGAGGCTTCTTTGTACTTTGTATTTACGTTGAACTCCTTTCGCACCGTACACAGTCAAGCGTGCTGATCGGAGAAAGGATGATGAAGATGATGTTGGTAAATGTTTCCAAATGTCACTGGGGGGAAGGCTGTATATCACTGTTAGCATCGTCTCCATAACGCTTTGACGTTCATGTATACAAGATAGGAAATTAGTTGCTCTATCACCCCTAACCTGAGTTGTATTCCTGGTCACTGCATGTATGTTGAACTCCTTTCGCACCGTACGTAGCCAACCGTGCCAATCGGATGTGCGGGGGAAGGACAGCAAACTCAAAACGAAAAGCAGTTCCAAAAAAATAAGTTATCAATGTAAATTTTAAAATGCACAGCTCCAGTGGCTTCCTGATATCGGAAGGAAGAGCATTCCAGACGGCCGCAGAAGCGCATCAGAAAGCGCGCGATGCAGTGAGTGATATAATTTCCGGTGATATTAGAACGGGCACTGCTCTCCCTTCCTTAACCAACCCGCAATGATGAGCGTGGTGTAGTCTGTATGGTAATAAAACAACGGACCCATAACCGCCGACATGGCGTGGGGAGGCCTTCATCCGGCAGTGGATAAACGAAAGGGCTGAATATTAGTTTGGTGTGCTCAGCGTGATTACAAGGAACTGTGTGCGAACTACACGCCGACAGTTCTATTGAGTTGTATCCCGTATTCTCCATATTACAAGACGCCCCGGGAAGTAAGACGCACCCAAACTTGTGCCCGGTGTCAGTAAAGGTATAGATGTCTGATAATGTATATATGATATGCAGTATATACTGTAAACATGCACCTACCGGATTATAAGACGCAGCCTTGGCTTTTTGCATTCAAATGCAAGGGGGCAGGGGACGGTGCGTCTTATATTTCAGAGCAAAAAACGTTCAGATGGTATCGCAATGAGTGTAGAGGTGTCGCCATAACGTCGCAGAGGTTCAATGACTTGCATATTGCGGAGAGCAATGTGCAGTGGCGCAGTCCGTGTCCGCAGGAATTAGCGCCAGGCGACCCTGACGGCGTACTCACAGAAGACGTACCGTGTGAGAGTACTCACACACACGACCGTGTCTGAATACACACACACGCGATGTCACGGCGCGAGTACACAGCCCGTAACATAGCTCTGGATCCAGGGGTCGGCATCCGTTGAAAGAAGACGAAGAAGAGACGTTTTTTTTGTTGTCTTTGACCAAAATAGTTGGAGAGCCGCATCGCACGCAGAACTGCTTGTACACGAACACAGCAGCAGATGACAACACACATTCTGACTTAATGGAGCAAAATAGGTGATGGAACAAACCGCGTATATTTATGTCCTCCCGAAGTTATTCTTTGACACTACAGTGTGTACATGTTGTGGTCACCAAGACATTCCATAGTGACCCGTTCCCTGTCATATTTAATGGATTATCTTTACGTAAATTAACGTTTAAGATTTAATTGTTTCATTAATAAAACAATTAAACGGCTTCCCGCTCAGAGCCGCAAGAGGGGAAGCCAAAGAGCTGCACGTGCCTGACCTGGGTAACACGGACGCACGAGCAACATCAAACAGCTGGGTTCAATAATATCCGACAGCAGTGAGATAACAAAAGCCCTGTTCGGATATCAAATTCTGATTAGAGCCAGCTTTAAAAAGTTTTCTCAGTTCAGTTCACGGCACACAGGAAGTCAGGAGCCGCTTTTCCTTTGGGCATACTGGTCCTTGCCATAGAAACGGAGACATTCCAACACTGGCTAGGGACGTGATCCGACGTTTTTTTTGTTAACGCACGTGAGACGTCAGTGTGTTTTTTATTTTATGGGATAATCTTGGGGTTGAGCGGTGGCACATTGGTTAGCGCACTGCGCTGAGACGTTGATGATGGTGACAAGTGTGGGTGCCCCACCTTCACAATCCCCCCCCCCCTCCACAATCCAGAATGGTGAAGTATGGTCAAACAACCGTCACGACGGTACGGTTTAAGGAAAAGCCTTCATCCAGAAATGCATAAACAAAGAGGGTGTGCATTATTATTATTATCATTGTGAATACTCGTTAAGTAATGGGTGTGAGAATATACAAGAGTGCTGGATTAGATTGTTAAAATAAGAGGGTTTGCACATTTCGTGCCATGTGGTACTGAATTAAAGAACTGTATTCGCAGGGTTTGATTTTTCCGGAACGCTGGCAGGCCGTCCTAGAGTGGGGATGATCAACATAAGACACTACTACTAACGCGGGGTGTATTTGAAGAATTGCAGTTGAAAATTACGATCAGTTTTGTTATTTCGACATACTTTTTAACATTATACAACATTGCCATTTGTGAACACGTCTGAAAATGTGTTATATTTGGTGAATTATACAACGTGACATTATCTGGGCACATTACACACATATATGTGTAAATGTTAGCGGAAAACTCTTTAAGTTACCTCGCCAAACACCCCAACGCGGGATCGTCTTGAAAAGGGGATCTTGAGACTCGCTGATACTTTCCCGAATGAATGCACGAATGATTGTAATCCAGCAACAAGCTTCTGTTACGTGACAATCATTCCTGCAATTCACCATTCAGTCAACGGGGCATCACCGCGAGCCTCTGCCAGTGCACGCATGTTGAACTTCTTTTGCACCGTACGTAGCCAACCGTGCTAATCGGAGGTGCCACAATCAGCGATGACACTCGCGATGCGTTAAAAGCCAGTATTCTCAGTAGAGTAGGGCACATTTAGTACTCAATATTTGCTTCTGGATCTCGCAATCCCTCACCTGGTTATAAATAATTCACCTACACGTGCCTGCGTGAAAGTGCTCGCAATATGGACTTAATATTAAGGGGAGCCGCGGTGCAGTGGTTAATGCACTGCGCTACGAACCCGGCGCCCCACGTTTGATTCCCGCACAGCCAAACATTTGAACCTATCTTGGCCCTTCTCCTGGTCAACTCAGCCGTGAGTGAGTACCTGCTGCGGTGTCTAAACAACAGCACTGGGGAAGACAAAGGCAGCCGGGTCTGGTGTTGACCACCCACAATCCCCTCCTGCGCCGCGTTGACTTTCATGGGTGCTCGCGAACGACACTTTGCTCAACAGCGTGTTAAAGGCCACACGGGGGATCGTTGTCTTTGTTCTAATTGACCTCAGTGAAACTGTCGCGTACTATAGCTGCAACTCGATCGGTGGGCTTGGGCTGGGCACGTTGCGAGCATCGAAGATGGTCAAGAATAATAGCGGAGTGGCTGGCAGCCAAGGAATTAAATACGCACAAGAAGACTTCCATTGAGGAGGGCACTGGGCATGGAGTGATTGGTGAAATCGGGTCGCATGAATCTGCAACGTGGATGTAAGTACCATGTTGAACTTATTTCGCACCGTACGTAGCCAACCGTGCTAATCGGAGGTGCGGGGGAAGGACAACAAACTTAACACAAAATGCGGTTCTCTTTAAAAGTGCGTAGACCCCAGCGGCTTTTTAATATCGGAAGCAAGAGCATTCCAGACGGCCACAGAAGCGCGCATCTGAGAGTGTGCGCTGCGGTGACCGTCTTTGTCCGATGGCTAGCCAAAAGCCGCTGCGAGGATGACCTGACTTTCGCGAGATGGTTTATGCTCCTTGACGATATGTGCAAGGTAGGATATTTACATCGCCAGATGCCTATTCTTGAGAGAGTTGGCGATGGCTTTGGGGGTCAGCTTTCATCCAGCAGTGGATGGGTCGTGGCTGCTGCTGCCGATGATGAAAGTCTGATGTCAACCCTCCCACATCCCTTTTACCATCGCGGCTGAGACGATATCAGGCATAAACCCCGGGAGTGACGTCGCTCAAGTCACACACACTCACACACAGTCACACACACTCACACACAGTCACACACATACACACACAAGTCACACACACACACAGTCATACACACACAGTCATACACTCACACACACAGTCACACACACTCACACACAAGTCACACACACACACAGTCACACACACAGTCACACACACAGTCACACACACTCACACACAAGTCACACACACACTCACACACAGTCACACACACACAGTCACGCACAAAGATAAAAAGATCCCCCGTATAGCCTTAACAGACTGTAGGGGCAAGTGCTGTTAGCGAGCACCTATGAAGGCCGGAACGGCACACGAGGGGGTGGGTGGGTGGCCAGCACCACGCCCGACCGCCTTTGTCTCCCCAGTGGCGATTACTACACACCGCACCAGATACTCATTTAAGGCTGAGTCGACCTAGGGGAGGCCCAGGACCGGTTCAGATAATCGTCACTGGTGTTAGCCGTGAGCGGGAACCGAACCCGAGTCGCCAGGTTCATAGCGCAGCGCGCTAACCGCTACACACAGTCACACACACTCACACACAGTCACACACTCACACAGTCACACACTCACACACAGTCGCACACACACAGTCACGCGCACACACAGTCACACACACACAGACACACACACACACACAGTCACACACAGTCACACAAACTCACACAGTCACACACACAGTCACACACACACAGTCACACACACACAGTCACACACACACACACACAGTCACATAAACTCACGCAGTCACACAAACTCACACAGTCACACACACACACAGTCACACACACACACAGTCCCACACACACACACACAGTCACACACACAGTCACACAGTCACACACACACAAGTCACACACAAGTCACACACACACAGTCACACACACACACACAAGTCACACACACAGTCACACACACACACACACAGTCACACACACACAGTCACACACACACAGTCACACACACACAGTCACACACACACAGTCACACACACACACAGTCACACACACAGTCACACAGTCACACACACACAAGTCACACACAAGTCACACACACACAGTCACACACACACACACACACAAGTCACACACACAAGTCACACACACACAGTCACACACACACACACAGTCACACACACACAGTCACACACACACACAGTCACACACACACAGTCACACACACACACAGTCACACACACACACAGTCACACACACAGTCACACACACAGTCACACAGTCACACAGTCACACAGTCACACACACACAAGTCAAACACAAGTCACACACACACACACACACAAGTCACACACACACAGTCACACACACAGTCACACACACACACAAGTCACACACACACAAGCGCGCGAGTCGTGTCGTTTATGTTTCGCGTTGTCGCGGACCGGGCCTTTCGCTAGGTGGCAGCAATTGTAAAACGAAAGATTAAAACCCAAACGTGTTTTTCCGTGCCGCGGTTCTGAATTGAAGTTTGTATTGTGTTCATTTTCATGTTAATTTTGTTTAGAGCCGCATTAGCTGCTCATGCGTTTAATATGCGCGGTGAATTGGCGACGCATAGGAGCGTGAATATCACGCGAGCACGCGGGCCCTGTGTCGCATCCGCGCTTTCACACGTCCTGGTATCAGCCAGTCCACCTTTGTACCAACTGTGCGTAGATAATGAACGTATTCACATTTACACTTAAACCGCCTTCATTGAATCCCTCGTGACGTGCGGCGGACATCGCAGCTGAGAGATTGGCAGTAGACGAGCGTGAGCTAACGAGTAAACACGAATAGAAGTTTAAATGACCAATTCGCAGTAAGCGACATGCGACAGAGCGATTGTGCTAAGGGCATGGACCGCAATTTGTCTTTAACCTGCTATGTAATTATAGGTCTACTTGTAAACACAACATTCAGCTTTTGTTTTAAACAAAGCTTTCCCTAAGTAATAATGTTTGCTTCGTTTTTATTTAATTTTAGTATCTGCTCCCAAGAAATCATACCTGATGTCTTGGTGGAAAGGGAATTTCCTGCAAAATATGTTTTTTCTCTCAAAATTACAATTTTTTTTCCTTTTTTCATCTGATTTTCACATTTCGCCGTGGCTATATTTGGAGTAAAATTTGGTTCGACCAACCAATAAATGAATGGGCTCTCACTTTTGGGTAAAGAGAAACTGTAAACTACTAGACACATTAGCGAACAACACTGCCTTAAAATGAAAAAAAACATATATAATTGCCGACCGTTCTGCTAATGGCACATATGAAGCAGAGCCATGTGTACTATTTTATACAACGCACGCAAACAACAAATTACAGTCGATGTGCTCGTTTAAATCAACACAAAATGATACAGCACAACGCCGTGTCCCCGTTCAAACAGGCGATGGAATCCACACATCTCCAGCGAGAGCCGTGGACTAATGGTGAAAACTCCACGTTACCGTGGCCGGACAAAGTGTATCAAACGGCTGAACACCATGGGCTTCTCATCGAGTTGTATTTATTCATTGTATCTACCCCAATCACAAGAAGGGGTAGATAGACTACCCCCAGGGGGTAAACAAACTGATTACAGAGACATTGGCGATAGTGAGCAATACCCTACGAAACCCCCCCTAACATACAAGCGACGAACATCACGTCAACTTACCAGACACCGCCTCTCCTAAAGAAGCTAGAAGAAGGAGCGAACTTATCACCGCCAGTCGCATCTTCACACGCAGACGTCGTCGCCTCGGACGAGCGAAGAGCTTCTGGAGGTGTTCGAGACAAGTTGAGACGGTCAGCGGTTATCAGCAGTTGCGTCAGCGGGTGCCCCCCCCACTGAATGCGCCTTCAAACTCGACCACGTTTTGCTCATCCACTGGCGCTTCCTGGCTCTCTCGGTGCTCTTTTATAGCCACTCCTGACGTCCATGGCTTCTGGTGAAGAAGCGAAAAAAAAGAATCCCATTAAAAATAAAAAAGCGGCTCCCTCCAACCAACCAACCACCCCCACCCACCAATCCTTGCTTGTCCCCCAGACGCATCTATCTGCACGCACGTGTGTGACGCTGTTCAACAAACTAGTAATTGTGCATCAATGCGATCGCCGCAATATTTCTTATGTGCCACCTCTCGCGCAGCCAGATGCCCGCCGATGAGGAGGGGGGTGGGGACGGTAACGCGTTTCACGGTTGCCGTATTGAGAATGTGATTCCGCAGAGGGGATACATGACGCTTAGGCTATATGGCACGCATGTCGAGTGAGCGTTTGAAATTCTTATTGTTAATGCCACAACGTGGGTTTGTGAAAAGGTGAACACGTTTGCAGGATATATACCATGTATACTTATTTTACACGTTACGATGTAAACCAGATTTATCGATTTAAATCAGCTCGTGTGTGCAGGTGCGAGGTTGATTATGGACACTTCAGGATCGTGATGGCGATGAAATTCATTCAGCAGTGGAATGATGGATGATTAAGAAGGGCAAATGCCCGAAACGTCGCCTATTATACTCGTTGGTTCTTTCGGCAATCGACGATTGCTTGTGTGGCGATCGAAACGTCGCAATCTATTATTTTTTCTACATATGTGACTTTACCGAAAGAACCAAAGTGTATGTGGATTCCTGCAGTCACGAAAGCTTCAAATCAAGGTCGCCTATGATGTTTTCATTTTAGGGTAGTGTTATTGACGAATGTGTGGAATGGTGATTATATAGAATGTAGATTATGTTAGTTGGTGCAAGAGACGCATACACACCATATCACCGCACACACTTGAATATAAAGTACATCTTCACAAATACGCCGCCATGCAAATACAACAAGTACATCATCACAGCCAGGGCAACATTCACATATGTACATTGACGGTGTCTTTGTGGTAGACGGGACTCGACGTAGGATCTTAACACGGCGACAGCTTTAACACACGTGTTCGACGAGATGTAATCGTGAGGCCCACGCGGTCCTTAATTTTGGACAACGCATTCAAACAAGATACCTTCCCGATGGCAATGTCATCTTTTCACGAGCAACAATGCAACCCCACGGTTAATCTACAGCAGCAGGGCACCGTGGGTGCGGCCGTATTCCAATGTAAGATGTTTAACATATGAAAGCATTGCGAAACGGTGACGCAGTTGGAAAAACCGAGCAATGGGACGCGTCAGGGAGGCACTTTCGCCGGGGAGATGGAGTGATGAAATCAGCTCTCGCGTCGACGCTGATTGTTGCCTTTGCAGAAGCGATGAGCGACTGCCGGGCGACTTGAGGGAGCCTTCATCCAGCAGTGGATTGACCATGGCTGCTGACGTTGCTGATAGGGTCAGTCGCTCCTGAAACGCGGGCACGCGTGCAGTTGCAAATGTTTAAACTGTGTATCCATTATTCTGTATATTAAGATCCAGTGTAGGGCTGAACTATTTGCGGAAAATATCTAATTGCGATTTTTCTGACAGATATTGCGATTTGATTTGCGATTAAAATGTTATAAGTCTAGCTTCAATTCAATGTTCACTGTGTAATAGATTAAAAACATGTGATGGAGCATTACCACATGATTCCATCAAAATATAAACTGCTCTATATATTCTAATGCAAGGATGAGAACTTAGAATATATGAATTGCTTCCAACATGTATTTATTAAAATGCTTTAATTGAAATAGAACAATAAAACATAGAACAATTTTTTAGTTATTTAACTTTACATATATTTTTCCTGCCTCATCACCTGATGACGATTGCTTGTGTCGCGATCGAAACGTCGTGATATTGTTATTATTTTATAAATGTATTATTTGAATAAATAAATAAAGAATGCTCTAATAATAATAAATGAAACAATTCCAATAAGAAAGTAATAGGACTTTTCAAATCGCAAAAAATCGCATCCTTTGCAAATTGCTAATCGCATTGTTTCAAATTGCGATTTCGATTTGAAATTGATTAATTGTTCAGCCCTAATCCAGTGGCTGGTGTTGCAGTACACACCCCGTATGAGAATTAGCGTCAGCGCACGATGTCCTCATAGTAAGGAATTGGCCGTTATGGGACGCGTGTGAAACATTAGAGAATCAACTAAAATTATAAGCTGTGCTTACTCGTGCGAATGTTTATATACCACCACTTGTGGATTCTAACTGCATGACATTAATACAAATGCATGAGTGTATGTGTATTAGTATTTGACAAAACTCCTCTGAGTAAATCAGGATATCGTTTTTATTTTTTGTGGTCATGAACATGTCATTTCAACCGAATATCAAAATAACGCGACTGTACACATTTGTGCAGCGTTTAAGTGCAAACACCAAATGTCTCTCTTTTAAAAGCAATCTTTAAAATACGAAATGTCTGAGAATACAGCCTATATACACATCCACAGAGGAGATGGAGCGATTAAATCAATGCGTGTTCGACGGTGCTAGGTGGATTGCTGCTCTGCGGGGTCGTGAGAGCTGGTGACGGCTTTGACGATGCCTTCATCAAAGGACGATGCCGATCTGACGTTCCGTAGCTTACCAGTTCGGGCGACGACCACTTTTTCGCATCATGAATAACATCAGAACGCGTTCTTCGGTGGCATCGTCTCTGAAAGGTAGGCATATAATTTGCAACAACATCATACTTCAAAGATATTTTAAAGTGCCGCAAAGCCGTATCGCGATTGAACTGACACTTGCAATATCCGGCTGGGTGGCATTCTCGCATAATATGCGTGGTGGGGATGCTAAGCGAGAAAAGTACAATTTAAGAAATACTATGAAATAACGACAAGGACGCTCAGAGTTGTATTGCATCGTTATACATATAACTAAATAGGACGTTAGAAAATTCTTGAGGAGGACTCAACGCAGTTTGATTGTTAATATATATATTTAGCAGGGCACTCTAAAAGTTAGGCAGAATTAATTATTGTTTTAACTGTTCTGCGTTTGAGGCGAAACTTTTGTAACACGTTGACATTGCCACGGGAAACCGGGGGATGAAGAGAAGTTCGTTTTTAATGTTCTTTTGCTACCGCCAAAGTGTCAGTGTTCTGTAAGAAATACATAAATATATTAATTACATGCCATAATTCACAACATGTGTTGGTATACTGCAACAATATCAACAACATTATAGCCCCCGAGCATCTAGGAGACGAGAAATAAAACGTAAATATGAATACATGCAATGCTCGCTAAATTATAAATAATCACGCTATACACTATAGACTACAGATTTAGTCATTCGAACGCTGTTTAAAATTATAACAATAATTGTGTAGACAATAATCAACGCTATGAGGCCTGATAAAAAATATTTTATTACGAAATGTTGAAACGAATCCGAATGCTTGGATGTGCCTAATTACATAATTATCAATACAGTGCAGTCTTTTCAATTAGATTGTAATATATCTCAAAATATGTAGTTTGTGATTTTACAGAACCATAGTGTAGTGGCATAAAATTAGTCACTGGAGCGCGTAGCACTGGGAACTGGTAGAAAGGGATTATGGGGAGCAGCTCGGTCTAACCAGTGGGACACGTGGGCGAGGCCCGGAGCCTTCTGGGAGATGTAGAAGGGTGAGTGGCCGAGGGCGGAGCCTGGCCACGCTGGGGAGGATAAAAGGCGAGCTCCGACTCACAGTCAGGGCTGCTGCCATCTAGAGTACAACTTGTTGTGCTGCCGTCGTCATGGTCTTTGTCTCTTTGAGCTGTGGGTCTGGCAGCATGTTGGCTGTTCTGACCCGGTATGTAGTTATCCCCTATGGCTGTGAAGGTCGGAATAAACAAGAGAGAGAGTGCCTCCTACTAGTGTCTCTGAATTAGTACACTACAATAGTGCTGTAAAATCTGCCTGCCTCTGTCCACTCGGTAGTACAGCGGTATACCAATGTATAGCTCCCTATTTTTACGTCGCTTCGCAAATACGTCGCCACCTTATTATTACCACGACCCGATTTGCGGTGCCTCAAGCCCACATTTACGTCGCACACAGCATCGTATCCGTCGCCTCAGCCTTCGCCTCCAGCTACCCTGTAGATTGCTTTGATTTACATCGTTGCGTCCTCCCACCTGTCAGGAACGCATCCCCGGGGTATTACCGCACTATATATTTGGGTATGGCATAGTCGCTCGGCAACTCGCGTATGGTGGGGAAAAGTGTGGGTACTCTCACCTATTCCCGTCTGGCCAGCGTGTAAAAGTAGATGGAACATCCTCTCTAGAGTTTCTTCTAGTGGAGGCTCTTGTGCCAGCAGTGTCGTAGACGAGCAATTTCACGACTGCACCTTTACCGTTGACATATGCCATTCCTCTACGGAATGAAAACCCTCTCCCCGGAGCCCAGGCTTCAGTGGTTGATCTGAAGACATTCTCAAAGGGACATCACTCGACTCCACGGAATCCTCATGTCCGAGGAATCTTAAACGAACAACCCTGAACTGAAGGTGACTTATCTTCTGAATTGCCAAGCAAACTATTCACATTGTTCCTACATATTAAAACTATATAACTAAACTATTTAAAAAAGTGTTTTCGAGGTAAGGCCCACTGAGCTATAAAAAAAATTCAGAAGCGACCTAGTCACACATGATAGCTCAGCGAAGTGGCTTATCATGTGGACATTTATAGCAACCAAACACTCTAAACGTACGTTTATACATGTGGAGGGAAACCCCTGTGAGATCCGGAGAAAAATACACGCGACCACGGGGAGAGAGACATGCACACTGCAAATATTCAGGCATCAGCGTCGGAATCGGACCCACGAACATCTGTATACCTGGCGAGGTAGTTAACATCTCGCCACCGTGGCGCACTCTAACTTGATCTCTTACTGGATGTATTATTCTCCTTTAGCCATTGACAAGTGTGGACTATGGGACTCTACTATACACTTCGACAAAGAGGCACGTTTTGGTGTAAATTCATAATTTATGTTGAGCGCATACGGTGCGTAGAGGTCACAGTGACAAATATAAAACGCAGTAACATTGAGCTATAATGCATGGGGTAACCAGATTTGGATGATAGGGATGCTATGTTAAGATACGATGCTGTAATAGCTATATACATAATAATAAGTTATTACAATTGTGTACTGTATAATTTTATAAAGTAACGACGTAATATTTTTTTTCAATATTTACCCAGAAAATCACGAGTTTCGACACTCTTTTTTTGCAGGAGGGTTCTTGCTTGGCATGTTCATTTGTTGCGTGTGTTTGGCGTGTGAGTGTAAACCTGAGGACCCGTACGAGGGGATAACACACAGAGGTCGCACAAGCGGGCCTGATGCCTACTTGTTGTACTGCACGATTTCAGGCACATCCCACTAACATCCAAGACAATGGATTTTGCATAATCCACCACACGATGGCCGAACATTCCTTTAACACACGATGCCTATTATCGTGTTGGTAATATTTCTGTGCGTTATTCCTTTCTATTTATTAGTATGTGGGTGGTAAGAAGCCATTGTAGCAAAACACATTGTTGGACTCCACTTATATGCTGTCACCTATATGCTCACCGCATTCACCAACCCGCGCTGACATTCGTGGTGAAGTATGGTCCAAACAACCACCACGAGACGCACGGCGCTGATAGGCATTCATCCAGCGGTGGATTGACTAAAAGGGCTGTGCATGTCCGCGAATATATTTCATAAAGCATGGCAATACTGAAAAAATGCAACAGGGGGCGCATCTTCATCAAACACTGTCGCTTGCCCATGGAACTCGTGGAAAACTTTAGACTTGTTCCTCGATGTAAATGTTGCCAACGTTTGATTATGGATGTTCAAAAACAGCTGTGCTAATGCACGGTGTTATTCTGACGTTAAAGCGTGGAACGTTGAATGGTTTTCTACACGCAGCCATTCTCTAGAGTATCCGTGGGATTTAGACCAAAACACGATGGACATTCAACGGACAACTTGGAATAATAGATAATTTAATTATTGTGTAATGATACACATGTTTGCATTCATTGGACATTTAAATTACCCAGAATCTCAAAGTGCATGGCATCACAACATCATGTCAATCATTCCAATGCACAGATGTAGCTTTGTAGTTTTCATATTTTCCCTAGAGGACCTACTGATGGCAGCAATGGCCTGCAAGTGGGCATTGGTCTGTCAGTAGGGGGCGTGGTTGTGTTTGCTATTCCGTTTGCTGTAATAAACTTGCGAGTCATTGTTAAAACGTGGCAAATTTGGACTGTGGCGGAGGCACACAATGCCCTCTTTTTCAAATGTCACGGGATCTTTTGAGTCCACTGTGATGCAGACGGCGTATAGTGTGAAGGATAGCTAAGACCGTGTTATTTATTTTGCGATTTTAAAGTCTTAAACTTACTGATTGCTTGAGATGCAATGTTCGATAAATCCACGTTTTTGCTTATTATGTATTAATGTGTTGTATAAAAAATACTAATAGTTTACAGCTCTCTCAGTCCACTCTTCGATGGTCTCCCCACACCCACTTCGTATCAGTCATTGGGGTTGGCTGACCATACTTCACCAACACTGAAATTGTATAACAACTAGCAGCTTGTTACGTCCTTTGGGACGTGAGCGTCTGCCCATCCCTTCAGCCAGCCAGCCAGCAAAACTTTTTTCTCACATAGTATGAAACTTCGTAAAATAGTCGATATTTACAACAAATCTTTTGGTGACGATGCATAAGCAGTAATGTACAATGACAATTGGCAAGAAAATAAGTTGCCATTTCTCGAAACGCCGCCTATTATTTATTTTTATTCCTCTTTAAGGCGACAGTGTTATTGACAAATGTGTTGAGCTTTTAACATTTCGAACTGTTAACAGGAACACTGAATCGTCAGTGTGGAGTGGTGAAGGGAGGGGTGGAGGATGCCCAGGAGCGGTTTGGAAAACCCTCGCCACTGGTGTTAGCCGTGGTCTGAAATCGAACAGATTTATTGCTGGTGCGCTAAGCGCTGTGCCACACCTCCCTGAGATGTACGGCGAGCACATCAATATATGAGGATAACCTCTCCCATGCAAGTACAATGCACTTTTTTTCGTTGGGATAGATTCAATTAAATAATGTGTAGAGTATATCATATGCACGCTGCTACACATACTGAACTAATACTCAGGAGGTAATTACATTACACTTTTATGAAAAGTAAATTAGGGTCTACTCGAAATATATTAACAAAATATTCATGTTTCCTACCTATACCCAGGGCCGGACTGAGGCACGGGGCTTTAGGGGTTGCAGCCCAGGGGCCTCTGCCAGCTAGAGGGCCTCCAGAGATTAAGTGAAAAGTTATTTCACTTGTGAATGCTGAATTGTATTTGTTGTTAGCCTCGTAAACATACATTCTATTTTTCTTTAACTTTGTTTTCCTTTTGAAAATATTATTGGGGGCCTCAGAGTACCTGTAGCCCAGGGGCCTACAACATCTTAATCCGGCCCTGCCTATATAATAGACATCCACACATCACGCACGATTATTCATATATAGGTAAGTATTTATATTTAACATCGGATATGAATACCAACAAAGACAAATATCGTTTGTCTTTGTTGGTACACACACACACACGTTATGCGTTATGTTAAATGACGTGGCATTGTAAAGTTGTGAACAGATAATTTAGACATTCTTGAAAATAGCCACAGAAAACAGTCCGTGACATGACCCTCGTGCAGGGGTGGGCAACCTGAGGCTCTTTAACGGTCGCCGCTTCGTGACGTTCTTTATTAAGGACCACCATCTCGTACTCATCACGCGCATCGCGGCTCTTGAAATGTTGAGTTTTTTTTACCTAATTCGAAAGCAATGCATCTTATTCTTTGGGTCTGTCGGTAAAGTCACGTAGATATGTTCAAAGAAAATAACAGAAATGAAGTTATCGATGTGACTTTACCGAAAGACCCAAAGAATATGAATTCCTGTAGTCAAGATTTAACAATGCATCTTCTTGTTGTTGTGGTTGCCGACCCGTGACCCAACGGTTTTTGCAGAGGTTCACGGTTTGAATCCAACGGACGCCCCGGTTAACACTGAGAGTGCATATTGACCGTGCACAATTCGCGCCATTTGCCTCACAGCGATGGACGTTCAAGATCCCGTGAAGTCATTCGCAAGAGTCGCCTGTCATGTGCCAGCATCATGGTCTAAATTTTCCGAATTTGATACGATTGGAAAAATACACATTACGTCCAGAAACATCGCCACCTCATGACAGAGCTTGGCAGGACCCTCCTAAAACAGTCACGAGACTCAATGATACTTTCCTGGGACCAAGTGTAATAACAATCATAAAACAAGTGTAAGCTAAAAGTGGCCCTCACATTTTTCTTCCAATATGTGTGTCTTTTTTAAAATCCTTTATATTAAGTTCGCTTGCTTGCTTAGGACCGTGCAAATCTTTCAGTCGTTTTTTAACCCACTTCCCGTGATCCAATCGAGCTGACATTTTCCACACAGACTCGTTGTGCGTGACAATTAATGTTCGTGAAAAATTTTTTCCAAAATGTTACACTTTTTAGGACAAAAATATTATATTTAATTACCAATTGCTTAATGGTGCAATGCAATCATCTGACCCATAGGTGGCAGCCATCTCAAGCCAGAGGACGAGAGGACTCTAGCCGCCACGCATATAAAGGATTTATAGTGAAAAACTTTGTTTTTACGGGTTATACTTATTTCTCCAGCTGAGTTGGCTATCACTCGCGTTTAGTAGAGGATCTGATTGTGTAATTGATTCACGTCATCCCGTGTTTTCTTTCATATGTTATCTTACACTCACACAGGCTGTGGTCAATTTCCTCATTGTGGTGCGTCGAACATCTTGACAATGTAGATCACTGTCATTACAGAGGCTGAATATACAGGTCACTGTCAGTTTCACCAGGTGAAAGCCCTCTAAGATAACATTTAGTATTTTGAAAATAAGACCTGGTGAAAAAGAAAAAAACCTGAAATAAAGGTGTAGGCGCAGCCCTGCAATAGCTTGCTCACCACCACTGCGTGCAGAAGGGCCTCTACTAAAGGGAGCTCAAGAAAGACCCTCTAAAGTGTATTTAGCCAACTGTTCCATGCTGTCCGGATAGGTGGGAGTGCCCACACTTGATCCCAAACGTGCGCGAGCTGCCCAGCGACTATGGTGTACCCAGAGGCACAGCGAGCATTTAGGAAACGTTCTCACTGCGGTGCTGAGAAATCGAACCGACGACCTCTGAAGTCCACTGTGCAGACCATCCCTTCACGGCAGCGTCCCTTGTGGAGGCACTTACTAAACGACACAACTTAGGCACTAGAAATGTTTAGATTGGGACTTGGGCCATCACACCTGCGTAAATTGCCTCCACTTAGGAAGGGTGATGTCACAGACTCTTGGACGTCTCCATTTATTGCACGTGACGCTCTCTGGTACGGTAATAACCCGTGGTTTGTGTGCGTGTCGCTCAAGAATGTCTGTGTCTCCTGCCAGAATGGTCGTACAGAACCCAGCTCATCGTTCCTACCTGTGCCAATGACGCAAGTAGCACGTTCCAGGGAAGGAATCATTGGTAGTCTGTCGAATGGACAGACTCGCCCTGCCACGAGAACGTGTCATTTTCACCAACGACCGTGAGCAGCCGACGGAGATAAGGGCCACGAATACTCATTTGAGCAAAAGGGAAACTTTGAATATTTGACTTGAGATTGCCCTACAGAATTGTACATAGACCGTTAGCGAGGGCATGCGAAGGCACGCACGATGGGGTGGTGAGGCCAGGACAACGCCCGACCGCATTTGTCTCCTCCAGCGCCGACGTTGGCACCCTCATTGAAGCCGCTGTCGACTAAAGAGGAAGTCCCGGGACCGGTTCGGATGTTCGCCACTGATCTTGGCCATCTTCAGGGATCGGCCGGAACTTGGGTCAGTTTCAGTTTTCAGTTTATTTGGTATCTCCCGGGTTCGGATCACAGCGTGCTAACGACTAACACCCCCCCCCCCCCTTTGAGTGCTCGGTGTCGTGACTTGAGTGTAACGCGCCGACACACGCACGGCGTGGCAAAGGTGCGCACAGAGGGGCACTTACAGCCGTCTAATAAAATCTGGGTCTCGTTCGTTGGCACTGTTGGTGCTCCCGGTTCGCTTTAACATTTGCTCTTGGGATGCGTGCGCGCGCGCAAACGCACCTCTGGGTAAAGTCACTCACTTTGCAGACCCCATTCACCAACCTAAGCTGCTGAGAAAACAGAACAAAAGGGGAGAAATGTACAGAGAGAGAGAGGCCAGTGGCGTGTGCGATGTGGTGCCTGTCTGCGTGCGTGTGTGGGTGGGGTTTTGCTGGGGGGTGTTAGCACACTGCGGTGGCAGGGGAGGGACCCTTTTGGAAGTATTTCGAAGAAAGAAAAAAAGAGGACAGAGAGGGTGGGGGGGATAGAAACAAATCTTTTTACGACTTTCAAAAAAAAAACCCACAGCTCCCCCTGCTCATTTGTAGGAGTGCTGGAGAGGGCGCCCCATGCAGTTTGCCGTGAGTGACAAACAACACGGACGCGTTTTTTGCCCCCTTTGAGAGGAGCGAGCGAGAAGCGCTCACTTTTTTGTTTTGGTGCCGTAGTGGAGTGCACTTGTTGATGAATGAACGCGCGTGTGTGTGGGGGGGGTGGGTGTGTTAAGGGTAGTCACGTTTATTAACCGAACGGCTCAGCGTGACCGGGGTGCGTGGAGGTTTCACATCTCCGTGACTTGAACTACGTCCAAAGTCAGCCTCGAGCAGCGGCAAATTGCAGAAGCGGCGGCGGCGGCTGCGTCGGCACCTGGGACTCTCACGTGGAGGCCGGTAAGGGATTCCTGCCACTCTTCGCTCACAGGCGGCGTTATTCTCATTAAGCCCCGCGGCGGCACGGGAGACTCCGGTCCGTACGAGGCGAGGTGGTCGCTTTGATGAAGTGAAAAATCATTGAACAGTGCCCGTGGACATTTTTCAAGACGAAGTGGAGATGAAACCCTCGGCATTTTAAAAGAGTTTATCGCTGTTCAGCGAGGTTTTTTTTTATTGTTGGTATGAGTGACGCACGAGAGAACGGCATTGTTGTGCCTTGTTCGTGTTTAATATGCGTCTTCATCAGTGAATTAATTTACGCGGCAATGTTACGTGGCAGGGAGACAAATATGAAGGAAACGTATCGTCCGCTTGTCGATATTGTTGTTGTAGGTTTATTAAGACATTGACGAGGTCGGCTTCGTGTCCCCAGAGGCGTCCTGAGCAGAGTTTGCGTGGCTGGGTCCCTTTCTGGGTAAAGACGCGGGGTGATGCTGTGGACAGTTCTAGGAAGTTCTCACATTCGCTTCGCTGAGCGATGACGGGGGGAAAAATGACGAGTTTGCGGTACTTTCAAAAAGTTGTGTTGGTCTCACCAAAGTTTGGTGTTATGATTAATAACACATGCCATGTATGCACTCAAAACTAATGTGCCGTTTTTTACCGAACACGCGAACGCTATTTGTACCATTCAGTGATTGTGGTCAAGTCAGCTATCACTGTATGTTGTTGACTGTAGCCTTTAACTTATTGTTCGGGGAAGTGCTGTCATTGGGCACCTATGAAGGCCAGCACAGCACACGAGGGTGCGGTGTGTCCGGCCGCCGTTGTCTCCCCAGTTCTTATGCGTACACATCGCATCACGTATTTATTTAAGTCTGAGTCGACCCAGGGGAGGCCCGGGACTCTTAAAAATGTTCGCCACTCATTGGCCGTGAGCAGGAATCGAACTCGGGATTGCCGGGGTCCGTAGCGTGGGTGCTACACCTATCGATACTCGAGACCAACCTGCGGCTCCGTGAGCCAGTCGCGCTATCATTACAAACCCTCTTTAAACACGTCACAGATTAGTTTTACTGCGCAAGGGCAAGTTTCATTCAGCTGTATCACGCGTGCCGAGGCTTCCATCGCACCTTTTCTTTTTTTTCTTGATAAAACCTTCCATGAGAAAACTTTTCCGGTGATGTGGCGCGCACGGACTTGTCGCAAGTGCAACTAAAACACTTAATAACTGGCACGTAGCACGTGACGGTTGAAGACAAGCTTTTGATTATTTCATAACAAACAAGCAAAAAGTTAATAAATACCGGAAGACAATATTGGCATAGTAACAGAAGATAGCTTTTCTATTCCTACATCTCAACCGAGTCAAAGGCAAGGCTACTGTTGATTCAACTCATTTTGCTTCATCAATGCACACGTATTGTTGAGTAAATGATCGGCATACCGAATGCTATACACAATTAAACTGCGTACAAGAATGCGCCTTGAAACTATTAACATTGTACGCGGTTATGTGCAATGAATACAAGAGTCGTCATTCGTGCGGTGTGGCCTGCCTGCTCGTGACAGTCGACTCTAACAGGAAAGCGTGGCTATATGACCATCATTGCCAGCCGGCATGACAACTTATTTCTTTTGACTGTTTGGCCCAGAAGTGAAGTCTACGCCCAGCGTACTTCTGAAAAAAGAAACTCAACGCATTCGTCAATAACACTGTGGACTTAAAAGATAAAAAAGCAACCATAAATTGGTGACAGTTTGGGCCATGCCCCCCCCTTCTTTAAATCTCTTGAGAAAAGAGAGTTGGATACAAATATCCATTAAGGAAATTGGCCAAGCGATGTCCAACTTAAAAATGGTCTTGAGATTCGTTGGGCCAATGAGCATGTAGTGGAAATTACACTTTTCTATGGTAAGTCCAGTCTCTCCACAGAACAACCAGTGTCGACTTGTCACTAAGTGAGCTTTATTTTATCAACCCTTAAAGGAGTGTGTGTTGAGTCAACCGGCGATTGGGATTTGAACTCGTTCATTGCCTCTTGTGAATGGAATGCTCTGACCACGTTGCCAACGAGGTGGATATAATTTGGTTTAATTTACAGCCCTTTGTCAAGCCACAGTGGGATGAAGGCCTTCTCATGGTGTGTTCTTTGGGGTTGTTTGACCGTACTTCACCGTACTGGTCAGTGCGGGTTGGTGAGGGGTGGAAACGGTGCAGGATCAGTTCAGATATCACTCGCCGCTGTTGTTGGCCGCTGCACCCATATTTAGCAGTCATATATTCCGTAACCATGGATAAATACGTAATTGTGTTTGCGTCTTTGTCACGGATCCTGCTATGTTCGCAGCCACCGAGGAGTTGGATGGAGCAGAGCAAGGTCAAAATCACCGTCGTGGTGGGTCACGAGGAGAAGCTGGTCTCCGGCCTCACCAAGCGCACCACCTGTGAGGATGTGACCAGGGCCCTGCTCCAGGAGAGCGCGCGCTCTCCCCAGCGCCCCGCCAAGCCGTCGGCGGGCCCCCACGGCGCCTACTGCATCGTGGAGCGATGGCGCGGCATGGACCGAGTCCTCCCGCCCAAGACCAAGCTGCTGCGCCTCTGGGCGGCATGGGCCAGCGAGCAGGAGAACGTCCACTTCTCGCTGCACAGAGCCGGCCGCCACCAGGGTGTGGGGTCGTCCGCGCCCCGGACCGCCGAGGCCAAGGTGGTGAAGAGCAAGGAGGGACAGCAGCAGCAGCAGCAGCAGCGGCAGCAGTGGTCAGGGCATGCGGAGGACGGCGAGGCCGACGGCGGCCTGCAGGAGAAGCAGAGGCGCATGGTGCGCAAGGCATTCCGCAAGCTCGCCAGGATGAACCGCAAGCGCACGCAGGCGGCCGCCATCGACCGGGAACCGTCGCCCGTGCAGAGGCTAGAGACGTTGGTGAGGGTGGTGCTGTCGCAGGACCAGACGATCCGCGAGCAGGAGGAGCGCATCCGAGCCATGGACGAGGAGATCGAGAGGCACGAGGCGAAGATCCACATGGACCGGTGCGAGCGCGAGGGAGCCAACTACGTGCAGGACGCGTACCTGCGGGGCGTCGAGACGGAGCAGGCGGGGAGGCTGGCACAGGGCGGCTCAGAGGGCGTCGGCGAGGCGTCCCCCTGCGAGCGTGCCGTGAAATTCGAGGCGATTGCGCATCTGCAAGATCAGCTGCTCTATTATGAGGAGCTCGCCGCGAGGCTGCACTTGGAAATCCTGGAGGAGCAGGGCGGCGGGGCCCAGATTAAGGATTGTGACAATGTGGCGGGCGCCGAACCTGCTTGGCCCCACGAGACCTCTGCTCTCACGAGCGACGAGCAAAGGACCACCACCCACAGCGCCGCAGACCGTTGCCGGGCCAAAGCCGACCTGCTCGCGGGAGCGGAACTAACGGATTCTCTGTTGGAGGAAAGCGTGAAGAAAAGTGGGGTTATTCAAGCGGAGATGAGCTCCGTGGAACGCGATTTGTACAGATGTCAGGCCACGTTACAGTGCCGGGCGAGAGAATGCGATTACCTCTCGAGCCTGCTGTCCACAATGCACGTACAAGAGAAAGAGGAGCTCTCAATTATCGACGCCAGCGAGGAGCATAGCGCAGCTCAGGCGCACGTTGCCACGCAGAGCTTTGCCGGGGAGCTTTTCACCGCCTCGCCATGCCTATCGATAGAGACGAAGGGCGAGGTGAATGATAATGACTCGGACACGGGGCTGAGCTCCATGCACAGTCAGGACTCTGACACTGTCCTCTACATGGAGTCTCTTGTGTAGGGATTCCTGCGTTATGTATTTAATAATAATAATGATGTCCATGTGAAAGAAAACAAAAAATTCGTTTTTTTGTATCGTTTTTGTACAACTTTTTCGAAAATGATGGCACTTTATTGTCGCGTCAAACAAGGCACACTTTGGGGGTCTGTTGTACGGTATTTAAAGAAGACGCAACACGGCTTTTCGCTACGTATAAACGAGACGCTAAACGTTACATTGCAACAGGCTCTAGCAGCACAAGTAGTGTGACGAGTGAGTGACAATTATAGTACTTAAATGCTGGATTGAATGGATCACCGAATATCACTTGAGAATAAGGACAGCATGGTTTGTATGCTGTCTCTAGCATGCATTTGCCAATCGACAATACGTACCTAATAAAAAAACAAACCCTGTAGATTCAAATATATAATATAGTATTGCTATAACAAAGACAAAATAGTAAGCTGAACAGAAAGTGACTGCTGAATCTGTTTCACGTTATTATTGCTAATGCTTAAGACAGAGGCCATGTATTGTTACTTCTGGCTGAATAAACTAGAACTCTGAGCACATTTCACAGCGGTAGCTATCGCGAATAAGCCAACCTGGTTCACTCGGTGCTGCCAATGTAAATTGAGACTTTTCCTGCATGCAGTTGGGCACAATACCTAGAGCATGCTAAACTTGGGTTTCATAACAAACAGGAACGTGATTGTGTAACGTTTTAATTTCCTCCCAGCTATATTTAACAAAAAATAACTGACAATGATAATAAAAAAAATATTCAATGCAACAAACATGTAGATTTTATTGTGGATTTTATTCACAAACTCACAGTCATTCCTTGTACACAATAAGGGGCCGCGGGGGCAAGATGTTAACTACCTCGCCTGGTATACAGGAGGTCGTGGGTGCCATCCCAACCCTGACGCCTGTATAGTTGGATTTTGCTTGTTCTGTGGTTGTGTGGATTTCCATATGGGTCCTCCGGTTTTTCCCTCCACATTTCGACACGTGCGTTTCGAGTATTTGGCTGCTATAAATGTCCACTTGATAAGCCACTTCGTTGAGCTATCATTTGTGGCTAGGTTGCTTCTGAAAAAAGAGCTATACAGCTCAGTGGGTTTTACCTGGTAAAATATAAAGTTTAGTTTTATTGTTATAGTTTTATATTCAACTGTACAATGTTCAACGAGCTCTAAAACTAAAATGGCCTGGTGCCATCTCTCTATATATTGTAACACAGTAAGTGCAAGCAAACAATACTTTGCTCTGCAGTGAACGAAGCATGCGTTTTCTCCAGTCTCTAATTTATTTCCAAATGCAAAACATTTTTACACCCCAATCCTACCCTTCCTGTAACAAAAGGAGAGCATTTAAACACAGTGAAGCTTTTCTGGGGGTAAATATTTCAAACGTTTAAATGTTTTTTTTAATGAGCACTGGACAGGGATAGTCAAACGTTATTTTGTCCCAGCTCAAATTAGCAATGCAAGTGGTGAAAGTGCATTTCCAGTTGTACACAAGTGCAGGTGATTTGGCCGACAGACTCTGTTTTATTCAAATTATGGCACTGAGCCGCTGTGTTTCAAATGCTCATTCGCGTTGACAAGCCGAAGCGTAAAGTGATTTGGGGGGGGGGGGCGGAGGGTTAGCCGGGCGTCGTTCTCCAACTCGTGCCTGTGCAGTGCCACACTTGCGATCCAAACACCAGCTGGCATCGAAACGCAGAATAAGTCACCGCTTGCAAACTCCTCACCTCTACAATATCAGCCGATGAGAAATCCAACGCGCGGATCAGAGCCACACTTGCACAGCGCAACAAAAACCAACCTCAATATCACGTGGAAAGATAAATATTTCAACAAGAAACACGACAATTTCACTTTATTGGGTGCATTTGTCAAGCCCACCTTTATAGCTCCAAGTCATGAACAAAATGACAATATACTGTGTTTGAAAGATAGCACTGTAGGCGGCTGCCCTGCGTCCACCACACCACCCACAAAACCAATGATTTTGTCCACGATAAAGAGACGCAAACAGGATCATATGAAAGCAAATTCATCGCAAAGTAATTTTTAGTGCCTCGGTTATGTCAACAGTGGCGGTCAATGAATACAACGCGGTTCGAGAGGTTTTAAATAATTAAGCAGATTACTTCACAGCATTTCAGGATCGTGAGATATGACGGCAGCTTGGGGAGGCATTCATCCAGCAGTGGATTGACCATGTCCGATGATGAGGGTTATGGCAACAGGTAATCGATCTGGTTTAGCCGACACAAATCTTGCAATGAACAGTTTGTGGTTAATGAAAGGCAGATGTATAATATGTTGGGTAGAGAACATCACCACGTGGATTATGTGAAACCACAACTATTTATAGTCGCTCAAAAACTGGAGGAAGATGGTTGGAGAGATAACAAATAATGTCCCTAAGACCTGCTGCTTACATCATGCATACTTTTATGTGTTATTTGAAAGATAATACAGTACATGTAATTGACTAAATATTCAAAGATATTACATTCATCAGCATGCTACTTTGAATGAAGACAAAATATAAAAAAATAATGAATACTTGGGAAATGATCACAACTTATATTTCAACAATGCGGAGCATTTGCTGTATTATTGGACACTTCGCATTCACATGGCTGCTTAATAAACAACGATGAAGTAAATTATTGAACATAGATTGACAACATCGACGGACTTGGCAGAAAGCCATGCGGTGTTAACCAGAGGGAAGTAATTAAAACACTGCTGTGAATAGTTAACATGGCTCAGACATTAACCAGGGTGGGTGTGACAGGTGGGACATTCCGATCTATCGATCAAATTCACTCATTAAGGCACATTTTACTTTGAGTAAATGAAAGACACATTGTTGAGTGCTCACGAACACTAAAAGCAATGGTTGACGGGTCACATAAATGTTGCAGATGTTTAGAGCAAATTAATGCATTTGGATGGCAGTAGAGAAAGTATTTTTATGATCTTTAAGTGTGAAGGGTGAGTGTTATCTCCTCTTTCATATGTTTGGGTTTGCTTCAGGAAATCCAGTTTCTTGCGCACATGGGAATCCGTCAAACATTTAAAGACTTTCATGAAATTCATTTCTAAAAAATATTCATGCCTTCCTGGAAAAGCAGGTTATTATTAATACGATTATGACGTTGAACGATATGAAATGTGACGTATTTTAAATAACTTTTTGTTCTAAATTAAGTAAAATAAATCCCTGTATGGTATATTTAGTGGTGATATCCATGTTATAATTATGTTATGTAAATTTACTCCACCAAAAATGTGATGTAAATTATTATGCTTTTCCTTGTAATTATCTTTGCCCTCTATTTCAATATGCTGAAGTGCAACTCTTCCGCAATTATTGTGAATTCTCCCTATGAGATAGAAAATGTTGCGTCTTTTCATCTCACCTCAATGAGACCAACTAATGTCCCAATATACAACGATCTCAATTATTATCTCAGCAAGTTCGCAGGGTTGTATGTAGCCATGGTCAAACCAAGAAAATTACCTGATGTTTATTTTACCCAGTGATTCTTAACATCCCTTTCTCCTTTAGGGTGCCATGGTGGCGAGATGTTGTTGACTGTGTCGCCTGGTACACAGGAGGTCCTGAGATCAATCCTCACCCTGACGCCTGTATATTTGGAGTGTGCATGTTCTCCCCGTGGTTGCTTGGATTTTTCTCCGGGTCCTTCTGCTTTTCCCTCCACATTTAGAAACATGCATTGAGAGTATTTGTCTGCTATAAATGTCCGCATGCTAAGCCACTTCGTTGCACTATCATTTGTGGCCAGGTCGCTTCTAAAAAAACAGCTTTATAGCTCAGTGGGCTTTACCTGGTAACATAAAAATAGTTGAGTTTTAGTGCCTTTAACAACCTTGCCGAAGCCATGTTTCTTGAACCCACAGTTGCAGGTGGCTGAGGACTGGAGTTTCAGTTTGCACGACCAGCTGAGGGAATGACACGTGGCCATGCTTCACTTGCCCAGTGTGGGTCGGTGAATATACCACGCCCGGGCGTGGGGAGAGCACCGCTCACATACAGGCGACCCCTGACCTCTCGGTGGTTTAGCCGAGCTCACATTCACACGGTCGCAATGGAAAGGCTCCCTCTGCCACTTGGCACATGGAGTACACATGCTGTGGTAAAAGCGAAGTTAATATCAAATATCATTACACACGGCCTCTGTGTGCTATAAAAACGTCAAGATCTCAGAACAACTGCAATGGGGTGTTTTCTTTCTGTCGCGAGTAAAACAGATACATGAGTCGGACAAGGTGACACGATTTTGCCACAGTTATTCACAGTGACATTAGAAGATTTTTTTTTTTGTAATGACATGACCACTCAAACGTCGCACGTAAAGATCGTGACATTAAAATAAGAAAAAACAAAGCCAAAAACACAAGAGGAGAAAATATTCAACATCTAATATTTGCTGACGACACAGTCCTGACACCAGCCAATGAAATGAATAACAGGAAATTATTTAATGAATATGAAATAAAAAGAAAGTTAAGTGCAACAATTTCACTATCAGAGGGATACAACTGCTAAACAGAGCAGTGTATCTATAATTGTGAAGTGGGATCAAAATGAAGGAATAAAGAATAATGTATAAGAGAAGATTGGAGTGCTTTTGGGAAACTGAACTTCATGACGAAAAATAGTGCACGGCTTTCCCTCGCTTTAGTCGGTAAATGTGTTCCAAAAAAGAGTCCGCACAAAAAGCGAAATCACGTGGCATGGACCACACAGTCACCCTGACCCACAATGCATCGTACGAGGAGAAAAGCTGCATGCCGAGTAGCATGCACAGTACACGCGACACAATGTTGCCCCATGTCCGATCACGTAGCAACATGTAGAGTGAATTCAAATTGCAGAGAGCGAATTTTTGGTAGCCAAAGGCTAGTTGCGTATGCGGTGCGAAGTCATACAAACCGGACCCGCATAAAGCGAGGGAAACCTCGACCATTATTTTTCCAAAGAAATAATGATTTAATAAGTACATGCCACCTGCTATGACATGGCTCATCAACATGGACATTGATTTACAAATTAAACGAATGCTAAATAGTGTGCAGAGATGCATTGAGAGGTTCACGCTTGGAATGACACTGAGACGGACAGAAAAAGCAACACGTGGATCAGAGTAAATATTTAGTTAAATCACACTCAGAATCAGAATCTTTATTTATCCTGGAAAAATTGGATAAACTATGAAGCTCTTTTCACAGATCAGAAGGTTGCAGCAACACGCGATAGGAGAGTAAACTATAGTAAAGGTAAATAACAAATGCGTGTGGGCTTGAGAAGAATACATATCTAGGAGGCACGATGGCTGGTGTTTGAGGCTGACGGTGGAGTGGCAGTCAAAGGAAGCAACACGACCTAGAGGACGTGGTGCACCATGGAGATGGAGTGACGAAATAAGCTCTTGTAGCAGGGCCTCGATAGATTGTCCTTTAGCGAGAATGTGATAGATGGCAATGGTGTGGAACCATAGTCCAGCAGTGGATCGACCACGACTTCTGCTGTTGACAATGATGATATGCTGGATATATGATATGATGCCCTAACTACAATTGTGGCATTTAGAAATTATTTAGTTAATTAAATTTGCTACCGTTAATATGCGTCAAAACAATACGAACCATCATGCATATATATATCATTTTAATAGGCGTTCGTGACCCCACCCAATAATACTGAGAAGTTCTTTGACAGCATTGAGAATAGCGTGAGGAAATTTACGTAAAATATATATGAGGGTTCACAATGAATTGCATTCCTATGTAATGACGAATATGAACAGGCATCATTGTCATATTTGTCAACCTGTGAATACACAGGTAAGTTGACCTCCACATACAGTATATGTTAACGGGCCACGTGCCTTAAACATACCGGTTAATTCAGTCCCTTTACAGAGCGTCCACTTCATATAGAAATGCATTAAATTAAGGTGGGATTTGCATTACTCTGCAGATGAGTGAAAATAATGGAACAGTCAAATTGAAATGAAATGCAGAACTCAACAAAAGTATTTCATGAAATACATGATATGTACTTGTCTAAAGTCAACCTTCCATTGCCTGAAGAATTATTACACTATGTAACACAATTTTTGTTCCTGGGTAGTAAGTGTTATTTTGTAATTGCTTATGCCTAAAAAGTGTAGAAAATGGCTATTATTCCCCACAAACTTTGCTTTTGTGACTAGGACAGTGATATTTTGACATGTACCTATTTTCAATGAGAAAACGGGCTAATTTGTGTCTTGTCGTTCACATAAAGTCATAAAAAACAACATATGAATCAAAATTTACATGTATTTATACTAACGTAATACAAAAATGATTAAACAAAGAAAGCAAAGTTTTTTGGGGAATAATATCCATTTTTTGTACTTTTGAGGCATAAGCAATTATTAAATAACACTTACCCAGGAAAGAAAAACAAATGTGTTACACAGTGTTATGAGTAAGGTTGGTGCTTACAGCCAATAGCGAACATGCCACATTCCCACAGCACGTTAGGTATTTTATCGACCCCAAAGGGATTATAGGCTGAGTTGATTCTTGACCGTGATTTGCATTGGCAACCTTCCGGCATCACGTAAGCCAAGTGCTCCTACAATATAGCAGCACGTGACCGGATTAGAGAAAGAACGTGTGAGCGAGCGATGTTACGTGAAAGCGTCCATTCATTCATTCATTTGAACAGTTTTCAGTTTAAACATTGAAATAGCAGACATGCTCCTGTTAGATGTGAATCAGGCTCCTTGATTTTCAAAGTTCTTCTTTCACAGTGATATGCCTTTCACATCCAGCTGTAAAACAACAAGAATAAGACGCACATGTAAGAGATTAAAATCATGCACGTGATAATATTATTGCAATAGAACGTTTACGAAAATAATAAGTTTCAACATTTAAACTGTAATGACCTTCCGACATTTCACAGGGTATGCTTGCTCAAGCGGCGTTTATTTTTCTATGTGTTTATTAAATATGTGATTCAGCTACTTTACATTAATTCCTGACAAAACCCTTATTAGATGCATTAATGTTGACTCCAAGACGTTATGACACACGTGCATCCAAGGCAGGTAAAATCTAAAGTTTCACCGTGAACAAACGAGCAGTTGGGTAGTTCGTTAGTGGCCTTGAGCAAAAGGTGAAAATTCAACATTCACATACATAAAACAACCCTGGTTGGCTGCAAAAAAAGTGGCACTTATTTTATTGAACATAGATGGATGAATGGCTTAGTCGAATCATGACTGATATTTGAACGGCAATCTTCAAAACGCGTTTCTAGACTGTTGTTAATGGCTATAAAATGGCCAATAACTACCCATTGGCAGTGACGTTTCTATGACATATAAGCACATTATGGTCTTATTAATTAGCAATGTCATTGTTTTGGTCGTGGTGTGTCAAGCAATGGCTGAAGATATATTTTTTACCATCAGTATCAACGGCAAACACGTTTCCTTACAGCGGAGAAACACGTACATTTCGATAAGATCACGTTTGGGGAAATTATCTTTTAGCCCCAAAATTTGGTCATCAAGCTATCGTTTATACGGACTCCTTCAGGTATCTCACTATCCCTCCGGGGTTGCGTGTCTCACACAGGATCAAAGGGTGATCCACCAACCCTGGCTTAGAGACGTACGCCGTTACACCTAGCAACAAAACACGCAAGAAAACAATTCGGAGAATACAAAGACTGCACAATCTGAACGTGAACCGATGGAAAAGAACAAACCGTCCAATAATGAAGCCACTCAGCTGAACATTTGCCGGAAGGTGAGGCGGTGACTTGTAGTTATGAGGAAATGAGTCAAAGCGGTGAAAAAACAATCTCTCCCCACCACGGGGCCCTTCCTCCACAACTGCCCCCATTCATCAGCACTTCCCATAGCCCGGGCTTCACCTTGGATCGCTGCACACAGCTTAGCACAGAGGCAGCAACATGGGCTGGCAAACAGCCACTCAACCTTCCCATCTCTGTGCCGCGTGTACAGCCGGTGGAATGTCTTTGAAGTGACCGTCAACGTGGCGGCTCTTTCTCATGACTAACAGAACAATAATAATGATAATAAAAGGACCGTTGGGGACCCTATAATCGAGAGCTTTTATAACAAGTTCCTCGTTGTATACACATATATTTCTTTTTTTGTACTTTCTAAACAAATAAGCATTGTTTGTGGCTAAATTGTAACATAAAAACTGGATTTTATATGAGAGTTAAATTATTTTTTTAATTGTGTTTTTTGTTTCTTCGTGTATTATTGTCCAGGGATAATTGATATCATCCCCCGGCACGGCACTTGACACAATTGGGGCAAGTTTCTTAAATTTCCCTCTGCCTCTGTGCACTCTGCAATATAAATTGGTCACACCACAGCTTGTTGATCGACAGGTCGCGTGCATTGGGGTAAATTGTGGGTCCTCGCGCCTCTTAAAAAGCGTTTAGTCATACTTTAATGTTCTATAGCGTCATTCATGCCGACAGCATCCCACAACGCTGTACATTGATTATAAATGAGGACCAAATCCCATATACGTGGTTCGCTACAAACAGCGCGAAAGAAGACCAACACGCACACACGCAACGAGGAAATGAAAACCCCACTGCCGAGCAAAGTCTAAAATGAAGAAACTAAATAGGAAAGGGCACCAAAAAAAGCACAAACAACAACAAAAATTGTTCACAACAAAGAAATTAGTCCATGAGGTATCAGCATCCCAGACCACACACCCAGCTTCCCAACTAAGCCAGGAAACCTTCTCAGCAGGTGGAGTGCCAAAAAGTTACGCCCAAATTTCTATCAATCGGTCCAATGTCCAAAAAAGTGATTACCTAAAATTCAGTCTCTGCCTGGATGAATGAAAAAGATATTTAGTTCAGATTGGAACAATATGATAGAGTTTATTTGTCGGACGTAGGAGTCGGAGGGTATTCCAGACTGCATACGTTCCTACTCCAAATCCTACTAATCAACTCGATTATAAATTCAGCAATGGAAGAGTAGGCCAAAACACCTTCTGGAGGCGCGCATCCAAGTGGAGGCCCTTCCACTGGCAGTGGCGCGAGTAAGGAATTGCAGGGCTGCACCTTTACTCGACAGTGAGTTTATAAAAAGTCAAATGGACAATGGGGAAACACTTATCTCTGTTGGTGGCTTTGTGCCAGAAGATATCACTCCACGTTCCCATGGCTGGGAGCTACTGTCTGGGTTTGAAAATCACTGATAACTTACCACAAAGTGGTATTAATTTATACAACCATAAGAGATTATGGGCTGAGTCTTACCCGACGCGAACTCAGAGACGTCCAGTTATCAGTATAATCGCAGATACGTCAAAAATGTGCATTGTAACATGCTTACAAGAGATGGTTAGGTTATACAATGCACTATTATGGTGTATGAATGAACTGGTCTCGGGCAATGAAGGCTGATAAAATCAAAATAACTTCACCCATTTCCATGGGTTTATATGTACACCAAACGTGCCATGGCATTGTAAGGTTTATCTTTCAACTCTCCCACAAAATCCCGAGCAAGTAGATTTGCGGCATATTTTATTTATTTCAACAGGAAGGGCCCAATAAGCTGTCAGGCTCTATTTAATCGGCGCCCTAGGATGGTACACATCTCAGTTACAATCATGGTTAAGTATGTGGTTATGCAAACAACAAAATTAGGTACGTACGTTGCATGTTAAAGGAATAGGGAACTAGTAAAAAAACGAACAAAAATATACAACAACACACGTGCAATATATTACTTCTTAAGCCGTGAATATAACTAAACGTCGAAATTGACAAAATCCGGGGTAAATGTTTACAGCGGGGAGTCCTTGGTAATCGCTGCTGTCTTAAGGCAGAGTGCAAGAGAAAAAAAAGTCTCTCCCATTAGATGGCCACTTGCTTTCTAAACTCACTGTCAGGAATGCACTTAGAGCCCTTTTCAAACACAACTATCTCTGTTGTATACACCTCTCCTAGATAGATGCCCTTTATTCTGCGTGAAAGAGTGACTGAGAAAAGTTTTTTTGCCCAACCTTTTTCTCGCGAGTGTGATCGGTGGTCAGAACAGGGATACGGAATGAGGTGCACTGAAAACGCTGAACTCAAACGGCCTTATTGCTATGGGGTTTTTACAGCCGGCAACATATCCCAGGTGAGTTTAACGCGTAGGCTATCGCGACCAATATTATTATTATTCATAATAAAGCTTTTTTGGGTTAGATCGAGTGAGCATAAATGCGTCGTGCCACTACTCTGGCAAATCGCCCGATGATGCTGGATGTAATTACCAGCGAAACGTCGTTAACTCAAATTGTAAATGTTGTGGATTTACTCTCCAACACACCTGTGGACAGAAGTAGTAAATAATTGGCACGTTTTGCTTACGTTACAAACCGCACTGTCTTAGTCCGGTGTTGGAGGCTTACGACACATTTATACGTACGCGATCTAACCCAAAATACGTCATTATGAATATCCCAGGTGTACTACTGGACAGTCCTTGTGTCCATCCACTGCTGGATGAGGGCCTCCACTTAGACCGTGCGGGTCATGGGGGTTATTTTGACCGTACTTTACCACGGCTGATTAAGTGCGGGTTTGGTGAAGGCGGGTGAGAACGAACCTTAGGGGGATAGTAGAGTACAACATGTAATGTGACCGCCTCTGCCACTCTGCTGCTCACAATGTAGCTCCTGCAGCAGCCGAGAACACCTGTTTTATGCATGGCATCTTCAGGCTCAATCTTGCTTGGCCCACCGAATATCTTGCGAGATCGGGCGCGTTCCAGGTGATATGATCATATGCTGGGCTTTTAGATAGGCACGGAAAGTGTGCATCTCCCCGAGAGTCGGGGTCACGATTCAATTTGAAGATTTATTTATTGTTTAACACGTAGACTTTTGCGACCAATATTTCTCATTGGCTGTGTCGAGCAGTGGTGGGTTAACGACATATTTATATTCTTGGTTCTTTTTCAAATTTTCTTGCTGTGGATTTCACACCTGATGATGATTGCTTGTGTTGCAGTCGAAACGTTGTGAGCATTTTTATTGTTTTGTAATAAAAGACTTGACCACGATCTCTGGCTCAGTGTCCTTTATTCGGTCCGTACTGCGTTCCCACACGGCTGTCTCTCTTATTCTCTCTGTGCTGGTTCCGATGTCACTCCAGTCCACATCAGCAGCCCCGCTGCTGTTCTTGTCGCTCTTGCAGCCCCCACAGCAGCTCCGCTGCTGTACTCTCACACAGCTCCCTTGGCTGTTCCTGCTGCAGCTCTGACAGCCTCGTGCTGTCTCGCCTTCTCGTCGCTCCTGCGACTCTTGGCAGCCACCCCGCTGCTCCTCACACACAGCCTTACTGCCTATCTCTATCTGCAGCTTTACACCTCCCAGTAGCTCCCTACTGTTCCCAGGGTTGGCTCCCGCTTCTGACGGTGCCCCCTCGGCTCGTACGCCCGCGTGGCCCCACACCTTTCCATTCACACCCCGACTGACTTCTCCTTCCGGTTTCCCGCTTAAGGACCCCCTACCTTTCACCCACGTCACCTGGCTCCGCCTCCTCGTGACGTCACATCCGGAAGGTCGCTTTCGCCCGCATTACACCACCCTCCCCCATAGAAAAAACCCAGCCGACCTCGGCTGAACAACACCAAAGCGTAATGCGGTGAACCGACCTTCCCCCTTAAAGGACACTAAGCATGCAATATAATAACAACAAGAACAAGACACAAGTAACATCGACGAACGTACGAAAGCATGCGATAAATACGACGGCAAGAACAAGAACAATAACAACATACAATCAACGAAACGTAAGCGATTTGGAACGAGTGCGGGTCGCCGGCCCGTCCCGGACAGTCGGCGGCCCACTTGTAGAACGGGGACGCGATGGAACACGAGAAATGACAGGGGGTAATTCCCCTGCTGCGATTGGAAGTCCACCGACATCTCGTGTCCCTGACGAATCAGTCTTGGTCGTATTCCGCGAATGCGCCTGCAGCGGGGTCGGAAGGGTCGCCGAGCTTGAAGGTACCGCAGCCCTGGCAGGCGCCCTCCGAACAGGCCCACTCCTCCCCCGCGGTGTCACGGTCGGCCTGTCTGGAACAGGTACGACAGGCGCTCCAGCAAGATCAATGGACGCAGGCGGGGAAGAGTCAGAGTCAGCAGCAACAGACCCCGGCAAGGCAACATTGGGAGATGACGCATCACGTAGGGGAGCAACATATGGTTTCAACCGCGACGTATGAACAAACCAACGGCGAGAACCAAACTGAACGCGCGCCGACTGTGGATTGGGAACCTCAATGAGGCGCACAGGACCATGCCAAGGTTTGTGCAATTTAGGAGAGGTCCCCGGCCGCACCTGCGGGCAATGGAGCCAGGCCAGGTCTCCCACCTTCCAGGGGCACTCCCCCTCAGACCGCCGAGCATACCGCTCGTTCCGGGCCTGGGCTTTGGCCGTAGCCACGCGGGCGTTTTCCCGCGCCTCCGTAACCCGGCGAACCGTGTCCCGAATGTATTCAGGGAGTGGTTTACGAGGTCCCTTCACCCCAGTACCCAATTGCACATCCACCGGAGGCACGTTTTCCCGACCATACATAAGGTAAAACGGCGAATACCCTGTAGCCGCATGGGGCGTCATCCTGTACGCCGAAAGCACTCCGGGGATGTGCAGATCCCAATCCGATTGCTGTTCACTCACAGTATGGCAAAGCATGGCAGACAATGTCCTGTTCAGCCGCTCAACCATACCATCCGTCTGCGGATGGTATGGAGATGTCCGTATCTTCTTAGTCCCAAGGCCTGCGCACACTTCAGCCAATAATTTAGAAGAGAAATTTCGGCCCTGGTCCGTGAGGAGTCTCTCCGGCGCCCCCTTGTCCATAATGTACCCAAACAAAAAGGCGTCGGTGATGGCCGCGGCCGACTGATCGGGCAACGGCCAGGCCATCGGCCAACGGGAGAGATACTCAACCCCTACCAGCAAATATTTATTCCCCCTCGCCGATGGTGGGAAGGGTCCCAATATGTCCAGTGCCACCAATTCATTGACTCGAGACACCTGAATCGACTGGAGAGGCGGCACGTAAGGATGTTTAGGCGGCTTACGCCGGGCGCATTCAGGGCACGCGCGCACGTGCCCTACGACATCTGTCGCCATGCCGTGCCAAAAATAATGACGTTGTAACGTCAACAAGGTCTTCTGCACCCCTAAATGCAATAGTGTGTCACAATGGAGAGTTCTAATCAACTCAAATCGCAAGGACGTTGGTACCACCACACGCCAGCTTTCCTGGAACCTTTCTTGCCACATAAGCAGACCATCTCGGAGAGCGGTTCGCGGCCCCACAGCCGAACTCGGACTCCCATTGTCCCTCATAGACCGCTTCCGCATGGACAACAACGACTCGTCCATCATCTGTTCCCGAATCCAGACAGACCGCGGCAGATTCAAAACCCCATCAGTCGGTCCCGGTTCCATCGGAGTATCCGACTTCCCGACGGCCAACGTAAGCGGCTGAGGGGGGTTCAGAATCGGCGAACACCTATGCGTCCCCGACGCACATTTACAAGGGGCGCGCCCTGGTAATCTGGAAAGTGCGTCAGCGTTCGCATGGCGCACTCCCTTCCGATGTTGAATTTGGAAGGAAAATTCCTGCAGCGTGTCCAACCAACGTGCCCACTGTCCCGATGGCTGGTCCATTTTAAGTGCATATTGCAAGGCCACATGATCCGTACGCACAATAAAAGAACGACCGTAAAGGTACGGTCGAAATTGCCGTAGGAAAAAAACAACCGCCAAAAGTTCTCTACGAGTGACACAGTAGCGTGTTTCCGCAGGCGACAAGACTCGGCTACCATACGCCACGACGCGCTCTACGCCCCCTTTAGACTGTGATAATACCGCCCCAATACCTGTGTCACTCGCGTCCGTATCAAGAATGAAAGGGCGATCAAAATCGGGATAATCCAATGTCGGGGCCGTAGCCAATAGATCACGCAGACTCCGAAAGGCCGCCTCTTCCGGCTCTCCCCAAACAAATTTCCGTCCTTTACCCGTAAGGAGATGCAAGGGCCTCGCAATCGTCGCAAACCCCGGCACAAATCTTCGGTAATACGAGGCAAATCCCAAAAACCGCCGAACATCCCCCACAGAGGCCGGAGTCGGCCAATCCCGGACACACGCCGTCTTTTCCGGATCCGTGGACACCCCCTCTGCACTCACAATGTGCCCCAAATAACGGACGGACCGTTGCAGTAGGTGGCATTTCTTTGGTTTGAATTTCAAATTGGCAGAGCGCATCCTCGTGAACACTGTCTCCAGCCGCGTTAAATGTTCCTCAAATGTGCGGCTGAACACAATAATATCGTCCAAATATATAAGACACGTCTCCCACTGCAACCCCGTCAAAACGAGCTCCATCAATCTTTGAAATGTAGCAGGGGCCGCATTCAATCCCATCGGGAGGCAGTTGAATTGAAATAACCCCTGCGGCGTACGGAATGCGGTTTTCTCCCGTGAGGACTCGTCAAGGGGAAGCTGCCAAAATCCCGAAGAGAGGTCCAGTGTGGAAAAGAACTTAGCCCCCGACAATGCGTCAAGGGAGTCGTCCATACGCGGCAGGGGGTACGCATCTGCCACCGATATCTTATTCAATTTCCGGAAATCGACACAAAATCGCAAGTTGCCATCCTTTTTCTTAACCAAGACCACAGGAGCGCCCCATGGGCTGTTAGATGGCGATATAATGTCCGCAGCCAACATGTCTTCCACCGCCCCCCGAACGTGTTCTCGCTCCGCTGGACTCATCCGATGCGAATTTAACCGAATAGGGGCAGCGTCGCCCGTCTCAATGTGATGGGAAAGCAACGATGTGCGTCCCAAATCCAAATCGTCGGAGCTGAACACATCCGAATACGTCAGCAACAATTTACGCAGCGCATCACGTTGCCCCACGGACAGGGAAGAATTTTCGTCACATAAGGTAGCGATCCAACGATTATCCGAACCCCTTGGCTCGGAAACACCAGCGACCACTCCCCGGCGATGCGGACAATCGTGCGTCGCAAACGCCGTAGTGGCATGTGCCACAACCGTACCGGCCGGAACACGGATGTTTTCCACCCCCGCATTAAGCACCTGTAAAACCGGTAATTGATCCGGCCGGACGATGGTCTGTGCCCCAACTAACGCCAATCCCGTTGTTATCGTGGCGGATGGTGACAACAAGACCCCTAATGCTCCTAGCCGATTGGGCAGGGGCTTCCGATACCGCAAGGGTATAAGCATCTGTGAACCAGGTGGGATGTCCACAGATGCGACGGACAGCGCCTGCACCTGTACGGCCGAAGCAGGTCGCCCCCAGGGCGACGGCAGAAACGAGATTCGACGGCCCCCCGGCAATTCAATACAATTCTCATTGATTTTAATCAAAATGGGCATCTTAGCCAAAAAATCCGTGCCTAGTAAGCAAGGAACCGCCAAAGATCTCGATATTAACACAACGCCCGAAGCCGACACATCCCCTATAGATATCTTAGCATCCACCTGGCCCACGATACCCATATTACCCCCGTTCGCAGCGACGCACGACCCATAAACCGGACGCACAGCCCCCGGCGGAATGCCCAACAGATGGAAAATGACATCCGATATAATAGTCGCAGACGCTCCCGAGTCGACCAAAATGCGCACGTCCACACCTTGTATGGACCCCGGTACAGTGGACGAACCCGTAGCGGCCGCGACAACTCTCCGTGCCAATTTGCGCCACTGCGTAACTGAATGACAAGGCCCCGTCGATGGCCTTTCTTTAACAACAACAATAGGATCGCGCAACAAAGGTGGTGGGTGAGGTGAAAAGCCTTGCCGAGTGTCTGGTGCGTGCCGACATGCCTGTTTCGGAGGTTCCTTGGTCGGCTTGTCCGGTGTTGTGGGCTCCTGCTGCGGCGGACCCGGGAAGCGGGCCCAGCAATCTTTGGCGTAATGGCCCCTACGGCCGCAGCGGAAGCAATCGGCCTCGTTGCGCCGAAGCGCAGGTCTTGCATCGCGGCGGCCCCGTCCCGATGGCGTAGCGCGCGGCCCCGGCCTTCCGCGTCCCGACCATGGAGAGGAGGCAGCCGTCAGCTCCTGTGGACCCCGCTCATCCGGCACATAGATCGCCCTTGTGGGGTCCCACCCCATCGCGCCTCCTTCCTTGACGGGCCCACCCGTCCATGCCGCCACTTGCTTCCAGCGACGGAGATTAAACTGCGCATCCAGACACTTTGCTGCCGCCCGGGACGTGAGCTTCTCATGCCCACACACAGGCATGGGGATCCCCAGATCCCGAGACAGCTCCAGCATTTTTCCCAATATGAGAGGCTCGAGCAGATCCTGTGGCGTGTCAGGATATGCTGCCATGGCCAGCTCCAACACCGCACCCCTGAACGCCACGGGCGATTCTTCGGGTGCTCGTTGTCGTTGAGCGAATCGCCGATGCGCGTCGTCAGGTGGCTCATAGGCGTCGGCCATTTCCTCAAAAACTCCACATAAAGTCTTCTTCTTATCGGCCGTTATGGAACGGAAAAATCGAACAGATTCGTCGTCCAGTAGAGTCGGCAACACTTCCAAGGCCTCCGCATCGGTCCATCTTGCTGAACGAACCGCCGCCAAAAATCGGCAGGCGAAAGCGCTCCAATCGCCCCCGATAGAGAATTCCTTAACTGTAGTAAGGTGGCGACTCCGACTCCTCTTTACGCCGTCTTCCAATGATGGTTGTTCTGGAGGCAAATTCAAAATGGCGTCGGCCCGCGGCGTGGCCAAGATGGCGGTTTGGCGCCGCGGAGCGCGCAAGATGGCGTCTTCTTGCCGCCTGGCCAATGGCGGCGGCAGGGCAGGCAACGTGGCGGCCCGTGGAGCACCTTCTCGTTCCATCGTCGTCCTTGGCGTAACGAGGTGACATAGATGCGCCAGGACGTCCTTGAGTGTCTCCAGTTGTTCTGCCACCTGTTGCCATCTTTGGTCAGCGTCCGATGTTGTTGACGGACCCGCCATCGCGCCGACATCTTCCACGCCCGTCCCCGTGCTCGCCTCAGCAGGGCTCTCCTCCACCACCCCAGCAGAATCCGTGGTCGGAGGGAATTCGTCGTCGTCGGACGAAGAAGCCGATGCTGGCGCCGGGGGAATTTTCTTCCTTACTTGCTTAGACATGCCGTTTCACTTCTGACCCCAGTGTAATAAAAGACTTGACCACGATCTCTGGCTCAGTGTCCTTTATTCGGTCCGTACTGCGTTCCCACACGGCTGTCTCTCTTATTCTCTCTGTGCTGGTTCCGATGTCACTCCAGTCCACATCAGCAGCCCCGCTGCTGTTCTTGTCGCTCTTGCAACCCCCACAGCAGCTCCGCTGCTGTACTCTCACACAGCTCCCTTGGCTGTTCCTGCTGCAGCTCTGACAGCCTCGTGCTGTCTCGCCTTCTCGTCGCTCCTGCGACTCTTGGCAGCCACCCCGCTGCTCCTCACACACAGCCTTACTGCCTATCTCTATCTGCAGCTTTACACCTCCCAGTAGCTCCCTACTGTTCCCAGGGTTGGCTCCCGCTTCTGACGGTGCCCCCTCGGCTCGTACGCCCGCGTGGCCCCACACCTTTCCATTCACACCCCGACTGACTTCTCCTTCCGGTTTCCCGCTTAAGGACCCCCTACCTTTCACCCACGTCACCTGGCTCCGCCTCCTCGTGACGTCACATCCGGAAGGTCGCTTTCGCCCGCATTACAGTTTTATATTTATATTATTTTATTATTTCCCTTCTACGTGACTTTACCGAAAGAACCAAGAATATGAATCCCTGCAGTCACGAAAGCTTAAAATTTAAAGACACATTTATACTTGCATGATCTAACCTAACAAACCATCATTATGAATTATTATTCTTTGTGTCCGTTTTTGCTCTCTCATTTGTCCTGCATCCGCTCGGATGTGCCAATAGAAAAGTGGTATCAAGAATTGTCACAATTCAGGGTTGCGATTTGAGTCAATAATCTATTTATTTTTGTAAATTGTGTTGAACCGTTGGCCATTCTGGTGGCTTCAGTCAGTTGATGATTATGTTATTGTGACTTTAAGAAAATAAATATTGTTAATTTAATTCACGTTTCAATTAACCGCTCGTACAAAAAAAAGCCTCGCGTGATGTCAGAGAATGTCCCTGGTAGATGACGACAGGAACATTCTTCTCCAATAACTTTTTGTATGTTTAACTTCTTTCACACCGTACGTAGTCAACCGTGCTAATCAGAGGTAGGGGGGAGGACAACATACTAAACACAAAAAGAAGCTTCAAAGAAATGTGTTCTTGCCCAACAATTGGCATTGCTCCTTCATGCTCCACAGCGAATGACACAAGCTCAATACGTAACGAATATATTACGTGACGTTGTTTTGGCAAATGGGCCTTCGTGACGGCAGAGATCACTGCTATGAAACATCTTCTGCGTTCGCTCTGCTCTCATGATGGAATCATTGCCCACAACGCCACCCATTACTGTGTGTATTTATTAAATTTTTAGTTATGGTATTAGTGACCAATGTGTTGAGTTGTTGCTATTTGTGCTTGTGCATCACTGCCAATGCCATGCCATTTTTTTTTCCTATCAATCATCCCACATGTTTCAAATTTGCATGCTTTCGAGGAAAACGAGGTTGAATTAAGTGAAAACTATACATTTTACTCTGCATTATTATGCATGGCAAACTCTGCCGAGACCATCTTCTCGTGTCCTGCCACCAGAGTTGGACATTTATCCAGCATTAGGAACGTGATGATGATGATGACGATGTGACTTGGGTTATAGGTCTGGCTAGGCCCTCCATGGTGCACGGCTGAGACCAAGCACGCCCGCCTCTTGAGAGCGCTGCGGGTGGCTGCCCGGATTTGAACCCAGGGTCTCGAAGGTACTGGCTCAATGTTCTGGCTTGTGCATTAACCCCCTGAGCCACGCAAGCCACCCTGTGTTCAGCTTGTTTTGAATTGAGGCTTTAGGCACTAATCGTGCAAGGTGATACCGAGAAGAAGTGCATCCGTGTCATGGGCTAACACAGTGCAAATACAACAACCGTGAGTCTGTGTGTTGGTTAGTTTTACCATTCTCAAATGGTTTGACTGCTCATAATATGCATTTACACTGATACCAAGGAGCATGGTAATTGCCGAAAGAGTAATACATATATAACATGATATAGCATAACATCAGGGTCATAGTTTGATTCAGAAATCGATTAGTTATGCACTGCAGTGAATCGTCGCTTCTCGAGTGGCTGCATGAGTCATACGAACCAATTACGATTTGCATACACAAAATGTATTCTTACACATGTGATCCTATGCATGTACAGTATTGTGTGCTTAATAATAATTAAAACCAATTGATCAATGCACGTTTACTGTTAACTCGTGTTTTGATTAACATGTGAGCTGTAGTGCAGCCGAGGGTGAGCTCATTAATGCAGAGTTTTACCTTCAGCTCGTTTTCAGAAATGTAGCCGAATTGAGGGGTGGAGTGGTGGCACGGTGGTTAGCGCATTGTGTGATAAAAATAAAAATAAAAAACTATCAACGTAAGTTTGATTCACATCCACAGCCAACGTGAGTTTGATTCACAACCACAGCCAACGTGAGTTTGATTCACAACTACAGCCAACGTGAGTTTAATTCACAACCGCAGCCAACGTGAGTTTGATTCACAACCACATCCAACGTGAGTTTGATTCACAACTGAGTCAACGTGAGTTTGATTCACAACCGCAGCCAACGTGAGTTTGATTCACAACCACATCCAACGTGAGTTTGATTCACAACCACATCCAGCGTGAGTTTGATTCACAACCACATCCAACGTGAGTTTGATTCACAACCACATCCAACGTGAGTTTGATTCACAACCGCAGCCAACGTGAGTTTGATTCACAACCGCATCCAACGTGAGTTTGATTCACAACCACAGCCAACGTGAGTTTGATTCACAACCACAGCCAACGTGAGTTTGATTCACAACCAGAGCCAACGTGAGTTTGATTCACAACTACATCCAACGTGAGTTTGATTCACAACCAGGGCCAACGTGAGTTTGATTCACAACCACATCCAACGTGAGTTTGATTCACAACCACATCCAACGTGAGTTTGATTCACAACCACATCCAACGTGAGTTTGATTCACAACCACAGCCAACATGAGTTTGATTCACAACCGCAGCCAACATGAGTTTGATTCACAACCGCAGCCAACGTGAGTTTGATTCACAACCATAGCCAACGTGATTTTGATTCACAACCGCAGCTAACGTGAGTGGCGACTGGTATCTTGGGGCCCCCATTTACCAACTCGCAGTCGTCATGTACGGGGATAACAACCCCCAGAACCGACACGGCTATGGGGAGGCATTCATCGAGCAGTGAACTGATAAATGTTTGTAAATTGTAATGTCTTGATACTTGACGTTTCATTTGGTTGAATGTGGATACGCTTACCAAATTGAATTGAAGACATCAACGCACGCCGGCGAATGTCATCTCTCAGCATGTGTGCACACGCCGATCTTTTTTATTGGCAATTATTCTACAGCAGAAAATAAAGTACAATTCGGAACTATGCTGGCACGCCTTGCATACATCGAATCAATGCCACTCGATTATTACGAAAACACTGTCACAGGAACGTGCACGCTCACAAATATGTTTAGGCTCTGTTTGCCTTGCGTTAATCATTGCCTCACTGCAATTAACACCTATTCCCGTTCAGGCTGAGAGGAATGTCATGGCTGGAATGGAAGGGAGAAAAAAAACTGATGGAGATGTGAAGAGGAAGAGGACGTTGCGATGGGTGTGACGTGTGCATGACGGAGTCGGGCAGGCAACTGAAACATGCATTGATGCGCTACCCACATGTTGTCAAAAAAAGGAAAGACCTCAGATCGGACCTCACAACTGCACAGCAGTTGCACGATCTAGAAGAGGACATTTTTTGATAGGACGGTTGGCATCAATGCCACTGGCTGTAATGACCTGTTGATCGTGAGTAGGTTATCATCATCATCAGCCATGATCAACCCACTGCTGGATGAAGACCTCCCCAAGTCGTTGCCATTCCTCACAGTTCTCGGATGCAAAAATCTACCGAGCATCTGCGCACAAGCCGATTTTACAGCTATGAATTACAGTGGAATTATAGGTGCAATTCCCTGTTAAGTAAAACACAAAGCCCCCTCCCCCTTAACAATAGACCCATTTTAACAGCAACTCGCATTCGGAAGATTGTGAGTTCTAATCATGGTTATTTGTTGATTAAACCCATTACCATTGTGAGGTCGATACAATAAGTACCACTTTGTGAGAAGGTCCTATGGACAGACCCATCCCAATAATAATAGGAACGTGGAATTTTCACCACTCGCTCAGGGCTGCAAACAGAAGATGAGCATTGCGGTAATGCTCATTTGAACACAACATTACTTTGGCTATTTGACCGGACTAAAAAAACACACGCAATTTTAACAAAACGGAACCTTGTTTCTTGCCAGTCCATAATACTTTGGAATTATCAAGAATAATCCAAAAATGTAATATATAACTCCAAAAAACATTGACATTGATGGCTTAATTATAAACATTCCATAATCGTTATTGTGTATGCCACCATTAAAAAAATTGTAACGATTGTATCTTTACAATCTCTCAGTCGGCTTAATGAAAATAAGTCATTCATCAAGTCATCAATTATTTTAATTCACTTCGGTATTTTTCGTCCCCTTAAAAAATGCATGACAATTGGGACTTTGAAGACTGGTATGTAAGCAATAAAACCGACCTGTATTATATACTAAAGCAATAAAACACAACTTTGATAATTTCTAGGAATACGATAGAGCACACATTTCTAAAATTTCACCGCTTATTACTACAGTTACATCACATGTCGTATGAATGCAGGACACATTCATGATCAAAACAAGCATTTTACAAAATTTGTTTTTCCTCCTTTAACTTATATCACGGCTCATGGTTATTATTATGTTCCTGTCACGGTAATATATTTCCTTCTGTAAAAAAAATCACTGTTGAAATTCACGAATGTCAGGCTGCCAACGATGGTGCAAACTTCAAAACCAAGCAAAACACATTAACTAACCTCACCAATAGGCCGCTAACGATCATGTGATGCATCACAGATCAAGTGATCACTTTTCTCATGTTTTGTATGGTGGGGAGTTGATCAGCAATATTAGTCTTGATGCGTTCATATCGAGATTGGTGAGAGAGCCAGTCGATGGCTTCAGTAGCCTGGTGAACGGCTGAAAAGCTGCCAGCGAATTTGACACTATAACACATTTTTTTTTGTTCCTGGGAAGTAAGTGTTATTTCCTAATTGCTTATGCCTCAAAAGTATAGAAAATGGCTATTATTCGCAACAAACTTTGCTTTTGTGACCAGGACATTGATATCTTGAAATGTACCGATTTTCATTGCAAATACGTGTGTATTTGTGTCTTTCGTTTACGTAAAGTCCTGGTCACAAAAGCAAAGTTTGTGGGGAATAAAAGCCATTTTCTATACTTTTTAGGCATAAGCAATACAAAAAATAACACTTAGTACCCAGGAACAAAAATTGTGTTACATCGTGTTATCAAAGCGGGCAGTACTAACATTGATTACATTCCCAGTTTTGAAAACTATTGGACAACACATAGCAAATGTCTTTCCATATTCAACCTAGCAAGTCGCTGCTCATCTCCATCGGCAATTCTGAGCCACACATGATAATTCCACAGTACCATGGCAGCCAAAATTATGTCCAAAGAACACTGCTGTTTAAAATGTCAAAGTCACAAAGAGTCTTCGTGCTCAAATCAATGTCGGGCTTGTGTTCATCTCTTGGCTCACCACAGACCAGAACTCATCTCTGTTTGTCGGTCGTGAGCCGAACCATGGAAGTAGACCTGTTGCTTGTTCAAACCAATCCTGTGGGATAATGTGTCTGCTGAAAATAGGGTTTCCCCTTTTTTTAGGCAACAAAACCGGTGTTAAGATGTTAAAACACCAAACTGAAACCTTCTACAAGGAATCATGTCTGCATTAACCACAGTACTTGTGGTCAGAATGCAAACGAATGTGTCTGCTTTTACCCATAATGCTCCGCCGCAGTGCATAATGCGTTCCTAAATGTGCGGTACTCATTTCCCTCAAACCCCAGAGGGATGATGGGTCCGAGTTGTCCTGCAAGTCAGCGTTCGCTCTTTGTAACCGTCCACTCGTGAGCCGGAGCGCTGCTCTGAGCTCAGCTATAAAACATCATCAGTGTGGACAACCGCCCGCTCTACCCAAGTGCTCATGTGTTATTTCTCAGAGCGCGAACCAGTGGATGGGGCAAGTGGCGAGCATCATTCGTCTTCTGCGACTCCGTCACGGTGTCATGCCTGGTTGGCCCGTGTTTTGCTCCACTAAAGCCCGTCCCAATCAAAGGGGCGCGCACAGGAATGCGGGAATGCCTGCTCGCTGGTGGGCTGTGTGGGTTAGCGGCGGAACTTTGTGTGTGCGCGCCCCACGGAATCCCAGGTCAATCATTACACGGGGCGACGGTGGCCGGGCCTTGGGGTAGAACCGTGCGTGCTGCCCATGTGCCCGAGACGGGCAAGCGTGGAATGCGGGGCATTGGCATGTGCAGGTTGCTCCAATCCCACCCTCTGCAAACACCACGCCAAACGCATGTGGGTGCGTGGTGTGTGTGGGTGGGTGTTTGCACACACCCACCCACACACGGTAAGTGTAGTTGTGGTTAGTGTAGTTAGTGGTGGTTAGTGTAGTTAGTGGTGTAGTTAGTGGTGGTTAGTGTAGTTAGTTGTGGTTAGTGTAGTTAGTCGTGTAGTTAGTGGTGGTTAGTGTAGTTAGACGTGTAGTTAGTGGTGTGATTAGTGTAGTTAGTGGTGTAGTTAGACGTGTAGTTAGTGGTGTGATTAGTGTAGTTAGTGGTATAGTTAGTGGTGTAGTTAGTGTTGTAGTTAGTGTGCTGCACTACGAACCCGGCGGCGACTCGGTTGAGATTCCCGCCCCCCACGGCCGCCAGTGACGATTATCTCAACCGGTACTGGGTGGGTCTCCCCTAGGTGGACTCGGCCTCAATACGAGTATCTGGTGCGGAGTTGTGAACATCGCCTCGTGGGAGACAAAGGCGGCCGGGCGTGGTGTTGACCACCCACCCGCCTCGTATGCTTTGCCGGCCTTCATAGGCGCTCGCTCATAGCACTTGCCCCAACAGTCTGTTGAGGCTAGTGTCCTTGTTTGTACAGGAAAAGGGTTTGCAAAGTATGGGGATGAATTCGGGAAAACCAGCAGTGCTGTTTGGGGGAGGTTTCTGTCTCTCAAAGCATTGGAAAGCATCGGGTGGAGCTGTCATTGTCCATTGCTGTGATATGTCTACGACTGTTGTCCTTATTATGTACGAGTGCATCATTCAAATAATAAAGTGGCGAGATGTTAACTACCTTTCCTGGTATGCAGGAAGTCGTGGGTTCGATCCCAACTCTGCCACCTGAATATTTGGGGTTTGCATTTTCTCCCCGTGGTCGCGTGGATTTGACTCCGGGTCCTCCGGGTTTTCCGTCCACATTTAGAATCAACATTCGTTGAGAATATTTGGTTGCTATGAGTTTCCACGTCATAAGCCACTTGGTTGAGTTATCATGTGTGGCCAGGTCGCTTGTGAAAAAGAGCTTAATAGCTGAGTGGGCCGTACCTAGTCAAATAAAACATTGTAGAAGCAGACTTGCTGTGCTTGCTTCCACATGCTATGTCACAGCCCAACATGTGGAGTGCGGACATCCACTCCCACGACGTACGCACGGTATCTCTGGTTTGCCTTGCAAAAAGGGATCAAGTATTTAAACTTCCTCCCACGTGGTGAACCGAATTCATTCGTGTGTCGGGAAACAGTGGCCTGGTGGGTGGTTAGAGGTTCAGATGACCCAGGTTTAGTATCCGGCACGTGCGAGTCAATTTCAATATGCCTCCCTTAGGGTCACGCAGGTAGTGAATTACAATCATCAATGGAGGCGCCTCATGTGAATGGCCCGTCTTGCTCAATGTAGGGGAATGGTTATATGAGATGGTATGTTTGTGTGCACGTGTTTTGTTTTCATCTGGCCAGGCAGGACTGTAGTCTAACAGTGCTAGACTCACAATTGGGCGTTTGCAGGTGTAATTGCTTGTCAGCTATCGACTTGGCCTATCGCCCCTCGAGAGTTTTCAGAACGAGTTCCCAATTTGTCGGGAGTCAACAACGGTCATCATGTTGAGCGACTAGACCCCTACCATGGGAATGTAGAATTTCCACCACTGGGTTCAAGGCTACCGTGAGAGATGTGCACCAACCTCGTCCTCATTTACACAGATACGAGTAAATGCTGTATTTATCGATATGACGGTAAACGTGCCGCCCGGAAATTGCTGACTTACAGCCTCCAGTCCTCCTCTGCAAGGAGGGGGGGGGGTTGGCCTGCTCTTCCACGTTGGCCAGACGTCTTGGTAGAGGTGGGGGTACCCACGCTTTACCCCACCCCGCGCAACTTGCGGAAAGACGAACTCGCGCTGTGCCCATTTATACAGCTGGGTGGGCAAATGCGCGGGGTGGCTTTAAGAAAAACAAAAATTTTGCTTTCGTTGTTTCAACTGCCACGCCAGCAGCAAGATCGAACCGGCGATATCTGGATTGCAAGTCCGGTGCGCTAACCATTACAGCGGGGCAACATTCCCTCCGTATGAAGATATCCTTTTAAGCAAAGGTAATTAAGCATTCAGAGGCTGTAGTAATGTGTTCTGTAAAATAAATAAACGAAAATATTGGCTCTTGTGTGTAAATTGCCAACATTATCAACAGTTATGTCATCAGTCACGATGCAGGATAAAAAAGCCTATTAAAGTAATGATAAACATAATCCTTAGTGCCATTATTGCCATAAGCAAGAGTAGAATGCCATTATCAGCTGTGCGTGAACTGAAATCGCTCCTGCTTATCGCTCCTAACATTGCACACAAACATTGGAATGTTCAGAAGGGCAATATACCACTTGTACTTACTTATAGGAGGTTTCTATCTATACTGCAGGTCGTATATATTTCGCAATGGCACCGGTGTACCTTTAACCTGCTCTTATAAACAGGCAAGGTTGAGTTATTTATTTGTTATCGCCTACCCTCCTAAACGTTGCCTTTTTTTTCACTGTGAGAATGACAAAGATTAAGCAACAGCAGCGATGTCTTCACGTTTTGTTCTGTGGGTTTACACATTCCAGGTAATGACCGCTGTGCTTATGATTTAATTAATTCCACTCTGACAAGTGACTGCACGAATCCGAAGTTCGCAATCGCATCCAGGGTATACTTTGCGCTACTTTGGTGGGGGGAGTGCTTTAAACCGACGATGGTTTCATTGTTTGAGGGTAACTTGAAAAGTAATCCGTCTCTACTGACTACTGATTACATGCCATTTCATAAGTAACAAAGCAATCCCATACAGAAGTTCTAATTTTCAAAGTGGTTAATGCGATCACCTGATTATGCGTAAGATACAGTTATTTACATTAATATACTCTATACAAGGCAAATTTAATCTCAGGAATAACAGAACCACACTACGATTGTACGCTTTAGGTGATTTTGACAATATGAGTATGTATCACTTTTAATTGGTTTGAGACTCATTACATGAAATCGAATATGCATGTAGGTATGTTGAACTACTTTCACACTCTGCGTAACCAAACGTTGCTCATCCTTATCAGTCTTCTATTGTAGGGCGAGTTGCAGAGACGAGCATGCAACGGTATATCAACCAGTATATGCTAAGTGATGATTACACATTAACATGGGGGGGAAGTCATGATTTGCAGTACGTGTCTTTGATGTTCTGCTTAGAGCCACGCGTTACATGTAGCGGGTGATTAATTCCTTGTTTCTGGCGACTTTTATTGGAAAATGGGGAGCAACGAAGGAAAATACTTTTAAAAAATCTTTCTGCTTTTCAGGAATTAAAGAGGTGAAATGAGGTGTGTGTGTGTGTTTTTTTTACGCCTGGGCTATAAAACACGAATGCAGGTAGGAAGCTAGGACTGAGACATCGTCGGGCTGATTTGTTCAATTCCAAAGAATCTCCTGTTCCCAAAGGCAGCTGTTCTACACGGCATCGATGCATGTGCTACAAATGCCGGGCGACTTTGCTGTTGTTGCTGCTGCTGCAAAGGGAAATCAAAGGGGAGGTGGATTGCCAAGTTTATGCGCCCCGGCAGATGGGGCTTTATATGTTGGGCAGAAGCATTGCATGGCTTGGGGGTCCACGCACGGCACAATACAGCCATATGGCCGAAGGGCAGGCAGCACAAAAGCTCTCCGGCACTACATCAGATCACTTCTAGCTCGTCTCCCCCGTCCCCCCAATAAACTGCGCGCGCGCGGCGATAATGCCGGGTGCGTATTCAGATTGCAATTGTGCAGCTTCCACGGAATCGGCAAACGACATTACGATAGTGCCCGGCTCGGGGAAAAAACAAAAAGTTTTCGCTCTCAAACGTCGCGCGCACTGCCCCCGAGTCGACGATCGGCGTTGTTTTTTAGCGAGCAGAACAAAAAAGGGGATTGGTTCAACGAGCCCGGACCGGCTGCGCTTTTCGCCGCAAGAATTCAGAAGGAAATCCCCAATAAATGAAAATACGGGTGCTTAGCGAATCACGTACAATTTGGCCGTAACGCTTGACGGCTGCGACGTAATTGTCGGATGGAATCTTTTTCGTTTTTTGCACGTGTGCGCGCTAATTCCGAAACGATTAGGGAAAGGATGCCTCGCCAGATTGAACTTGCAACGATGAGCGTCTCCACCAAGTTTAATCCGGGGGGGCGGGGCGGCTGTGAAAGTCCTGTACGGTATTCCAGTAATCACCGTGCTTTGCGATTAACACTGAATTCCTCGTTGAAGTACATAAGCGGTGCACTACCCAGATTTGTGTGTGGTCTGAACTTTTTTTTGAGAGACCGTTCACTTTCATCGCTACGTCAATTCACAATTCAACGCTGATTGGGCTTGTGTAATGTATCAGAATCAGAAGCTTTGGCGAATGTGATTTGTAACTCAGATGCTCACCCCCCGTGTATCGATAGTTACATTTTGGTGTGAAATTGTATTGAGCGACTGTGTGTTGTCTTGCTGTGGTCTAGGACTGTTGTTGTTATTGCTGTTGTTTTGCTGCCTTGCCCAAGCTTGCTTTTATCGTTGAAAAATCGGCAGGAATTGCACTTCTATACTTTCTTATTTTATTTGTTTATTTTAGTGCCTTGCTTACCTTTCCTATACGTTGCACTCCTATCGGTTTTGTATTCATATTTTTGCAATCGAAACGTCGTGAGAATTTTATTGTTTTATATTTGTATTATTTTATTGTGTCCCTTCTACAAGACTTTACCGAAAGAACCAAGAATATGAATCCCTGCAGTCACGAAAGCTTTAAATCTAAGGTTTTTGTATTGTTTGTTGTAACTTTCTGACTCCGTGTCCCCAACTGGACGTCTGCGAAAAAGAGCTTCACAGCCCATGGGATTTCTCCTGCACTCTAAATCAATATTGTGATTCTGATGTAAAAAAAAAGCCGAGCACAACATTTAATACCCTTAGTCAACGTTTTGGTGGAACATTTTTTTCTGTCTCCCAATCTAAAAAATAATAATTTATTGAGCAATTTTAGAGTTTACTAATGCCAATGCGTTTGATGATCGCACATATCTGTAAGGGAGGGACGCCACTGGAACACACAGCTGGATGCGTGAACCTAGGGCAGTCGTCGAAGGCGGATCAAGAACAAAAGGACGAGATTAAAGAGGCAGACGAGAGTCGGTTGGGACGTTTTTGGAAAGTTGAACTGTTCAATGAGAACCAACGTGCCAATATGTCTAAATAATCCATCAATCGAATATTTGTAACGTGCCATATTCAGCAAAAGGCTGAGTTGGAAGCGTGGATGACACTGAGAAAATGAAATTTAACTAAACAAAAGAGAAAATCAAGGTGTTCAGTCCAGCCTTGAAAGCACCGATCGCCACAACATTCTTTGCCAGAGGCTGTTCCAAACCACGGGGGCCTGCAGATGAACAGCTCCGTCCTGCTGGCCTAAGCCGAGTGGATTTCACGCAGCAGGGGCAGTTGCAGCAGCTCCACAGCAGATGAGCGTAGGTTTCGGTGACGGTACCTATGGGCGGATGCCATTGCTCATGTAGGTTGGTTTACTGGTTGTCTTTGCCAGTGCAGCTCCTTCAGAAGGGTTTGAAGAGTCTCGCTCGAGGTGAGGCCAGGCAAACGACTCCAGCTAGGGAGGTTTCTTTTGGAGACGTTCATCTGAGGCCATCGTTGACTCCCGTGCACGGCAGAGGGGCTGCAACAGTCACGGCGCGGGGCATGCTCGACACGCACGCGATGGCATTTATGACATCTTTATCTGTGAATTTTCTGATGTGACGTAGGGCTTCGTGTGTGGCGAGTGCATGGACGGATTAAGGCACTGATATACGACTCAAAGGTGAGGTGTCTGCCCAGTGTAACGCCCAAGGAACTCGAGATTGCCGCGTGTTTTTTTTTTTACGGAACTGCCCGCCACGACGACGTTGGAAACTCTCACGTTGAGACGTCGTGGACGGAACAAGAAACGTAAGAAGTATGCAAACAAGAATGGAGGGATACATGCTTGAGACGGAAAATGGGAACACACACAGGTCAATGGGTCAATTGTGACCGTTGCAAAAAGCGGCCTGGCTTCAGAAGACAGTTCCTCGAAGGGATGACGTCCGGTGCGCGACGATGACTCCGGTTCTGATAGGCAGCAAAAGCAGGGGAACACCTTCTTGGTTCTTTCGGTAAAGTCACGTAGAAGGAAAATAATAAAATAATAAAAATAAAACAGGGGAACACCCCCAAGAGGACGCCTCCCGTGGAGGTTGAGCAATGAGATGGGTCCGCGTGCAGGGGGCTGGTTGATTTCCCGGGGTCGTGGGACCACAAGAGATGCGGCAATAGTGTGGGGAGGAAGCCTTCGTCCAACAGTGGATTGATCACGGATGTCGATGGTGATTTTCTCCTTTAAGGCTGTAAGTGTTTAAGGCATACAGTGAGGAAAAAAAGTATTTGATCCCCTGCTGATTTTGTACGTTTGCCCACTGACAAAGAAATGATCAGTCTATAATTTTAATGGTAGGTTTATTTGAACAGTGAGAGACAGAATAACAAACAAAAAATCCAGAAAAACGCATGTCAAAAATGTTATGAATTGATTTGCATTTTAATGAGGGAAATAAGTATTTGACCTCTCTGCAAAACATGACTTAATACTTGGTGGCAAAACCCTTGTTGGCAATCACAGAGGTCAGACGTTTCTTGTAGTTGGCCACCAGGTTTGCACACATCTCAGGAGGGATTTTGTCCTACTCCTCTTTGCAGATCTTCTCCAAGTCATTAAGGTTTCGAGGCTGACATTTGGCAACTCGAACCTTCAGCTCCCTCCACAGATCTTCTATGGGATTAAGGTCTGGAGACTGGCTAGGCCACTCCAGGACCTTAATGTGCTTCTTCTTGAGCCACTCCTTTGTTGCCTTGGCCATGTGTTTTGGGTCATTGTCATGCTGGAATACCCATCCACGACCCATTTTCAATGCCCTGGCTGAGGGAAGGAGATTCTCACCCAAGATTTGACGGTACATGGCCCCGTCCATCGTCCCTTTGATGCGGTGAAGTTGTCCTGTCCCCTTAGCAGAAAAACACCCCCAAAGCATAATGTTTCCAACCCCATGTTTGACGGCGGGGATGGTGTTCTTGGGGTCATAGGCAGCATTCCTCCTCCTCCAAACACGGCGAGTTGAGTTGATGCCAAAGAGCTCCATTTTGGTCTCATCTGACCACAACACTTTCACCCAGTTGTCCTCTGAATCATTCAGATGTTCATTGGCAAACTTCAGACGGGCATGTATATGTGCTTTCTTGAGCAGGGGGACCTTGCGGGCACTGCAGGATTTCAGTCCTTCACGGCGTAGTGTGTTACCAACTGTTTTCTTGGTGACTATGGTCCCAGCTGCGTCGAGATCATTGACAAGATCCTCCCGTGTAGTTCTGGGCTGATTCCTCACTGTTCTCATGATCATTGCAACTCCACGAGGTGAGATCTTGCATGGAGCCCCAGGCCGAGGGAGATTGACAGTTATTTTGTGTTTCTTCCATTTGCGAATAATCGCACCAACTGTTGTCACCTTCTCACCAAGCTGCTTGGCGATGGTCTTGTAGCCCATTCCAGCCTTGTGTAGGTCTACAATCTTGTCCCTGACATCCTTGGAGAGCTCTTTGGTCTTGGCCATGGTGGAGAGTTTGGAATCTGATTGATTGATTGCTTCTGTGAACAGGTGTCTTTTATACAGGTAACAAGTTGAGATTAGGAGCACTCCCTTTAAGAGTGTGCTCCTAATCTCAGCTCGTTACCTGTATAAAAGACACCTGGGAGCCACAAATATTTATGATTGAGAGGGGGTCAAATACTTATTTCCCTCATTAAAATGCAAATCAATTTTATAACATTTTTGACATGCGTTTTTCTGGATTTTGTAGTTTTTATTCTGTCTCTCACTGTTCAAATAAACCTACCATTAAAATTATAGACTGATCATTTCTTCGTCAGTGGGCAAACGTACAAAATCAGCAGGGGATCAAATACTTTTTCCCTCACTGTATATTGAAACTATAAACTCAACTATTTTTTTTCCAGGTAAGGCCCACTGGAGCTATACAGCTAGTTTTTTTTCCCAGAAGCGACGTGGCCACAAATGATAGCTCAACAAAATGGCGTATCACGTGGAAATTTATAGCAGCCTAATTCAGAAAAATCATGTGTTTTATTTATGTTTGAATGCAACTTCTGGACAATTTGCACTTAGCCTTACTTATTTCTCATGAAATAAATTAATCTAATTACGTCATTGACATATAACCTCCACCATCCGAAAGGGTCAAATATATCAATATGTCAGGTGGTAAAATCACAAGCCTACCACTGACCAGCTACAAAGTAAAGATGTTTTTACGTGAGCTTGCTCACCACGATGTCGACTGTCGGCAGCTGCTTAAGGGGTTCTATCTCCAACATCAACGTCTTTGAGTGTCACCTCTTGAAAGATGAAATAATCTGCGATATTGCTACGGCGGTGTTTGAGGTTGTGCCGTATATGACTTTGTGAAGAGAAAAAACAAACACGCGGAGCAAGATGAAAACGTATAGAGAGAATCAGTTGGCATTACCACGCCAGCAATCACGGGCCGACATTTCCTACGCCCCCACATCTGCGCAAAGAATTGAGTTCCAGGAACGCTCGGGGGCTTGATTGCATTTTTTGTCGTGGAAATGGATGGAAGTGAACCCGCGTCGCATTAAACAAATGCAACACTTTATTCTAGAATGCGTAAAATACAACACCTGCGCGTAGGGGCCAGACTAACGCCACACCAGTTGTGTATGTTAATCCCCCTGACATGTTCAATTTACACGTAGTCTGTGTACTGTGCAGTTTCGCTTTCCAATTATCTTTGAGGAGATGGAACCGGGACCCAAAAAATGCCCTGTAATTTGAATAACTACCGCAGCAACACCACCAATGTGATAACTTTACTCCCCAGGCTAGAATGTGATCGACACTGTTGCAATATGCACCAGCTGTGCTGGTCTTCAGTGATGATGACACAGAACTCCTTTTCTGTGCAGCAAGTCTCCGCGAGGTGAATGAGCTCACAAGAAACAATTACAGCATGTAGGCCCAACTGTTTATGTGTGCCCATGTGCGCTGAACAGTGCTTGAAAGGTCAGAGCTGATGAGAACGTTATGCTGGACTTTGGGAACACCTAAGGAAACGGTAGCAAGATCCTTAGTCGGGGTGACGAATATTGGCGAGGAGATAATGGAGGTGAGAGTTCGATCGTTTGGTGTTAAGAGAAAACGAAAAGGGGATTTGACTTGAGAAGAGGCATAGAATCGACGCACATGGAGATAAAAAATAGCAGTCGACGCCATGCAGTACCGGCAATGGGAATTTAGGCTAAGTAGCAAAATAATATCCTCTAAATAATATGATGACCATTGTTACTTAGTGTTGGTTATCATTGAGGACATTGTGCCACCAAAGTTACGAAATGATAATTATAATTTGCACTGCACGGTTTTAAAGGAATATCTTTTAAAATATGATTGATAGGCCACGGCACTCGTATACAATACAATTGGCTCAACTTGCAAAGGAGGCTCCAAGTCAAAAGTCAAGGCATCTCCCAGCTCAAGTAAGTATGGGTCATTTGGAAATTCAACATTCCGATGGTGCTGGTTTTCTCCAAAATGGTACAAATTTCCATGGCGATGGAAGAATGATGGCTAAATAATTTGACAAAATTAGTACCTTCTTGGTTCTTTCAGTAAAGTCACGTAGAAGGGAAGTAATAAAATAATAAAAATAAAACATAATAAAATAATTCTCACGACGTTTCGGCCACAACGCAAGCAGCCGTCCTCAAATCGAAAAATTAGTACCGTTCATTTAATAGAGCATGTCTTGTTTTTTATTGCAAGGCCACTGCTAGGAATATATTATTAAACCAATGCTAAATTCCCTGGCAGTTGTTCAATGAGCTCGCTTTGTGACCATAATAATAAAGGAGTCACCACTGTGGCACTTAAATTCACAAGTACGTTTTAATTTCCATTTTTGCATGAAATGACAACTTCGTTTAATAGGCACACGTTTCATTACCGTGGAACCCGTCTCATGGTTTAGTACTATAATTATCTTACAATGGTAAATTAACTTTATATGACACCGCAATTGTCAATATTTGGCCAATTATGTTTGGAGCTTGTATATAGACGTACATTTTCTGAAATTAGTAATTTTTCAAATGTAATTTTTCTGCTTTTCATCTTGCAACATCGCTGCTTATTATAGCAACATCGAGCTACAGTTATCCAACGCAAAGGCTGCTCCTCACCATAGGAATGTGGAATTTTGCTCTCAGACACCCTCGCGCGCATTATATAAAAAAACAAATCATAATTTCATCCCCGTTTAATATTCTTGCCGCTTTTATAAAACAATAAACTATGGATGACGAACTTGTATGATGGTGTCAATGGCTTGATAATAATGATACCATACAGCATCCAATTCCTATGAAATTAAAATGAATAAAATATCCCCAACATCTAAAACAAGTTTGTTTATATATCAGAGTTATATCAACCAAATAATATTTACAAACTGCAACTTCTGGTTGTTTAATTCTCCTGCTGAGAGCATTACCACCGAGCAATAATGCACTTCACTGATTTACTTGCATGCAAGGCATGGGCTGCATCTGAACACAGTGACCGGCAGAAAACACCCCCAATTCATTTGAATGCATTGCCCACTCAGCTGTGGTTTTCATATAACATTTCAAATTCCATATTGGGCTCCATGATATTCATCGGATCTAGCAGTGCCAGCAACACAGGATAGCAAACCAAGCCAGTCCAAGCACAAATAATATACAATACATTTGCATCACACTAGATTCATGCCAGTTACACCCTCATTTCTGAAACGATCCATGTCTATCATATGCGCTAAAATAATTATTAGTCAACGTCAAGAGGTCGTATCAGTTAATACCAGAGGTGGGACAAAGTCATTGTTATGCAAGTCCAAGTCGAGTCGCAAGTCATCAAATTCATGACTCGAGTCTGACTCGAGTCCAAGTCACATGACTCGAGTCCACATCTCATAGGTGGGACAAAGTCATTGTTATGCAAGTCCAAGTCGAGTCGCAAGTCATCAAATTCATGACTCGAGTCTGACTCGAGTCCAAGTCACATGACTCGAGTCCACACCTCTGGTTAATACCGTGAATACGACCACACCTCGCCATCGCTTGCTGCCTTCTGAGATATCCCGCAGCTGCTGCAGGTCGTCATTTGACCTTCCACCTCCACGGACTGCTCATAAAGTATCTCACCATCTGGATCGAGGTCTTTAACTTTGCCACTGACCTCAGCAATCTGATTTCCTCCATCCTGCTCAAGTGCCGCACCCAACACAACCTCCCCTTCCTGATTACCTCTGCGGGACGCTTTCTGGCCGCGTACTGTAATGGACATCCAATGTGCCAACCCTCTCCTGCCATAACATCCACAGCACCCTAGCATGATTGGCTACGGACAGTGCGAAAGAAGTTCAACATGCATACACATGCATCGACGTATATTCAAAGGCCAAGATATTATTTCGAATTGCTTTGTTATTAAAATCCCCTTCATTGACTCATATAATAGCATCAACAAGATTCCGAATATTTATCCTGGAAAATCCGATGATCTAAGAAGCTCTTTTTTCACACATGTCCAGTCAGGGCGGGTCAGAAAGTTCCAACAACAAACATGACAAAAAAAACGATGGGAGTGCAAAGTATAATAACGGTAAGCAAATAACTAAAAAGAAAGCAAATAAAAGAGAAAACTTTTTAAGTTCAAATTGCATAAGTACACCAATTCTCAAGCGTGGGCAAGACAGCAAAACAACAGCAAGAACCGTCCCAGAGCACACCAAGACAACATGCAGTCCCTCAATAAATTTGCACATTAAGTGACACTTATCTGAGCCATCGTGTGATTTCCACATTTCCGCTACCCATGGCATGTGACTATCACTGACGTTCTACTAAGAACTTCCAGAGGGATGATAGACTCAGACGACCCACTGACCAAAATATTAATTCACAACCTTTTGCTTGTGAGTCAGGTTCACTCTTCACGGGTAGATTTTGATAAATATTCACATTCTGCAACGTATTTAGGTCTTGGTAAATAATATCGTATCCAAGATATGGTTATAATGTTTCATTTTTTAAAGAGTCAATTTACAATGGGCTAATAATGCCAGGGAATTATTTCATGGTTTTGTAAGGTGCTTTTATTTCACAAGCACATTCACACACCGAATACCATTTGCTGCAACGTCTCCCTCTTGCTTTGGTCAATATCCGAATGAGTCCTATTTCTGTCAGCTCAAAAGCCTCACTGGGAACTAACTTAACTGCAACAATTATGTGTGAAGTGGCTGTAACAAGTCGGTAACCAACAAACTGCAGACTATACGAAATTAATATATCTGGCTCATTCTACCAAACGCAAACATCGTCAACAAAATATCCACTTTAAGCTCTTTACAGAGCCAATCCATGCACCAGCAGAACGTCCAACGCATCAGCTGTTATTTGTTTGCAAAAAAAAAAACCTGCGTGACCGGTGGAACCCTTTGTATTCTGCTGAACTAATTTCCTATTTTTCTGGTAAGGGTGCAGTCCTGTAATTGCATGCTCATGCCACTTCTGGCAGAAGGACCACCGCGAGATGAAGCTCTGGAGAGTTCCTCTCGAGGGTATAATTAATTTTGAGCCCCTTTCAAATAATACAATGCTAATGAGATGACAGAAGAGATGGAGATAAGACATATCTTGTAAACGTAGTGAGATAAGAAAAGTATAGACAATTATAGAGCTATGGCGAGATGAGAGAAGAGAGATGAGAGAGATTAATTGTCGTTTCATGCGAATCACCTCGCGATGTTTATTATACAGTAGAACCTCGAGATCGAACGCACCAGAACTCGAACAAATCGGTGTTCGAGAGATATTTCCGAACATTTGTTGCCCCGGAAAACGACCGAAATTCGGAGGTCGAACGGGCAATTGCGACTTGAAAGAACCTGGACGGCTCAGACGCGTATGGCCATCGTGCATGACGCTTGCCCAGACAAAGGTTTTACCGTATGAGAGGCTCAGTTAAAAATATCACCCAGATAAGGCAGTAGCCAACCCAATGAGCAATCTTTTTAATGATAATGCAATGTGTCATTTTCGAAACATCCTAAAACGGAGGCAGAAACAAACCTCTTTAGATAACTTTTTAGTCAGAAAGAGCTCAAGTGACTGACAGTTAGTGGCAGAAAAGAGGCACAAACGAGAAAGAACCCCAGAAGGGCAGTCACGTTATTATGGAAGGGGACTCCCCTTCCAAACAATAACACCACGACCTCCTCACCACCTTCCACTCAAGCCATCAACTCTCCTTACTACAGGTAAAGTGAAGTTCAATGTTCATTTATTTCATTTATTCCATATATTTATTCATTTATTCAATTTATTTATTGTTTCTTGTTTTTTTGTATAATTTTATGCATGTAATTACTGTAAACTTCGTGTAAAAATGCTTTATACAGAGAGATTTCTTGTGTCTGGAACCAATTAATGTCATTTACATTAATTCTTATGGGGAAAATTAATTCGGTGTTTGAACAAATCGGTGTTCGAATGGCGTTCTGGAACGAATTAAATTCGATCTCCTGGGTACCACTGTAATTTGAGCTGATATTTCACGCACCCTTATTTTATCACGAATTGAGGGGCACCTTGGTCGTTTGGGTCCATGCGCTTTTACTTGATATCCATACACCGAGTGCCACCACTGATTTGTGCGCTGTTTAAATGCAACAGTGAAGGAGAATACCCCCGAACACAGCTGTCGGCAGTGGCAGAACGCACGTGCCAACAATGTAATTCAATTGATTCTGATAATGTTGAAATTCTGTGCAAAAGCAATTACTACTGGCCAACACTAATTAGAGAATATATTGAAATTGAGAGGCGTAACATTTATTGAAACCGTGCGGATAGCTGCAGGCTTAGTGCTGCTTGGAAGCTAATCATCAAGTCACACACTGTTTAACTGCATGCCTATACAGGTCACCTATACGTCGATGGGGATTACATGTGAGCAGACAATATCAAGTACTGCTATTGTCGTGCACAAAAACGACAGGATATACAAGAACATTGTGCATGCATCATGTGCATGCATAATGTACGATGACTACCATATGAGTAACCCGACCGGTAACGGATACCCATTGTAATTTCTCTGCATTCATTAACCCACCCCCCTTCACACGTGAAGGGCTCACAATTGACGTCATCATACATACCCCTCTATTTAAGGAACGAAACAGGAGGATTTCTCCACAAATCTGGCTGCCGCCTGATGAAGCTAGTTGTAATTGCTGGCGAAACGTCGTACTCAGATTGTAAAATGTTGTGGATTTGCTCTCCAACACACCGGTGTGCTGTACTAGTAACGAATTGGCACGTTATGTTTACGTGACAACCCTTACTTATTGGCTGTGTCGGGTGGTGGAGGTTTAACGACGCATTTACATACTTACGCGATCTAATAAAAAAATACGTATTATGGATGATATTGGTCGCGAAAGTCTCCTACTACGTGTTAAACTGAAGAAGAGATTTATACTGTTTGGTTTTTTCGGTAAAGTCACGTAGGTAAAACAATTAATAAAATAAATGAAAACAACTAAATTAAATCACGATGTTTCGGAGGCAACACAAGCCTCCTTCATCAGGTGTAAAAAAGGCACAGCGAAATAACTGTAGCGTGCCTTTTAACACCTGATGAGGGAGGCTTGTGTTGCCTCCAAAACGTCGTGATTTAATTTAGTTGTTTCATTTATTTTATTTTATTAATTGTTTTACCTACGTGACTTTACCGAAAAAACCAAAGAGTATGAATCCTTGCAATCACGAAAGTTTCAAATCTAGAATGAAGAGAAAATATTTGTTTTTTTCTGACGAATCTATAGCCTATACGATTTGGTTTTACCCTTTCTGGCAATAAAACAGGTGTTAACATGTTAAAACACCAAACAGAAACCTTTTGCAAGGAATCATCTCTGCATTATCCACACGTACTTGTGGTAGAACATGCAAGCAACAACATGATCTGGTAATATATACATTGTCCTTGAAACTGAAAGGGTAAAACCACGTTTTATATTTTGATACTGCCAAGAAAGATCCCATGATGTAGCTGCTCACCCCGAGCCTTTTGGCCTTTTCTGGTCTGACACTGGTGAGACGAGACTCTACAGGAAGCTGTCTCTGGTGTAGGCCAATCAGTTTCAAGGACAATGCATATATCGCCGGAGCATGTAGTTGTTATTTGTATGTTCTACCACAAGTACGTGTGGTTAATGCAGACGTGATTCCTTGCAAAAGGTTTCTGTTTGGTGTTATAACATCTTAACACAACTGTTTTATTTCCAGGAATAGTAAAACCAATTATTATACTCGTTGGTTCTTTCGGTAAAGTCACGTAGAAAATCAAATCAAATAGTAGTAGAATACGACGTTTCGGTTGCAACACAAGCAACCGCCATCAGGTAAGAATGAATGATAAAACACAGACACGGGAACAGCATAGGCAGACACACATGCAGTGAGAGACACACACTAAGACACACAGCGCGAGACACACACAAAGACAAACAGAAGGACAAGGACTCTGTGCCGAGGCCTTAAATAGAGAGAGGGGGGAGGGGCCGGGGCAGAGAGAGGACTGGGGAGGCAGACACACGAGGGGACCAGCTGACAGACGAGGGGACAAGGAGGGAGCAGTGTGGAATTTCGGACCACAGCGGCCGGAGGAGAGACAATGGTTTAGAGCAAAAAACTCGAAAGCTTGAGAAAGAAAATTTTATAAAATTTAGAAGTGTAATTCAATGCAACACAGAGGGTAGGTTAACACACAGTTAACGCATAGCCTAGTTGATAACGTTCTTCCAAAGATTGCTATATTAGAAGTAAAGTGTGATAAAACACAGACACGGAAACAGCATCGGCAGACCCACAAGCAGAAAGGGACACAAAACAAAGTCACACCGAAACAGCATAGGCAGACCCACATGCAGAAAGAGACACACAACACAAAGACACACCGAGCGAGAAATAGGAAGTTTGCAACAAATTTAGCAAAATTAGAGAGTGTAATGTAATTCGACACAGAGAGTCGGTTAACACACAGTTAACGCATAGCCTGGTTGATTAACGTTCTCCCAAAGATTGCTAAATTAGGAGTAAAGTGTGAGTTGTGAGTAAACCCTCCCCGTAGAGGTGGTTCAAACTAGATTCGAAGCTTTCGTGACTGCAGGAATTACTCTTTGGTTATTTCGGTAAAGTCACGTAGAAAATCAAATCAAATAATAATAGAATACTTTGGTACTGGCAAGAAAGGTCCCATGATGTCCTCTCTAGTCTGACAGAATTTGTTTGAGGAGATAAAACTACAGCGAGTGTTTTTTTTTTACATTGACCTCAACTGTATTTAGGGAAGAAAAAAACCTATTCTATTGTTTTGCTTCAACGCGTTGGAACTTATATTTCCTACATTTTGTTTGTAAAGCACGCTGCTTCGTTAGAGTATTTACTTTCATTATCTTATTTCCAGCTCCCACAAAAGAGTGAATTATTTAACAAAAAATAATTTGTGATGAAGTGGGACACTTGTGCATAATGTGTTGTTTCAAGTTTGAAATGTGTTGCACACATACAGTGCTTGTTTAACAACGGGCACAGCACAGTTGCTGTGGCATGCTTAGAGCAAACACATCCATATACAACATGACGCTCACCTGTTCATAAAGCAAACACATCTGACAACACCTTTAAGAAATTATACGGCCATGGAAATATCTGCCACGTTATGCCAAAGATGTTCGTGCATTGTTTTATGAGCGCACCTAAAGACAACTTCCTGAATTAAATGGGAACATATTTTTTCACAGCCTTCCTACTACTTAAAATAAATAATAATCCAGAAAATGTTTGTATATTTAAACAAGATTTGGCTCTCAGCTATTTCAGGGGTTCTCCATGGCTGATAAAAAAACGGGTCAATTTGATGAATTCCCGGTTAACATTGATCGAAGATGTTATTGAACTTACAACTAGGATGGGTGGGGTTGTTTAGAGGCTTACGGGAAGGAAGGAAAAGCCTGGATGGCCCAGGAGAGGGAAGAGAAGGCATGGAGACCGGCTGGAGGAAGAGGAGCAAGGGGAATTGTCAGCCAAGGGACCGGTTGAGTGTCCCATGGTGACCTGCAGGATTGGAGAAAAGTTTGAGTGTGACTCCCCAATATACTGCACTGAATTCAGGTTCCAATGGGAGCTATGTGTGTGTGTCTCAATGAAGCAATGCTACAATAAGTCTGATATTCTGCAGCAACCCACGTCAGAAGAATAAGAATGCGAGGGAATGCAGTTGTAACCCTCCCCATGACAACATCGCTCACACAGAGCAGCCGATGCCGTGATATGTCTAAGGGATTAGCAATGGACTTTGCCTTTACTTATGCCGACTCCATGTCACATTTGCATGTATGTATGCTGAACTTCTTTTGCACCGTACTGTCCTAATCGGAGGTGCAGGGGAAGGACAAGAAACTAAACACAAAAAGCTGTTATAAAGAAATGCATTTTTAATCTAGATGATATAAAAGTGCATAGCTCCAGTGGCTTCCTAATATCGGAAGGAAGAGCATTCCAGTCGGCCACAGATGTGCATTTGAAAGCGCGCGATGCAGTCACAGTATTTGTTCGATGGTTAGCCAAAAGCCTCTGCGACGATGGCCGGAGTTTGCGTGATGGTTAATGCTCCTTGACGAGATCAAAAAGGTCTTGTGGTAACAGAGAATGATTGAGAACCACGTGCAATTGTTTTCCTCCGTAGAGTGCTCTTTATGACTGTGGGGCTTCTAAGATTGTGAGGGTTTTGGTCATAAGCAAACACTGTGAACTGGTAAGCGACTGGGTTATGTGTGTATGCATTAAATATGAACTTGGCACAATGACTCTCCCTCCGAGTTGAAAGAAAATGATACTCTTGGAATAATGATCACAGCGATGACAGTGGCTAGTTTATAGGATAAATCGTAAGGCAGAATTAATGATAGGATTCAGCAAATCCCAAGTGGTTTTAGAGGTTGATTATCAGACGATGTAAATTGCAGTTGCGTTATATGTCTAACTTTTGGGGTTGATCAAATGAGTACCATTTTGAGATAAATCAATAGTGTTGCTCGTACGCAACGATTTACTCCTTGCCAGGGCCTTGGAAACGTTTCAATACTAGTTCAGGGTCAGCAGTAGGAATGAGCACTGTATCTTGCAATTTGAGAGTATACATAAATATTACTTTGCCTTTAAATATATTTAAGTGGCACATTTACTTGCATAATTTTGATGAGCTATATTCCCCCTTATGCTCCTACTCGGTATCATGTGACCAGATTCAACTCTTCATCGACTGAAATTGAACAAGGCCAGCCTCCAGTAACAACACGCTGTGCACTGATATACTCACAGGCCTATCATTTGTGCTGCTATGGATGTGCGGCACGCTTGTAGGTTGGAAATAGTTTCGCATCATCATTATTTATTCACACACACTGCCCTGCACGTGAAACATGTATAGCAGGTTCATGTTGAAGGCAAACAGATTTTCTTGCAAGCATAAAGAAGATAAGGAGGTTATCGTGGGGTATTTTGCAATGCAGCAACCTCGAGAGAATGTAAACTTTAAAAACAAGCACACAGTATTTTTTAAAATAATAGAATATATTTAGTATCACGTGTTCTTTGGTCATTTTTTGTTTGTTATTTTTTTTGTTATTTTCTTTGAACCTATCTACGTGACTTTACCGAAAGACCAAAAGAATACAAATTCCTGCAGTCACGAAAGCTTTAAGTCAAGATTTAGCATCACATTGTTTAATGTAATGCGACAAAAACGTAAACGTCAATACTTAAACACGACAAACCAAGTTTTCAGCTCAGAAATATAAAGTGCAGTACGTTTCACGCCAACCATATTTACCCTTCACGCCTTCATTAAACCACAGTGACGAGCGCGGTGAAGTATGCTCAAATATTGCCCACGACCGGCACGGTGTTGCGAGGTGCTCATCCAGCAGCGAATTAACAAGGGTCTGCACACAAAAGCAATTCTACAGCTTGAACATTTCATACATGTACGCACGTTGAACTTCTTTCGCACCATACGTAGCCAACCGTGCTCATCGCAGGTGCGGGGGAGGGACAACAAACTACACACAAAACGCAGCTCAAGAAATGAGTCTTCAATCCAGATGATTTAAAAGTGCATAGCTCCAGTTCTTTCCGAATATCGAATGGCTATCGGGAAGCCACGGCCGCAGAAGCGCATCTGATAGCGCGCGTGATGCAGTGGCCGTCTTTGTTCGATCGCTATCCAAAAAAAGCGAGGATGGCCGGAGTTCGCTTGATGGTTTATGCCGAAATCGCCAAGGTATTGTGTTGGTGGCTTGTGGGAAACCTTCATGCAGCGGTGGATTGAGCATGGCTGCTGCTGCTGCTGGTGATGGAGTGCATTATGGAAGGCAGACAAGGGACTCGACTGTGCAAACACTTCCTTTTGGTCATAGCAGCCGCATCACAAGCAACGCAGGCCCTAAACGTGAATGGCTGTTGTTGTGCATCGTTACGCCCGTGTAGCAGCAAACACACACACATACACGTGCACACGTGTGTAACCTCATTGTTCCGAGGTCTTCGACTTTCAAGGTTCAAAGAATTCTCAGGATTCCTTAAGAGGTGAACATTTGCAAAGACATTCAGAAGGCTGCGACTCTGTAACCTGACCTTTATAAATTCCCTAATGAGGTTAAGACAATGGATTTGACCTATCACACCCACAAAGCACATTCTTCCAAGCTGCATGTGCCTGTATGCCACTACCACAAGGCTCTTAACACACACACCCTTTGTTAGACAAATAAATAAATATATACAAAAAGTCACAAATTTAACTTTGGCAACAGATTTGTTTTTGAAACGTATAACTACACTTTCTACAACCCCCCCGCCCCCCCTTGCTCGAAACTAAAAAAAAGATTTTATAATGGTACAAGGACGTCAAGCCATTATTTATTAAATAAAAATATTTGCAGCCTGCAGCTGGCTTGGATCAATGAGGTTTTGCTTATAGGAATGGCATTTAAGACAGCAGGTAATATAGCATGATGCATAAAAAATAAAAGCGTGCTTAGAAAAGCATATAATTTCCTTTAAGGCTTGGAATTGGTTTAGAGCCAAGAAAGTAAAAAGGCGCATTCACAGGGAACTTACAGTGACCCATCTTTGAACCTTATAATTGTTTGAATAATTGGTACCTGGCCAGACACATTATTCAGTTTCAGATGACCGTGGATCTGAGTTTAATGGTCCCAATAAAGTCACCTGGACGCATATCTACAACGCTTAACCCCGTGTCAATTTTTCCTTCCCAAATTGAAAACGAGCACAATTTACATTTGCTTTAAGCAATGGAAATTATTTTTTTACCCTTTTGGAAGCATTAACTGCAGTCTGAACGCTGTGGCATAGAGGCTTAACTCAAAACCCAGAAAGGTTGCAAGTTCAAATACCAGCCCACGGTCATCACAACTCACCATGCCTCTGGGATTGATCAAAAGGGTACATGTTTGTGGAAAAAAGTGGCTGTCCTTTGGAAAGAAAATTGGCTATCATGATTGAATTGTGGTATTCCGATCATTATATCACTAATATAAATATAAACTGCTCGTAGCTTTTTCAAGTTTGGAGATATACTTCACATTGTTTATACTGAAATGTTATAATCTGTCCAAAAATGTGTCTGTAAATGTGTTTAAATATATAGAGAGCATAGCAGAGGCTCCTATATTTTCAAAAGAGTCGAAAGACTCCCAATTATTGTTGGTAGATAACATGTCATTAAACGAATAAGTGATAATATCCATAAATGCCGTGGCTGAGCATCAAAGAAATATGCGTTCCCCGTTTATACCTTCATCATTTTCACTTTCACCACTTACATTAAAATGGTGCAACTGGAATTTAAGGACCTCCAAATCCAGTGCTTATCCACTTCAAAGGCCCAATAGACAGTGGAGCCATACATGTCAGTGTGAACTAACCAGGAAATTAGATTGCATGCCTGAGAACCTTCATAAGTCTCCCTTAAGTTAACGGTAGAGCTGCATTCTCTTACTTTATGCAGATGAGTGGTTTTGAAAAAAAAAGTTTCTGGGCAAGTTTTTTTTTTCTCTCACCGTGAGAGCAACGGAATTTATTACACAGGAGAATTTGATTCGATGTTGCAGAGGAGCCCAGAGATTATACCCAGGATCTCAGATATGCCCAGCACTCTAACGTGATCATACCATTTTACCATTGAGCGATACAGCCACCTCAGCATATTAACATTGTCAGCAACGCTTGTATGGATGCATGTGGAACTTCTTTCGCACAGTATGTAGCCAACCATGCTAATCGGAGGTGCGGGCAAAGTAAAACAGACTAAACACAAAAAGCAGTTCGAAAGAAATGAGTTTTCAATCTAGATTTAAAAGTGCATCTGAAAGCGCACGGTGCAGTGACAGTATTTGTTCGATGGTTAGCCAAAAGCCTCTGCGAAAATGACCGGAGTTCACATGATGGTTTATTGCTCCTTGACGAGATCAGCAAGGTATTGTGGTTCATTTGTGGCAAGCACTTTGTGTGATGAGTGTGACTTTATAAAAATACACATCTCTGTCCCTCTGTTAGATGTCCTCAGGCAGCACCACTCAATGACATATCTCTGCAGTAAGGTTAAGTATCTTCATCGGAATAAGCGATAGCTGTTTAATTAACCCCACAGTGATGATGGGCTAAGTTAACCGAGACCTCAGTGAAAATATTCTGAAATTTCCGATTCGGCAGTAGACCATTTTAGTTGATACAGACTTGCCAAATTAGCGAACGTGTGTTTCATTCGGTTGTATTTATCGGGCACAAGTCAGATCTCTCATTGCTCGATATCTGTGATTCTCTTTGCTAAGTCATTGTTTTTGGAGGTATGTTGAACTTTCGATTTAAAGCTTTCGTGACTGCAGGGATTCATCTTCTTGGTTCTTTCGGTAAAGTCACGTAGAATGGAAATAATAAAATAATAAAAATAAAACATAATAAAATAATTCTCACGACGTTTCGGCCACAACGCAAGCAGCCGTCCTCAGGTGAAGAACCGTCTGTCAGAAAGACAGCGTCTGAATGAACTTTATTATTTTCATTCTACGTGACTTTACCGAAAGAACCAAGAAGATGTTGAACTTTGTTTGCGCCGTACGTAGCCAACCATGCGAATCGGAGGTTCGTGACCAAACCACTGCAATGATATGAAATAAGTAACATGCTAAAAGTATCGAAGTCCAAATGATAAAGAAATTGGAATGTCCCAAGCTTTTTGAGTAGGTGATGTCATGGCGGATATTTAAGCAGAGTGAAGTCTTCTTTCTTTCTTTCATATGGCTGATGTAGATGCAGAGCAACAATTTCACATTCAGGTGGTCAAGCTAGATAACCGAGTCAGGAACAGCGGAGTGCATCGCTGCGATGTCTCCTTCGTATTTGTCGATCGGGCATTGCGTTGTATGGTCTGTTCTGGATGATCACAGCTGCACACTGGAGACTTTTTAATTTCCCATTTGTACCTCAGATATCCGCATCTGCCATGGTTTTTGCGGTGGATGCGATTTGGGGTGGACCATGAGGTCCGTTGAAGGTCAAGAGTCAAGTGAGGTGGCTGCACTCGATTTCCGAGCTCACGTCGATGTTGAATTCGGTCGCGAGACGTCGCAGGCCACTGGTGAGGAGGAGGATCTTCATCGGTGAGAATGTGATGTGATCAATACATCGGCCACGTGTAAATGTTCAAATATCTGTGTCAACTTGACAATCTGTGTCGGGTGGTGGATGGTTAATGACAAGGATTTTGGCATAACACTACCTCCACGAGGCCTAACCCACAGGCAAAATATGGCTCAATGGTGTCACGCTTCTCTATACCCAATTACTTTTGCGAAACTCCTTGTACACCAGACTTGAATTCACTTCATATGAATTATAAAAGGATAGTTCACAAGAATATATCAACTACCAGAAAAAAAAAACATGGGCGATTGACATTATACGGCTACATCTAAAGGGAAATAGGAAGGAAACAATACAGAGCCCACGGCCATCTGGATCCATTTGCAGGCTGAAGCTGCATTCACATTTTGCTAGGTAGAGACACTTAGCACTGGGGGATGGCATAGCTTCCATTGCTATGAAAAATTGGACCGGTTGAGATGAGATGTGATGTTAAGACGCTGTGAGATGCTGATACCCTTAAGTGAACGCCCTATGAATGCAAATCCATATCCTTATGGAAATACAGGGTTAGGCATACACCATCTGAGCCTACAAAATGTAATATGCAATATACCCTGGTGAACGCAGAGTGCGTTCATGAGCTTGCAGTTATTTTGCTGCTTTCAATTTCCACATGATAAGCCACTTTGTTGAGCTATCATTTGTGGCCAGGTTGCTTCTGAAAAAGAAGTTAATACCTCAGTGGACTTTACATGGTAAGAAAAAAAGAGTAACGTTTTATTTATATATTTTTTAATTATTTGTTTTGCACTGTTATCGTGCTTTTGTATTGGTTGTTGTTGTAACGTCCTGACCCACCCTTTCTGGACCTCTGTGAAATAGAGCTTAATAGCTTATCAGATTCCTCCAGTATTAATACATATTCTGATATTCTGATTCTAGTTATGCTAGTAATATTTGGCAACGTAATTATATTTCACCAAGAGTTAACATTGAAAGTGTCTCCCAGCTTAAGTGAGCACAGGGCAATGCTCACCTCCACTGGGTTCCCTGAGAACGTGGTGGGAATTCAACATTCCGAAGTCACGGGTCAACCTATCTCCTCCATAAATAACGACCCGATCACGTTATCACTAAGCTGAGTTGACCGCAACCCTCTGATAGAGAGGTGGGGTGCTCTAGCCACAGCGCCACCCCAGATAATCCCAAACAACGATTACAAACGTGCCGACAACCTGTGCTGCCTCAACCGGACCAAACACACTTTTCTCTCCTCTCCGTCTCTCTGAATCGTCACCAACTCAGGAAATAGAATGGCTTGACAGGGGCCCTTTGTACAAACTGGCAGTAACAGGAAGGCAGTCACGGCAGTGCTTATTTGGTCAAGTTTGGGTTTGTCAGAGATTTCAGCCTTTATTAGCACACAGCGAACGCACAGCAAATGCACTAACTAAATAGAGCAATGCCATTTACACACGCCAAGATTTCCTTGCTCTGATTAAGTTGACCTAAGCAGGATAAAGCAAAGTTTAAGAGTGCGTGCAAATATCACCTTTACTTGGAATGTATCATTTGTTATTTTTATCAGGTTAAAAGGACAAGGTATATTTGCTATTTATTGTTACATAACACCTCTGCTTACAATTTGACCTACAGCGACCTACAAATAATGGACATTGCAGGGATGTGAATTAAAGCAATGGTGACGAAGGTTCATAGAACACGTATTTAATGATCCAGTCATGTGGCGCAGTTTGTTAGCAGGGCATCACTTCTCAGTACCTTCTGGGTCTCCGGTTGACTGGTGTATGTGGTTGACTAGTAGCCACAGCCAGAGCAGAGATACATTTGGATAGTGCATTAACAACTCAAACGGAGTGGACCAAAATAGATTGAGAATACTTAAGCACATTTTAGCGTTGTGATCTCTCATTTGTTGTGCATATTTTTTATACTGCATTTTTTTTTTATTGAACATTGTATTTGATTTGCAGTCACTTCTATGCTGAGTAATTATCTTAAATATCCTTTATTATGGCACCACGAGATGTAAAACAAATATAAACTAAGCATTTATTTTTTATTCTAACAGGTAAGGCGCCCTGGGCTATATAGCTCTTTTTTCAGTAGTGACCTGGCCACAAATGATAGCCCAAGGAAGTGGCTTATCGCGTGGAAATATTAAAGCAGCCAAATAATCGAAACGCACGTTTCTAAATGTCGAGGGAAAAACCGGAGGACCCGGAGAAAAATCTACGTGACCATGGGGAGAACATGTAAACTCCAAATATACAGCAGGCGTCAGGGTTGGGATTGAACCCACGACCTCCTGTATACCAGGCAAGGTAGTTAACATCTCGCCACCACGGTGCCCCAAATGCATGAGAAGTGCAGTTGTACTAATCAATGACGATGAATATACACGGGATGTTGTGTGCTGGGTAGGGAAGTATTTTCCGGGTCGCCGACTCCAACGGACCCAGCTCAGATTAAGCCCCGGTTGGTCAGAGTGCCTGACTCACAAAGGGATAAGATCACATCCCAGTCTAGGGCTCATCATCCCTCTGTTGGTGGCGATTAAACGAGCACCACCCCTTTGTGGGATGTCAACCGTGGCGGTGCTGTTGCTCTGAGAATGGCCTCTACGGTGTGAATGTGTGATTCCTAGCACCGGCTCAGGGCAGTAAACTAAGATAACCACCGGGCACCTTTAAGCAGGGCGATACCTTGTCTTGATTGAACGAGTGCGAAAAACAGCCGCTCGGGCAGTTATGTTGACTTTACATAATCGCCTGATGAAGGAAAAGTAGCTGTGTCTATCTGTATTAAACCAAAATGTCCTTATTGACTCAAACGATTTCATATTTTCCCTTAAAAGAATGATAGTTGAGTTTCACTTTGTAAAAATCAATGATTTGACTTATAAAATAAAGCATGTGCAGCCAGGTGAGACTGCACTAATATTGATCGTAACAACTGTTGTATTACAACGCAATCATTCATTAGCTCTCCTCTCAAATAGCTAACACTCGTGTACTTCGGGATATTCTTGGCGTGTGATACATTATTGCACGTTTCCGCATGAGCCTACTGATGCTCGACGCGCTTTGCAATGTAACTTTTGCGGGGTATTGTTTTGTGCGTGCGAAAGTGGCTGGCTGCAGTCACCCGCCTTCTCGGCCCTCTCCCTCTCTCAACTTCAGTCGCAGTTGGAAACTCGCGAGCGAGACAACAAGTATACGTGCGGTGACCCCAGCGTTTCCCTTGCACTTGCTTCACGAGGTTAATGTATTATTCATTCTCTATGCAGGGGATTCGGCACAACAGCATTGAGCGTTGCATCGCAACGATCAAACATGGAAATACATTGGATGGGGACACATACTATGCCATGTAAAATTCATACGAAAATTTGGCTTAAATTAGATAAATATTTTCCAGGACCATTTGTTTAATTTAGGCAACCACAAATGGGTCTCAATGGTAAGACCCATTTTATTAATGTCACTGGGTAGCCTGAAATTACAGTTAAGGTCCACGTATACCACGGAACCGTGGAGTTTCAAACCAAGCAGCCGTGCAGCCTTACAAATGTCATGCTCACGCTGCTGCTGGCCAAACGGGCCTTCACTTCAGGCAGCTCTCGCAGGCCCCTCGAGGTGGTATTTTGCCCCAGTCTTACACGCTGAACAGACATCTCAGAAGAGGTGAGAATTGTAATACTTTATTTGACCTGCCGGTCAATTCACTGTGGTGTACATATTTATATTGCTCTGCCGATACAGGTGGTGGTATGGGGGAGGTGGGGTTAAAAACCTTGCAAGCTGTGCATAGAAAATAAAATTGTGCAAATTCATAATGTCATGTTTTGGTGTATTGTGGTTATTGAGCATGACTTGCACAACACATATATAATATGCTCTTTGCTCTACCTTACTGTGATGCTATTTTTTTATCCCTCAGTATTTGTGGATGGCTCTTGCCTATGGCATTAGGGAACCCAAAAGCATTAGTTTAACAGGTCACGCATAGACTGATTAACACCGTTGGCTGCATACGGAGCAAAATAAATTAAACATACATGCTGTTGAGGCAAGTGTTGTGAGATGTTTTTACTGTCTGAATGGTGCATGAGGGAGTGGTGTGGTAACTACCATTGCCAGCCACCTTTTTCTCCTCAGTGCTGCTGTTACACACTGCACCAGATATTAATTTAAGGCTGAGTTGACCTCGGGGAGGCCCAGAAAATGTTTAGATGTCACTCCCTACTGATGTTATCCTTGGCCAGAAATCAACCTCAAGTTGCTGTATTCACAGGGGGAATGCCCTGACCACTGCTCAACAGCTTCCACGTGGTAAAGAGTTTAATTAAATATCAATTGTGATATTCCATCACTAAAATATGGCATTTCTGAACATGCATATCTGTGTGCAAAGTTCTACGGCACTAGGTTGGCTGAACACAGACAAATGCGGTCTCATTGTCATCAGGTTGATCACTGCAAAGTCACAGAACAATGTAATTTTATCGTTGAACCCATTTTTTTAAATGAAAATGTTCAAATGCAAATTCACAGTTAATTACCATCTGAGTTCAAAATCAAGGTGTTTCCCCTCCCGAGTCGCTTAATGAGTGTAGTAACTCTTGACTTAAAGCTTTCGTGACTGCAAAAAACTACAATTTTCGATCGCTTGTGTTGCGATCGAAACGTTGTAGTTTTTTTCTTCTTTTTTGTTATTTTCTTTGAACCTATCTACGTGACTTTACCGACAGACCCAAAGAGTGCAGTAACGTGACGTCCACCGGCAGATTGACACGCGCGCTTCATTAACCGCTTCATTCCCATTACATCTGACTTTCTCGATACGACGACGCCGTTTGCCTCTGGTGGGTCATACGGATAAGTGGGAAGGAAGTATTGCTGGATTTGAATCGCAATCGGGTGTCATCCGGTTACCCTCCATCAGGCTAAATCCAGCATCAAAGATGGAGAGAAAAAAAGTGGCTGGGTGTGGCGGCAATCAACTACCCACTTAAACACTCACGGTCATTCCGGCCCTTTGAAACAAGTGCCCACTCGCCGTACTTTTTTCCCCGAAGGTCCTCAAGATGCTATAAATACGGGGCGCCCTTATTTAAACCAACACGGCTATTGCGCTCTGGAAAATGCCGCGCTGTGCACACTAACGACAACACTACAGTGGATGTCATGAAGTTGCAAGTTGACAATTTACTGTTGGACGGCTTGTGGCTTGTTTGTCACCCTGACAAACAACTCAACACATTAATCAATAACACTGTGGCCATGACAGAAAAAACATATACACGACGTTTCGGGCAATGGCCCTTCTCGATAGCCCATACGTGTTTTGTTTGTTTGTCAATTGTGCTTGTGCGCCACTGCCAACGTAGCAAACCAATTCGTAGTTTTATATTTTGTAGAGCAACGGAAATTATGAATACAGTACTCTAAAATTCACCATTTTCACGTGATGGCACGCAAGTATTCCTTACAAAACGATGTAAATATATCCACCGTATTCTCAATATTATAAGCCTCTCTGGAAAGTAAGACCACCCTACATTTGTGCCTGGTGTTTATAAAGTTATGCAAATCTTGTCACACGCACACTCGTACCATATTATAAGCACCCCGATTTTTTTTGCTTTAACATATACAAGTGGAGAAACGTGCGTCTTCTACTTCGGGAGAACTCGGTAATCACCTAAACGTGCGTCATGTCGAATCGACAGACATACAGACAGGTAGAGAGTTAAACCCAGTGTAGGAGACTACCACAATAGGGCGTCTCAAGGCCTCATCACAGCCCGGAGAGCAAACGTCGAATCGCTTAAGATTAACTTACAATTGAGAGCGATGCCCATTGTAAGCCTACCCACATGCGGACAGATCCTGATACTCGAGCTTGTTTTGGGCAACACCTCCCTTTCAAAACACGTCCGATGTTGGTCTCCCCCTCGATACGCAGAGGCTTACCGCAAGCGGATAGCACCTTTGTACACTCCCTTCAGGGAGGGAAGCAGAGAAGCCGCCAGTAACAGGACTCTTGGGGAGTCTTAATGGTTTACGTGATGACAGGTGGACTGAGGGTGGAGAAGCACAGCGTTTAAGAGACAGATAGAGCCCCGGGGCAGCCGTTAGCAAAGTATTTTAATGGTAAAATGACAGCGACTGTCTCAAAGCGATCCGCTCTTTAAAAGCGACAGGGGGTGAATCACCTGGCGTTGCTCCTGAAAGGTTTGACTAAGAGCTACTTCCAGGTAATGCTGTCATGATTGATTAAGCCGCTGTACTGGCCTATGCTGATTCACACAGTCGTGCGGGTTTGTTCTGGGCAGTCTGCGTGATGCATTACGCAGGGTAGAGAGACACATGGCTACTTGTCTGTCTTGAAAGTCATCTGGAAGTTCATTTGTTTGTATTGTAGTTGGGTTTTTTTGCACTGATTTTGCACAAGAAGTCTGTGATTTCAATTAAAAAAAACACGTCTCCAGTTTGCATGCACAATGTGAATTTTAAAGCATTTTTCATTGGCTGATTAAGAAAACAATAAACTTGGTTTCCTCCAAAAGGCTCATAAAACGGAGTTGAAAATGTATGTGCCCAGGAAGAGGGGAAATGAACGTCGTTCCCTTTGTTAAAGCCTCCAGGAAAAAAAAAAGAGACGGAGATTTTCATCTCACAAACATTCAGTTTGCTTGACACGTTGCCAACTTGCAGGTTATATAAATAACACCGTAAGCTCTAAGACTGCCAGGATAACCTCTTTAAAAAAGAAAGTATATTTCTTTACTTGGCCCCTTTGTGGGAGGAGAGGCCGTTTCTGATTTCCGTGCCCTAAAGTAGTGGAAGTTTAGCTACCCCCCAACTCTCCAAACCCAAGATCAGTTCAAATAAACGTCTGATACCATACAAATGTAGTCCTTTATACGTGAAAAGTGCATGGCAAGAAACACAACCCCTTTACTCCGTCTTTGTTGACTGTCAGCCCTTTGAGTCTGAATCCGGTATCTCGTTTGAGAGTTGAAATAAAGCCCAAGAGAAAAAGAATATTCCCCGTTCGGAAAGATAACATCAAAATTCACGGTGTTATGGTCACACATGATGCCATGGGTATTTGTGAGCGCACGGGCTCTGTCTCACACGTGACGTTACTGTTGAGCAGCTGAGCCAGGGTCACGTGCAAGTGAATGGATGCTGCAAGGCTCGACGGGTGAGTAAATCATTCATTATTTCAGTGCTCCACCAACATTGTTACTTAGAGCCAGCGGAACATTTGTGGGATACTGAATTTTTTTTAGAAAAAATTAATGAAAGGAAAAAGATGCAGCGCTCCAATTACTTACTCATAACACTGCGGGAGATCTAGAGCCCCAAGCGTCCTGGAAGAGAGGGGAGTACCCACACGTGACCCCTCCACACGCATCGTGCCGATCGACGGTGTTGTACTCATCCACACCGCTGGCTCGACAGAGGTGGGGGGATTTTGGCGAGATGTTAACTACCTCGCCTGGACTACAGGAGGTCATGGGTTCGATCCCGACACTGACGCATGCATATTTGGAGTTTAGGATGTCTCTTTCCCCGTGGTCACGTGGATTTTTATCCAGGTCCTCCACATTTAGAATCAACATCTGTTTAGAGTATTCGGCTGCTATGAGTTTCCACGTGATACGCCACTTCGTTGAGCATTCATTTGTGGCCAGGTCGTTTCTGACAAAGAGCTACATAGCTCAGTGGGCCTCACTTGTTAAAATTTAAATAGTTTAGTTTAGTTTCACTTTAAGAAAGTTGCCCATTGCTTCAACTGCCGCACCAGGAGATCAAACGGATGACCTCTGTGTGGTAACCATCAGACCATGGCAGCATCACGCACAATATGGTAGTTCTGAGGGGAAAAAAAAACATTATAGTGGCAGCTCTGTTGGTTGTTAAACTCATTTACGTACAATGTAAGATATAAATATCTGTCTGTGACCAAATACCCAGTAAACATGGAAAGTTGGGCCCACGTTGGCCCAAAGGTTCCAACCACGGGCCAACGTTGACGCAAAATTGCATTTTTATTGGGTACAAGTCATCTCCCTATTTGATCAATTATAAAGGGGATATATAATGATATGAACATGATTTATGGACACAGCCACTAATCAATATATACAGATTACGGGCACAACGTTCTACTCACACCAAAAGTTGAAATTGTGTGCATGAAGTAAGCAATCATCCCCGAAAAAGATATATGAGTGGCTCTGCTCTGGCTTTGTGTGCAGGGCTTTCACTAAATTATTAATGTGATGGCACCTTTTTACGATTAGGAATATTGGCATTTTAATAACTCCTTTCACTATATTTTTTTGTGTACTGCAATAACTGCAAAACTGAGGTGACCATATAGCCCACAGGTCAACGTGCTGAGCTTCGTAGCATTGGGAGCTTGAGTTCAAATCCCAGGTTCTCAATTGCAATGAGTTGATGGTTTCAGCATGATCACAAATAAATGCGGTTTTATGTTTAAATCTGATAAGTTACAATTCTTATGATACAACATTTATATCAGTTCTATTACCAGGCAACAATCTCGAAGCTTAGTGTTTTGGAAAAGTGCAACCATTCTATGTAAAGGGTAAAAAAGCCACTTGAAGGAAGCCCTTTAAAACATTTATTCAATGGGCATTGTCTCACACACGGGGCACGCTGCTCTGTAAGATTTCCAAGTGGATTCTTCATCTCATGATGTAATGTGGAAAGCAACTGAATGCGCTGCAGTTAAAAGAGCAAACAAAATTGAGCCGGAAAAAACTGCTTAGGAAGTAACGAGATTACAGTGGTGTAAGCTGTGTGTGGAGGAATTTCAAGCCCCGTACAACTTCAGCTCCCAGACTATAGAAGCTGTATGAAACTATGTTTGCTTAGAATGGCTATTCAAACAATGCCTTTGACTTTGAAAAGGCAAGCCAATGCTCGACCGGGATTAAACACAAAGACTCTCGACTCCACCATTGCCCCTAGATTCCTTAGCATTCTGGTGTACCTGCCGGCAAAGCAGCAGGTGCAAATGTTATGTATACCGAGTATGTATGTATGTTGAACATCTTTCGCAACGTACGTCGCCAACTGTGCCAATCGGAAAGTCTGAAATTTATACTTGCGTTTTTCTTTTTCTTCACAAAGGGTAGCGCGTGCGATTTAAATGCACACATTTTAAGTTTCCGGATACAAACGTTTAATTATATGTTGACAAAGACAAGAACAAGGAGCTGGCACAAACAATCATGTTGATGCAGCCACACCTTCAGCATCACTTCCTTCCTTCTGCCAGATCTTACAGTTGTTGCACAGTCGACACCATCTGGCTTTAGGTTTCCCCTTGGTCATCACATTCTTAGTGCCCATTTCAATGACGCTGTTGGAGTTTCGTCTTCCTCTCTGGCTACTCATCATATGTTGTCTTACGTCTCTGGTAGTTTCCCCTGCAGGGCGAAGCGACTACTGTTGGTGGTGTTTATATAAGTGCCTTCCGATGCAATGCCTTCCATTGTAAATGTGTCATCACACAGCAGTGTATAAAATATAACTGTATATCTCGGAAAATGAAAATTGCTTCTGCAAATTTCTTAAAAACATTTTCAAATTAGAATTGCTTTAAAACAAGTGTAATGGGCAATTTGTACCATATTCTTTGCATTCAAATATGCTACGGAAAATAAGACGCAAGTCAAACTTGTGCCCCGGTATCAATGAAGTTATGCAAATGTAAAAAATACAACGACAAAGATCCCCCCTATAGCCTGAACATATTATTTGGGCAAGTGCTGTTAGCGAGCACCTATGAAGTCCGGCATGGCATCACTCCCGACTGCATTTGTCTCCCCAGTGGCGATGTTTACACACTACACCAAGTACTCATTTGAAGCTGAGTCGACCTAGGGGTGGCCCAGGACTGGTTCAGATATTCATCACTCTTTTTGGCCATGAGCAGGAATTAAACTCGGGTTGCCGGGTTCGTAGCGATACACTAATGCTCCCCACATACAAATGTGGTCACACACTGACACCATCTGGAACATGAGATGCAGCCTCAACTTTAATAAAAAAAATACAGCGGTGGGATGGTGGTGCGAGGAACACATCTTAAAATCTGGAGAATATGGTGACTGAGAAGCGGTGTACACAGTGTAACGGCCAATCCACTGCTGGATGAAGGCCTCCGCACGCTGTGTTGGTCTTGAGATTGTTCGACCATACTTGACCAGTGTTCAGTGTGAGTTGGTGAGAAAGGTTTGGGCAGAGCGCGGGAGGGTTGTTGACAGGACTGGCTCGAATATTGCCGCTCACCGCTAATGTTCGCCTTCGCCAGGACTGAGGTATCAATAATTTTAAAGCTAATACTTAAACAAATAAGTAATGCAGCACCATTGATTGTTTAAGAGTAAGTATGCACGTATGTTGAACTTCTTTCACATCCGTACGTAGCCAGCCATGCTAACCAGGGGTGCGGGGGAAGGACAACAAATTAAACATAAAAATCAGTGATAAAAAAATTAATTTTAAATTTGGATTGAAAAGTGCATAGGTCCAGTGGCTTCCTAATATCAGAAGGAAGAGCGTTCCAGACGGGCGCAGAAGCACATCTGAAAGCGTGCGATGCAGTGACTGTCTTTGTTTGATGGCCAGCCAAAAGCCGCTGTGAGGATGACCGGAGTTTGCGTGATGGTTTGTGCTCCTTGACGAGATCAGCAAGGTATTGTGGTTCATTTGTGGCAAGAACTTAATGTGTTTCAGTTTTTCAGTTTCATTTATTTGGCATAGCCCTGTGAGCCATTCGGCTCTTGAATCGGGTGCAACCGCAACAAACAAAAAACACGAACAAAAAAACATCTTAAAGTGACTAAGCGCAAACCTCATAATGTATTCGTTTGGCAACTGGATATTAATGGTTGGAGTAATACTACCTTCACTGACAATAGTCCTATGGATCAAAACAAATGTGGAGACACACGACGGCAGGATGATTATGTACCCTTTCAGAACAGTTGTATCCCATTATTATGTTGAAGGAATTCAATCGAAAGTTAGCTTTCTCGCAGTTAGTTTTTTTCTATCTGATATTCAAAGCCAATACAGCAAATGCAATTGTTTTTTATGTTTGACAACAAAACATTAAGGGGTGCAGAGTTGTGTCTCTACCGTATAGTGTACATGCCCATACATTTCCTCAGCGTATGAGCAATAGTTGCGTTTGATGTGGGCCTTACAGCTTAAGTGAGATTGATTCCACCCTTGCTGTTTATTTTGCCAAACAGATGTTTGCCTATGCTAAGTCATCTCGGCCAGGTCTGTTTAGTAAAAGAGACTTTGTAACCCACTGACCCTTGCCTGGTGAAGCACATCTTTAATTGATTGCTCTTTGACTTTCACAACAATGAATGGAAAGTCAATAAGTCAAGTTGAATGCCTATCGCGCCGTCGGTAAACTGTTGACTTTGCGAAATGCAATACAATGTACTCATAAGTGCCACTCCGCGAGAAGTTAACAAAAAGGGTGTCATAAGGAGAGACTGGCTCCCGCATCAGGAATGTGGAATTGTCACCCACTGGCTGAGAGTCTGCAATCGGGATGAGCATTGTCCAATGTTTGTATTAGCAGGGAGACACTCGTAACTTTAATGTACCTGTTTGCCAAATGCGTTGCCTTCTGTGCATACATATATATTTTCCCTTTTGAGGCCACAGTATTATGGACGATTTTGTTGAGTTTTTTTTTTTGCTCATTGTGCTTTTGCACCGCTGCCAATGCAGCAGCATCACCGAATAATTTATTGAAATTGTTAAATGGCTAAATAAGCCAGCACTCTGTTCGCAAGTTTGTTTTTCTCTCTCTCCCCCTCCTTCTCATGAAAATGGTAAAAAAAAACACGTATGAAAATTAATTATTGGTTTTAGCCTTTCTGGCAATAAAACAGGTGTTAAGATGTTCGAACACCAAATAGAAACATTTGCAAGGAATAAAGTCTGCACTTAACCACACGTACTTGTGAACAAGGAAACACACATGCTCTGATGATACATGCATTGTCTTTGACACTGATTGGCCTACACAAAGACACTGCATATCTGATCAGAATTTGTGTTTGCACGTTCACCACAAGTACGTGTGGCTAATGCAGACTTGATTCCTTGCAAAAAGGGATCTATTTGGTGTTTCAACATCTTAGCACCTATAGAAACAATAAAAAAAATCTCACGACGTTTTGACTGCAACACAAGCAATCATCATCAGGTGTGAAATCCACAGCAAGAACATTTTCTTGCAATCATCATCAGGTGTGAAATCCACAGCAAGAAAATTTTCTTGCAATCATTTTCTTGCTGTGGATTTCACACCTGATGATGATTGCAGCTGCTGTGGATTTCACACCTGATGATGATTGCAAGAAAAATTTCTTGCTGTGGATTTCACACCTGATGACGATTGCTTGTGTTGCAGTCGAAACGTCGTGAGAATTTTTTATTGTTTTATATTTTTATTATTTTATTATTTCCCTTCTACGTGACTTTACCTAAAGAACCAAGAATATGAATCTTAGCATCTGTTTTATTGACAGAAAGACTGAAACATATTATTATTTTTCATACTGGCAAAAAAGGTCCCATGATATGGTAAAACACATTCACCGAACCCACTTATATAGGTAGGATTTTTATTGATGAGCAAACAACTGAAATCAGTTTTTAATCACGTACAATTGTCCTGGGTCCAATGATTAGTTCATTATACCACGAACGGAGCCACCCGTGTTAGCGTCCCAGCTGCAGTTAACCCGAATGGCGAGCGATATTTGACCTCGTCTTGTCACTTCTCTCCCTTCACACAGCATTGGCTTGACGAAGGGCTGTTAAATATTCAGTACACATTGTTAACAATGATGTTCATCTGAATAAATATGTAATGGTAGGTTCAAGCAGCAATGTAGATGAAGAAAGTGCAGCTCTGTGTATAGGAAGCACACCAAAGCAACGACAGCAGTAACAAACTTAGTTTTGAATCCGTTACTATTTAATATGTATTTATGTATCATTTCAATGGGATGCATAGCTAGGACAAGGAATATAACGCTTGCAGGGTCACGGACGTGGCAAATGTGTAAGGGCAGCAAACATAATGTATACATTATGTACAGGTGAATATATAAGAAATTAGATGTAAATGTAAACATTTTTGTTAGCACATGTACATTTTTTCGGATGTTATGGTGGCAGAATGCACGTGACTCACATACGGACTTGGGCTGTATTGATAACGTGGTGAGAGTCCACTGGGACAAAAGTCTGTTTTACAAGGGAGGCCTGGGATGACACAATCAGAAGGCTGCAAGTCCAAGTGTTGGGCAGGGGTTACAAGTAAGCTCATCAACTCACCATTATAGACAGATTACAGTGCAGTGTCCCTTTGAAGTATGGCAACAGCGATTACCATTTGGAGAGAATGGCCTTCGCCGTTGGAATGTGGCATGTCCCACCAATAGCACAGGGGCACTGGGAGGGATGAGCAGCATTTGTTTGAGCAGGGGAAACATTTGAACATATCGAGGGTATTTTGGCCTACTCTTTCACACTGGCCAGACATCATGGAAGAGGTGGGGGTACCCACACCTTTTTGTCCCGCATCATCGATGACCACGGTCGGCTACGTGCGGTTATAAAGAGGTCCAACATACACACACGCCTTTTAGACACCGCACATGGCCTACTGAACCACGAACTATGGTGCACCCAGTTATACTACTGGGTTGGAAGAAGGGGGAGGGGGGGGGTTAGGAAACTTGCACCATCGTTTCAGTCTCCACGCTGGGGGGAATGATCCCGGCGACATCTGGACACATCTGGGTCGCAAGTCAAGTCGGTTGCCCACTACATCACGGCAACCACGGCAGCTTCCCGGGGTTGTTGTTGTTGTTGTAAGTAGGCGGGAAGAATACATAAACCTAAACAAGCATCAGCCATACCTGCCGTGCAGATCACGGGTTCTCAGGGGCCTCGGCAGGCTCGCTGCCTGTGTAGGGCCCTCCCACGGCCAGGCGGGACATGGCCTTCCTCGCGTGGTACACTCCTGCCGATGGATTCTCGGAGCCGCTTCCTTCCTCGTAGTCCTGGGTTTCGCTGCCCGCGTCTTTGATTCCAACCCCCGGACCAACTGCGCCTTTCAGCTCTGCTACGGATGAGTCTGCCTCTCCACTGGTCGTGCTGCAAAGACAAGATTGACAACTGTTAAGCTCTGTGTATTCAACAGCGATACGTAGGTGCCTTTCATTTGGGCAGTAAAACTAAAAAAGAGAGAGGAGAATGAATCACTTGCATTCGAAGCGAAAGGCTCCTTGAAAAATCGTAAAATGTCTCATGAAGAGAAATGCAACAAACAACAGGGCCGTGGAAGGTAGAAGCATGGACAAAGATTCGGGGGCTCTTAGGTCAGGTACAAGGGATATACCAGACGTGTAAGCAGGTGACCAGCTGCAGAGGGTGGTGAATAAGCGACCACTCCAGGTGCTACAGGACGAGGAGGACCACGATATGACTGGCTGCCCAAACATCTAACACTGGACGGGATGAAAGCTATTAAGGGGTCTCCGAGGCTAAAAACTAAAAAAGTAACTGCACTCTAACAATACAAGTATTATTATAATAATACAAGTATTATGAATTATCTCAGTTGAAATATGCAGAGGTTTGCACAGAAGTGGTCATGCCTCAATGACCAAAAGAATAGGCTATCAGTCAACCAATCCACATTATTAGCGTAATATGGTGAGATACATTATTATTGTTTGTACAACCAAATATTTAGTTTTGTGCAAGCTAACATAGCCTTGCATCGAGGGCATCATGAAAAACAATCACATGTCAGGAGTTTATCGAATCTACTTATACTGTATGTTTGTATTACTTTTTTAAAGTACGTCTTCATATTGTCGAAGCATTGTTGAGTGCAGTACCGTGTAAAATTGTAGTGTTATGTTTGAAGGCCTTTACAAACAGGTCTAAGCCAGCTATTAAGATGGCAGTTTAGTAATTAAAGGATACCATGCCATCTAAGTTAAAGGTCATAGTGTGTATGTGTGGGAGGAGTGGGGAGTTGGGGACGATGGCAGGATATGGGGAGTGTTTATGTTCTGTTATTTATGTGCTTCTGCGGCCGTCTGGAACGCTCTTCCTTCCGATATTAGGAAGCCAATGCCGCTATATGTACTTTTAAAGATAGATTCAAAGCTAATTTCATTACAACTTATTTTTGTGTTGAGTTTATTGTCCTTCCCCCGCACCTCCGATTAGCACGGTTAGCTGTGTATGGTGCGAAAGAAGTTCAACATACAGACGTACATTCTAAATGTTTGTATCTGGTCACCAACTGTTAAGGAAAGCAAGTGGGCTCGGTTGGGCGCAGCACACGGTCATGGCTCGAAACGATGACGAGCGATGGTCAAGCATTATAATGGAGTGGGAGCGTCCACCAAGGACATGTAGCGATCACATCGGTTCACGAGCAGGTGTTAATTAATAATTGTTATTATTATAACGCAGGCCCGTGAGAGGTGGCGCCAGCTATGGGAACCTTTCATCCAAAGGTGTATTGAACCTGGCTGACGATGCTTATTTGGCTCAGTTGAACTCTCAGGAGTCAAGCGATGATCTGACAGATGTGTAGATGCAGACACAAATGTAGTGGTGATACGCGCTGGGTGTATATGTCGTGTGCCAGCGCGTATGTACGGGTGTGTGTGTGGTGACGCGCGCTGACGGGGAGGAGCAGGCGTCAGTGCGCGGGTGGGGGTAGTGCTGCTGATTGGCTGTGTGCCGGTGACGCGCCCAGAGGGAGTGATCGGGTAGCAGCGCGGTGTGATTGGTTGGGGAGTGGAAACACGCGCTGAGCGGAACCGGATCGTGGGGATAGAGCGTGGGGATTGGGTAACTGAGGAGCGGTGCCGACGTTGAGGTCCGCATCCGCTCCGTCTCCCGGGAAGAAGGGGTATATAAGGTGATGCACAGAGGAGCAGGGGGCAGAAGTGGAACCATCTAAGAATGAAGAGGAAGGTGCAGAGATAGAGCCCGGAGAGGAGAGTAATGGAGAGTAGAAGCTGAGTGATGTATAGTGTGTAGCCAGCGAGATAGAACGGTCTACACGAGCTGAGTAATGTATAGTGTGTAGCCAGCGAGATAGAACGGTCTACACGAGCTGAGTAATGTATAGTGTGTAGCCAGCGAGATAGAACGGTCTACACGAGCTGAGTAATGTATAGTGTGTAGCCAGCGAGAGAGAACGGTCTACACGAGCTGAGTAATGTGTAGTGTGTAGCCAGCGAGAGAGAACGGTCTGCACGAGCCGAGTATGCATACGGTGTAGCCAGCGAGAGAGGAAGGTCTGCACGAGCCGAGTATGCATACGGTGTAGCCAGCGAGAGCGGTGCAAGGTCTACACGAGGCGAGTGGAGAGTGTAGCAGAGGCGCAGAGTCTACACGAGGCGAGAGAGGAGTGTAGCCGAGGCGCGGAGTCCACACGAGGCACAGAGAGCCGGCAGCACAGAATCCTGAGTCAAGAGAAGTGCAGTGTGAAGAAGAGAGGCCACGCGTTGTATTGTTACAAGTCAAGATTTAATAAAAGAAGTGTGTTCCCGTCAAGGAGTTTCCTGCCGTCATTTTCCAATACTTCATCTGGCGTCAGAAGTGAAACGGGCTTCCAAGTATGGAGACGAGGAAGACCCGTAGGACCCACGGGATTGACCGCGAGGAAGACCTGGACGACTCGGAGCCGCTGGTGGCGGGGGGTGAGGAAGAGGACTTGCCCACGCTGCAGGGTCCGTCGACGGCGCCGGCCGAGCGACCGGGGACAGACGCCGGGCTTCGTGAGGCGCACTCCCGACTGGCGGAGCTGCTGCTCGCCGCCGCGTCCATCTTGGCGGAGATCAGCTCGTCGGGAGGAGCGGGGACGGTGGGGGACATTTTACAAGGTCGCCCCGCAGATTCCCGCCAAAACGAATGGGGGATTCCCGCCATTGCGCCTGGGCCTACTTTTGGCGGGAACGGCGAGCGCCACGTGGTGGTGGGTTCCCAAGCGCGCGCATCGACGTCATCAGCGCGCGAGGGGGTCCGCCATCTTACGTCTGCGGCTGGAGCCGCCATCTTAGACACCGACGGACAGGCGGAGAGGAACCACGAGGCGGATGACTTCATTTTTCAGCAGCGCCTGCCCACGTTGTCAGCCTTCAAGGCGGAAGGCGGAGACTGGGGCCAATTTCAGCGAAGGTTTTTGGCGCATCAAGAGATGTCAGCGTGGTCCGATGCTACAGCGCTGCGGGCATTGCCCGCCATGCTGGACGACGATGCGCTCGCGGCCTTCAGGGCTGCACGGAAGTCGGACCGCTCCACGCTGAAGGATGCGCTGGGTTTGTTGGCCAGGGTCTACGGGCCTCCCTCTACATGCCGCCATCAGTTCTACGCAAGACGGAAAGCGGCCACGGAGACCGCGCTGGCCTATCGCACGGCGTTGCTGGCTCTTGCTGATGCTGCGTTCCCTCGGATGGACGAGGAGGGCCAAGACGCGATGGTTTTGGAGCAGCTGCTCAAGTTGGCGCAGGACCTGGGGGTCCCTATCAACACAGCTGACGACATTGATATTTCTTCTTTGAGAGTCGCCACGAGTATTCAAGCGCACGAGGCCCTACAACGGAAGCAAGGCGTTGGTTGCAACGCTGCTGTCGTCGCAGCCCCGGGGTTGGTGGTCGCCGAACCCCAAGTCGTCAGCCCACGAGAGGAGGCGTTCGCCACGGGACGAACAGGGGACTGGAGGCCGGGGGCCCGGTCGCCTCTGCGATCGGGCCGAAAGTCGGAGCAACCAAGATCTACTCCGACCCTCGTCACGTGCTATAACTGCGGCCTCCGGGGCCACGTGGCGTCCGGGTGCCGCGCTCCGCGGCAGCGCGCCATGGGAGCTCGGCTGGACGACGACCGAGAGCCCAAGTCATCTCTACAATCCCCGGCAAGTCGCGGCACCTCACACGCTCGGCCTGTTTATTCGGCACACATGGGACGCCGCGTTGCGGCGGAGGAGGGCCGGTTAAGGTTCGGGGATTCGGTTCGGCGAGGGGGGTTCGGCCGGGACCAGGGAGACATTGAATGGGCGGAATTGGGGCATAGAATTGTGGCTGCTTCGGCGGGTTCGTCCGTTGTTACGGGATCTATTGATGGGGTTGAGATTAGGGTGTTAGTGGACACGGGGGCATCGGCAACTATTATATCGGACCTCATTTATAATATTCTTCCAGTCCAATGTCGTCCGCTGCTTCCAGTTGATGTGCCATTTTACGCCGCTAATGGGGGATCGTTGGGCATTATCGGTCAGGTTAGGGCGTCCATTTGCATTGGACCCGTTTTCGTTTCGTCTTCTTTGGCAGTTCCGTGTCTTTTGGGCACTGACTTTTTGGCTAAAATGCCCATTAAAATTCTTATCGATCAACGATGCATTGAACTGCCATCGGGTCGCCGGATTTCATTTTTGACGGGCCCTACTGACATTCGGACGGCGTGCGCTACGATACAAGCGGTGGCGACGCAGACAGTGCAAGTGCCCCCGGGTTCACAGATGTTGATTCCCCTCCGGTTGCGAAAACCATGGGTGAGGGAGGCTTCGGGACAGAGTATGCTTTTGGGTCCTTCTAACAAGGCTGTCGGGGGTCTTGATTTATCGGTGGCTCACACTTTGGTGCGGGCTGACAGGGATCCGTTTGTGATGGTTTTGAACGCGGGGTCGCGACCAGCTGTCATCCCGCAGGGCACCGTGCTGGCTCACGCGGCGCAGGTTCCGGGGGATGATGGGTTGGTTGCGCAGGTGGGCTCGAGCCCCGCGCGGAACGTTGAGCCGAGGGAAGACCTTGAGTGGGTCCATTCGTTATGTGCCGCCTCGGACGATTTGTCGGCGGCGCAGTTGGGTGCGCTGCGCGAGTTGCTCATTGAATTCTCTGATGTATTCAGTAAACATAAGTATGACATTGGGTGCACGGATTTGTTGCACCATCACATTGAAACGGGCGATGCGGCGCCGGTCAGGCTAAATCCCTTCCGACTGAGTCCCGTGGAGAAGGAACATGTTCAGTCGGCTGTTAACGATATGCTAGAAGCCGATATTATTTCGCCCTCCTCTAGCCCGTGGGGAGCGCCTATTGTGCTGGTTAAGAAGCAGGACGGGTCCCTGCGATTCTGCGTTGATTTCCGTCGCCTGAATAAGATCTCTGTGGCTGACGCGTATCCGCTCCCCAGGATGGATGAGTCCCTCGATGCATTGTCTGGTGCGCGTTATTTTTCGACTCTTGATTTGTTATCGGGGTTTTGGCAGTTGCCGCTCGACGAAGAGTCGAAACCTAAGACAGCATTTCGGACTCCAGGGGGGCTGTTCCAGTTTAACCGGTTACCCATGGGACTTCACTCCTCTCCAGCGACGTTTCAGCGACTTATGGAGCTGGTTTTGTCGGGCTTGCAGTGGGATACATGCTTGATTTATATGGACGATGTCATTGTTTTCAGTAAAACGTTTGAGGAACACCTCCGGCGATTGAGAGGGGTGTTCTTGCGAATGCGATCGGCTAAGTTGAAATTTAAACCGGCCAAATGTCACCTCCTTCGTAGGTCCGTTAGATACTTGGGTCACATTGTCGATTCTTCGGGGATCTCCACCGATCCCGCGAAGACGGATTGTGTCGGTTCGTGGCCGACACCTACGTCCGTTTCCGACGTGCGTAGTTTCATCGGGTTTGCTTCTTATTATCGGCGGTTCGTTGAGCACTTCGCCACTATTGCAAAACCCTTGCACGCTCTAACGGCGAAGGGAGTGAAGTTCAAATGGGGACCAGAGGAGGAGGCCGCGTTTCGCTCCCTCCGGGACGCCTTGGTGGGTGCCCCACCCTTGTGTTATCCCGATTTTGCCAGTCCCTTTTTGCTGGACACGGATGCTAGCAACACGGGCATTGGGGGGGTGCTATCCCAAGTCGTTGGGGGTGTCGAAAGAGTTGTCGCCTACGGTAGTAGGGTGTTGTCTCCGGCGGAGCAGCGCTACTGTGTCACCCGTCGCGAGCTGCTTGCCATTGTTTTTTTTGTGCAACAGTTTAGGCCATATCTTTATGGTCGTCACTTTACAGTCCGAACGGACCACGCGGCGCTACAGTATTCATTGAGGGTCGCCCAGCCCTCGGGCCAGTTGTCGCGTTGGTTGGAAGTCCTCCAGGACTATCAGTTTACGACTACGTACCGTAAGGGGTTGCGACACACGAATGCCGATTGCTTGTCGCGGTTGTTGCCTTGTGATGAATGCGCGTGTTTGTCGGGATCGGCGCGCTGTAAACCGACGCTTGCGGGGGAGATGGGGGCACTGGCTGCGACAGCGGGCGCACCGATCGGGGATGATTCCACTGCCTCTCAGGGTCGGGACTCGCTGCTCTCGCTGTCGCTCAGCGAATGGGGCCGCCTCCAGATGGCGGACAGCTCGCTGCTAGCATTGCGCCGCAAGGTTGGGGGTCCCGAGGGGGACCAGGAGCGTACCGGCTCCTATGTACTTGAGCGGGGCGTGTTATTGAAATGGGACAGTTTGTCCCGGCGGAACGCACTCGTGGTGCCTTCCGCTGTGAGGGGGAGGGTTGTCTTGGCGGCACACGAACGCCTCTTGCACTTGGGAGTTAACAAGACGCTTGCCCTGCTTCAGCGTGACTATTACTGGCCGGGAATGGGAAGTGATGTGGTGCATATTCTGAAGGGGTGCGTTGAGTGCGCCAGGCGTAAACCACCGGCCGTGGCAGCTAATCCACCGCTGCAATCTATTCAGGTCTCGCGTACCAACGAGCTCGTTGCACTCGATATTTTGGGGCCCTTCCCAGTCACGCCGAGAGGGAATAAATATTTGTTAGTGGGGGTCGAATACTTTACCCGATGGCCTATGGCGTGGCCTCTCGCTAACCAGTCGGCAGCGGCTGTGACGGATGCCTTCGTCCAGGGCTATGTCCTGGACAAAGGGGCTCCCGAACGCCTGCTGACCGACCAAGGTAAAAATTTTTCGAGTAAATTGTTGCAAGAGGTGTGCGATCTGTTGGGTACCAAGAAGGTGCGTACCTCCCCGTACCACCCACAGACTGACGGGATGGTGGAGAGACTCCACAAAACCTTGACTTCCATGCTGTGCCAGCAGGTGTGCGAGGCACATGTAGATTGGGACCTGCAGGTCCCGGGAGTCCTTGCTGCGTATAGAATGGCCCCCCATGCAGCTACGGGGTTTTCCCCATTCTATTTGATGTACGGTCGGGAAGCTGACCCGCCAATAGAAACGCAACTTGGCCTGTCCGCTCCACGAACTAATTCTAATTTGGCAGAACATATTAAGTTTAATATTCACAAGCTGACAGAGGCGAGGGAGGCCGCGCGGCTTAATTCGCGGGCTCGCCAAATTGCTAATGAACGGTTGCGGGCACGGAAGGTGTCCATGCACGAATGGAAACCAGGTGACAGGGCCTGGCTGCATTGCCCTCAGGCGCCCTTGGCTACGTCGCCTAAATTGTTGAGACCGTGGAGGGGACCCGTGGAGGTCGTGCGCGTTGCACGGCCCCAGTGCGTTCAGATAAAGTGGGGAAAGCGCCGGTGGTACGTTCACCCCTCCCGACTGAAACCGTTCTCGCCTCCATATGGCCTCCCCTTGTGTCGTGATGGCCGGGCGTGTGACGTGACCGGCGACCCAGAGGGGGAAATGTCTCTGCCTGATCCACACGTATTTTCGCCTGATCTGCTCCCAGGTGTCTCGGAACTGACAGCTGCCGATCACCGGCGGCCGGATCTCCGCGGCGGGGCCGGCCCTTTCAGGCCCGTTCCGCGCCGTCTGGAGCAGCCGGAACCGCCGGACGGTCGTCAGTGTCCCGCCCCATACGATGGACCAGCCAGACGGACTCGCGCCAGGTCGTGCTACTTTGCATGACCTGCCTCGTGAGGAGTCGGGGCAGTTGGAGCGCCTCGTCACTGCGTGTAGTCGCAGGGACGTGGGGCGCGTTCGTTTCGAATTTGCTCGTATCGTGTTATTGTTGACTTTTCGGGTTCATTGTCAATCTGTACATAGTTATTCTTGTTGTTGTTGTTGTTGTGTTATGTTACGGGGCACACTCGGGGGGTTACGGGGTTTTTTTTTGTTGATTGTCGTTTTATCGTCGCGGTTGGTTGTTGTTAGCAGCCGGGCCGGCTGCGAGCTATGTGGGAGGGGGTGATGTAGTGGTGATACGCGCTGGGTGTATATGTCGTGTGCCAGCGCGTATGTACGGGTGTGTGTGTGGTGACGCGCGCTGACGGGGAGGAGCAGGCGTCAGTGCGCGGGTGGGGGTAGTGCTGCTGATTGGCTGTGTGCCGGTGACGCGCCCAGAGGGAGTGATCGGGTAGCAGCGCGGTGTGATTGGTTGGGGAGTGGAAACACGCGCTGAGCGGAACCGGATCGTGGGGATAGAGCGTGGGGATTGGGTAACTGAGGAGCGGTGCCGACGTTGAGGTCCGCATCCGCTCCGTCTCCCGGGAAGAAGGGGTATATAAGGTGATGCACAGAGGAGCAGGGGGCAGAAGTGGAACCATCTAAGAATGAAGAGGAAGGTGCAGAGATAGAGCCCGGAGAGGAGAGTAATGGAGAGTAGAAGCTGAGTGATGTATAGTGTGTAGCCAGCGAGATAGAACGGTCTACACGAGCTGAGTAATGTATAGTGTGTAGCCAGCGAGATAGAACGGTCTACACGAGCTGAGTAATGTATAGTGTGTAGCCAGCGAGATAGAACGGTCTACACGAGCTGAGTAATGTATAGTGTGTAGCCAGCGAGAGAGAACGGTCTACACGAGCTGAGTAATGTGTAGTGTGTAGCCAGCGAGAGAGAACGGTCTGCACGAGCCGAGTATGCATACGGTGTAGCCAGCGAGAGAGGAAGGTCTGCACGAGCCGAGTATGCATACGGTGTAGCCAGCGAGAGCGGTGCAAGGTCTACACGAGGCGAGTGGAGAGTGTAGCAGAGGCGCAGAGTCTACACGAGGCGAGAGAGGAGTGTAGCCGAGGCGCGGAGTCCACACGAGGCACAGAGAGCCGGCAGCACAGAATCCTGAGTCAAGAGAAGTGCAGTGTGAAGAAGAGAGGCCACGCGTTGTATTGTTACAAGTCAAGATTTAATAAAAGAAGTGTGTTCCCGTCAAGGAGTTTCCTGCCGTCATTTTCCAATACTTCACAAACATTGAAATCAGGCGAGGTTCGGTCTACCGGTTCGTGTCTTACGATGCCGTATGAATAAACATTTTTTATGAGAAGCATAATTGAGTTTGAGTTAATATTATTTGCTACACAGATGGTGCCGTTTAGACAGTTCCTGGGTGATCTGTGTTTCTGCGGTGAGCACAGCAGCAGCGACAAAATAAATACAAAACTATTAACATTGCAGACGACAAGAACAGAGTCCTTAGGGCATATAGCACAACGAACAAACGAGGTATTTGCCTGTAATTGGTATAAACTGTCATACTTGTTTTCCCCTAACACAAACAACACGGTACACTTCAAAGTAAATACCAAGTGAAATAAATAGAGGGGGAAGTCAGCAGTTAGCCATAATAGAGATACACTGGCCCCTGCCATGGGAACGTGGAATTCACATATTTGGCTCCAGATTGTCAAAGGAGATGAGCTGCCCCAAGCTTGTTTGATTCGAGACTTTGTACTTCGAAGTTATATGCACCATGTTCAGTGATGTGACAATCGTATACAGATAAACTTGCATTGTTGGTTGTTGCTGCGATTAGACACTTTATTATTACCAGTTTTTTATTGCTTGGATAATGACATGCAGTATTCACGTACATTTAATTGCCATGAAATAACAAACAAACTCAATTATTTACAGTTTAACACGTAGGTTTTGGCGACCAATATCATCCAAAATACAGTTTTTTTGGGTTAGATCGTGTCAATATAAATGTGTTGTTAAACCCGCCACCACCCAACACAGATACCTGCCACCACCCAACACAGATAATTAGTAAGGGTTATTACGTAAACAGAACATGCCACCATTGGAACCTCATTTGCCAGTATAAATGCTTACCCCGAGCTCTCATACTCTGATGGTGCATTGTCTTTGAGTTGTGCGCCTTTTGGCGTCATCTGGTCCAACCCATGTGAGACTAGGCTCTAAGGAAAGCTGTCTCGGGTGTGGACCAATCAACTTCAAGGACAGTGCACATTATCAGAGTTATGTTCTTTTGTTTGTATTATGACTGCAGGTATTGCGGTCTATGCAAACATGACTCCTTGTAAAAAGGTGTCAGTTTTGTTGCCAGATAGAAGGGTAAAAAACCAATTATCATATTTTTACTGGCAAATGAGGTTCCCATAGTGTAGATGCTTGCCCCGAGCTCTCATACTCTGATGGTGCATTGTCTTTGAGTTGTGCGCCTTTTGGCGTCATCTGGTCCAACCCATGTGAGACTAGGCTCTAAGGAAAGCTGTCTCGGGTGTGGACCAATCAACTTCAAGGACAGTGCACATTATCAGAGTTATGTTTTTTGTTTGTATTATGACTGCAGGTATTGTGATCTATGCAAACATGACTCCTTGTAAAAAAAAGTTGTGTCAGTTTTGTTGCCAGCACATGCCAGTTCGTTACTAGTACAGCACACCAGTGTGTTGGAGAGCAAATCCACAACATTTAAAATCTGAGTACGACGTTTCGCCAGTATTTACAGCTCGCATCATCAGGCAGACAGCCAGATTTGTCTGGCTGTCCGCCTGATGAAGCTAGTTGTAATTACTGGGGAAACGTCGTACTCAAATTGTAAATGTTGCGGCTTGGCTCTCCAATACACCGGTGTGCTGTACTAGTGACGAATTGGCCACGTTCTGTTTACGTGACAACCCTTACTAGTTGACTGTGTCGGGTGGTGGCGGGTTTAACGACACATTTATATTGACGCGATCTAACCCAAAAAAAACTATATGATCTATTTTATACATTTCACAATTGTAAATGATAGTCATTCGAACATCTTCATTTGAAAATTACATGCAAGAGAAAAAATGTGGCCATGATAATTACTGTATTGGCACGACGATTCAGTTTCAGTTTTTTTGTTTTATTACCCGCGTGAGAATTCAAGAAAGCAGGATAGTCTCACATGCAAGAGTGACCTGTGTACTTTTGTAAAATGAGGATACGAATCTCAAAGGCTGTTTGATTAAAGCGTACTAAATCGAGTTTAAATGGCCCAATAAAAGACAATACACCTTTGCAACGCAGCTACTAAAAGTGCATCTTAAATGCGGTATTGCTCGGATACATTTGAACACATCCTTTATTAGGGGGCGTTATAAAAGGAATAGTAAACATAATCCTGGCTTTACTTCACTCCTGTTCACGGTGCAATAAAGCTGTATGGGTCACCTGACTTTATTATCCCTTTAGGGCTCAAAGGTCACGATGCTAAAATCACTGTCGGTCTGCAATTTTCCAAAGTCCGGTCGTCTGACTTGAAGGGATGCCACTGCTAACTCCGGAACAAAGCGATAAAACGGTCGACAGCCGATGTCATATAACCCGAAGAACGTCTAATATAAACAATTTTCAAATAACAATTGATCCGTTTGGCACTATAGTTATAGAACACTTGACTCACAACCTTCCGGTTGTAAGCTCAAATGCTCTCTGCGTGTAACCTCGGGCCCATTATCCCCCCGGTTGGTGTGCAATAAGTACCACTTAGTGGCAAGTCAACATGAGCTTACGTCGAGAGTCGAGAGAAACTTGGCCCTGCCAGAAGGACTGGTCAGCAAAACCAGTCAAACATTTAGTTATTACATGTTGGTGCGAGGGACTCCCAAATCTTCCCCTTGCCGTCAGCCAATCAGTGAACACGATCAATCGGTATACTCCTAGCTTTCAGACGCAGTGTTAATACTGCGCTTTGAAAGCAAGAAGGGTCTGGGTTCGATTCCCAACTCGGGAGTTTGTATACGCTCTCCCCTTGATCTGCATTGGTTTCCTCTGGGTTCTATAGTTCCCTTCCATAGCTAAAGAAACATACAATGTAACCGGTATTTGCCAAGCATGGCAATGCTGACATTTCGACCTGTGAATTGTTCAATTGGGATTGCATAAAAGCAACTGTCCTGAAAAAGACTCTGTGAAACTTTCCTGGGTAAACGAGCATAACTAATAATTAATAACAATCAGCACATTTCCATGTTTGGCTTCCTTCGGTGCGCTCATGTCTCTCATCACCTTACTTATCTTAGTCTGCATCTTCGTTCATCCTAGTTAATTTCATTTTGTCACTGTCACGCATGGATTTTGATTCCGCATAGCCATCGTGACGCTTTATGATGTTCATAAACTCATTAGCCACCGTTAAGTAAAATAAAAACCGCAAACTTTAACACTTCCAGCAATGGAGATGGGCATCTCCTCAAGCGAGTGTGTCTATGATGGAGGTACGTTTAAGTCTGGAAAGAGAGCTCTGTGTTGTCATTGGCCTCACCATGACAGAGTGATCCACCAGCTAAGAGGGCATCCCATTAAATATAGGAAGTTGGGCCAACATTGGTCCAACGGTTTCAAATACACGCCAACGTTGATCCGACGTTACACGTTTACTGGACTGCTGGTAATGTATAAATCACACCCAATGGGCATTTTTGTTTACTTCTTAAACAACAAAATATATATCTGCCATAATTCATCAAATGCTCTCTCGGGGAGGCGCAAGGCACTCTGTATGCACTTTGCATTAGTTGCTTGTTATCGTTGAATTTTAAACAAAAACAATAGCCTTGCTCATTGCACAACTGTGCCGGGTGGTTACTGTGTTTGTAAATCTTCATCCCGACGTCCCGTGATCGCTACAAAGGTGGCCACTGGGGGTGCGGTGGGGAAGGGGAAAAGCGTTGCCCGAGGTGGCAGCTGTTTGCGATTGTTCAGAGGGCCGCGACGATTTGTGTCTCCTATGTTCCATCGTACACAAGGTGCGGTGCAACGGCGTTTCTCATAAAGTTCGGCGTTAATAGAGCACGAACAATGTTCTTTTCGTGGAAAATGTAAGCAAATTGTATGAGATTTCACAGTCAAAACAAATGAAAAGCAAATGGCAGCGTCTCTATGCTCACACAAGCATTGAAGTCGCACTAATCTCTACTGACGGCTCTGAGCCAACAGTAGAAAATCAACACAGGAGAATGTCAGTCTCTCCATTACCACTGAGCTCTGGGAAATGTGGAACTCATTGATTGATTCTGGAGGGATCTGTGTGGAATATGAGTAACAAAATAAATACGAATAAAATACGCCTACTTTTAATATCCGTCCCTCCATATAAAACAAAATGAACATATATATTTTTACACATTTTATCAGTCACGCTCGAAGCTTGGACCCATATCTAACAGAAAGGGTTCTTACCTATAAAGGTCTGGCAGTTCACCAGCACTAGTTCTTTAGAACTGCTTTTTGTGTTTAGTTTGCTATCTTTCCCACGCACTTCCGTTTAGCGCCGCTCGCTATGGTCGGTGCGAAATAAGTTCAACATACAGTACATACAAGCAAGCCTGACTGTGAACTTGAGTGTCAAAACCGGTCCATAATTTGCTTCGTGAGCAACAGATGTTGCCGAAATGACACTCTTCCAGAAGTCCGTGTGGCTGGTGGGTTCCGTAAAAAAAGAATTTGTATGTGTGGAGAGAGCGATATATTTTTGTGAGCAATGGAAAAGTAGCCGTGGCAGCACCGTGCAGCAGCAGCAGGAGTGGTGGAGCGCAACTGAGGCACATGGAGGCACCTGCAGAAGGGGCTGAGTGGGGTGTGGATGGTGTGGCGGCGCGTGTGGCCGCTGCCGGCCCGTAGCAGCACCATCTTCCTGCCTTTGGCCCCGCCCCAGCTGCCCTGCTGCCTGTAGCCCACCTGGGCAGCAGGGGCACGGAGAGAGAAGAAGACACGCGAGGGTTCAGTCAGTTATGGGCGTTGTGGCGATTCACACCCCTGCAATTCAGGACAGGAAAATTGCAGATAACTGTGGATGAAAGGAAGACTAAGAGCATAGAAAATAGGATTGTTCGCAAACCATATAGGTGCCTCGAATAATACAAGTTGTGGGTAATACGTGTCAAGGATAATAGGGTCATGGATAGGAGGCGTTCTGTAATATATGGCTCTGGTCATGTGGCACCATGGTTAGAGCACTCGGTGTACAATTGAAAAGCAACACATTCATACTATTGTAATAAATGACTCTCAGCCGATGTTGTTCTCCGTGTCCTTTATTGGGTTCTTGCTCGCACCCCGCGATGTCTCCGCTCCGACCCGCATCTTCTCCGCCTCGTGCCTCCGCACGTCGTCTGAGTCCTCCGCTCCCGCTCTCTCTCTCTCTGCAGCCACACCGCTGCCCGTGTGCTCCGCACACTCCGCAGCCCCCTTGCTGCTCCGTGTGCTCCCGCACACTCTGCAGACACCCCGCTGCTCCACGAACACTGCTGGCCGACGGTGCCGTGACTCCTGCCTCGTGGCACTCGTGCCACTCCTCGCCAGCACTCCGCGTGGCCTCTCCCTTCTCTATCCTGTCTCCACTCCCGATCCCCTTCCGGTTCACCCCTTATATCCTCCCTCTCACGTGACTCTGACTCCTCCTCCTCCGCACGTGACCCTGACTCCGCCCACACTCACGTGACCCTGTCCTTGCTCGCATTACACTATGGTTGTGGTTCAACTTAGCTCATCGCCTATTTCGGGCTGGCATAAATCAACGGTGGTTGTATAATGCAAGGTTAAGGCTCCCAGTATAGGGATGTGGCATTTCCAGCACTGGCTCAGGGCCACCAACAGAGAGATGAGCACCACCCTACTGACTGTTGTATACAATTCGAAGGTCCTTTACCCTCGTGGGCAGATTGTCCCCATCTGTCCGGAATATAATATCTTTCCTGATGAGGTGGCTCGGCCCACGTTTTTCTGTCTCAGATTACCACGTCCCTTGCTCTATGGGGGTTTGCACGCTGCTCACCCATCTGCGAGATATCCCCTGGGTGAGGTGTGTGTGTGGTGTCTTTTTGTTAAGGTTCGTGTCTTCAGGGCCACTGCCGTAGATCACATCGCTGGATCAGCTGCTTGAAACGCTAAATAAATGTACGCTGAAAATAAAATTATAAACAATACTGCCCTGTGTCATTTCGCTTCTGGATGAAGGCTTCCGCACACCATGTCTCTCTCTCCCCATGCGTCTCTCTCCACGTGTGTCTCTCTCCGCGTGTGTCTCTCTCCGCGTGTCTCTATTCCCGTGCGTGTGTCCCTCCATGTGTGTCTCACACGGGGGTTGTTTGACCATACTTCCCCATGCTGGTCGGTACGGGCTGCTGAAGGTGGGGAGGCCAGGACCAACACAAATACCACGTGCCACTGATGCTTGTCATGTCTGGGAATTAAGTTCAGCTCAGCGGGCTCATAGTGCAATGCGATAACTGTTTTTGGAATGTTTAAAAATACATCAATATATAACATTGAATGACACTTCCTATGAAGGTTGAAGGTTCAATAACCCCCAACCCAATCATGATTTGGTTGGTCGTATACAACACCAACGTGAAAGGTAAATACACGTATGAACAGTTTCATCCCACGTATCACGGTGCCACCCTTGCCATAGCCACATTACTTCTTGATTAGTGAAGGCGAAGCTACAGCATTGAAGTTGCCTGCTCACTCCACTGCGAGCAGAAAGAGGTCCAACAGAGGTGACTCCAAGGAGCACCTCTGCCGAGTGTCTGGCTTTCTCTGCCACACTTGCCCGATGTGTCAATAAATGTGGAAGTACCCACACTTTACCTCACCACACGTGACTTCCCAGTCGACTAAGCGTAGTGCACTCATTTATACTGCTGGGTGAGCAGAGACAGAGGGTTATTTAAGAACTGTCCCCCATTTGTTCACGGCCACGCGGGGAGATTGAACTGCCGACCTCTGGATTTAAAGTCCAGTGTGCCAACCATTACACCACAGTGGCAGCAATCCTTTCTGTGTATGTATTTACATAGGCGCACAGTTGCCGAACGAATACATCATAAGGTCGCACCCATTACACACAAAGTGCTTGTCACAAATGAAGCACAATACCTTTACTGATCTCGTCAAGGAGCATAAACCATCAAGCGAACTACGGTCATCCTTGCAGCGGCTATTGGCGTAACCATCGAATAAATATGGTCACTGCATGGCACGATTTCAGATGCGCTTCTGATATTAGGAAGCCACTGGAGTTATGCACTCTTAATTCTAGATTCAAAACTAATTTCTTCAGAACTACTTTTTGTGTTTAGTTTGTTGTCCTTCCTCGCACTTCCAAATAGCATGGTTGGCTATGTACAGTGCGAGAGAAATTTAACATACATACATGTATTTGTATCCACTTGAATGGCTACTCTCAAAAAAAGTTATCTCTCTGGAAAATTAGATGGTGTGGGTTATCAAGCTGTTCTCCTGTACTTTTGATCACTGAGCTGCAGACAATTGGAAGGTTTGACAATTTCACACACTTTCTATTTATTGGGTTGGCTCACGCTTTGCTGCTGTATCTTTTTTATGATATATTATTCTCATTCCAAACCTACTTTCCAAAGGATAATTGCATCTGAACGGGCCCTTTTTCTGGATAAATAAAGTGAACCTATAGATCTGTCAATCGGCTTTATCTATCAATCACCTACAGCTTCCCAAGCTTCCCTTTCATCAAATGTTTTGGTTCTCAATGGTTTGCGTTGGTGCCTTAAAACAGTAAACTAAAAAATGAAGTACTCTACTCAAAACAATATGCCCACATATCCCCACGGGCTCTCATCCTGTAAAGCAAATATAATGAAACAATATAGTATTACCTAATTGTTTATGAAAAATCACCCTTGACATATGTCCTGGACAAAGAACTGCATAATGCAATTCTTCAAGGAAATGTTGATGGATTTTGTGTAATGTACAGAGGCCGAGTGCTTTTGACCCGTTTCCGCACGTTGTCTGAAACTCAAGGTTTTGCTGCCCGCACAATTTTTTTATGGTGTGATCAGTTATTCTCATCATTTGCAGATTCGATGATGGTCATAACGGAGTGGAGGGGGAGCTTGGGATCTACGGATCAAAAGCGCTTTAGGATTGTAATTTATTACCATGTGGTGAGCATGAAGCAAATTTGTATAATCCCATTGACAAACGTGACCCTACACGGACCGGGCCACAGCGTAGAATCTGAGATGGCCTTCAAAGTTAAATAAAAAAGGAGTGTACTTTTCACATCTTATTCTTCTCTGCAGTGGTAAAGGTCAGTGGTCCTGCTAGCCTCAGGTTATGGAATAATAAACCCAACATTTGTTGACCTTTACTGCGGTTAGCGAAATCCACCTTTTTTGCAGTCACCGTTTGAGAAGGACGGCTGTTATAAGCGTGTGTTTGACCACACATGGCGTGCCGTTTTAAAGAAATACTCCCCACGTTTTATTTTTCTTTACAGTAAACTAAATATTAAGTGTTGATTTTGAGAGCGTGACCACGTAATTCTTAAAGCATATGTCAAAGTAAAAAAAAAGCCCAAATGTCCTCGTACTGGAATGAACACTGGTGCAATGGTTATCTCTGTTGGTGGCATAAGTCAATGTGGAAATTCCACATTACTAGGCAGGGGCCAGTCTAGCCATGCAATGGTCAAGAATGATTTTCCACAACGTGGTGCTCTTTGTTCTCTCGGCCTCGGATGGATGATAGGCTGGTTGACCTCTGACTGGGATTTGAACTTGTAGATATGCAATTGTACATTGAGTGAAATAGAGCCAAAATTACACCAGAATGCATACTTATGCATGCACAGTACAATGATGTACAGTATATAATATGTTAGATTCTTATTTGTACCATCAACCTGAAAATTGTATCATTAAATTGGAAACATTTAAATAACCACAATTTACAGCCTTCCTAAACCATGTCGGTTGTTGTTTAACCATACTTCACCATGCTGGTTCGTGTGTGTGTTGGTGAACGGGGGTGGAGCAGAACTGGTTCAGTTATCACTCGCCACTGATGATAACCGCGGCAAATAATCGAAAAAAGGTCGCCGGGTTCACAGCGCAGTGCCGCTAACCACTGTGCCACCACTCTACCTCGTTGCCTTCACCAGAATGTCACCCTCAGATATTTTCGTAATGATATACTGCATATCGTAAAAATGAAAAATGTATGCACTTATGAAAACAATCTTCCCTGCCAAGTCTACATAGCAACGTTTAAAGAGTGTGTACTTTGGCAATGCAAGCACCTGTTACGTACATTTTAATCAGCCTCTGCCTGAGCTCAATTTGTGTAGCAAGCAGCGGAGGTGCAGCTGCAGTCAACGTTAAAACAACACGGGGAACGTCGGATCTACGGATCTAAATGTGAGCGAGGCAAGGGTCCACACTAGAGGCAGTCAATCTCAAATGACCTGTACAAAATCAATCCATCAAGATCCTATATTCAACAAAGTGATATCCAATGATGACTGTAATTGATTCTCCGTGTGACTTCTGCAAAAAGAGACTTACGTCTCTAGTTCTGTATCGTTGGGGTTTTTTCACATAGGTGCATGCTGTTTTCAAAAGTGGAATTCATGGCTGTGACAATTACAGTTTCAGTTTTCATTTATTAGGTATAGCCCTGTGAGCCATTCGGCTCTTGAATCGGGTGCAACCGCAACAAACAAAAAACTAAAACATGAACAAGAAAACATCTTTAAAAACATGATTGCATCTTGCACATTATATTACCTGATGCATAAGATTCACTGTACAGTTATTTTGGTAAATACCTAAAAAAATAACTCACTGGAAGAAGAAACTGCTAACTGTAAGAATGTAGACCAAAGTACGGGCGGTAGGGTGACATAGTGGTAACACTTGTGCCTCGCAGTAAGGAGTCCTGGGTTCGATTCCAAACTCGGGCACCTTTCTGTGTATAGTTTGTGTGTTCTCCTCTAGTTCTGCATGGGGTTTCCTCTGGGTTCTTCGGTTTCCTACCGTAACTACAAACGAACAATACAATTTGTGTGGGCCAAACATCCCACTTCTGGAAAAGTATCTTGTTACTCATTGTGGCTTTCCTGGGTAAATAAGTGACTATTATTATTATGGATTATTATAATAGTATAAACATAGAAAGGAACACCCAACGAGTTTATAGAGGGTGACTACCTAACCCGCTTTCAAATGCTCTCGACACCCCAAACTACGTAACGAAGTCCTCTATTTTCCATTGGAAACCTGTTCATAAAAACAATGGTGAGATCGGGTGGCTTGAAGACGATGGGCTCTGTGAAAGACCCTTATTCATGAAAGAGTTTACATTTTACAAACCACAAAGACACATCTTGAGAATATGAACCGCCTCTAAATTGGCTCACGAGTACTCATTGGATCCATTTAACTCGCCAAACAATGCTGATAAAATACTGACAAATGATAGCAAAGCCCGGACCTTCTACTCCTCCACTCGTGGATCGACACTCCATGATCATTCCTCCAGAGTTAACCAACAACCACCGAGCGGTGGGAAATTGGCAACATAATTCCGAGGAGAAACCGGATTATGCCATAGCAATGTGGAATGTCCACCATTGGCTTCAGGCTGCCCATGGAGGTTAGATATTTTCCACTCTTGTCTGAACAGGGAGATACTTTGACTATAGAATGCTGGGTTCTATGGTGTCCACAAAGATAAACGACACACTTCCCATTCAAGCATGCTAGCCCTTTTACAAGCATACAATCATAGATTTAATTTGGCCGAAAATACAACCATTGATAACGTGAAGTGGCCACGATCTTCACAGTAACATTAAAAAGCTACGCCCTTTAATACGTTCTTAAAGCCATGATGACTTGCGGGTTTTGCTCACTGCAGGAGTGTTAAATGACATATTTGATTTTCCCCGTTTAACGTCAAAATAAATCAATCAACATCAACCCCCTGAGCTCACAACAGTTCTGTGCCACAGTGCCAGAAGTATGTTTTCACTTCCTATGTAACATTTAAGTAAGTGTAACATTTAGAAGGAGGGAATATTGGTATGGAAAGCACCTGTTTGTGTAAGCTATTGCGATTTCCTGTGCTTGGCTCTTATACAACGTCTGCAGCATGGGCTACGGCAGCTGTAAAACGCCGTTTTGAAATGGAAAGTTAAACGAATTAAATAATGTAAAAATTGCATTGCCTCTGGATAGGGGCAATGCAATTTGCCTGAGAAGTGTCCTGCAATAGTCAAAGAGTATGGTAAATTGTACCTTGTCAAATAGAGTATGCACAAAGCAAACGATATTTACAATAAATATACAAATTTGGGCCTTAACAATCATACACTCTGATATGCATAAAAATGAAATCCAAAACGTATCCCTTACGGAAAAAGTCTGTCACGTACTTAAAAAAAGAAACATTAATCCTTAATGTGCCCAGGCTTTAGTGATTGGCTGACACAAGTTCACGAGGCCACGGATATAATGGAGAAAACGATTTACGTAGTATAACTGATTTGATTTTACAAGAAGTCAATAGAGTTAAGCTGTTGCCATATAATGTAAGGAAATTCAGTATGTCAAAGAGGAATGGGTATTTGCCACAGATTTACTCGGGTCGCCGAATTTGTAGAGCAGTGCGCTAACCGTGACACTACCGTTGCCCAGTCATACACACACAACACTTGTATAGAAAATGTTACGTCTACAATTCTCTGCAACCACTTACTGCTGCAATGCCAAGGGATTAACCTTCTTTTCACCCAGATTAGCCATGTGTTCCAGCATGCACACTTCACTCAAGGAAAACAAAGATAATGAAACGGCAGGAAGACCCTTCTGTGCATTGCATGGCTTCATGAAAAAAAAATGTTACCCACACATATGCATATATCCCTTTCGTGAACCCCCCCCCCCCCAAAACTTCCACCTGCTTACAAAAGTCTTGCAAATCAGGGTCAGTGACATTCGCGGTATTTCTCGGAACGGTAACAGGATGTCTCTGAGGTTCCACGTTCCCGCTCTACTTGAATCGAACAAAAGTTCTCTGCCCTCTACCCACCTCCCCTGCTTCAGTCAGTCGTCCCCCCCCCCTCGCCTGCTCGCCCCCTCGCCCGCTCACCCCCTCGCCCGTTCGCCCCCTACCCCCCTCGCCCGCTCGCCCCCTCGCCTCCCTCGCCCCCTACCCCCCTCGCCCGCTCGCCCCCTACCCCCCTCGCCCGCTCGCCCCTGCCACCGCTGCTGCCGTGAAGCGAGCACCTTGACGCCCCTGCCTTTGCTGTAGCTGACGGCGGAGGAGCCGTGGCCGGGCCTGCGCGCGGGGGCCACCGGAGCGACCGCCGCTTTGCAGTCGGTGGGCGGAGCGCGGTGCGCCCGTCCCATCTCGCACAAGCGGCGCTGCGCCGACCTCAGCGCCGTGGACAGCGCGCCCCGCTCGCCCGTCCTGCGATCTGCTCGCACCGCACGGACAGACGGACAGGTGGAGAGGGAGAGAGGAGTAACAACGTCGGTTCGTGATCTTTTTTTTTACGAGCGACGAGCGGCACGCCGAGAGCAGAGGCCTCTTCTGCTGCTCGCAAGCGAGATGGACGCAAACGCACACGGCCGTCACGAGAGGAGTTTGTTTTTATTTGAAGAGCCATTTCTGAGTTGGGAAGCCGGAGCCCTAAATGAACAACAGTTGGATTCAGTTATAATTACACAGTGATTGTTTATATTACTTGAGTGTTTCGGTAAAGCCACGTAGATGGATCAAATAATAAAAAAAAATATTTTTCTTTTTATTATTTTTTATTATTTTATCTATCTACGTGGCTTTACCGAAAGACCCAAAGAATATGAATTCCTACAGTCATGAAAGCTTTAAGTCAAGATTTAATGATTGTTTAATACGTCTTATACAATGATTGTTTAATATGTCTTCATACAAACATGCATTCCAGTTCACGGGATAGAGCGGTGGGAACATCTCTTCCAAGACGTCTGGTCGGCGTGGAAGAGAAGGCAAAATATTCCATAGAGGGTTTCTCTAGAGATTCCTCTTGCAGAAGCCCCTTTGGTCAAAAGTGTTGTGATCAAGAAATTGCAGGGCTGCACCCCTGCACGCCTTTCCGTGTTGTTATTCATGGGCAGCTCTTACCTGTAGAATCAGACTACCCAGCAACATTCATGGGTCTCACCTTGCTGGTGAAAGTCAAAGATTGTCTAAACTGATCCAGTGCTGACCTTATTTAAACTAAAACTAAACTATTTTTTATCTTCCCAGGTAAGGCCCACTGAGCAATGTAGCTCTTTTTCAGAAGCGACCTGGCCACAAATGATAGCTCAACGAAGTGGTTCATCACGCAGAAATATACAGCAGCCAAATACTCTAAATGCGTGTTCTTATTGTGGAGGAGAAAATCCGGAACATGTGAACTCCAAACATACAGGCATCAGTGTCACGATCGAACACACGACCACCTGCATACCAGGCAAGGTACATCTTGCCACTGTAGCTACTTAAAAACATTGATCGAAGTGAAGCATAATTTGCTGATGGACTTACATGTTACTTTCTTTCGTCAATGAAAATGCTGCTGTATATTAATGTATTCGCGTGTTTAGTAAATGCGATGCAAGGCATTCCGCTCTTGCACCTTTTACCTTCCCAATGCTAAGACTTAAGAACACCCGCATACAAGCGCCTTGCATGGGGAAGTGCATTGCCTAATGTACATCACGAGAACATTTTCAGGTGTAACAGAAGCAAACCAGTCGCTGTCAGAGATAAGGCGGTGGGCTGCAAACACAAGGAGCCAGTCATTGAAGTGGAGAGCTTATTCAAATACACTCAACCAAGATGATGCTGTCAGTCGACATGCTACCATCAATCGGATCACTTAAACATGATACGTCAATCACGACTCTGCTACACGCCAACAAATGTATCTTTGACTTTGAAGAAGTGACTCGAATCTAGAATGAAAGTCGCACAATGTAATGCATGCCAAACTATGCGCTTTACCACCGTCCTACAATTGCTCACGGGTCTGCAGAAAGACGTCCTGAAGGTCTCCCCGGCTCTGGTGACCGAGTAAAACTTCCACTGACAACAGTTGCTGCACAAGCCACTGTCGCACCGTCCCACCAGCATGTGCGGTGCCATGCAGGTTGTTATGGGACGCAGTTTCACAGTAAACTCATCTGATAGGGGAACTTGGCTTTGAAGTCTGGCCAGTCTGACCTTTCCTTCTTAATGCAGCCATTGTATGTTTAAAACAACGCCTGAGACGTATGTCGGTGGAGCTGTTTGATATACAGTGCCCGATCCACGCTCCTGTGACGCGTAATAAACCATTAACGCAGTAATCTGGAGATATCTTGTAACGTAAACTTCCAGTCAAATGACTTACAGCAGGCATTGGGCAACACCTTCTTTAGTTTCATCACAGCAATGCATCAAGCTGACAGTGACACAATTGTCCAGGGTAATGTCATGTAGAGACCAAGCAGACTGGATATGAGCGCCCTTGCCTGATTTGTATTGAAACAGGCAACGCAAATCAGGCGAGCCAGAGGTTGTGTTCTAACTCCTGGGCCAATGCCATCGTTACGCCTGAGGTGCTTAGTTTAGAGATCCTATCATAACATGTACGCTATGTGAATCATATAATTTAAAAGTTAAAGGTGCAGCCCTGCAATTGCTTGCATAGGCACTGCTGACGGGAAGGAGACATTCCGTGAGTCGGTATTTTAGCTCATTATACCTTGCTGGTCAGACGTCTTGGAAGAGGTGAGAATGCCCACATTTGACCCCACCACGTGCAACATTTCGACTGACTAACTGTGGTGTCACCTATTTATAACTTTGGGTGGACAGAGGTGGGAGGAGAATTTGTTTCCCAATGTTTCAACTGCCCCGCCGAGAGATGGACCCAGTGACCCCTGGATTGCAACTCCAGGGTGCTGACCATTCTTACACCACGACAGCATATGGGGGAAAGGAGGGGACGTGGCAGAGAATGCACAAACACGAATTCTGCATCCTTATTATGTTACGGGAAAACGCCGATGAAAGTTCACAGTTTAAGGCCTCCCCAACACTCACACTATGCCCCCCCCCCATTCTTTAACATTCGCCGCGGTGGCGAAATGTGAACTACCTCTCCTGGTATACAGGAGGTCGTGGGTCCGATCCTGACCCTAACGCCTGTTGTATATTTGGAGTTTTGCATGTCCTCCCCGTGGTCGCGTGGTTTTTCTCCAGGTCCTCCGGTTTTCCCCTCACATTTAGAAACATGCGTTTAGAGTACTGCATTTGGCTACTATACATTTCCACGTTATAAGCCACTTCGTTGAGCTATCATTATTGTCTAGGTCGCTTCTAAAAAACAGCTATATAGCTCAGTGAGCATTACCTGGTAAAATAACACATTTTTCGTACTAGTTACTTTTTTACATTCGCGATGCGCTGCTGCACTATGATTTGTTGAACTTGCAGGGCTGTTAGCTCTCCGCCCGATGCGATCTCGAGTTGCAGCTCATGTAGTTTGGCACGATGCCAGGATGTTTCACTTCCCCATGCTGGGGGCTTCGTTAGGAACTGCAGTCGGCTTTTCCTTATCGTGTTCAGGTACCCGAAGAAGCTTCCAGCACGTGGAGCCGAACGTCAGACATCGTGCTGAATAACCCGCAGTACAACACGAAGACAACACATGGGTGAGCTATGCAGCATAGCCGCAAAACCATCTGGTGCTCGCGCCTTTGATTGCCCGTAGCTCAGGTGGATGGACACACACGGATGGATGGACATCTAACAATGTTTATATATAGTTTAGGTGAGTTGATAGTTTAATCAGCGCCATGCTCATTACTGCACCAGTTAGCCAGCTGGCGATAATTGCATTCTTGAAACCATCCAGGAAAATCCTCAAAGTGCAGCATCTGCTGTGAAGTGGACATTTACTGGAATACTCCTGTGATGTCATTCACAAGCATAAGTCGAGTCATCGCCAGTTTGCAAATGAAGAACAATGGCCAAGAGGTTATGACAGCCAGTGCAGTTTAACGTTCTCATACCTCACCATCGCTTCCCTGCTTCTGCCAGATTCTGCAGTTCTTGGCCAGTTAACACTGACACACCAAGGTCCGTAGGCTCCCACCAACTGACTTAAAGATGAACCCAAGAGGGTTGAGGTGTACCCCATCAACAGTTATACGTAAAGGTGTAGCCCTGCAATGTATTGCGCTGCCACTGTTAGCAGAAGGGCCTCCACTAGAGGGAGTTCTAGTAAGCCGCTCTAGACTGTTGGGTACTTAGGCTACTCTTCCAACCTGAGGATTTGGACAAGGTGGGAGTGACCCCAGTTTACCCCACTACACGTGACCTGCGATCGACTAACTGCGCATGTACCCATTTACGCTGCTGGATGGACAGAGGCGGAGGGATTTAATAAACTAGCACCGCTGTTGCTGTTTCAATTTGAGCCAGAGATCGAACCAGCGACCGCCGGATCGCAAATCCAACGTGCGCGGCTGCAATCCCGCCTTGTGTAATTTATCCGCTTTACGTTTGTCACATTTAACGACGTTCTGTGAAAAAAACTTCAGAGGGCAAAGCCAAATGCGAATACAATATGGATAGAGTACACTGTGACGGGTCGGTAATATTGCGTGCACCTGCTCAGCGCGTTGCAATGTGGGGGGACGTGCACGTGGTTGTAATTATCTGGCGAATTCCACGACTTTCTTTTCAGGGCGTGTTGCTGTTATGGAAATGACCAAGGAAATGCCCCTATAAACAAACGAAGACAGGCTGATAGAAAATAGATCTCGCAAGGAGTAATGAAAGGCAAGATAACATATTGCCAACGTATTTTTGTTGTTGTCTCATTTTGTGGTCGGGTTTTTCTCTCTCTCTCTCTCTTCTTTTGATCTGTGTGGAAAGAATGTTACAATGCAAAAGCCAGGTGCGTTCACACACAGCAATGCATTTAACAGAGAATGGCATTTTTACTTTTGTTGGAAGATTGTTTTATGCCTGGATGCTCATGTCAAGTGAAGAAAAAAAAGTGACCGGTTGATTTGTTTTCAAGGTGAAGTAAATTGCATGGCAAACTACCAACTATTTAAATTAGCTGTATGAGTGCACACTTGAAACAAGGGCGCATTGACACACGTGACTTACAATAAAAAAGACCCTGCACTAAATTTTCCATCTTTAAAATAGTCACCCTCTTTATGGATCTCACCAAACAGCCCGCTGTGCAGTTTCCTCGGCAGGGCTACGCCGAAGATGAAAAGCCCTCGCAGAGTGAAACTGATTACAAAAGCGAGCGGTAAAGGTCGACGTCCCAAAGGGCAATAGGGGGTCAAAGTGCAGGACGTGTGTGATGTAGTGTGATGCATTGCGAGTCTGCTGGGTGGGTGAAAGGGATACCTTACCCCTTCAAAAAGAAAACCCCCATAACATTCTGTGTTGGGGTGAAAGGGTGCAGAGCCACTATCTGCTGCCACTCTGCAAGAGCGTCTCAGCACGAGCTGACACATCTGCAGGAAATGAAATGCAGTGTGGATGAAGAATCAATGCCCTGAAGGCAATTTGGGGGTTATTGCGCAACAACAAGAAAGCAGGTCTGAGGTCAAAGCATGTGCCTTGTAAGCCAAGCACGGATAAGGTATATAACTGTAATATTTGAGTTTATTTGAATATGCATGTGCAAATTTTTTTTGACGTATGTTTAAATTCATAATCGTTTCACCTGTGTTTATGCAATTTTGGTACAAAATTTGCAGTATGACCCTTGCACATATGCAATTTTTGTCCAACTTTTGTCACTAACTAGCTGATGTATTACGTGATAAAAACAAATGACAGTACCCTTGCCCAACTGCACGTCAGAAGAGCAGGGGAGCTGTTATGCATTTTTCATACTCTGAACTAGTAGACGAGTAAAATCTTATTTTCAAAAATGCATGGTGGGAAATCCTTTACGAATTGTAGAAACATTTACACGTGGCATGGGACAGCTGCAATAGGGACGTAAGCATGTTTGTGATGACAAACAGAAATCGTAGGCCAGTTGGCCAATGGCTATCATGCAGAGAGGTTGACGATTTGGATGACAGGTCAGTTGGAATGAAGCACATATTAGCATCATAGCGATAAGTGTGAGAACATTTAATTTCATAATCCATGATATTGAAATTCCGAAAAGTGTGTGCCCATTGGGTCAAAAACATGTTAAAGGAAGACCACGATGCTAACAGGATTTGTCTTATATGCCAGATCTTTAAGTGACAAAAAAAATGTATTTTGCTTCAATGCAGCTGTTCTTCTCTATAACTCTCTCATTTTTACACCCTCAATGATAAATGAGGCATGAATTTAATGCAATTGGTAATGCAAGTGCTCATTGTTAATCCACTGCTGGATGAAGGTCTCACGAAACCATGTAGATCGGAGGGATTGGTCGAGCATACTTCACCACACTGGTAAGTGCGGGTAGGTGAAGGGGTGGGGGCTCAGGGCCGGTTCAGGTAACACCGTACCACATTCTGGTCGCCAGGTTGAAAGCGCTAACCACTGCGCCACCACACAAACCCAGGCACGAATATCCTTGAACGTGAAACAGAAACACCGCGTGTGCAAATAGCAAATAAAGTGTAATTACATTTTGAGAACAAGATTCATTCCTTGACTGCCTGTCCACACGGCAGTGTAAATGGATGTACCACAATCGAATGGCAGGTCCGTGCGTGGCATGGTAAAGTGTGGGCACTCCCACCTCTTCCAAAACGGCTGGCCAGCGTGGAAGAGTAGGCCAACTAACTCTGGAGGGCTTCTCTCGAGCTCCCTCCAGTGGATAGAGCCCTTGTGCAAGCAGTGGCGTGAGCAGGGAATTGCAGGGCTGCGCCTTTAATAGTGTCTGAGAAAGCTGTTATTTTTGGCTTGTCTTCTGACTACAAAGTAGACACAATTTAGAAATGAGTCCTCCGATGACCTTGCCATCTGAATGGATTGATCTGGATAAACCATTGCATTTAAAAAAAGTGCCTTCGTAAAAACTCTCCTGAAATTGACTTCCAAGTCAATAATCTTGAGAAAAAAAGGATTTGTGTCCAATCACCCTCGGGTTTCACTCCTTCACGTTACTGTTATATAACTTTAGTAACATGCAATATCATTTAAAAATTCTACCCACACAGAAAACACAGGGATGTTGTTACAACACCACCAGTTCTGTATAAGTAAAAGCTATGCCTACACTTTTTAATGTACGTGTATTTATATATGTATGCATGTCTGTATAGTCAAGTCCATGCCAGATGGAGTTACAATATCTGAATCCATCAGTGGATAGACAATGGCTGATGATGACGCAAATCCAACCACTCAACGATCTACTTGCTGTACTGCTGCCTGTAGACCACCTCAAAGCTCCATCAATCACGTGATGATTTCTGTACAATCCATCAACCTAATCACCAAAGCACTGGATATCAGCATGTGCCACCACACCCAGCTACGAAGTGTCTGCATAGTGCAAAAGTTAAAATGCTCATCAGCGGGTTAATAAACGATGGTTGGGCACTTTGAAACGACAGATGATCAGTCATACTTTGGGACACTTATCAGTGAAAAAATTATGCCTGTTCTATAGTGATTGTTAAAGACCAATGCTCACTGATGAATTAGTGGGAGTTGATCATTTGTAAAGGAAAAAGGCATATTTGACAATACTGTATATGCTAAACTTTTCTGTCTCAGTGCCATGGTTTAGACACGAAATATTAAGCGATTTGAAACTAAATTTCCAGAAATAAACAAATGATCGTTTCCTTGTATGGCAATCCAAGCCATCCCTCAAGGTCCTCTGTGGGATGTTACCTGATTGAATAAAGGAAACGTGTGAAATAGAACTAAGGAGTTAAACGTAGCAGCATAGGCCATCACTCTTAATTGCTAAATGTTTAGGTCTGTGTGATTTTCGAAGATATCACCTGCAGTCACGATAGCTTCAAATCAAGATTATCACCTTGGGTGTTTACTTTTCTGACAGCGTATGCACAGTGAATCATTTACCCCACCTCAGTCCGGTTTTGCTTTATTCAGTAAACTATTTAAACCTCACCGCAGTTCTCTCGGGGACCCACAGTAGATGACGATTACGATAATGATGGTGGTGGTGAACCCAATGTAGGAATGAGCCTCTAGTAATCTTTATCCATCGGGGGTTCCTTTAGCCCAGCAGCCAGAACTGGCTGTCATCTCAAGCCCCAGAAATTTCATAACAGGGCCACAGGCAGACATTAAATAATGGAATAAAAAAACGATTGTAAAGTTATGTCTAAGTGTGCAAATGATAACCCTATCACAGATCTGCACTTTGTAGTAAAGCAATAATACACAAGGACATTTGCTTATGATAAGTTAAAATTACGTCAAAACTTGATAGTTATCACTATTTATATCACAGTCAATGTGCTTCCATGTATAAATGAGCTCTGGCTGAATCCCATCAGTGCTGGCAGCACCAAGCCAGCGTTGGAAATTCCACATGTCTATGGTGGAGGCCAACAACTATACCGTACATACCAGAGCAGATTGTTGCAAAGTGTAAGTGAGTCCTGTTGTCATTAAAATGTTTCTATTTGGCCAACAAGAAACGAATGGGGACTGATGTGGAGATTGCTTCCTAAAACAAATGCTGGTGGGCAATATCGGTTTAGAAAGATAATTGGCGTATCGACTAAATGAACATTTGTATGTAAATGTGCGACACAGATTGTAGTTCTGCTTAAATATACTCTTGCCCTTAACCTATCGCAATCCAGCGGTGATAATTATCACAACTAACCACTGGAGGAATCCGATGAGCCATGAAGCTCTTTTTCAAGTACATAAAGGTCTACCAGAATGGCACCGGCAGACCGCGCCGGCACCGCACTCTGTGTGCGGCCCGTGCGGCTGTGTGTCGTGCCGAGTGGGCCGGGGAGACTCCGCTCTCTCGCCCGACGAAGGTCACGTCTTCTCATCTTGTTCGTGTCCGGGTCATTTCCCCCCAAAGGCCTTTAATTGGTGCACCGCACAAAGGCTCCCCAACCTCGGTGTCCTCGTGAGCAGAAATTGGAACCCCCATCCGCAACCCCGCGGGCGCTGGGGAGGTGGGGTCCAAACAGCGAGAGGCCGAATCTTTCGGCTCGGGCCATCCTGCGACGGAATCTTCCTTTGCTCTTCCTCGACGGCGCTCCCTGTGGTCTCTGGGTTTTTGTCACAATGGCATTCCAGCTCGTGGAACAATCCCGCTTGCCTCGCGTCCCCTCCCCCAAACAGTTGTCCCACGTCTCCTCCTCCTCCACCACCTCCTTTGAAATTCTCGCCAAACTCCCGCTGTCTTTGGAGGCGAGTCTTGTGCAGCCACGCGTCCCGTTCGAGCCAAATATTAACCGCCCTGTCCTGCACTGCATTGGCGGATTCCTATTGCAGCCGTCCGCTCCATTCCACAGTTGCCATGATCATTCATGCCATCAGTAGCATGGAGATCTTGACTTAAAAATGTGGGCAGACTTATTAATGGGTTGTGTGTGTGTTTTAGAGGGGCGCTCATGTTTGTGTGTGTGTGTGTTAGTGCAGCACACACACGTGTGCTAACGTCACTTGCCGTTACAGTCTGTTAAAGCTATACGGGGGATCTTTATCTTTGCAGCAGTGGTGGTGTATTGGTTTAAACACTGCATCACAGGCACGGTTACCTGTGTTCGAAATCCGCTCACGACGACATCAGTGGCGAATATCTGGGCTGGTCCTGTAAATATCTACTCTGGGGAGACAAAGGTGGGCGGGAATTGTGCTAGCCACACCAAACCCTCTTGCGCCGTACCGTTCTTCATACGTGCTCTGTAGGAGCACTTGTCCCAAGATGATGTATCGCTGTCTGGGGACCCTTTGTCTTTTGTTTGCATCAGCCCTCCTCCAACAATAATGGGGGGGGGGGGGGACAAGCGATGTTCACAACAATAAGCAGAGCGCCGGGTGGCTAAAACACCAGGGAGTGTGAAGCAGTCGTGCACCAGTCACCCACGTCGGTTCACCCACAACATCAGGGTCTGTCCCGTCACCATGCAGCGAGCCTCAGCCACTTCACATGGCCTCAAAGTGCACCTAGCCTGGAACAAGTGCCGTAGTGACGTCGCTGACGCTCAGCAAAATAATGGTAGCTGTTGTTGTTGGTCTGCGTGTGTGTGGGCTATATGCGGGATCTTTGGCTTTGCATTTGTGTGTGTGTGTGGAAGTGTGAGCCGATGTTATTCCAAACATAGTAGGTGCTTGCTAAGAGCACTTTTCCCTATGGTCTATCTGACTCAATGAAGCTTTGTCGTTGCGAGTGTTTAAGAGAGTTTATGTATATGTGGGAGAGTGTACTAATGTGCACACTAATGTATTTTTGTTTAACTTTCCAATGTTTAATATTGTACAAAGTGAATTTTACTCGAGGCACTAATAGATAATAACAATTTTTAGCCATTTATTTATCCACTGCTACACGGAGGCCTCACCGTTCTACATTAATAATGGGTGTTTGTTTGCCCATACTTCACCACGCTAGCATGTGCAGGTTGTTCAAGGGGGAGGAATTGTATCAGTTTAAATATCACTCGTCACTGATGTTAAGCCGTGGCCAGGAATCGAACTCGGATGGCTTTTAGTCTTGAGCGCAGGGTGCAGACAACTGTCACCAATCCACCCCCATTTTACTACAAAATATAATACGATGGTAAAAATATGTTGCATTCATTTGATCTATAATTTTTTTGCGTCATTAAATTTTAAAATCTATTTGATACTTTTGAGAATATGATAATTTTCATAATTAATCTGAAATTATGCAGTAATTGAGAATAAATCATAATTCATTCATATAATCCAAAGTGCAGTATACTAACCAGTGTGCCATAGCTTCCTCCATGTATAATGTTTTAATTATCGTTCATATCAAGTTGTCACCCCAAACATAGACTTCGTAAGTTGGTACTTTTCCTGTATATAATTGAAATCGTGAATAAAAAAACTAAACACATTTTCTTTATAATTTCCATTACTTAAAATGTGTTCTACGTACAATATTTTAGTGATTGCAACTGTTTAAATGAAACTGATTTATTTCGTTTATACAACGTTTTATTTATTGAGCAATTTTACTAAATCAACATTTAGTTATACGAGGCCCTGACCTCGCAGTGAATCTTCCACATGACCACTGGCTCGGGGTAGATCGTTGATATGAGTGCCATCCCAATGTCTGAATATAAGAAGACATTTTTTTTTACAGGTGTAGCTTTGATGCTGTGCAGTAACGGTTCATGCAATGTTCTTGCAATCCAGAGGTTGCGGCTTTGTGCGGCAGTTGAGACAACAGTGCGCATGTCTTAAGTTCCCCCTGCAACCTCTGTCTAGCCAGTAGTGGCAATGGGTGCACAAACAGAGTGCGACTGTGGTCGTTTCATCTGGATGTGATATTGTAGTTGTTGCTCTGCATCTACATCGGCCACTCGAACTAAGAAGAAGTTAGTCGAGAGGCAGGTTGCGTGTAAAGTGTGAGTTCCGCCACCTCTGGGAAATCGTTGGGTCAGTGTGGAGGAGTAGGCTAAATACAGCCGACAGGGGCTCTGTAGAGCATCCGATGTCGATGTCCTAATGTAAGCAGTGGCATTCACAAGCAATTTCAGGGCTGCACCTTTACCTTTACATATGTTTATACTGTATAACTAATTTGCAATAAGTGATTGTGAAAATAACCACTTTTAATAATGTAAAAAAAATGCAGTAGATAATACCAGAGTGCAACATGTGCCAGCAACATTTTACTTTTAGTAAAATAAATGTACGTATGTATATAGCAATACGTGTTTGATTAGTGAATGCTTTGGTTGTTACGCAATGTCTTATAGGTAACTATGCTTATATCAAGTAGAAAACACTTCATCAGTATTTTTTTATATGTTATTCTAATCAGGTCCCAACTAGTATTTACTCTATCTATGAAACGTTGCCAATTATACCTTTTTTCCTTTTAAGGCCACAGTGTTATTGGCAAAAATGTTCAGGTTTTTGTTGTTGTCGTTAAAAGTGATTATGGATTGCGTTGATCCATAATCACTTTTGACGACAAAAACATGAAGAAAAAACATGTATGTATGTACAGTGTAAGTTGAGCACGCTTCACAATTACCGACTGCCATGAATACCCGAGTCTTCTGATCAAAGGCAGTCCGACATGAGGGGGGCCTCAATGCTAAACGTGTGGCAGTTCACGAGGGGTGCCTCATGCTAAACGTGTCCGTGTGAATCGTGCACGCAGCACAAACAAGCTCGCCCCCATTAGAGTCAGCCCACCAGCTGCTCCTGTAATTCTTTTCTTTCTTTCTCCCTAAGAGAGACTTGGCTTCTGTGAGTACAGTTTTATTGCCATTTCTAATAATGCGCGCAACCACCCCCCCCCCTTTGTGACTGTGCAACCCCCATCTCTATTCAACGCACAGGAATATAGATGCTCACGTTACCAGGCTCCCCCCAGTGCTGTCGCTACAACAACCAGCGCGGCCCTGCCGACTCACGACATCCAATTACCTTCTCAAACAACTCCAATCCAGTAATTGTTTTTTTTTATATATAAATTGCCCTTTGAAAATAAATTATATAAAAGCCCACCCAATCACATGGAAATAAGGAAACTCTCCTTTCTTCATAAACACTAGGGGCCTGAATAGTGTGTAGCTTGGATGTTTCGATCGTCTAATTGTTTCCTTTGTTTGGTGCGAATGCGACATTGTCTTCATTACCAACAATACGGCCACTTGTTAAGTGCGGTTTTTGGTCGATTCGTCGATGCGTGAATGCCACCTCATATGTTATATAGGAGCAGCTGGATATGGCCGACCTTTTGGAACGAGGTCATGTGTGCTTATATCCGAAACAGTGTGCTCGTATCGAGAAGTTTCACCTTCGCCTTCTGCACCACTGTTGTATAGTAAGCATGTGGTGCTTATATTAGAACTGTGCTTATATCCAGTTGTCGCTGTATCAATTGGGGACCCCACATCAGTATTAATGAAGCTGAGAATCTGATCAGCGGTGACAGAATTCTGCGAGCTTTGACTACGAATCCCAGTCTCAAACGCACAAACTAAACACATTAGCAATACCGTAGCAATTCTACGAAGTGTTACTCTGAATTGTTCTGATTCCTTTAATTGCAAAAAATTAAATTAATAACCGAGGCTATCAACAGGCAACTTTAAGCGAAGCTAACCAAGTAGAAGATCCATAGATTTGATCTTCCACGAAGCTCATGGACCACATCTTCACAAAACATGGCAGATGCGGATACCAAATGCGACTGTGGTCATCCAGAACAGACCGTACAACATATAGCGAATCAATGCCCGATCCACAAATACGAAAGAGAGATCACAGCGATACGCTCCGCTGGTCCTGACGCCGTTATCCGCCTTGACCACCTGAATGTGAATTTGTAGTTTTGGCTCTGCATCTACATACATCAGCCGTACGAAAGAAGAAGAAGAAGTGTCACTTGGGGGTAATGGTTAACATGGGTGAGCGTGGCTAAATAATGTGAACGCACGTGCTGTCAGCTTGACAGGTGAAGCATGTGGCCTTGTGTACTAACTGTCCTTTGCCAAACGCTTGCAGATGTTTGGCCTTCAATTGGGGGGGGGGGGGGGTATTCTTTGTTTGTTCGTATGGAACATGTCTAGGTAAAAAATAAACCCGTTTAGATTTCAGACGTTTGGCGCGAAAGAAAAAAACAATTCCGGCAACGTAAATCCACCACTTCATAGGTTTTTCAACTTGTGCTCATGCTTGCTCGCAACCTAAAGCAATCGAACCAGATTTTTAAGTTTCCTCCCAACCATACGGGCCGAGCAGGTGCCGAACATCGCACGCTAACGCACAGTCCGCCGCAGTTCATCAGCACATGTACCGCCTTTGTGGGGCGCGTTTGCTCTCCTCTTGTTGGGGGCCTTTGTTGCGTCTCCTGGCCGCTCAGCGCGGCTCCCAAGCTTGCGAAGATCGCCCTTGTGACGCGCCGTGTCTCTTCCTGACAAAAGGGGGGCAGGGTCCATGAGAACAGATCGTGAGCACCCCCCCCCCATCACCCCCCTCTCCTCCGCCACTCGCTTCCCATGATCCCCACCCATGTTGCCGAAACGTCCCGTAGCCCTGCTGCTTGTGCCGGGATGCGGCTGATTTATGAGGGCAGGTGATGAAAGGCAAAGCTGCTGCTGCCGGCCACTGTGACCCACTGGAAAGCACCTCTTCTTACACGTGGACACTCGGGTCGTGAGGAGTTCAAGCCCAGCCTCCAAGTGTGGCTCTTTTTTTTCTTTCTCTGCGCGAATGCTTAAAGCAGATATTGAAATAGAATGTGACCCTTTTATACAGGATGCTTCAAAAACATGTTGACACTTATATGGGACTATATTTTTAATGGAAAAAGAAGGGACACTACCGTACACTGTAACATGATAACACATTTATGTTAATAGCTTCAAAAAGTCAAAGAGTCTCTACTTGTTCGCCATCATTGTCAACAGATCCCTGCAATATTCTCCAGGTGGGCTCCAGAGCGAGAGAGTTCGTCGGTTTTGATTGGTGCCGCCTGCAACCAATAGAGGCCCTAAATGCACCACAACGTTAAACAAGAATCGACCCTTGAATGGAATCGCAACTCCCGAATGATTGCAATTCATCAAGTCCGAAGGCGAAATTGATCATTGGCCAACTATATCTGATAAAAACAAAACATTCGCACACCTGTATGGGAAATGGAAAATGCCTGCTCTATGGAAAGACTGGCCATCCATGCAGGTGAGAACACACAATAGTTACTTTGACTCTTCATGAGAGTATTCGTTGTATTACAGCAAATATCCTGTTCTCGAATTGGAAAAGTAAGCTAAAAAAAGAAGTCGGTGAACTGCATGCATTCCCATTCGTATGAACAGATGCGTTTACACATGAGCGGCAGAGTGGTTCAAGCTGCAATATGAACCTGGTGAACTGAGTTATATTCTTGGCCATGGCTAACATCATTGGCAAGTGATATTTGAACCAATCACCCCCCCTCCGCCCCTCCAATGCCCCTATTCACCATCCCACACTGATCAGCGTGGTGAAGTTTGCAGTCTAACGTGGGGAGGTGTACATCCACAACTGGACTGACAAAGGGCTGTACATTGTTTCATTATTATGCATACACAATTTTATTGCATTGCGCACTTTCAGATGCGCTTCTGCGGCTGTCTGGAATACTTTTCCTTCCGATGTTAGGAAGCCACTGGAGCTACGCACTTTTAAACCTAGATAAAAAACTAATTTTATTTAGAACTGCTTTTCGTGTTTAGTTTGGTGTCCTTCCCCTGCACGTTGAATTAGCACGAATGGCTACATAGGGTGAAAATTAATGTCAACATACATTGCAAAAAAAACCCCACTTATCATTTGAGAGTAAAAAGGTCAAAATGATGTCAATTTAGAAGGCGACTGCAACAGCAAATTCTCGCAGAGGTAAAAAATTTTTGTTAAATAAATAACATTTGCGGAGCTCCATTCATATACAAATCGAAATGCCTCTCTGCTTTTCCGCAGGACTGGTGGCTGTGAGTTCACATCAACAGCGCCTCGCAAATGGACATGGTAGAAAGTAGAATGGAATTTTTTTGAACAGCTGTAATAGACTCGTAGACTGTTACATTCATCAAATCTGGAAATGACGAGAAAATCCGATAACAGACACGTAGTGCAGGCCAGAAAAAGAAAACAAATCAAACAACCCACGAGGCAATGAGCACAACAAGCACTCAGCCTTTGTGCATTATGGAAAAAAATAAACCATCAACATTTCTTGAACAAGTGCATTGTCACCATCAAAATACATTTCAGCAAATGTGACCGATTGACAGCGGTGATGGAATTGCTGTGGGCTTCATGGTAAGAGACACACAAAAGTAATATGCCTTCACAGTCCGAGCTGTGAGTTCACAACAATGCGTCATGAAAAGTGGCAACGTGACTCCTGGCACAGAGTTCACTTTACCTGGTAGCACTTCACATTAAAATGCCTCGCATTGTAGTGCGATGTGTGATGGCATATAGTAGGTCACGGAGTGAGTCGCAACATCTGCCATGTAATGAAATCCATAACGAAGTGTGCTATTTTAATGTCACGCATTCTGGGTGGTTGATGCTGGGTGTCCCAAAAGCTGTTGTCGTTCAAATAGCGGCCGGGAGATTGATTCAGCCCAAACATTCCTCTTGGATCAATAACATCGCTACCGCTTTGGGAGAAGTAAACAGTGGATGCCCTGTGGCATCGTCACTGCAATGCAGAATCTCCACCGCTGACAGCAGGGTCAGCAATGAGCATACCGCCCCCACCCCATGGTGACTTAAAAAAAAATTTAATTATATTTACTGTACTATTTTATTATTTTTTACCTACGTGACTTTACCGAAAAAAGACAAAGAGCACGAATCCTTGCAGTCACGAAAGCTTCAAATCTAGAATTTACTGTACTGTTTATGTAATTGTAACCGCAGACATTTACGTGCTACAAAGAAGGCCCATTGTGTGAAACATTACGTATTATAGGCCACACGGTGTTATTGACGGATGTGTCGAGTTTGTTGTTATTCGTGCTACGTGCACTACTGTCAATGTAGCAGCGTCACCAAATAATTTGCTTGAATTTTAAAGCATTTAATTAACACTTCATAACTCAAATATTCGCAATGTATTATTATTATTTACAATTTAATTATTATAATGAAAAAAAACTACTGTACTGTTTAAATGCTTTATTTCTGGTAGATTTTATTACCATCAACTACCACCATTTTACGAGAATCAAAATCACAATGTCACCAATGCTCCCCAAAAAAAAAACTGGAGAAAACTAAGTTCTACCAGAATATTTCAAGACACAGTGTGGAGCTTTGTTTAGAGTTTGATGCTGATTGGATCAAGCATGTGCCTTTGGAGAAGCCTACGCTTAAACTCTGCATAAGGGGTGCAGAATGATTTAGGGGCAGGTTTATCCACGTTTTTCTAACTCGGTGGGGCCATTAAAAGTAACCGAAGAGTGACTGTACAGCTCTGCTTTCAGCTTAACTCAAGTGGGCACATTCTGCAGTAAGGAATACGGGCAATTTCTTGCAGGCCCCTACACTCTTTCAACATATTTTGATTTTTCTGGCCAATTGTGCCCTGATTTTGCTGTCTCGACACAGCAGGGAGCTTTTCCATCACCGAATCCCATAAAGGAAGCAAAAAAAAATCACATCGCACCAGGGAATTAACCCAAAGGAGACACCACAGAACTGGTATTTCTTCAACAGGTCTCTCTAGAGACCACGAATAATAATATGCACAAATGTTCAGCCCTTTGTAAATCCACTGCTGGATGAAAGCCTCGGTCACAGGAGTTGATTGACCACATCATAATCAGAAATGTATTACCCATTGAGCTCAGCAGCTCTTTGTCAAGGGTGACTTGGCTAGGAGACTAACTCGGCAGCAATTATTACAAATCAATGGTTAAACGTAATAAAAAAAAGACAATTTTAACAATATCATCTTACTTTAATATTCAATGATACTAGCCGTGGCCACGAATCGAACTTGTGAGTGTAGTGTGCTAACGACTGCCTGGTGGGCACCATGGCCAGAGCATTCGGCTCACAGCCAGAGAAATATGGGTCGCTTGTTGACCCAGCCTATCATCTCTCTGAGGTGAATAAAGTGAGGACCAATGTGCAGCAATTCAGCAGTGGTTGTATTATGGGAAAACTCAACCAACGCATAGGAAAAAGGTTATTCTTTCTCATGAGGTCACCAAAAGAGATGAGAGCCATTGCTTTATCATTCTGGATTAATATATAATATGATCCATTTTGTTAGGAATCCTTACTTTGCCTCTTGAGATTTAGATATTTTTTTCAATACAAATGAATTACAAATGCTCACTTAAATGTGTAACCATGTGGTGCATTAAAAAACAATCGATACGTCTACCTATCTATATCTCTATCTATCTATCATGTGCTTACATACATTTGAAGCTATTTACATGGAGTAAAAGGCAAAGATAAAGATGCAGCCCTGCAATTAGTACCTCGCGTCACTGGCGGCAGAAGTGCCTCTAAACAAGGAAGCTCTAAAGAGCCACTCGAGATGGAATCTTGGCCTACTCCTTCATGCTAGCCAGAGACGTCTCGGGAGAGCTAGCAGTACCCACGCTTCACTCCACCACATGAGACCTACCAGTCAGCTTACTGTGGTGCACTAATTTATCTCAGAAGAATCAGAATCAGAATCTGTATGTCGACTGGATGAATCCGAGAAGCTTTTAAGCTCTTTTTTCACAGATGTCCAGAAGTGGTCATCCCACTGGGTGGACAGCGGTGGGGGAGGATGTAAGACACCTATACTCTTAGGTTTATTCGGTAAAGTCACGTAGGTAAAAAATAAATCATAAAAATAAATAATAAAAATAATATAAATAATAATATAAATAAAATAATAAATCACGACGTTTCGGAGGCAACACAAGCTTCCGTCTTCAGGTGAAACCGTCACAGCACAATTGCTGTATCAAGTAAAGAGAAGTCCCAAGAGACACGACCTTATATACTGGTTAAGGGGGGAGGAGCCAGGATGGACCGCGGGAGAGGATTTGTTGTGAGATGGTCAGTACGGCTGCTGGGACTGAGCCTTTGCAATGTAGATGGCAGAAGTAGATAAGCAAGCTAGGATTAAGGTGTCTTACACCTGCCCGATTGTTTCAAATGCCTTTGCCAAGAGGTCGAAGCGGCGACCTCTGGGTTGCAAGTCCAGTGCGCTACCTGTTACACTGCAGCAGCACCCAACATAGACGCGATGTTGCTTCTCAGAGGAAAAAGTCAATACATAAAGCGGGAAGCCAAACTCATTCACATATTGGCACTCGGCACCTTTGGCACGACCGTTTGCAGTAGCTCTGATACGGAGACGGTAGCATCTAAGCACACCCCCTGGGAACAAGGCCAACTCGTACAGGAAGTATGCTGGTATCAGCAGCCCTTTGCATTCTACCACCAGCGTAATGTAAGCGTGTGTTGCTTATATAATACGTGTGTGTTATCTTTTATATGCGCTTATATCCAGCTTCCATTGCTTTAGCTTATTTGGTCACTCGACTAACAACTGGTATTGACATTTTATATAAGCAAACAGAACATTATTTTCCAGACCTGCCAGCAGATGTGCAATCGGATATTAATTTTTTTTACGGCAAAGTCGCATAAACAGGAAGGTGTATTGGCAGAGAAACGAGTGATGGGCGATAAAGCAGGGTCCACACTGTTGTGCAGACACTACGTCAGGCGGAAATTGTCAGACTTAATCTATCTGTCTAGCAAGAACATATGAATGTGTAATGCGGGCGTAAGCGACCTTCCGGATGTGACGTCACGGGGGGTGGAGTCATGTGACGTGGGGGGAAGGTTCGGGTCCTTAAGCGGGTAAACCGGAAGGGGAAGGCAGTCGGGGTGTGAGCGGAAAAGAGTGAGGCCACGCGGGCGAGTGTGGAGAGGGGGGGGCGCCGACGGCCATCGGGAGCCAACCCCGAAGATAAGAGGAAGCTGCGGAGTGGTGTGCAGCTGCAGAGGAGACAGCCAGAAGGGCTGCGTGTTAGAGGCAGCGGTGTGGCTGCCAGGAGGAGCTGCGGAGAGAGAGAGAGAGAGGGCTGCATGTTAGAGGCAGCGGTGTGGCTGCCAGGAGGAGCTGCGGAGAGAGAGAGAGACAGCAAGAGGCTGTCAGAGCTGCGGAGGGAGAGGAGTTGCAGCGAGTACAGCCAAGGGGGGCTGTGTGAGAGAAACAGCAGCGGAGCTGCTGTTGTGGATCGGGCCGACATTGGAGTCAGCACCGTGGAGAAGCTACAGAGTAAAGACAGCCGTGTGGGTGTACAGCACGAACCGAATAAAGGACACTGAGCCAGACATCGTGGTCCAGTCGTTTATTACACTGGTGTCGGAAGTGCAACGGCATGTCGAAACAAGTGAGGAAGAAAGTTAATCCGGCGCCTGCATCGGCTTCTTCGTCCGACGACGACGAACTCCCTCCAACCACGGATCCTGTTGGGGTGGTGGAGGAGAGCCCGGCTGAGGCGACCACGGGAACGGGAGTGGAGGATGTTGGCGCGGTGGCGGGTCCGTCGACATCATCAGACGCGGATCAACGATGGCAAGCGATGGCGGTACAACTGGAGGCACTTAAGGACGTCCTGGCGCATCTATGCCATCTCGTCGCGCCAGGGACGATGGATGATGCAAGTGGTGCTCCGCGGGCCGCCACGTTGCCTGTCCTGCCGCCGCCATTGCCCACGCGGCAAGAGGCCGCCATTTTGCGCGCTCCGTGGCGCCAAACCGCCATCTTGGCCACGCCGCGGGCCGACGCCATTTTGAATTTGCCATCACAACCACCACCATTGGAAGACAGCGGGAAGAGGAGTCGGAGTCGCCACCTTACAACGGTTAAAGAATTTTCCGTCGGTGGGGACTGGAGCGCGTTCGCCTGCCGCTTCTTGGCGGCGGTACGCACAGAAAGATGGACCGATGCGGAGGCTTTGGAGGTGTTGCCGACTCTCCTGGACGACGAATCTGTCCGATTCTTCCGTTCCATAACGACCGATAAGAAGGCAACTTTATGTGGTGTTTTTCAAGAAATGGCCGATGCTTATGAGCCACCAGATGATGCGCATCGGCGATTCGCTCAACGACAACGAGCACCAGAGGAGTCGCCCGTGGCGTTCAGGGGTGCGGTGCTGGAGCTGGCCATGGCAGCTTATCCTGAGACGCCACAGGACCTGCTCGAGCCTCTCATATTAGGGAAAATGTTGGAGCTGTCTCGGGATCTAGGGATCCCCATGCCTGTGTGTGGGCATGAGAAGCTAACTTCCCGGACGGCTGCTAAGTGTCTCGATGCGCAATTCAACCTCCGTCGCTGGAAACAAGTGACGGCGTGGACGGGGGGGCCCGTCAAAGAAGGGGATGCGCTGGGGTGGAACCCTGCGCAGGCTGTCTATGTTCCGGATGACCGGGGCCCTCAACAACTGACGGCCGCCTCCGCTCCATGGACGGGACGCGGCGGGCCGAGACCGCGCGCGGCGCTACCAGAACGGGGCCGTCAGGAGGCGAGGCCTGCGCTTCGGCGCAACGAGGCCGAATGTTTCCGCTGCGGGCGTAGGGGCCACTACGCCAGAGACTGCTGGGCCCGCTTCCCGGCTCCGCCGCAGCAGGAGGCCTCGGCACCGGTCAAGTCGACTAAAGATCCTCCGAAACAGGCATGTCGGCACGCACCAGACACTCGGCAAGGCTTTACACCTCACCCATCACCGTCGTTGCGCCATCCTAACGTTGTGGTTAAAGCATGCCCTTCGACGGGGCCTTGTCGCTCGGTCACGCAATGGCGCAAGTTGGCACGGAGAGTCGTCGCGGCCGCTACGGGATCGTCCACTGTACCGGGGTCTATACAAGGGGTGGACGTACGCATTTTGGTCGACTCCGGCGCGTCTGCGACTATTATTTCGGATGTCATTTTTCATCTGTTGGGCATCCCGCCGAGGGCTGTGCGTCCGGTTTATGGGTCGTGCGTCGCTGCCAACGGGGGTAGCATGGGTATCGTGGGTCAGGTGGATGCTAAGATATCTATTGGGGATGTGTCGGCCTCGGGTGTTGTGTTGATATCGAGATCTTTGGCGGTTCCTTGTTTGTTAGGCACCGATTTTTTGGCTAAGATGCCCATTTTGATCAAAATCAATGAGAATTGTATTGAACTGCCGGGGGGCCGTCAAATCTCGTTTCTGCCGTCGCCCTGGGGGCGACCTGCTTCGGCCGTACAAGTGCAGGCGCTGTCCGTCGCATCTGTGGACATCCCACCTGGTACACAGATGCTTATACCCTTGCGGTATCGGAAGCCCCTGCCTGATCGGCTAGGAGCAGTAGGGGTCTTGTTGTCACCGTCCGCCGCGATAACAACCGGGTTGGCGTTAGTGGGGGCACAGACCATCGTCCGGCCGGATCAATTACCGTTTTTACAGGTGCTTAATGCGGGGGGAGAAAACGTCCGTGTCCCGGCCGGTACGGTTGTGGCACATGCCACTACGGCGTTTGCGACCCATGATTGTCCACATAGCCGGGGAGTTGTTGCTGGGGTTTCCGAGCCAAGGAGTTCGGATGATCGTTGGGTTGCTCATTTATGTGACGAAAATTCTTCCCTGTCCATGGAGCAACGTGGTGCGCTGCGTAAATTGTTGTTGACATATTCCGATGTGTTCAGCTCCGATGATTTGGATTTGGGCCGCACTTCGTTGCTTTACCATCACATTGAGACGGGCGATGCTGCCCCTATTCGATTAAATTCGCATCGGATGAGTCCTGCGGAGCGAGAACACGTACGGGGGGCAGTGGAAGACATGTTGGCTGCGGACATTATATCGCCATCTAACAGCCCATGGGGCGCTCCAGTCGTCTTGGTTAAGAAGAAGGATGGCAAATTGCGATTTTGTGTTGATTTCCGCAAATTGAATAAGATATCGGTGGCAGATGCGTACCCCCTGACGCGTATGGATGACTCCCTCGACGCATTGTCGGGGGCTAAGTTCTTTTCCACACTGGACCTCTCTTCGGGATTTTGGCAGCTTCCCCTTGACGAGTCCTCACGGGAGAAAACCGCATTCCGTACGCCGCAGGGGTTATTTCAATTCAACTGTCTCCCGATGGGATTGAATGCGGCCCCTGCTACATTTCAAAGATTGATGGAGCTCGTTTTGACGGGGTTGCAGTGGGAGACATGTCTTATATATTTGGACGATATCATTGTCTTCAGCCGCACATTTGATGAACATTTGACGCGGCTGGAGACAGTGTTCACGAGGATGCGTTCTGCCAAATTGAAATTCAAACCAAAGAAATGTCACCTACTGCAACGGTCCGTCCGCTATTTGGGGCACATTGTGAGTGCTGAGGGAGTGTCCACGGATCCGGAAAAGACGGCGTGCGTCCGGGATTGGCCGACTCCGGCCACCGTGGGGGATGTTCGGCGGTTTTTGGGATTTGCCTCGTATTACCGAAGATTTGTGCCGGGTTTTGCTACGATTGCGAGGCCCTTGTATCTCCTTACGGGTAAAGGACGGAAGTTTGTTTGGGGACAGCCGGAGGAGGCGGCCTTTCGGAGTCTGCGTGATCTATTGGCCACGGCCCCAACATTGGATTATCCCGATTTCGATCACCCATTCATTCTTGATACGGACGCGAGTGACACAGGTATTGGGGCGGTGTTATCACAGTCTAAAGGGGGTGTAGAGCGTGTCGTGGCGTATGGTAGCCGAGTCTTGTCTCCTGCGGAAACCCGCTACTGTGTCACTCGCAGAGAACTATTGGCGGTTGTTTTTTTCCTACGGCAATTTCGACCATACCTCTACGGTCGTTCTTTTATTGTGCGTACGGATCATGCGGCCTTGCAATATGCCCTTAAAATTGACCAGCCATCCGGACAGTTGGCACGTTGGTTGGACACGCTACAGGAATTTTCCTTCCAAATTCAACATCGGAAGGGAGTGCGCCATGCGAACGCTGACGCACTTTCCAGATTACCGCGGCGCGCCCCTTGTAAATGTGAGTCGGGGACGCATAGGTGTTCGCCGATTCCAAACCCCCCTCAGCCGCTTACGTTGGCCGTCGAGAAGTCGGACACTCCGATGGAACCGGGACCGGCTGACGGGGTTTTGAATCTGCCGCGGTCTGTCTGTATCCGGGAACAGATGATGGATGAGTCATTGGTGTCCTTGCGGAAGCGGTCTGCTAAGGACAATGGGAGTCCGAGTACGGCTGTGGGGCCGCAAACCGCTCTCCAAGATGGTCTGCTTATGTGGCGGGAGGGGTTCCAGGAACGTTGGCGCCTGGTGGTACCAACGTCCTTGCGATTCGAGTTGATTAGAACCCTCCATTGTGACACTCTCTTACATTTAGGGGTGCAGAAGACCTTGTTGACGTTGCAACGTCATTATTTTTGGCACGGCATGGCGACAGATGTCGTAGGGCACGTGCGCGCGTGCCCTGCGTGTGCACGACGTAAGCCGCCGAAACATCCTTACGTGCCGCCTCTCCAGTCGATTCAGGTGTCTCGAGTCAATGAATTGGTGGCACTGGACATATTGGGACCTTTTCCACCATCGGCGAGGGGTAATAAATATTTGCTGGTAGGGGTTGAGTACCTCTCCCGTTGGCCGATGGCCTGGCCGTTGCCCGATCAGTCGGCCGCGGCCATTACCGACGCCTTTTTGTTTGGGTATATTATGGATAAGGGGGCGCCTGAGAGACTCCTCACGGACCAGGGCAGGAATTTCTCTTCTAAATTATTGGCGGAAGTGTGCGCGGGCCTTGGGACTAAGAAAGTACGGACATCCCCATACCATCCGCAGACGGATGGTATGGTTGAACGGCTGAACAGGACATTGTCTGCCATGCTTTGCCATACCGTGAGTGAACAACAATCAGATTGGGATCTGCACATCCCCGGGGTGCTTTCGGCGTACAGGATGACGCCTCATGCGGCTACAGGATATTCGCCGTTTTACCTTATGTATGGTCGGGAAAACGTGCCGCCGGTGGATGTGCAATTGGGAACTGGGGTGAAGGGACCTCGTAAACCACTTCCTGAATACATTCAGGACACGGTTCGCCGAGTCACGGAGGCGCGGGAGAATGCCCGCGTGGCTACGGCCAAAGCCCAGGCCCGGAACGAGCGATATGCGCGACGGTCTGAGGGGGAGTGCCCTTGGAAGGTTGGGGACCTAGCCTGGCTTCATTGTCCACAGGTACGTCCGGGGACCTCGCCGAAATTGCACAAACCCTGGCATGGTCCCGTACGCCTCATTGCGGTTCCCAACCCACAGTCAGCACGCGTCCAGATTGGGTCTCGTCGCTGGGTTGTGCATACGTCGCGCTTGAAACCATATGTTGCTCCCTTACATGATGCGTCATCCCCCAATGTTGCCTTGCCGGGGTCTGTTGCTGCTGACTCTCCCCTGCCTGCGTCCATTGATCTTGCTAGAGCGCCTGTCGTACCTGTTCCAGACAGGCCGGCCGTGACATTGCGGGGGACGAGGGGCCCTGCTCGGAGGACGCCTGCCAGGTCTGCGGGACCTTCGAGCCCTGCAGCCCTTCCGACCCAGCTGCGGGCACGGTCACAGGACAAGCCCAAGACTAACTCTTTAGAGACGCGGGACGGCGGTGGACTTCCAGCTGCGACAGGGGGATTACCCCCTGTCATTCCTCGACTTTCATCGCGTTCCCGTTCTGCGAGTGGGCCGCCGACCGTCCGGGACGGGCCGGCGACCCGCACACGTTCCAAATCGCTTACGTTTCGTTGATTGTTGCTGTCTTGTTATTTTTTTCTTACAGTTGTATTTATTGCATGCTTTTTGTACGTTCGTTGATGTTAATTGCGTTGTTGTTGTTGTTCTTGCTGTTACATTGTATGCTTAGTGTCCTTTAGGGGGGAAGCTCGGTTCGCCGCATTACGATTTGCTATTGGTCAGCCGAGGTCGGCTGGGATTTTTCTACGGGGGAGGGTGGTGTAATGCGGGCGTAAGCGACCTTCCGGATGTGACGTCACGGGGGGTGGAGTCATGTGACGTGGGGGGAAGGTTCGGGTCCTTAAGCGGGTAAACCGGAAGGGGAAGGCAGTCGGGGTGCGAGCGGAAAAGAGTGAGGCCACGCAGGCGAGTGTGGAGAGGGGGGGGCGCCGACGGCCATCGGGAGCCAACCCCGAAGATAAGAGGAAGCTGCGGAGTGGTGTGCAGCTGCAGAGGAGACAGCCAGGAGGGCTGCGTGTTAGAGGCAGCGGTGTGGCTGCCAGGAGGAGCTGCGGAGAGAGAGAGAGAGAGGGCTGCGTGTTAGAGGCAGCGGTGTGGCTGCCAGGAGGAGCTGCGGAGAGAGAGAGAGACAGCAAGAGGCTGTCAGAGCTGCGGAGGGAGAGGAGTTGCAGCGAGTACAGCCAAGGGGGGCTGTGTGAGAGAAACAGCAGCGGAGCTGCTGTTGTGGATCGGGCCGACATTGGAGTCAGCACCGTGGAGAAGCTACAGAGTAAAGACAGCCGTGTGGGTGTACAGCACGAACCGAATAAAGGACACTGAGCCAGACATCGTGGTCCAGTCGTTTATTACAAATGTATGGGCCTGCGTTATAATTGCAAGTAAAATTATATGAATTGTCAATTAAAAGACACGGTTAAGGTGCAGCCTTGCCATTGAATGTTCACTCCGCTACTGGCGGAAAGGACTGGATCTCCGCTAGATGAAGCTCTTGGGAGCATGTATCAAGGGTATTTTGACCAACTCTTCGACTGCGGCCATGTTACCTGCCGAGTGACTCACTGTGGTGCACACATTGCGAATACTGCTGGGTGGACGGACGCAAGGAGGAGATTGAGGAATCTTGCATCGTTGTTTCAACTAACGTGCCGGTAGATCAAACCGGTGACCTCCGGATTTGCAAGTCCAGTGTGCTGACCATTACATCATGGCGGGATATGAATTATCCAGTAAATACAAAAAAATCAAATAAAATTCCCCTTTTTAGTGAGCATTGGGTATCTCGATTGTAGTAGCATACCCCAGCGAATAGTCTCCAATGCTTGTAGTTGTGGTGGTGGTGTTCAGTCTCTGTACAGGACAGCAATTGTTGTTTTTTCACGAAATGGAACCTATTTTATCAAAGCCTGGGGCATTATGGGCTAAAGAGACCCCCAGCCAATTGTGGGATAAACTGTACAATCACAGTCCCAACTGGACCCATACAAATAAAAAACCAAAGAGTAATTCCTACAGTCACGAAAGCTTCGAATCTAGTTTAAAATAATTATGATTTCCAGCACTTTGTCAATCCACTACTCCCCCACACTGTGTCGGCCATGGGGGTTTATTTGACCATACTTCACCACACTGGTAAAGGAGGGCCCAGGATATCCCTCACCGCTGATGTTAACCATGGCCAGGAATCGAGCCCAAGTTCGCTAGGCTCGGAGCCACCACTCCACCAACTTATCAAAACAGAATTCAAATATTACTCCCTACTTGATAGCTACAGCGCTGCGGTTTACTCCCAACTTGACGTAAATATTGAACAATCACTGCCTTGCAACCGTTACTCAATGGCACAGTTATAGCAAGATTAATTTGTGTGTAGTTAGGAGCTAAAAGCACACACACACACAAATTATGACTGAAACCTTCAGCCTGTCCTTCTGTAACCCTTGTAACGCACCTCAAGGTGACAAACGCGATCTTTTAGGACGAACCTTGTTACCCTCCCCCCTGTGCGAGGGCCCACTCCACAGAGGCCACGGAGCGCCACGTTCACTGCTCTTGGGCCCAAGTTGCTAGCCCCGTTGTGGGTCGAGTGGTATGAAACTGGCCATCCGAGTTTGACTCTCGGCCAAAGCTGGCTAACGTCATGAGCAAGAGACACGGCTTCCCTTCACCCACCTGCTTTGACCTTTCGAGTTGAAGTATGGCCCAACGTCTCTAATGACTGACACGGCATGGGGAGCTTTTATTCACCATGCCTGATGATGATGATTATGAACCCCGTTGCCCAATGTAACTTTGCAATAGCCCATGACGTCTGCATTGCAGTGTTCATTGCACCACAAGTGCAATTGTTGACTCTAACGCAAGCGATCATTTCCCTCCTGTGCCTTATAACCTTTCCCATGTGGATGCATTGTTCGCGTTCCGATGGCCTAAACAGCTCTCTCTGTCAAGCACTGGGCCCGTTAACTGAAGGTCGCAAGTTCAAATGCTGGTTAGCCCATCATCACCCCGATGAGGTTGGTAAAGAGAATACCACCTGGCGAGGCTGCGCCATTCAGAGCCAGGTCAAAAGTGAGTGTCCTTTAGAAAGTGAGTGGTCCCTGCCATGAATGTGGAATCGACGTCACTGACTCAGGAGTGCCAATAAATACAACGAACATCCAACAGTTAAAAATCACATGGGGGCACACATTTTTTGGTTTGGGTCGCTGAACGTGCAATTGTGTTTGTTACCTTTAGGAGAGACATTGGTCTTGAATTACATTGTCTAAAATCAAAAGGGAAAACTGTTTCTGCGCTAAGACGTACATTGTCTTGGGACCAAGCCAAGAGTGCCAAGTTCACATTTGTCTGGCGGGAGCCGGTCTCTCTTCCTGTGGGGCCACGCAATGTAGAGTGCCTATTTTAATGGCCCCAGAGAGATGATGGGCTGAGTCAACCCCAAACTGTAATTTGAACTGCCGCCTTTCAATGTTGAGCCGAGCGATCTGAGACGGCACCACTTGGCCAGAAACAACCGTAATGGTCAAGAGGGCATCGTGGTGAGAGTCTTCCGTGTCACAAAACCTCACCATCACTTATTTCCTTATGCTAGACTCCAATATCGCTGCACAGTTAACAAAGCGTTTTCCAAGGTGTGGTCTAGCATCTTCTCACCCTTCTGTCTTTAGGTTGCCAACCTCTGCGTGCCACTCCAATGTCCGTCTTGGTAAACCCACCCTCCTACACGTGTCCCACCCATTGCAACCTCCTCCTCGTAATTAAATATACAATGCATTACGAACACGTCCTATTGCAAATTTCCATGTTGGCTTACTCTATGCTGCCATCAAATTTAAAGCATCCTTCAAGATTCATCGCGAGCTTTCAAATGGGCTTCTGCGGCCATCTGGAACGCTCTTCCTTCCAATATTAGGAGGTGCCACGGGAACTACGTAACTTTTACATCTAGATTGAAAACTGATTTGGTTACAAATGCTTTTTGTGTTTAGTTTTATTATCCTTCCCCCACACCAACGATTAGCACCGTTGGCTACGTACGGTGCAAAAGAAGTTCAACATACGTACACACATTCAGCCTCCTCTCCCTGTTTAAATACACAACGCAGCATTCTAGTACATAAAGCAGGAGTCAATTATAGCACAAGGAAAACTGAAACACTTCAAACATATAGAAATTACAGAGGTCGTAATTATGTTTGAACAATGATCGCTTCATGTAAAAAAAAACCCAGCAAGTCTAAAAAACATCGAGTTTGAACCACACGCAACAATGAGAGGGGTAAAGGACACCTGGTATTTCTTATAAAGGCAGCAGATACAGATCTATATGCCTTGGTTTTAACGTAACACTGCAGTGAGTGAAGGCTGCCATTCATTTAGACTTCTCCTTTGGCAGGGTTGTTGCCATATCTGGATTGACGTGACACTATTCAGGGCTTAATGACCGATGTTTATCTAAGCAGACAGTTGACATTGCCTCCATACAGGAAGCCAGACTAGACATGAGTCAAAACAACGTGGTATCATTTAAATTTGCCCTTTAACGGCCACTGAAGGACGAATTTATATACGAGACGTATACGTAGGTACAAGGCGTATGCATTTGATTTGAAGCGAACGTTAAAGAATGGAGACTCGGATGTATCATGACATTCTGATGACCAATTATTTGATATTGTCAGCCGTGACACCAAAGCGCCGTTTTGTCGGGAGAGTTCTTACGAACGCGATGCAAGATGTGGCTCAGTTGATAAAGGGCCAAGCAAATATGCTCCTCACTCGTGAGATCACAGGCTGCACTCCCAGCCAGTCTTGACTCATCATCCCCGTCACACCTCGGTGGTCCGTAAGAAATGCGCACCACCTGTTGGGGTTGTCTACTACGTCATAAAGTGTGCAGTGACTGTCTGGCCAACATCATCATCAGCTACGACGAAGGCCTTCCCAAGCCGTCGCCCACCTCTCATGGTCCTGGCAAGCACCTGCAAACTCGCTGATTTTATCAGCCCCCCACCCCTCCCCAAAGGGAACACTATTGTTTATAAGTCAATAAAGAGGCAAGTTGAACGCGTAGGCTTTCGCGACCAATATCATCCATAATATATAAATGTGTCGTTAAAACCCGCTTGGCTCTCCAACACACCGGCGTGCTGTACTAGTGACGAATTGGCCACGTTCTGTTTACGTGACAACCCTTACTAGTTGGCTGCGTCGGGTGGTGGCGGGTTTAACGACGCATTTATATATTTACGCGATCTAACCCAAAAACCTCTATTATGGATAAAGAGGCCGTTTGCATTCACGTCCATCCTGCTCCCAAGTCAGTTTATCAGTGCGAGGGGCGATTAGATCGGTCGGTAAAATTTAGCATTTGGTTTCCGCATCTGCCATGGTTTGTGAAGATTTGGTCCATGAGCTTCATGGAAGATCAAATTTCTGGATCTACTACTTGGTTAGCTTCACTTAAAGTTGCCAGTTCATAGCCTCGGTTATTCATAAATTTTTTTACAATCAAAGGATTCAGAAACCATTCAGAGTAACACTTCATAGAATTGCTACGGTATTGCTAATGTGTTTAGTTTGTGCGTTTGAGCCTGGGATTCGTAGTCAAAGCTCGCAGAATTCGATCACCGCTGATCAGGCCAAGTCAGACATCCACGTCATGAGTAGCGGAGTCGATCGCTGTGATGTCTCCTTCGTATTTGTGGATGGGGTATTGAGTCGTTATACATTGTACGGTCTGTTCTGGATGAACACAGTCACGCCAAGTGTAATGGTGAGCAATGCCAACTTGTAAGCCAGACGCCGCTCGTTTGATTCCCTCTCGCGGCTGATGAAATAACGGACAAGTTTCCTAAATATCCCTTCCTCTGTCCACCCAGTGGTAAAAATGAAAGCATCACAGTCAGTCAATTTGCAGATTGGTCAGATCTTTACGTGACGAACCAAAAACATGCATTTAGAATAATAATATTGGCTACAAAAACCTGTGCATTATGGTTACATTCAGATATTTTTAAATAAAAAAATTGGTGCTGGAAGATGCCATGAAACTAGTTATTATGCCTCTGTAACGGGTTTCTTATCCACGCCAGTAGGACACAGAAGTGTCCATCGCATGCCAGTCATACTGAAATGTTTAACTCTCAGAGCTGGAGTGTGGAAATGGTAAATAAATAAATAGAATTAGTTCTATTCTGTGCAGATATCATTGACCAGGTTGAGATTATTAACTTGCTACACTTGAGAGCTACACTTGTCCAGCCAAACCCCCACAGTTGTGGGTCTTCATGAAAACCCGAACGGGCGGCCGTGGAGCTCTATACGGAAACAATGCCACGTGGTGTTGACGACCGCCCACTGACGAAGTTTAGCGGAGCTCTAGGAGAAGTCCACGTGGCCACCGCGTGGCCCGGCAACGAGCCACTCGCAGAATGGGTGACCCTGAGAGCTGAAGTCTGCTCACTGCTGAGGCGCTGTGCACTCTGACAGAGACTAACTCGAAACGTCGTGATCTATTTAATTGTTATTTTATTTCTACACACGTGACTTTACCGAAAGAACCAATGAGTATAGTAATTCCTGCAGTCAAGAAAGCTTCAATCCTAGACTAACTCAACATATTCGTCAATAACAGTGCCCTAAATATATATAATGGGTAACGTTTAGGGCAATGGACCTTTTTCACGGGGAGGAAAATAATCTCACACATTCTATTATTTGTGCTTTTGCACCACTGCCAATGTATATTTTGACGTCGCATTATTCGTTAAGAAGTATCCGCCTGTGTATGCACTTGTTAAAGGACGTGGAATCGACCGTCTATCCAGAATGTTGTGCGTTTTTCCAAACGTTATGTCTTTCTCACCGATGTACACTCATGCCTAGTAATCTTCCTATTGTTTTGATTTATGCATGCTTCTAAGGGCAGCGAAAACATCAAATACAACTTTTATTTTGATTCGAACTAAATATGATAATTCAATTTATAAGGGTTGCTTATAAACAACAGAGCCATAACGCCGCCGATAATCTCTGTCTCGGAAGTTAAATATCCGCCGATGAAAGACGCGTAACCCTTAGACACAAGAAATATTTAACACAATATTTTAAAACTGATTTATTTCCTCACATCCACTGGATGTGGTAAAGACTAGTATTCAAGCAACGCAGAACGAACCGATTTTTTGTTGCTACTGTGGTGAAACGTGCCGAAGTAAAGCGATTGAATTTAATTTACGAGACATTCAGGAATTTGTGTCAAGTCACACCGTGCAATATCGAAGTCGTCCCTGCGCTGTGCCGCGTGTTCCCCCTTTAATTGCGTCTCTGTCCTGTAATTTAGTCTTATTATCGTGCCTTGGCACGGCTCGCTGAGCCACAGGCATTTCCACTCATTGTTGTTGTTTACCGCCGATCTATTTTAAAGACGAGCGCTTGTCTCTCTCTCTTTCTCTCACGGCATGGCTTCCTTTGCTCTCTCGTTGTAAACGCACAGAAACAAAAAAAGAACGGGTCAAAGTTCGGATTGTTAGTTGAGCATTCTTAAAAACACAACAACACACTGGGGCTGATTTCGAGTCATTTAATCGCACAGTCAAAACGTTCGTCAAGTTACAAAAGAAAACCACTCGGTGGCCTTAAACGAAAAAAAATAATAACAGGCGAGGTTACGAATCGAGAGGCCAGAGGGATAGAATGTTGAGCACGGGTTAGCTACGTACGGCGTGAAAAAAGTTCAACATACATACAGAATGCAATTATTTAAAAAAAAATTCTTCTGATGTCCAATTTTTAAAGTGGCGCTTGATTAGTTAGCTAATATTAGCTATTGAGTGACAGCGGATAAGGTGCAGCTCTGCAATTGCTCGCTCACGCCACTGCCGGCAGAAGGACCTGCACTAAAGGGACTTCCTGGGAGCCCTTCTAGAGTGTATTTGGCCTACTCTTCCACGCTGTCCAGACGTCTCGCACGAGATGGGAGTACGCACACTTTATATCCCTACACGAGCTGCCGATCTACTGACTGCGGCTTACTCCTTTATACGGGTGGGTGGGCAAGTTAAGAACCTTGCTCCTTGGTTTTCAACTGCTGTGCGTGGAGATTGAACCAGCAGCCCCTTGATTGAAATTCCGGTGTGCTAACTGTTACAACGTGGCACACGAAGAACGTCGGCTCGTCATGAAGGTTACTTCGGAGACGAGAACCACGTAGGTCCCTCTGGCTCATTAGGGCAGGAAACCATAGACATGCTGGAAGGCAGCCAGTAACCGGTGCCAATGACTGCCCCAGTTCTGTAGTCTGCCAGTCGGGGGGGGGGGGTCATCGCTGTGTATCATCCCAACTGAGTCATTTGCTGTTATTTTATTTTCACATATTGCAAATGTGGACCGTGACAGCGGCCAACTCTTGCAAACGACGTCACGGGAACTTGAACGTCCACTGTGCAGCAGACGGCGCGTGGTATTTTCTATTTAGTTTTTCTATTAATATGCACCCCCAGTATTAACCAGGGCGGCCGTTGGTGTCTAACCGCGAACTTCTACCGCTCGACCACCGTCGCCGCCCCCTGCCGAGCAATGTGCCGATAGAACGAGAAGGAAAATGGAGAAATACGAAAACAAATCTTTAAATAAGCAATTGTGTTAGTCATGGTCAGTCATTGCCGATTAGGAACTTCGTACGCTGAATCGGTTTGATGCAAAGTGTTCAAGACTGGAAGCAGAGACGTTCCTGTAGAGCAAGGAATGTTTTTTTTGCTGACAGGTCCTGAAAAGCAAAAAAAGAGAGAGAAGAAGAAGCAGGGGTGTGGGGGAGGGGTGCGGGGGGCGGGTGAGGGGGGGGTGTGGGGGGAGTGTGGGAGGATGGGCAGCTTTCGGAATGCAAGTCGCGGGGCGCTGGGGCTCAAACAAGAAAAGTTTCGGCAACTCCGTGGCGAGCCAAGAAGATGAGCACGCAGCTGGAATGGTGCGGGGCGGGGGGGGGCGGGGGAGATTGGCATCTGAGCAGAGAGGTGCGGGAGCGTGGTGGGATTGAGCAATCCGTTGTTGGGGAGCGGTGGTGTAGCGGTCAGCGCGGTGCGCAACGAACCGGGCGAGCCGAGTTCGATTGCCGCTCGCGGGGCCAACACCGGTCCTGGCGCCCACCTAGGTCGACTCAGTCTGAAATGAGTACTTGTTGTGGCGTGCAAATATTGCCACCGGGGAGACAAAGGCGGCCGGGCGTGGTTGTCTGGCCACCCACCCCCTTAGCGTGCCGTGCCGGCCTTCATAGGTGCTCGTTCGCAGAACTTTTCCCAAAAGTCTGCTAAGGCTATATGGGGGATCTTTGTCTTGCGGTGGGATGAGCAATAAGTACGCAGTGATGCAAAAGTGCAGCCCCAAACCAACGCCCTTTGTCGTTCACCCCCCCGACCCCCCACGGCTTCCACACAAACAAAGATTCTCAGCCTCTCCTGTCGCGTCTGCAAGTCTTTGTTTCCGCTTGAATTGGCCTATCTAGTAGGCAAATGCATTCCGACGTAGCTTTCACTTGTTTGTAAAGGTATGTTGTCGTCGTTGTCATTACGAGCCATGATTAATCCACTGCTGGATGGAGGCCCCCCAAAGCCGTCGGCATTTTTTCTAGATTTGAAGTTTTCGTGACTGCAATGACCCATACTTTTTGGTTCTTTTGGTAAAGTCACGTAGGTGAAAATAATAAAATAAAAATGAAAACAACCAAATTAGCTTCCGTCATCAGGTGGGACAACCACAGCAAAAACACAGAATTACTGGGCAGGCATTTTTCATGACACCCGCAATATAATAAGACAAAGACCTCCCCCCATAAAGCCTTCACAGACTTGTGTTGCAAGTGCTGTTAGCGAGCACCCATGGAGGCCAGCACCAAACCTGGCCGCCTTTGTCTCCCCAAGCGACGATGTTTACACATCACACCAGGTACCCATTTGAGGTTGAGTCGACCTAGGGGAGGCAGGACTGGTTCAGATGTATGTATGTATGTTGAACTTCTTTAGCACCGTACACAGCAAACCATGCGAATCGGAGGTGCGGGATATAATCGTCATTGGTGTTGGCCGTGAGTGGTAATTAGAGTCGGGTCGCCGGGTTTATAACGCAGAGCACTAACCACTGTCCCACCGCTCCCGTGCGATACGTATAATAATCCACATAGGGTACCTACACGTGAGCTCAATTGATCGTTCCATCTCCTCAGTTATCGTCCATTATGATTGGTTCCATTCCTTACCTGCCACTTACTTCGCAATATGCTCGGCAATTTCAACTCAACGACTCACTTTCCTCTCTGGCATATGGCCGGACGGGTTAGAAGGCTAATGAGCAGATTGGAAAGTGTATTGATATATTTATTTATGTATTTTTCCTGCATCACGGCGGTAAGGTATACTTCTGGATAGTGAGCTATTGCCTGTGCCTCCCCATAAATAAATTTAATACGCCATGCAAGCAATCTCCACTTCAAAAAAAGTGATCCACCTCAGACGGTCGTGGTACCATCCTGTGCCGTGCATCGCGGTATTTTTTTTTTACGGAAAACAAAACAAACAACAACAAAAGGAGCAAAGCTCTGAAGTGTGAACCTGCCTCGCATTGACAGCGGGACCCCAACTGTAGCTATTTCTGATGGGAATTGCGCAGAAAAAAAGGCATATCCAATTTCTGTGCTTAGGGCACAACATTGAACTCGTTCCTCGAGCAACTTCCTAAATCCTTCACCTCAAAACTTTTGGCGCTACGAATGCTGACACTAAGCTCTTCACTCTAACTCCCACAAGGAATCGCATTACACCTCGTATCTCTGCACCGGCTTTGCGTTCACCTGCGCACAGCCGTAACCTCTGGTGTGCTGGAGAGAGAGAGAGAGTTGATGGAGTCAGCGAACGTCGTCATGTGATAGACTCCCACTCGCAGAGCACTGGAGGTTCCTGGAGGCCTGGGTTTGCCCTGGGTTTGGAGGCCCAGGCCAGAATGCCACATGGTGCCCCCTGAAGTCATTCTCGTCAGGGAGCATAACCCATCACGCGAACTCTGGTCATCCTCGCTGCAGCAGCAGCGGCTTTTAGCTCAGCCATCGAATAAAGACGGTCACCACTTTCACATGCGCATCTGTGGCCATCTGCAACGCTGTTCCTTCCAATATCAGGAAGTCGGTTGCAAATTCATTCCTTTAGAATTGCTTTTTGTGTTTAGTTTGTTGGCCTTCCCACGCACCTCCGATTAATTAGCACGGATGGTTAAATACGGTGTGAAAGAAGTTCAACATACATACGAACAACAACAACAAAGACAGGCCCCTTGTGGGGCCCTCATTTTGATGGGGCCTTGGGCAAATTGCCATTTTTTGGCCCCCCTCACCTTCTCCACCAGTGGATGGCACTGGCCTGGAGTACGACTCTCGTACTCCCCTAGTAGTAGTAATACTACTCACCAAACCCCTGTAGTAATAATACTACTACTCACCCAACCCCTGTAGGAGTAATACTACTACTCACCCAACTTCCCTTGCTCTGTTTCTCCCCTCCTTGTTCCCCCTGCTTCATCAACAAAGGCCTTTCTCATCAGCACGCCCAGTCAGCTTGCACTCGCTTGGAGGTCACTCCTCCTCCGCTGTCTCTTTTCATCCGACGTTGCCATGAAAGTTGCAGCTCGGGTTGAGTACGTATCAATAAAACAAGCAGGAACAGCAGACAATTTTTGAAGCAACCATCTTTTCCTGAATGCAGCAATTCAAGGCGATAGTATGAGCATGTAAATTAATATTATGATGGTACACCCTTATTTAATTACTTAAACTACACTGGCTCCCTATTTGAGCTCACAATGAATTCGTTATTACTTCTAGGATGTTAATTGCATCGCTTTGATTTAGCCGCACTCCACTGTGATGTTGTATTGCATTTTATGAATATAAATTATATGAATACACGTGCAATGTACATAGGGTCTAAATCCTACCACAACTCAAAGACACTTCAAAAAGCTTTGATTTAAATTAAAATACGTAACACAGTGCGCAGATGAAAACCTCAAAGCTCCTATATTCTATATAAATACAATCAACTGTTTGCCACGTGGCGGTGGAGACAAGGGTTGGTGGATCATGCAAATGCCACAAGACCTCCCTTCCCATGGGGTCGAGGTCACCCCCCTCGCCAGAAGAATGCAGTACAGCAAAGTGGATTGATAAGTCTCCAGATTTGAAGCTTTCGTGACTGCAAGGATTCATATTCTTAGGTTTTTTCGGTAAAGTCACGTAGGTAAAACATTAAAATTAATGAAAGTAAAATAAAATAAAAATCACGACGTTTCGTGACGGAGACTTGTGTTGCCTCCGAAACGTCGTGATTTTTATTTTATTTTCATTAATTTTAATGTTTTACCTACGTGACTTTACCGAAAAAACCTAAGAATATGATAAGTCTCCGTCTGTTTTCATCTATACAGGAATAGAGTGTTACCACACTCACCTAAGTTTGGTTTCACGTGTTTACCTTTCACGTGTGTAATCACTCATTCATGGAGTTGGTCAAACATCCCACTTTAGGGCCACACAACTTAGGCAATTGTCGGCGCTGATTCCAGTTGCCCTCTTGCTCTGTTTATGTTTCTCGTGCCTAAGGAAATCTGCGTGCATTGAAAACTTTGAACGTTTACTTTTTTAAGACAACCAACTATTTAAAACCCTTAGGTTAATTTGCAAAAAAGCATACCACCACTGTAATTGTATAATCACCAGCATGATTGGACAACGTCCCATCAAATACTAAAACTATAAAAAAAATTATTTTACTAGGTAAGGCCCACTAAGCTATGTAGCTATTTTTCAAAAGTAACCTGGCCTGGAAATGTATAGCGGCCAAATACTCTAAACGCTTGTTTCTAAATGTGAAGGGAAAATCCAGAGGACCCAGATAAAAATACACGCGACCACAGGGAGAACATGCAAACTCCAAATATACAGGCGTCAGGGTCGGGATCGAACCCATGTCCTCCTGTATACTGGGCGAGGCAGTTAACATCTGACAACCGTTGCGTACTAAATCGTGATGATCATGGCTGACTTGCACGTTGTGCTTGACAATTTCACTAATTTCTGCGCTCCCCACCTCCACCAACCAGCCCTGCCCAGCATGGGGGAGTATCATTAAATAACCTCCATGACCAGCAAAGAATGGGCATGTGCTGTTTCAGTGGCGGATTGAGAAAATACTTTCCATGTAATATACAGGGTGGCCAAAAAGACAGGACACAGGGTTATTTCATTTATTTCAACACTGGCATTAAAACATTTAAATTGTGTATTCTTTAAGATAATATTTAATCTATTATAATGATGAATATGCTTTTCTTCTTGCTGTGGGGGTCACCTCAAATCTGTCGTTTACACACTCGACCGAGAACCCTGAATGAATTGAGACAACAAAACATGATTGATGAATGTTCAAATATTCCACAGCTGCAATGAAATAAATAAAAACGTCCTAAGTAAATGTTAAAAGATAATTCATGCATTATGCATTAATGTTAAGGGAAGTCAGTGTGAGCATGTGCTCGAATACAGAAAATGACCCGAATATGATTTGTTGAAATAAATGTAATAACCGTATGTGTCCTAATTTTGGGCCACTGTATATATTATGTAGGGGGCGGGGGGTAGAGGCTTTCTTTCAACGTAATGTCCTGATTTTTTCTGTTTGATCAGCATTAACAGGACCAACAGATGCAGATGTAACTCACCCAGGAAAGTACATTTACACACCAATATAACAAATGCAACATCAATCTCACTGTTGGTGATACGTTCTGAAATGAAATGCCAAGTAGAACGTAACACATCTAAAACACAATAATAATGATTCCACCTTTATTTGGAAAGTGTCTACGTTACGATAACTGTGATGACCCTGGACAGGATGACACTGTATGTATACAGATTCACTTTTGCAGCACGCTTCGGTGCTAACTTTGGAAATTCAGGGCTGACTGTGAAATTGCCTTGTTTAAGCTTCAAACCACAGCACTGAAATTGTAACATCAACACCCATCATTTACTGCAACGTGTAATTTCCTTAGGCCTGCTTTGCAAAAGAGATACGCTTTCTCAATGGTCGTCTGGACACAAATAAAAGTTTCTCACGCATTTGTTTGTAATCGCATTATTTGCAACGCTTTAATTACAAAATGCCAGAAAAAGCCACTAAATGAGACCTTTAAAGAATTATAAAGATTAGATGTCATTGCTGTATTTCATAGCCGTTGAATAGCAGCTCCCTCCACCTAGTTAATTATATGGCAATGTCCTAAAGTGCGCAATTCTGCATTTCAAATTTAAATTGCACCACGGTGTTCAAATCCCGTGCAAACAGTGTCAAGTTCCCAACAATATATGCAAACCTAAAACTAATTGAAGGAAGTAAGGCCATTAAAAATACAACCTCACATGATGCATGTCACTCAACCATCACCGTCATCATCAATATCTGCCACGATCGATCCACTGCTGGACGAAGGCCACCCACAGTCACCGCCACCTCTCACGATTCTACGAAGCCACAATCCATCCAGCACCTGCACTTGAACTGATCTCATCGCTCCATCTCCACGGTAGACGTACTCTCGGATGCGTTCCATTCCTTGGCTGCCACTCGGTTATTATTGTTGACCATCTTCCATAATCGCCGTCCCTTCTAGCGGCGTGTCCTGCCCAAGCTCACTTATTTTTATTAATAATTTAGATGATGTCATTGACATACGTATACTTTTGAATACACGCATTGCCAGTTTTTTTGCTCACCAATGTAATTCCAAACATGCATCTCTCCATGTTCCTTTGCGCACTTTTCAGTTTTCGTTCAATATATGACAGTCACTTTTATTTGGTTGAATTATGACAGGTCTGCTTCAGGCTAGCAGACGGCGACATTGGCAATTAGGTCATGGACATATTGCCATATCCAGGAATATCATTAACGTGGTGAATATTTCAGGGACTCTACGGTTTAACTGAAGTCTTCTCACCGATATAACATCACGGGTAATAATCAACATAAACAGGTCTCCATTCTGTATTTCCACATAGAAGAAAAAAAACATGCCTTTGTCCAATGAACTATCAAAATTCCATTTTAGTGATGAGCAAAAGTTTGCTCATCACTAAAATAACTGACGAACCACACACACTACAATCGTAACAACATAATCTATATACATGAGAAACTACGGTTAACTTGAGTGGCAGTGGATTTCCCAAGGAAGTCAGCAAAACCAGCTCAATGCTCTGACAAGCGCCTTGACTTCCTGACCCAGCAGTCAGCTGAACACATTCGTCAATGACCTATCTGCTCTAAAACCAATCATTTATCTCGGCAACCACTATATACTATTTTCTCTTTCGAGCAGTGTTTTCGATGTTTAGTTTTTTCTGTTACCTGTTACTTGTGCCCCACTGCCAAAAGCGGTCTCACAATTGTTTCTAGACAACTCGGAGGTTATCTCTAAGACGTTTGTCTTATGAAATGAAACATCTGCGGGCAGCACAACAACAATGTGCGAGACGTCTCTGGGAATCACACTCGAGCTGTATCCACCAACGCGTTCCGCACGACGGCGTGGGTTTCAGCGAGGTGGGGCTGTCACGAGAGAGGCCTTGTGCAGCTTGTCAAGTTAATTGTAGGGGAAATCCGGCGACGTCTGTACCCAGGCATTGTCGTGAGTAGCGACCGCTGATGTGATGTTCCCACGATTAGATTACCTCGTGGCAATCGAGACGTTATCAGTGCGTCCATTGGAGAGGGTAGCGGAAACACAATGCATTTTTCGGCTGCCAAGTTGGCAGCCGAAAAATCTTCTTTCCAGTTTGTTTCGTGTGTGTATGTAGTCAAGTCAAGTCAAAAAACGTATATCGCAAACAGGGGAGCGGTTGTGTCGCTGTTACTGCGCTGCTCTACGAACCTGGCGACCCGAGTTAGATTACTGCTCACGGTCAATAGCAGTGACGATTATCTGAACCGGTCATGGGCCTCCCCTAGTTCGACTCAACCTCAAATGAGTACCTGGTGTGGTGTGTTAACATCGCCACTGGGGAGACAAAGGTGGCCGGGCGTGGTCCTGGCCACCGACCTACTCGTGTGCTGTGCCGGCCTTCATATGTGCTCGCTAACAGCACCTGCTCCAACAGTCTGTTAAGGCTACACCGGGGGATCTTTGATGTACGTATGTATGTTGAACTTCTTACACACCGTGTGTAACAAACCGTGCTAATTGGGTCTCCTTCCTCAAATAACAATTGGGGTGTGTATTATAATTATTTGTTTCTTTCGGTTAAGTCACGTCTAAAGATAAAACAATAAATTAAATTAAATAATAGAATACGACGTTTCGATTGCAACACAAGCAATCATCATCAGGTATAATGAAATAGCGACATAAAATCTAACCAGAAAACTATAGACAGACATATTAGCAGACAGATATCACCAAGATACATAGCGAGAGCAACACAGGTAACAGAGAGGGGTGATCGTCTCTGTGTGGTGGCCTTAAATAGACAGAGGGGGGGGGGCGGAGGCAGAGAGAGGGAGGAGGGTTAGAGAAAAAATTAGCATATCAATGAGTGGTCAACAGACGTGGTGCTGCGAATGCGATGGCACGGCAAGCAAGCCTGAAAATCAGAAGGACACACTAAAATTAAATAACCTAGTAAAATATCGAAATGTAATGTAATACACCACAGAGGGTCGGTCAACACACAATTAACGCATAGCCTGGTTGATTACGTATTTCAAAGATTGCTAAGTTAGAATTTAAGTGTGAACAATCTAAAGAGAGGACACAGGCAGAGAAAACAAGTCGCCAGAGAGAGAGAAAAAGATAAGCTTAAAACTTCCCCGTAGAAGTGGTTCAATCTTAATTTTAGAACTTTCGTGACTGCAGGAATTATTATTTGTTTCTTTCGGTTAAGTCACGTCTAAAGATAAAACAATAAATTAAATTAAATAATAGAATACGACGTTTCATACTCAGTGGTATCCCTGAGCAAGCTGTGGAATTCCACATTAAAATGTGGTACTCATTTTATAGGCCATGTAGGGATGATTGGCTGATTTGTCCCCTAACTGGGATGTTAACTCACAACCTTCCACTAATGAGCAAAGCATTCTGTCACAGCACCACTCATCTAAATATATTTAGTTCATTAAAAAAAACACAACGTCTTTTAACCTTTTAAGCTCACACAATTAAAAAACAACTATTTTAATGTCCAGTTCTTGGTACTATAGATCCACAAAGACTCCTGTGGACGGTTGCATCAAAGTACGGAATCCATAATCGTTATACCTTTCAAAACGTTTATTTTAAAAAGAAACGAGATTAAATTGAAATTACACCTTTTTAGCGTGTATTTAAAATATAATTGTCATCGTAACAAAGGGCAATTTGTTAATCTAATGACAGCATTTAGAACGTTTGAGAGAAGCCAAATGCGAATGACGGTTTAACGCAACCAAGTGTGGTGGGGATTTCTCAGAAAGTGGCCCCGTTCTCCCAACTGTGACGATTGAAGGCAATCAGGGTGGAGGATAATGCGCACAGAGTGGAAAACCGAAATAACTAAAGCGATAATCAGCGGACGAAATGAGAGCAACTGTGATGACAGTGAGCACTGCGAGGAGGGGTGGATTGGAACGCTTAAGCCAAACAAATAAGAGTGAGCAGGGGATGAATGCAAAGGCATGGAAATGGCACTCGGACACAGGTGCACGGGAACAACACAAGAGGCAATATAACGCATTTAGAGGAAACGCATTCAAGAGAGAAATTGGAAGGGTTAACAAGAGAATTGATGGCTATTACTGCAAAAATGTAGGGCCTGTATTTCGGGCACGTGTACATGCACATGCAAAAACAAAGACATGCACACATACACTCGAAGGAAAAGACCCCCTGTTTAACCTTTTACGAACTGTTGGGAGAAGTGCTGTTAGCGAGCACCTATTAAGGGCCCGTATGGCCACAGTGGGGGAGCGATATGAATGTTGAACTTCTTTTGCATCCTATGCAGCCAATCATGCTAATGGGAGGTGAAGCACAACAACTAAACACGAAAATCAGTTCTAAATAAATGAGATTTCAATCTATATTTAAAAGTTCTTAGCTCCAGTGGCTTCCTAATATCGGAAAGAAGAGTGTTCCAGACGGTCGCAGACGCACATCTAAAAGCGCGCGATGTGGTGACCGTCTTTGTTCGATGGCTGATCCCCAAACAAAAACAGAAGTGAAAAAACCATCCACACGGAAACATGCGTACGTGTATACTTATAGGCGCACACAAACAAACATGTTTAAAGACAAACACGCGTAATTAAACATGCACACGCTGGTGGACACACACGAACATCCACAACTTAGCCTCAATATTCTGCTCGGTCAGTGGTATTCGTGAGCATCTATTCACAGACCACAAGGGAAGGGAAATCTGCCTATGTATCGCACAATACTGAACTGCTGTCGACATGAAAACCCATAATAACAGTATAAACTGTATAAGATGAGTATTGATGAGCCTTAATAAAGGTGAAGCCGGTCGGTCTAAAGTTATCCCTCTGTCTCACCACTGCCTGACAGTCACATTTGCTCTCGTTTATTTGACAACGACCGAGACAATAGGATAACAATGCAGTTCTTCGGGCACTGTTGATGGCATTGCATAACTCACGAAGCCGCGTACTGTGTGTACATTTGTCGCCGTGTTGTTTGTTGACAGACCGCATTTACACACTTTGTTTTTGATCAATTCGCTCCAAGTTTGGCCCAGATCACGTAAATCAAGTTTAAGCGTATTTTGTCTAACTGATTTGAAAACTGAAACGAAAAAACCAAGACGAGTCTCATTTGCAAGTGACCTAGGCCACAAGAAAAAAATTAGGGCCCTGAAGCAAATCGACATCAGAATAAATCAATAAAAAAAATACATGTGCCAATCGACACACAACAAAATATATTTACCGAATTGTCACTATCGGGCATGGCTAGGAATCAAAACCTGCGCTATTGGGATCGTAGCACAGTGCGCTAAGTAGGGGTGTCACAATTTAGTGATTCATCAGCATCTATAATAATTGGTTCACGATACCTGCACAGAATCGCATGCTTAGGAATTGATATGTTTGGCTTCATAGGCTACACGTTGTATGTAATTGGTTCACGGGATTTCTCCAGCCACTAAGGATCGACACAATCAACACATTTAAATTCAACAAATTGATGCTTGAACTGAAATCGTGCCGATTCGTGGAATCGCAAGGCCGGCGAAACATTGCACTGCCCCGTGCTCACCGGTGTGCGTGAACACGCACGCGCATTTTCTCCCGTCTACGTATCTCATGCAATTGCATTGGCCAAAGTGACAATGTGTCCGCTTATTCAAACAAGTGCGGGGGTGGGGGGCATTGTTCGTGTCCATCGGTGGTTGCATGTCCAAGAGTGGAATTTCCACGTTACTGGTGGGTGTCAGTCTGCCCACAGCACAACCACTGATGACTTCCCACAGGTTGGTGATCATGTTAGAGAGATGGTGGGGGGAGTTAACCCCCCGACTGGGTTTAAAAGCTCGCAATGTTTCAGCAGTCGAGTGGAGCTCTCCATACACGGTTGGCTACGTACGATGCGAAAGAAGTTCAACATAGATACATACAGCACCCGCCTTATGCCGCTATGTGGTGGTGACGTCACCACGGCGCTTGTGCCAGGCCAGGTGCACTTTGAGGCCACGCAGAGTGTCAGAGGCTCGCTGACAGGAGGTCACGGGACAGACCCTGCAGGTGCCATGGGTTGACTGAGATGATTGGCAGACGCACCAGCTGTGCCCCCGACCATATATATACATACACATACTTACAGCGACCTTGGTTATATGGGTGGCAGGTTGGCCCGGTAGTAACACTTGTGCTCACAGCAAATAAGTATATAAAACAAAAACTTTTTTAGAAACACGTTTTTATGAAATGTACAAGTAATGGATGAACTCCACGATTCCAAGAAGTGGCCCCGAAGCTTGCCATAACGTTAGGGACCGTGGCCAATTATAGCCAACGTCAGTTGACCGTGGACAATTAGAGCCAAGCCGAAACATAACATATAAAAAATCATGTTTAAAAATATTTTATATTTTATGATAGAATATGGTATTGTCATCAGATTCACATACGTATACCAAGTTTGCAGTCGATTCCACATTGGGAAGTGGGTTAAAATTGAGTTACAAGATTTGAGAATACAACAGAGTGAGTTACAAAAAAAAGGGTGTAAAATGTTTAAAAATATATATTTTAAAATTGTAATGATATAATATAGTATTGTCATCAGTATGACATAAGTATGCCAAGTTTGCAGTCGATAGCACATTGTAAAGTGGGTAAAATTTGAGTTAGAAGATTTTTTTGAGGATACGACAACAGACGGAGTGAGTAAAAATAAAAAAATAATGTGTGTAAAAAGGGTCTGGGTTTCGATTCTTGACTCGGTGGCCTTTCTGCGTGTAATTTGCACGGTCTCCCCTCTGGCTTCTCAAGGTTTGTCTCCCATCGCTGAACAACCGCCCATATAAAATGTGACTGGCACCTTCAAATTACGTCATTAGTATTACACTGTAAGCGACATCGCTCCCACCGGCCTCGATTGCGAAAACATGGACAGGACTGCTGCTGCCAAAGTGTCTTGAAGACTCGACAACGCTACCCCGGGTAAACAAGCGTAGTAGTATTAGTAATAATAAAAGACTATTTTATATCGTAGGCAGGCAGGCACTGCTGCCTATCATGCATGTCGTGCGGTGCCGTGCTTCACAGGGTGAGTCACCCGTAATGAGCTCATCCTCCTCCTCCTCCTGCACGACCGCCTGCAGCGTGTCAATCTCCCACTTGTGCACCTCGCTGCCCCACAGCGCCGGCACGAGCACGTCGTAGCGCGACCTGTTGGGAACAGAGACCAGCAGCGTCGGACTCTCCCCGCGGTGTGAACGCGGTATTTGGGGGGGGGGGGGGCGGGGGTGATGCGTGACTCCTAAGCAGAGTGCAGTCATCCTGCATCAGCACGGGTTCTCGGAGTGTATCAGCCGAGTGGGTGTTTTGGTGATGGAACCCTAAGAAAAAGACAAAAAAAACAAAGATCACCGGTATAGCCTTAACAGGCTGCAGGGACAAGTGCTGTTCGCGAGTACCTATGAAGGCCGGCACATTGCACGAAGAGGTGGGTGGCCAGCATCACGCCCGGCCGCCTTTGTCTCCCTAGTAACGATGTTTACTCGCCTTCACCAGGTACTATTTTGAGGCTGAGTTGACCCAGGAGAGGCCCAGGACCGGTCAGATAATTGTCACTGGTGCTGACCATGACCGGGAGTCAAACCCAGTTTGCCGGATTGGTAGCGGAGTGCACTCACCACTACCACTACCGCTTCCCGCAACCTCTCACACATTTGCTCTGTGAGAATTCAGCAGCATTACCTTATCGACGTGAAACTGGCCACTCCGATTGGGATGAGGAATATCCAGCCCTGGCTCATACACGGTGACTGGCTCCTGAAGATGAGTGCTGCCCCAATGTCCACTTTGGCTTGGCTTAGCTTCACCCGAGTAAAAACAAATTGCCTTTACTTAGCTCGTAATGGTCGATCACTTCCAGTAAATAAATTAATGTGGCTACGCAACGATCGCCTGGGGCAATATGAGGACAGCAGCGGCAGACACTGATAATTAATTATCGGTCAAGCTACAGAGCTCACAATTCTAAACAGTGGTACATTATTTTTAGATGTCAAATCAACATAATCTATATGACAGTGATTTAAGGAAACTAATAATACGAGACGGAGATATTGGAGTGGAAGTCGGCGGCCAGCCAGCAAGGGGCATGCATGAAGCCTTAAAGAGAAAACCATGGAGAGGTGATGCGTTAACTGTGCAACAATTTTGGGTACTGGCAGAAGGAAGGAAGAAATAGCACTGTGCGTAAGCACCAGCGAGATTGGCCGAAATAACCTTCGAAATGCAGGAATCTCAAGTAATAAAATTTGTTTGCGTTTAACCTACCAGCGAATGTGGCTCAATTAGAAAGTTAACAGAAAGGCAGAGAACCCCTATTTAGTACTTGCTGGGCATATAATCAGCTCACCATCCCTCTTGGATCAATAAAATAAGAAACACTTTGTGCGAAGGAACTGGAGGTGTCCTAACAGAGAGACCGCCCACCTGTCTTGTGAAAGTGACATGGAGGGGAGTTCCACCGGATGTTGGATTGAGCCAGAAGCAATTGGAAAATGTGCGCACCTATTTTCTATCTATTAAAAATGTGTATTTTACCAGGTAAAGCCTCCTGAGCTATATAGCTATTTTCAGAAGCGACATCGCTACAAATGATAGCTCGATGTGGCTTATCATGTGAAAATATACAGCATCCAAATACTCTGGACGCATGTTTCAGTCTCTTTACCACAGCGGTTAGCACACTCCGCACAAACACGGCGGCCCAAGTTCCATTCCCAGCCACAGATAACATCAATGGTGAATATCCAAACCGGTGGTCCCTGGACCTCGCCTAGGTTGACTCAGGCTAAAGTGAGTACCTGGTGCTGTGTTAAACTTCAGCATTGTGGAGACAAATATGGCCGGGCATGGTGCTGGTCACCCAACGGTCTGTTAACGCTACTTACGAACAGCACCTTCCCTCACAGTTTGCCAAGGCTCTTGGGGGGGTATTCGCCTTGGTCTTTGTGGAGAAAACGCTCTGGATATTGAAGGAGAGACCCTAAAGGATTTCAAATTTTTAACCCGTTGTCACTTCTGGGTCATTATTCAATTTGACGTGTGGGTCTGCTGCGATGGGCATCTCAAAAGGCGCAAATGACTGTCGCGTGCCTGGATGTTGACGGCACACATGTGTAATAAACGACTGGACCACGATGTCTGGCTCAGTGTCCTTTATTATTCGGTTCGTGCTGTACACCCACACGGCTGTCTTTACTCTGTAGCTTCTCCACGGTGCTGACTCCAATGTCGGCCCGATCCACAACAGCAGCTCCGCTGCTGTTTCTCTCACACAGCCCCCCTTGGCTGTACTCTCTGCTGCTCTTCTCCCTCCGCAGCTCTCACAGCTTCTTGCTCTCTCTCTCTCTCTCCGCAGCTCCTCCTGGCAGCCACACCGCTGCCTCTAACACGCAGCCCTCCTGGCTGTCTCCTCCCCAGCTGCACACCACTCCGCAGCTTCCTCTTATCTTCGGGGTTGGCTCCCGATCGCCGTCGGCGCCCCCCCTCTCCACACTTGCCCGCGTGGCCTCACTCTTTTCCGCTCACACCCCGACTGCCTTCCCCTTCCGGTTTACCCGCTTAAAGCCCCGAACCTTACCCCCACGTCACATGACTCCACCCCCCGTGACGTCACCTCCGGAAGGTCGCTTACGCCCGCATTACACCACCCTCCCCCGTAGAAAAATCCCAGCCGACCTCGGCTGACCAATAGCAAATCGTAATGCGGCGAACCGAGCTTCCCCCCCTAAAGGACACTAAGCATATAATGTAACAGCAAGAACAACAACAACGCAATCAACATCAACGATCGTACAAAAGCATGCAATAAATACAACTGTAAGAAAAAAATAACAAGACAGCAACAATCAACGAAACGTAAGCGATTTGGAACGTGTGCGGGTCGCCGGCCCGTCCCGGACGGTCGGCGGCCCACTCGCAGAACGGGAACGCGATGAAAGTCGAGGAACGACAGGGGGTAATCCCCCTGTCGCAGCTGGAAGTCCACCGCCGTCCCGTGTCTCTAAAGAGTTAGTCTTGGGCTTGTCCTGTGACCGTGCCCGCAGCTGGGTCGGAAGGGCTGCAGGGCTCGAAGGTCCCGCAGACCTGGCAGGCGTCCTCCGAGCAGGGCCCCTCGTCCCCCGCAATGTCACGGCCGGCCTGTCTGGAACAGGTACGACAGGCGCTCTAGCGAGATCAATGGACGCAGGCAGGGGAGAGTCAGCAGCAACAGACCCCGGCAAGGCAATATTGGGGGATGACGCATCATGTAAGGGAGCAACATATGGTTTCAAGCGCGACGTATGCACAACCCAGCGACGAGACCCAATCTGGACGCGTGCTGTCTGTGGGTTGGGAACCGCAATGAGGCGTACGGGACCATGCCAGGGTTTGTGCAATTTCGGCGAGGTCCCCGGACGTACCTGTGGACAATGAAGCCAGGCTAGGTCCCCAACCTTCCAAGGGCACTCCCCCTCAGACCGTCGCGCATATCGCTCGTTCCGGGCCTGGGCTTTGGCCGTAGCCACGCGGGCATTCTCCCGCGCCTCCGTGACTCGGCGAACCGTGTCCTGGATGTATTCAGGAAGTGGTTTCCGAGGTCCCTTCACCCCAGTTCCCAATTGCACATCCACCGGCGGCACGTTTTCCCGACCATACATAAGGTAAAACGGCGAATATCCTGTAGCCGCATGAGGCGTCATCCTGTACGCCGAAAGCACCCCGGGGATGTGCAGATCCCAATCTGATTGTTGTTCACTCACGGTATGGCAAAGCATGGCAGACAATGTCCTGTTCAGCCGTTCAACCATACCATCCGTCTGCGGATGGTATGGGGATGTCCGTACTTTCTTAGTCCCAAGGCCCGCGCACACTTCCGCCAATAATTTAGAAGAGAAATTCCTGCCCTGGTCCGTGAGGAGTCTCTCAGGCGCCCCCTTATCCATAATATACCCAAACAAAAAGGCGTCGGTAATGGCCGCGGCCGACTGATCGGGCAACGGCCAGGCCATCGGCCAACGGGAGAGGTACTCAACCCCTACCAGCAAATATTTATTACCCCTCGCCGATGGTGGAAAAGGTCCCAATATGTCCAGTGCCACCAATTCATTGACTCGAGACACCTGAATCGACTGGAGAGGCGGCACGTAAGGATGTTTCGGCGGCTTACGTTGTGCACACGCAGGGCACGCGCGCACGTGCCCTACGACATCTGTCGCCATGCCGTGCCAAAAATAATGACGTTGCAACGTCAACAAGGTCTTCTGCACCCCTAAATGTAAGAGAGTGTCACAATGGAGGGTTCTAATCAACTCGAACCGCAAGGACGTTGGTACCACCAGGCGCCAACGTTCCTGGAACCCCTCCCGCCACATAAGCAGACCATCTCGGAGAGCGGTTTGCGGCCCCACAGCCGTACTCGGACTCCCATTGTCCTTAGCAGACCGCTTCCGCAAGGACACCAATGACTCATCCATCATCTGTTCCCGGATCCAGACAGACCGCGGCAGATTCAAAACCCCGTCAGCCGGTCCCGGTTCCATCGGAGTGTCCGACTTCTCGACGGCCAGCGTGAGCGGCTGAGGGGGGTTTGGAATCGGCGAACACCTATGCGTCCCCGACTCACATTTACAAGGGCCGCGCCGCGGTAATCTGGAAAGTGCGTCAGCGTTCGCATGGCGCACACCCTTCCGATGTTGAATTTGGAAGGAAAATTCCTGTAGCGTGTCCAACCAACGTGCCAACTGTCCGGATGGCTGGTCAATTTTAAGGGCATATTGCAAGGCCGCATGATCCGTACGCACAATAAAAGAACGACCGTAGAGGTATGGTCGAAATTGCCGTAGGAAAAAAACAACCGCCAATAGTTCTCTGCGAGTGACACAGTAGCGGGTTTCCGCAGGAGACAAGACTCGGCTACCATACGCCACGACACGCTCTACACCCCCTTTAGACTGTGATAACACCGCCCCAATACCTGTGTCACTCGCGTCCGTATCAAGAATGAATGGGTGATCGAAATCGGGATAATCCAATGTTGGGGCCGTGGCCAATAGATCACGCAGACTCCGAAAGGCCGCCTCCTCCGGCTGTCCCCAAACAAACTTCCGTCCTTTACCCGTAAGGAGATGCAAAGGCCTCACAATCGTCGCAAAACCCGGCACGAATCTTCGGTAATACGAGGCAAATCCCAAAAACCGCCGAACATCCCCCACGGTGGCCGGAGTCGGCCAATCCCGGACGCACGCCGTCTTTTCCGGATCCGTGGACACTCCCTCAGCGCTCACAATGTGCCCCAAATAGCGGACGGACCGTTGCAGTAGGTGACATTTCTTTGGTTTGAATTTCAATTTGGCAGAACGCATCCTCGTAAACACTGTCTCCAGCCGCGTCAAATGTTCATCGAATGTGCGGCTGAAGACAATGATATCGTCCAAATATATAAGACATGTCTCCCACTGCAACCCCGTCAAAACGAGCTCCATCAATCTTTGAAATGTAGCAGGGGCCGCATTCAATCCCATCGGGAGACAGTTGAATTGAAATAACCCCTGAGGCGTACGGAATGCGGTTTTCTCCCGTGAGGACTCGTCAAGGGGAAGCTGCCAAAATCCGGAAGAGAGGTCCAGTGTGGAAAAGAACTTAGCCCCCGACAATGCGTCGAGGGAGTCATCCATACGCGGCAGAGGGTACGCATCTGCCACCGATATCTTATTCAATTTGCGGAAATCAACACAAAATCGCAATTTGCCATCCTTCTTCTTAACCAAGACGACTGGAGCGCCCCATGGGCTGTTAGATGGCGATATAATGTCCGCAGCCAACATGTCTTCCACTGCCCCCCGTACGTGTTGTCGCTCCGCAGGACTCATCCGATGCGAATTTAATCGAATAGGGGCAGCATCGCCCGTCTCAATGTGATGGTAAAGCAAGGAAGTGCGGCCCAAATCCAAATCATCGGAGCTGAACACATCGGAATATGTCAACAACAATTTACGCAGCGCACCACGTTGCTCCATGGACAGGGAAGAATTTTCGTCACATAATTGAGCAACCCAACGATCATCCGAACTCCTTGGCTCGGAAACCCCAGCAACAACTCCCCGGCTATGTGGACAATCATGGGTCGCAAACGCCGTAGTGGCATGTGCCACAACCGTACCGGCCGGGACACGGACGTTTTCTCCCCCCGCATTAAGCACCTGTAAAAACGGTAATTGATCCGGCCGGACGATGGTCTGTGCCCCCACTAACGCCAACCCGGTTGTTATCGTGGCGGACGGTGACAACAAGACCCCTACTGCTCCTAGCCGATCAGGCAGGGGCTTCCGATACCGCAAGGGTATAAGCATCTGTGTACCAGGTGGGATGTCCACAGATGCGACGGACAGCGCCTGCACTTGTACGGCCGAAGCAGGTCGCCCCCAGGGCGACGGCAGAAACGAGATTTGACGGCCCCCCGGCAGTTCAATACAATTCTCATTGATTTTGATCAAAATGGGCATCTTAGCCAAAAAATCGGTGCCTAACAAACAAGGAACCGCCAAAGATCTCGATATCAACACAACACCCGAGGCCGACACATCCCCAATAGATATCTTAGCATCCACCTGACCCACGATGCCCATGCTACCCCCGTTCGCAGCGACGCACGACCCATAAACCGGACGCACAGCCCCCGACGGAATGCCCAACAGATGGAAAATGACATCCGATATAATAGTCGCAGACGCCCCCGAGTCGACCAAAATGCGCACGTCCACACCTTGTATGGACCCCGGTACAGTGGACGAACCCGTAGCGGCCGCGACAACTCTCCGTGCCAATTTGCGCCACTGCGTAACTGAATGACAAGGCCCCGTCGATGGCCTTTCTTTAACAACAACAATAGGATCGCGCAACACAGGTGGTGGGTGAGGTGGAAAGCCTTGCCGAGTGTCTGGTGCGTGCCGACATGCCTGTTTCGGAGGATCTTTAGCCGACTTGACCGGTGCCGAGGCCTCCTGCTGCGGCGGAGCCGGGAAGCGGGCCCAGCAGTCTCTGGCGTAGTGGCCCCTACGCCCGCAGCGGAAACATTCGGCCTCGTTGCGCCGAAGCGCAGGCCTCGCCTCCTGACGGCCCCGTTCTGGTAGCACCGCGCGCGGTCTCGGCCCGCCGCGTCCCGTCCATGGAGCGGAGGCGGCCGTCAGTTGTTGAGGGCCCCGGTCATCCGGAACATAGACGGCCTGCGCAGGGTTCCATCCCAGCGCATCCCCATCTTTGACGGGCCCCCCCGTCCACGCCGTCACTTGTTTCCAGCGACGGAGGTTGAATTGCGCATCGAGACACTTAGCAGCCATCCGGGAAGTTAGCTTCTCATGCCCACACACAGGCATGGGGATCCCTAGATCCCGAGACAGCTCCAACATTTTCCCTAATATGAGAGGCTCAAGCAGGTCCTGTGGCGTCTCAGGATAAGCTGCCATGGCCAGCTCCAGCACCGCACCCCTGAACGCCACGGGCGACTCCTCTGGTGCTCGTTGTCGTTGAGCGAATCGCCGATGCGCATCATCTGGTGGCTCATAAGCATCGGCCATTTCTTGAAAAACACCACGTAAAGTTGCCTTCTTATCGGTCGCTATGGAACGGAAGAATCGGACAGATTCGTCGTCCAGGAGAGTCGGCAACACCTCCAAAGCCTCCGCATCGGTCCATCTTGCTGTGCGTACCGCCGCCAAGAAGCGGCAGGCGAACGCGCTCCAGTCCCCACCGACGGAAAATTCTTTAACCGTTGTAAGGTGGCGACTCCGACTCCTCTTCCCGCCGTCTTCCAATGGTGGTGGTTGTGATGGCAAATTCAAAATGGCGTCGGCCCGCGGCGTGGCCAAGATGGCGGTTTGGCGCCACGGAGCGCGCAAAATGGCGGCCTCTTGCCGCGTGGGCAATGGCGGCGGCAGGACAGGCAACGTGGCGGCCCGCGGAGCACCACTTGCATCATCCATCGTCCCTGGCGCGACGAGATGGCATAGATGCGCCAGGACGTCCTTAAGTGCCTCCAGTTGTACCGCCATCGCTTGCCATCGTTGATCCGTGTCTGATGATGTCGACGGACCCGCCACCGCGCCAACATCCTCCACTCCCGTTCCCGTGGTCGCCTCAGCCTGGCTCTCCTCCACCACCCCAACAGGATCCGTGGTTGGAGGGAGTTCGTCGTCGTCGGACGAAGAAGCCGATGCAGGCGCCGGATTAACTTTCTTCCTCACTTGTTTCGACATGCCGTTGCACTTCCGACACCAGTGTAATAAACGACTGGACCACGATGTCTGGCTCAGTGTCCTTTATTATTCGGTTCGTGCTGTACACCCACACGGCTGTCTTTACTCTGTAGCTTCTCCACGGTGCTGACTCCAATGTCGGCCCGATCCACAACAGCAGCTCCGCTGCTGTTTCTCTCACACAGCCCCCCTTGGCTGTACTCTCTGCTGCTCTTCTCCCTCCGCAGCTCTCACAGCTTCTTGCTCTCTCTCTCTCTCTCCGCAGCTCCTCCTGGCAGCCACACCGCTGCCTCTAACAAGCAGCCCCCTCTCTCTCTCTCTCCGCAGCTCCTCCTGGCAGCCACACCGCTGCCTCTAACACGCAGCCCTCCTGGCTGTCTCCTCCCCAGCTGCACACCACTCCGCAGCTTCCTCTTATCTTCGGGGTTGGCTCCCGATCGCCGTCGGCGCCCCCCCTCTCCACACTTGCCCGCGTGGCCTCACTCTTTTCCGCTCACACCCCGACTGCCTTCCCCTTCCGGTTTACCCGCTTAAAGCCCCGAACCTTACCCCCACGTCACATGACTCCACCCCCCGTGACGTCACCTCCGGAAGGTCGCTTACGCCCGCATTACACATGCAACGCGCAACATGCAATGCATAATACAATAGTCATGAAGTAGGGGCAATAAACACCGCAGAACTGCTTAGCAATAATGCGTAACGATTGCTCACCAATTAGTTCTAATCAATCACTGACAGACGTGAAGCAAAGCAACACGTGCATTGTTAAGCCCAACCATTGCGTGCTGTCATATTATAGTGAGGCGCATTCAATGGCTCGTGAATGCCCACTGTCTATCCTGTCCAACGGAACAATATGACCAAGTGTTGCCCGGCGTGTCCAGCAATACAATGGAGTGCAATGGGGTCAAACAAGGATGAAGGCAGCACAATGGAAAGAAAGAAGGTCTTAGAGCGGGTGCACACAATGCTGCAGATATAATGGGTGCAATGGGTGATTGACAATAGTGAGTGCTGCGTCTGATGAAACAATAACATTGTGATTCAACCTCGTGTTTGTTTGTTTTAGAATTGTTTTCATATCACATTCAAATATAGCGTATGCTTAAAATATATATATATATTTAAATGCAGGTGGGAATACAATATGCTGCAGTGGCATTAGAGCACAAAGACAATACGTAGAGGCCAGTGTTTGCCTAGGAGGCCAGTTTCTGCGGGGTTGCCGGTTTGATCGCCATGGGTAGGGTTCGCTAAGGAGGGTTCTAACTTTCTATGTTCTGGTCTGGGCCTGGACCGGTCCTGACATCACTTGCCACTGATGTCAGTCGTGGAAGCGACTTGAACTTGGTTCGCGGGGTTCATAGCGCAGGACGTTATCTGCTCCACCCCTTGTTTATATACTATGATAGAAAGCACTCAAATGATCAATATGCCAAAATGACTGTGGATTGCCCTACGGTTAAACTGGCGCCGACCAAAGCACTGTGTAATTTACAGCAATTGCTCAGAGGCACCAATGTATAATGGCAACTCCCAATACCTGTTTGAATTGAGAAACACATCCTTGTCAATTCACTGCTGGATATGAAAGCCTCCGACTGCTAAGTCGGTCACGGCGGCTCTATTACTTTTTCTTCACCATGCTGGTAACCCAAATATCCGAGGTTCGATTCCGAGCAGCTACCCTTAATTAATCCCCGTTCTCATGCGTGGGTGAGTCGTTGGTCCCATCCTGGTTACCTGTGGTTGTGGTATAACAGATGTAATGGAAAATGTGAAAGAGCTACGTTGTGAATGCGATACAGTTCGACAATAAACGAGGGACTTAGAGTAAATAAGCATTTCACAAACATAGGAAACGTTCCCTGGCATGCACAATAACCCTATTGTATTACATGTGCCAGCTTTGTTTGATTTTTTTGTACAAAGTTTATAATTCCTGTAAAGGCCCTTTGTGTTGTTTCGTGGAGTTGTTAGCGCACTGTGCTATGAGCCCACCAGCTTGAGTTCAAATCCAAACTACGGATCACATCAGTGGTGCTTATCTGAACCGGTCATACGCCTCCTGAAGGTTGACTCGGCCTTAAATGAATACCTGGTGCAGTGTGCAAACACCAGCACTGGGGAGACAAAGGTAGCCGGACATGATGTTGGTCTCACACTCCACTCCGTGCCGCCCTTCATAGGTGCTCGCTAACAGCACTTGAAGCAACAGTCTGTGAAGGCTACACTGAGGATCTTTGTCTTTATTTTGTGTGCTTAGCGGAGCGGTTAGCACACTATGCTAAGATCGGACTGACATGTATTGAATTCTTGGCCATGATGCACATCAGGGGCAGGAGTGTGTAAACATCAGCGTGCAGTCACACCACCGTCTTGTGCCAGGCAGACATTCATATGCGCTCACCAATCAGAATACTTATATATGTCCTGGAGGAATCCGATGAGCTATTAAGCTCTTCCTCACAGATGTCGAGTAGGGGAACGGGGTCAGAACGTTGCAAAGACAAACGATACAATACACGACAGGGGCGCAGAGTATGGATAAGTAAATTACGAAAAAAAACTTTTTTTCTTTTACCAGGTAAAGCCAACTGATCTATTAGCTTCTTTTTCAGAAGCGACCTGGCCACGAATGGTAACTCAACGAAGTGCCTTAACATGTGGACATTTAGAGCAGCCAAATAATCTAAGTAATTGTCTAACAGAGCTTGTCTCTATGGTCTGCAAGGCTAAATAGACGTTTATGTGCTTTATTGTGTGCGCACGCGTGTGCATTAATGCCATTGTCTTGATCCCACCCCACATTTTTAATTGCGAAAACAATTGTTTATAAGAGGACAATGGGTGTTTGTACACATCTTTTAAAAGTAACGACAATTTACATGACTTTATCAACCCACTGCTGGATGAAGGCTTCTCCATGCCACGTTGGTCATGGGGGGGGGGGTTGCGTAACCATACTTCACCACGTTGGTCAATGCGAGTTGGTGAAGGCGGCGGCATGCGTTTAGGACAGATCCTGATATCCCTCATAACTGTATGTATGTTGAACTTCTTTCGGACCGTACATAGCCCACCGTGCTAATCGGAGGTGCGAGCTGATGTTAGCCATGCCTGAGAGTAAAACTCTATTTTATGGTAGATAACACACTGTGCTAACAACTGTTCTACCCATAACACGTCCATTATCTGACCTATTATTAAAAAAAACACATTACTGGTGTGTGCATCAGGTTATGACTCATTATACATGCTTTCATAACATGTCCACATGGCAATTATGATGTTAGCTTGTATTTTTTCTTAAATTGCTGCAATTTTGTAAATTGCCATTTGGCATGATGATACACACACACCGTTATTAAACGTAATTTTTCAGTGGAAATTGAATGTAAGAAAACCAACCTAGGAGTCATTTTATGAACTCCAATCAAGGAAACAGCATGCTCAACAATTACGGTGATTAATTAAAAATAATAATTTCATCGTGTGCCTTAGCAGTTAAACTCTATAGTTTTAAGCATAACATTAAATGTTCCAATTAAACCCCGACACCTAATGTTCACGCTTCATATAACTTAATGGAAAGTAAAAGTGTTTTTACTTTTACACAAAATCATCTATATTGTTATGTTGTTTGATGTGTAAAGTGGAATTTGTATTTAAATACATATATAAATGTATGAAAACAAAAAAAATGATCACACAAAGATACGAGGTGTTTATTGTCCTTTGACTTCATTAAAAATTGATAAATGAATCACGTTTAAAAATTCTAAATTAATGTTTTCAAATGCAAGAAGCTGCCACTTAGGCAGGCCGATAACTCACATTTGTAATGAATAGCAGGGCTGAGCCTGTTTGGTACTTTAATGGGCACACTGTTTGGGAATAGCAGGTGCTGCTGTGGGGTTGAGAGGTGGCCACGAGATGGAAGCACAGCGATGGATTCTTGAATCTATCTGCACAAAGCTTTGAGTGCCACCCTCTCCTCGCCCGGTGGGTCTACTCCGGCTTTTCTGGTTTCCTCTCCCAAGAAGTCAAACTCTAATCATTGAAATGTCCCAATGTAAAATGCAATATCATTATTATTATTATTTCAAAGTACATAAAATGTATATATATATATTTTGGTGGGGGGTTAGATTGCGTAAATATAAACGTGTTGTTAACCTACAACCACCCGACACAGCCATATAGTAATGTTTGTCACGTAAACAAAACGTGCAATTAGTTACTACTTCAGCACACCGGTGTGTTGAAGAGGAAAAACCCACAACATTTACAATTTGAGTACAACGTTTTGCTTGTGATCACAACCAGCTTCATCAGACGATTTGCCAGAATTGTGATAAAAGTATTCTCGTACACATAATACATAAAAGCAAACAATCACCAATGATGTGTTAATTTGACATTTCACAGGGATAACCCCTGTACAGCCACACCTACGGCAAAACATAGGCAAAGTTGTGACCCTGCATCAAGTCGCTCACTGCACCACTCGTAGCAGCGCCTCGACTCGATGAAGCTTCAGAGAGCCCCTCTAGAGGGCATTGAGGCCGACTCATCCATGCTGGCCAAATGTCTTGTACGAGGTGGATGCATCCACGCTTTACGCCACGATACACGACGACCTTCCACTGATCGACTCCGGCGGTCCCATTTGTACTGCTGGGTGGACAGAGTGTGGGGGGTTGGGTGGGGTGAAGAAACTTGCCCCATTTATTAAACTGTCGTGTGGAGGACGTCAACATATCTAATTGGTGTATTCATGAGATCATCAGGGGACGTGTAGAGGATTTGCAATAAAATTATATTTTTTTCTCTCTATAATTTATCAATATTGTTTAAGTAGGGTACATACAAATGCATAATCGTGTGTGTGTATCTCTCTGCGAAGATTATAGCATATTGACATAGAAAAGTATAGATTGTGTTGCCAATAAATCGCACCAATTGCCAGTGTGAGTCAAGTCAAAGTGAAACGTCCCCTCTGACAAAATCTTGGCTGGGGACCAAATCTCTCCACAGGATGAGCTCTGTTGCTTTCCTGACCCTGAAGAGTTGATGGGCTGAGTAACCCACTGCCGTTGCTTGTTGTTAAAGCCCAATTTATAAAGCATCACCAAACCACCAATCTTTGAGGTTCTGACTCGCACAACTACCAATTGTCCCATCGCCATGCTATGAATCAGCTGACTAGCAATTGTGAGAGCCAGGCAGGAATGCAAACCCCTTATTTTATTGTGCTTGATAGCTGGAAATTGGGACACAATTGCTCCAATAATGGGAATTGTAGGGGCGCCGCTCCACGTGGTTTAAATAGTGGCACATATCTTTGTATTCCCATTTCCTTTCAACTATCTCTGTTATACCACTGGAACAAGCTAACCACACACAAAAAAAGACACGAACACCACCTGCACATTTTCACAGACACATACACAATGTCCTCCGTTCTGCATCCATAGGCTGTAGAGGCAAGTGCTGCTAGTGAAACGGCTATTAATGCCACACCGCATGCGACAGGGTGGTGTGACCATCACATTGTGCTCGGTACTTGTCGGGCGACGACATCCATACACACACACAAGGCGGAAATGGAAAAATAAAGTGATTTAGCCTCATAGACCTTAGGGGTAAATTCTGTTAGTAAGCCTGTACAAACGTCATCATGACGCACAATGGTCGGTGCGTCTACGAGCTTTACGTTGTCACACTATTCATAGGATACTCTTTTTAATGTTGAGTCAACCTAGGGGATGTCCATGACAGGTTCAAATTTCGCTTGCTACTGGTGTTATCCAATTTGAGAATTCACTGTGTAACGAAAAAATATTAAATTTTTTGTTCTTGGGTAGTAAGTGTTATTTTTTAATTGCTTATGTCTCAAAAGCACAGAAAGTGGCTATTATTCCCCACAAACTTTGCTTTTGTGACCAGGACACAAAAGCAAAGTTAATAATCCACTCAATTAATAACACTGTGTAACAAATTGATACAATTTTTGTTCCTGGGTAGTAAGTGTTATTCCCTGATTGCTTATGCCTAAAACGTACAGAAAATGGCTATTATTCCCCACAAACTTTGCTTTTGTGACCAGGACAGTGATATTTTGAAATGTACATATTTTTAATGAGAAAAGTGTGCATTTGTGTCATTCCTTCACATAAAGTCCTGGTCACAAAAGCAAAGTTTGTGGGAATAATAGCCATTTTCATTCTTTTGAGGCATAAGCAATAAGGAAATTACACTTACTACCCAGGAACAAAAATCGTGTTACATAGTGGAATCAAACCTGGGTTTGCTGGAATCATAGCACGGAACGGTTAAGCACTGCTCTTCTTCTACCTACACACACGTGCGCACTTCACGGTGTGTTCTCTCATATCGCAGAGCATGTCTATGCTCTGAACGTTCAGTTCAGTGCGAGTTAAACTTACTTTGACAAACATTACTTTCCTTTAATAATGTCAGCTGCCAATGGCAAAAGTGCTGCGAGTGGTGAGATGACACACACACACGCACATGGTCAGCTCGAAGGAGTTTTAAAATGATATTAAGCAAGGATTTTAAGGAACAAAGTATCTACTTTTTTCATTTCAGCTGCTCGAATCGTTGTGTATGGCCTTTGAACAGGTCTCTCTGTCATGCAGTTTAGAAAAGTGAAAATATAAATTTTTGTATTGTTCTGCCTGGCATTTGTAAAGCTGGGCTTGTTAAGTGGGCAACCACGAACTTTTAAATTTACCAAACAATTGAAGCCTTCAAGCTAAAGGGCAATGGCGCGGCCCTGCAATTACCCTATCACGCCATTGCTGGCAGAAGAGCCGTCATTAAAACGAGCTCTAGGGAGCTACTCTCACAGTTATTTTGGTCTCATCTTCCACTCTGGCCCGGCGTCAAGGAAGAGGTGGGAGTGCCCACATGCTACCCCACCACGCGTGACCTGTCGAATTACAAACTGCAGCACACTCATTCGCACTGCATAGCGGGCAGTGTTAGCAGTGGTAGAGGAGGAGGAGGGGGGGATTTAAGAGACTCGCCCCGAAGTTTCAACTGCCGTGCCGGGATAGTGGCATCGAGCCGTCGACTTGTGGATTGCAAGTCCAGTGTGGTGTAACCATTTATACCCCGGCAAAATCCGTACAATCGGTGCTCTATAGACTCTAGAGCACTTCAATGCACAAAACCTGCATTTGAGAAGTTGAGACTGTTTATCTGGGATGTGTCGACCTCATGGAATAATTTCTTTGTTGTGAAAACTTTGTTGTTGTTGTGCCTTTGTTTGGTGCCATTTCTTTATTTGTTTATTTTTTTTACTTGGTAGTAGGGTTTTCATTTGCTTAGTCGTGGCTGTATATGGGATTTAGTCCTCATATATAATTCATTTACAGCATTACGTGGTACTATTAGCATGAATGACACTATATAAATTTCAAGCATTGTTATTAGTGGTTACAACATTTCTTTCCCTGCTTAATTTTCTGTCTCCCATGCTGAATTTTACAATCTGGAATCGGCACTGTTGTAAAAAAATATATATTTTTTATCCATGTTCAACTTCTTTCGCACCATACGTAGCCAACCGTGCTAATCGGAGGTAAAGGGGAAGGACAACAAACTAAACACAAAAATAAGTTCTAAAGAAATGAAATTAGAAATGAATATCCTCGGACCACAAGGAGGAATTGGACAGCCTTGAGCCAGCAGCAGAGATTCCACATTCATTTCGTGGGGAACAGCTTCCCCCATAGAATGACCACTGTTGTATTCCCATAAAGTGGTCGTTATTTTATCTACCAGGGAGAGATAATGGATTGAGTTGACCCACGGCCACGATTTAAAATTTCAACATTTCTAGTGAAATCTTGATTTGAAGCTTCCGTGACTGCAGGACTCCATACTTTCTGGTTCTTTCGGTAAAGTCACGTAGATAGAAAAAAATATTAAATAAAGGAAAACACGACGTTTCGGTCTTTACTGAAAGAACCAGAAAGTATTTTTAGTGAAGACAACACAAAATACAAAAAAGAATCATAAAAAAAAAAATAAACAACAGAAATATTAAGCGAAATTACAAAGGCATCATGCGGTCACATTTATAAATGAAAAAAGGTGGCTTTAAAATGTTAATATAATTAGCAACCTAAAAATCACTATAAAACGCGATCGCTAAATATGTCTAAGTGAATCAAAATACAAATAACAGTGAACCGCGCTTATGGGCGATTTATTTATTTAAACGCCAGTTTCTCTTTGCAGGCACATATCGGCCTCTTAATGTGTACACAACGTTATCAGGGCACTTTCACGGTTTTTTTAAGGTCAATAAGGTGGCAGTGCTCATCTTTATTGACGTCAATAATCGTTTTGTAAAAAATTCCACATTCCGATGGTGGATCATCAAAAGACTATAGGAATCAAACTCCAGATTACAGGAAAATTAGACTGGTGGAAATAACTCCGACCGTCTGCCCGTACAATCATGCAACGATGTCAATATCAGTTTAGCTCCTTGAGCACCACTTAAATCCTCGTCAAGTGCAAGGTCTATAAGCACTCCCAAAAAGTTTGTGTCCCATATAATGGATAGGTGATTCAGGAATTGGAACGTCTCCTCCAACACGGGGCCCTGGAACGGCTCCATGGTGGTCTGGCTGGGAATTGCTACCAAAAAAAACAACAACCACGGCTTGTTAAATCATCTTAGCGACAATATTCCCGCAATCTCCGCTCAGCCAGTAAAACCGGCACACTACACGCTAACGCTAACTGGTTTCATGTAACGCCACAAATCTGATGTGACATTTCTGTGGAGGGCCACTTAGTGCTGATTTGTGAGGCTCCAATGATTGGATTTCGGCACAATGCATTGGTCTGGTATGGAGAAGCTTCTCCCCCAATGGGATACGGTAATATAATAAGGGACTGAGGGTTGTTTTACAAAGGAAAAAAATATAAATAAGCTGGCAATCAAATACATTAAGTGAAGGTACGCTTTGCATTTTGATGCTGAACAATGCTGCAATTGATCGTGCTGCATTGTGCATTTCTGCTGTAATTTAATAAGAGAGTGGAATTAAGTTAATTGTTTTGATTTGTAAAGTATTTTTTCCCCTCCAACTTTTATCCTCAATATGTTATCAACATCCTGTAATGAGACAATGTATCCATTCAGGTCTCTCGCAGAGCAGTAGAAACATTTCTGTTATTACAACCCACGGAAGTGAATATCACAGAGCTACCTCGGAGTTCCCTGTAAATGACCTTTGGTACATACAGTAGGGAGGCATCACTTTCCTACCCACTTTGCTACAGAGAACAATGCACATAAATAACAAATCTTGAATCTTGACTTAAAGCTTTCGTGACTGCAAGAAATTCATATTCTTTGGGTCTTTCGGTAAAGTCACGTAGATAGGTTCAAAGAAAAATAACAAAAAACTACGACGTTTCGATCGCAACACAAGCGGTCATCTTAACCACCTCTACGGGGAGGGTTTCTGAAGGCAAAACGTTTATAAAGGTTTGGGGATGGGCGTGGCCCAAGTGTATCGGCGGCAACCAGAGTCCTGGGCGGTGCACCACTGCCAAAGCAGCAGCTATGTTAATGTGAGAGATTAGCATGTAAATGCAAGATCGCAGTGCTGCTGCCACGTTGGCATGTGAGGCGGCTGTGTTAGTATGAAAAATATTTTTAGCCTGTTAATGTAAAATCTGCTATGGCAAGGTGATGGTTTTAATTGGGTCCTCAGATGATTCTTTCCCAATGGTTGCAGTGATAGCTTTACGGATTGTGTGGTCTGAATATCCATTCATCTTGAGAACTTGGTGTACGTGTTCCAATTCACTGGCTAGGTGATGATGGTCGGAAATACATTGAGCTCTATGGTGTAAAGTTTTGATGAGGGAATTCTTTTGGGATGGATGGTGGAGGGAGTCAGGTTTTAGGCATCCGTATGGGTGGCCTTCCTGTAAACAGTGTCCCATTGAGCCATCTGGCCTCTTTTCGATTAAAACATCCAAGAATGTTAACTTGCCATCCTTTTCCACCTCCATGGTAAATTTGATGGCTGGGTGTAGAATTGATGTGGTTGAGGAATTGGTTCAGAGCTGGTCGGCCATGTGGCCAGATGACGAACGTGAGTGAGATGTCCTTAATTAACAATACCAAGTGACCTGAGTTAATTACAGATAAGGTGGTCTTACCAGTGAATGGTTGTAAGATCTCAGACAGAAATCGGGCCAGTTTGTAGGTGGGTGAGTTAATGGTGGAGACGATAGGACGGAGGGGTGTACCTTCTTTATGGATTTTTGGTAAGCCATAGAATCTGGATGGTCTAGCAGCAGAGGGTTTTAAGAAAAACCGCTTGGTTGGTTCGATTAAAGATGTCGAGTCACTGATGATATTGTTGGTTTTCATAATGAGGCGGTTGATGGGATCTCTTTTAATTTTGGTATAGTTACCATTATTAAGTAGGTCCTGAATTTTGTTATTGTATGTGGTTTTGTCCATGATGACTGTGGCATTGCCCTTGTCAGCTGAGAGGATGACGATGTCATCTCTCTTTTTTCATTGAGAAAGCTCAAAGTGCTCATCCTTACTGATCTTGCTAATAGGTGTCTTAGCGTTTTTGAGGATTGCAAGCGATTTCTGATCTTGCCACGTTTGCAGTAATGTGTCCCAAACCCTTAAGGGCTACGTCGACTGGGCAATGATATCATCAACAGGGATGTGTTTAGGGGTGACTGCGAAATGCAACCCTTTAGCTAGCACCGATTTTAGGCTGTCGGAAATTGGACTATTACTCTGATTGATAACAATCTTGTCAACGTCTAACTTTGTAACGTGTGGATCTGGCTTCAGGTTACCTTTGCAGTTAGCTGACATTGAGGCGGCTGAAGAGGCTGCCATGTTATCTACATGTTCCCAATCAGATGTAGACATTTTAAATGTCAATGTTAAGTGTGATTTCAGGAGAGCCTTGTCTAAATTGTCAAGTTCAAATCGGAGCAATCTTATTCTCTCTGAGATCAGGGCTAGGCCGGCAATGAACAAAATCCGTTCAGCATTGGGAGAAGTGACAGCAGCAGATGTGAGTGTAAATGCGATCGGTATTACCTTAGTGTCGCGGCATCTCTTCAGAAAAGTGAGCGACTCGATCAGATGAGCCTTCTTGTCTCGAAGTTTGTTAAAATATAGTTGTGTGGAAACCCTCCCCGTAGAGGCGGTTAAGATGGCCGCTTAGGTTGTGATCGAAACGTCGTATTTTTTCCTTTTTTTAACCTATCTACATGACTTTACCAAAACACAAATCTTGTCTTAAAGCTTTCGTGACTGCAAGAATTAATATTGGTAAAGTCACGAAGATAGATAGGTTCAAAGAAAATAAGAAAAAATAACAAAAACTACGACGTTTCGATCACAACACAAGCGATCGTCATCAGGAAAAAAACTACGATCGCTTGTGTTGTGATCGAAACGTCGTCGTTTGTTGCACATTTTTTGTTATATTCTTTGAACCTATCTATGTGACTTTACCAAAAGACCCACAAAATATGAAATAACAACATTGATTTTATTTATTATTTGGGCTGAAATTGAGACAAATTAAGTGCAGAACCAAGTTTAACAACCATGGGGTTTTTGTGCGCAGTCATGTATGCATGTTGAACTTCTTTCGCACAGTACGTAGCCAACCATGCTATTCGGAGGTGGGAGTCTTTGGTCACTGGGCTGAGACTATTAACTCACACCTCATAGGGTTCAAAGCCAGGATATCAATAGTGCCGAGCTCAGTGATCTGACTTTTTGAGCCACCTGGCCACCTCCCAGAGTGTCATTTCCAACGTGTGTTATGTGCACACACCTTTACATACCAATTTTTGTTTTATTTTACCAGGTAAGGCCCACTGAGCTATACAGCTCTTTTTCAGAAGCGACCTGGCCACAAATGATAGCTCAACGAAGTGGCTTATCGCGTGAAAATGTATAGCAGCCAGATACTCTAAATGTACGTTGATTCTAAATGTGGAGGGAACAGCCGAAGAGAAAAATCCGCACAAACACAGGTAGAAGATGCAAACTCCAAATATACAGCAGGCATCAGGGTTGGGATCGAACCCACAACCTCCTGTAGACCAGCTGAGGTAGTTAACATATCATCACCGTGGTGGCCCTACCTACGACAGCCTTGCTCAAGAACTTTATTCTTTTGACCACAGACATGGCAAATTTGAGGCAGGTTCTTTTATTAACTAATCAGCAGATATGCTGTGTGTCAGCATGGTGAATATTTTAAAGATATTTGTGCAAATGAAAATGTGATTCATTTTAATGTATGTACAGCAAATCATCTATAATCATGTTTTAATCTAATCCAAAACTGATTTAGTTCTGGGAATATGTTTGACATGCATTGAGATGCGTATCAATATTACTATTTTAAAGCATTAGTGAGGATATACATGTATTTATTGGTTCCTTCGGTAAAGTAACGTAGTTAGAAATAAAATAAAATAAAACAAATCACGACGTTTTGATCGCAACACAAGCAGTCGTCATCAGTCATCAGGCGACTGCTTGTGTTGCGATCGAAACGTCGTGATTTGTTTTATTTTATTTCATTTTTAACTACGTCACTTTACTGAAAGACCCAAAAAGTATGGATTCCTGCAGTCACGAAAGCTTCAAATCAAGATTGCTTATTTTCTTAAATGTTTTCTATAACCATCATCAGTAATGCTACTGTAACTATCAATCTGGCTGGCTGGCACTGTGTATGAAGCATTCAAATGTAGTAGTAAGCTCCTACTTTTCTCTGAGCATGACAAGATTGTGCCCAGGAGAATTTCAACAGACAATCAGAAATTGTCACCAATACTTATGAGTGACCAACATAAGTGAGAACTGCTCCATTGCTCATTTAAACACAGAGTCAATATGCGTCGACTTCATTGCTGATGCTGTGGCATAATCATAACACCCCAGCAGCGCAACTCAATATACGGTATATGTGCGGAAAACTGATACAAGTTCAATATGTTACACGATTTAATATTAAAATGGAACACTTAGAGTAAATTCCCCCATGCACATAAACACATGGCAGTTTCCAACGCAATTGAAGTGCTTGAATTACTCCTCAACATTAAATGCTTTTGCAGGAATTCTGGCAATCATTCAGTATAATTAGGGATGCCACCTTTTTTTCCACAGACCAAACCCAGACACATTTCTCAATCAGCCTAGGTCTTTCGAAACTCTGCAGCTTACCGCAAAAACGTTCAACACAGTACCGGTATCAGATCTTGCCACAAATACATTTCTGCCACTCAAGTGTAGATGCCAATTCACGGACTCAACGGCCAAACCCAGCCGCGTGGCAACCCTGGTTATAGCGCGCATCCGAAGCCCATCCATGGCATTAGTCTGCAGGCTTGTGTTGACTGTTTACTCTGCTCTTAGGGGCGATTTGTCAAAGCCCTGTGCTAATTGGGTGAAACTACCCCGTGGGCTCCTCCAGTTTGCACAGTGAGAGAAGCTAAGCAGCTTTCGTATACGGATTGGCAGAACCGTGCGATAAACACAAAGAAAGGCAGAAGTGGCTACACTGAGCCACAATGGAATAAGTTCAATTGGTGGCTGATGCCCGTAGGGGTCCTGGCAATTGCATTACAGCAGCAGATGGATATAAGCCTACCCCTTGGGATAGGGATTCCACCTGTCTGGGTTAAACCCAGATGGTCCAGAAATTTGGATGTGTGTTAGGGTGGCAGATTGATTTGTATCGAAACTTGGTGGTTCTGTGTTGAGCTGAATACCATTATACTGCACAGTTTTGAGAGACCTTTGGCGACTGGGATATATGTATGTTGAACTTCTTTCGCACCATACATAGCCAACCGTGCTAATCGGAGGTGCGGGGGAAGGACAACAAACTGTACAAATATGTCCTGGTTTGGTCGGTGGGAGAGGCTCCAACCCTATCTTTGGAGCAAAGCCCGCTGCGCTTATATCCAGTGTGCTTTTATCAGAAGTTGCCCTTTGCCTCTACCCACCAGTGTAACGTAAACACGTTGCTTTTATGAGAACTGTGCTTTAATAAAGTGTGTTTATACCAGCTTCCACTATACTGCGCTGTTGACACTACATCATTTGAAAATGTGTTTGCCTTGGGAAAAGAGTGCCATTCATGTATTTGTCCATTCATAAACATTTACAATAACGTGGGCCAGAGCTCACTTGCATTGGCAGCCCTGAACCATTTTGAAAAAAAGAAATCACAGCCGTGAAAATTCCACATCCCACAATCCTATGGCAAGGGCCATAGTATCATCGGATACTTACTGTGCGAAAGAACTTCAACATACATACCTACTATAGACTTCCCCTCTGTATCAATAAGAGGCTGAGTCAGCCGCCAACCTGACCAGGATTTAAACTCACAACCCTCCGATTGTGAGTTGAGTGGTCGAACAACACAGTATGGCCAGGCTGGACAGAGATGGACCGGGCCAAACAGGGTTCACCTGGCCAAGGAGTATGTTCCATTTGCATTTGCAATAGGATGTCTGTTTCAGTTGTAACCAGAAACTGTTTGATGTTGAAAAACAATTGTGAAACATGAACTGAAATTCGACACGCGCACACCTATGGGCGAACTTGTGCAACAACATGACCCCAAGGCTGATACGTGAATCACTGGCGACACGAATCCAGTTCACGTGAGAGTGGGTAACGAGCTGTAATTGGTTGCGTACGCGCGCTGAACTCCACAGGCGTCCGTCCGCAAATAGCGCTAATGGAGAAATTGCTTCCATGCAACAATTACAGCGAAGACAGCTCTGTCCATCACCGCTCCACTCGCACTCTCCTGCCTCCGATTTGGACCAATCGAGGGACCTCAAACTGTGTGCAGGCAAAAGTTAAAGTGTCTCCTCGAGGCAGGAGTCATTGGCGAAACTCCACATTCCCTTAGAAGGTAAATGTGGAGCCCTGCAATGCCCTGTTCACGTCACTGCTGGTGGAAATGTCCTCCACTAGAGGGGGCTCTCTCTATTTATGTACGTGAACTTCTTTTGCACCGTGCGTAGCCAACCCGTGGTAATATATAGGGTATATTTGGTTAGACGTCACGCTTTACCACACCATACTTGACCTGCCAATCGCCTGACTGGTACCGGTATATGAACTCAAACTCCTGGATGGACAGAATGTCTGGATTGAAGAAACTTGCTCCATTGTGCTACATTCCTATAGCGGCAGTAACTATAGTTGTTCTAGTGGATGATTACTGCATGACTTCCCATTATTTTGTGATTAAAATAAATTTAAGTTAATAAAAAAAAACATAGTCAGGGTATTTAATGCAACTGGGCACTGAAATATGAAACTAAAACAATACCTCAGTTCCTCTGCTTAGAAACATTATCCATGAACAGCGGAGCATGACCACCAGATTAGAAGAGTGAGTACTGTAAACAGACCGTGATTTCAACCACCATTGTAATTGGCTTTGCAATCCAAGTCAACTTTGTTTCACCAGATGACAAAATAAGAGACCAGGGAGGCGCCACCCGTTGGGGGGGCTTGTGGGTAATTGAGGGCGCCACGGTGGTGAGATGTTAACTACCTCGCTTGGTATACAGGAGATCGTGGGTTCGATCCCGACCCTGCATATTTGGAGTTTGCATGTGTCTCTCTCCCCATGGTCGTGTGGCTTTTTCTCCGGGACCTCTGGTTTTTCCCTCCACATTCATAATCGACGCACGTTTAGAATAGTTGGCTGCTATAAATGTCCACGTGATGATACGCCACTTGGTTGAGCTATCATTGGTGGCCAAGTCGCTTCTGAAACAGATCTACATGGCTTAGTGGGCCCTATCTGGTATAAAAAAAAATCGTTCGGAAGAGTGACCTTGGAATGCTTCCCGTTGCCATGTCAGCTGCGGCATTTGATCCACATCCCAACACGCCCCTCACCACGCCGCTCACCAAACCTCACCACGCCAGTCACCACCCCTCACCACACCTCACCACACCTCACCACGTCAGTCACAACACCTCACCACACCAGTCACCACACCTCACCACACCTCACCACACCTCACCACGTCAGTCACCACACCAGTCACCATACCTCACCACGCCAGTCACCACACCTCACCATACCAGTCACCACACCTCACCACGTCAGTCACAACACCTCACCACACCTCACCACGTCAGTCACCACACCCCACCACACCTCACCAAGTCAGTCACCACACCTCACCACACCTCACCACACCAGACACCACACCTCACCACGCCAGTCACCACACCAGACACCACACCTCACCACGCCTCTCCACACCTCACCACACCTCACCACACCAGACACCACACCTCACCACACCTCACCACACCAGACACCACACCTCACCACGCCAGTCACCACACCAGACACTACACCTCACCACACCTCACAACACCTCACCACACCTCACCACACCAGACACAACACCTCACCACGCCAGTCACCACACCTCACCACGCCAGTCACCACACCTCACCACGTCAGTCACCACACCTCACCACACCTCACCACACCTCACCACACCAGACACAACACCTCACCACGCCAGTCACCACACCTCACCACGTCAGTCACCACACCTCACCACACCTCACCACACCTCACCACGTCAGTCACCACACCTCACCACCCCAGTCACCACACCTCACCACGCCAGTCACCACACCTCACCACACCTCACCACGTCAGTCACCACACCTCACCACCCCAGTCACCACACCTCACCACGCCAGTCACCACACCTCACCACACCTCACCACACCTCACCACGTCAGTCACCACACCACACCTCACCACACCAGTCACCACACCTCACCACACCTCACCACACCAGTCACCACACCTCACCACACCTCACCACACCTCACCACACCAGACACCACACCTCACCACGCCATTCACCACACCTCACCACGCCGCTCACCACACCTCACCACACCTCACCACACCTCACCACGTCAGTCACCACACCTCACCACACCTCACCACATCAGTCACCACACCTCACCACACCAGTCACCACACCTCACCACGCCAGTCACGACACCTCACCACACCTCACCACACCAGACACCACACCTCACCACACCTCACCACACCAGACACCACACCTCACCACGCCAGTCACCACACCTCACCACACCTCACCACGTCAGTCACCACACCAGTCACCACACCTCACCACGCCGCTCACCACACCTCACCACACCTCACCACACCTCACCACGCCAGTCACTACACCAGTCACCACACCTCACCACACCTCACCACGCCGGTCACCACGCAGGTCAGCGAAAGGAGAGGTCCACGACCCAGTGCAGAGGTCACTCACCACGAAATCCGATGACCCCCTTGTGTGCCGCAAGTCTCTCTAATCCAAGGTTTTGTTCATACGGAGCGCGACATTTACATAGAGATAGGGGGAGGGTTTGTATGGATCACGAAAGGGGTTAGCGGAGGGACGGGAAGGAGTGGAGGGGCGAGAGAGACGAAGAGGAAGGGAATGGGCAATGGCTTCGAGAGAGGAACGGCAGGGGGCTACGGAAGGGGACCGCTTCATGTACAAGGGAATAGAGTAAAACGATGATTCAACAACATTCATCAACATGTACTTCTCTAACACGTGTGCAGACACTTGGACAACAGTCTGACGGCAAGCATCCTAAGACCGTGTGGTAAAGTGCATGTCTAATTTGTTTGAAGAGTGAACTCCCCAGACAAATAGTAAAATATATTATATAAGTCATGCTCTTGACACAATCAGTCTGGCATTTTGACAACTTTTTTTTACAGGTGTGCCATTCTGGTTTAAAATCTTGCCCCTGGGAAGCCAGTGCAGGCGCTGAGACAAATAGACACGAGGACTTGAAGGGGGTCTTTAAAAGTGCCAACGACCAGTTGCGAACTTGTCGAGATATTTTGCACGCCCGCCGGTTGAAGGCGGGTACGTGGGTGGCCTGTGGGAGCAGTGCAGGAATTAGACAGCGGGACACTTAAAAGTGCATCAGACGTGCAGTAAAAATACTTTTTGCTTAAATTCAACCCTTGTTTGCGATCGCTTTGGAAGCCGGCAATTGTGCCATTACTGTTTGACGTGCTCTCAACAAACAAGTCCCCCCACCCCCCACCTTCTAAAACGTATACTTGTTTCGAGAGTGCACTCACAGCTGTTGAGCCTGATTTGAACTTGAGGCTTAAGATGACTGCGGGGCACCGTGTTAGTGCCGTCCACTCGCGCACACTTCACTGACGCGCCCCCGGGGGGTTCACAAGCGGGGGGGGGGAAGCTCAAAACAAAATCAAGAGTGGACCAACGAATAAAGCGGCGATTGGCAAAACACACAAACAACGTGCATAGGAAAAGTCAAAGTGCCACTGTGCTCGAACGAGCAACTCTCCATTGGCAGCCCTAGCGAGCGTTGTAAATTCTATATTCGCATGACAGGTGCCGGTCTATCCATAGGATACTAACTGCTGAATTCTCACCAAATGTATCTGGGTTTTGTTAACCCCAGCAGATTATGGTGTTTTTTTTGTCGATTACCAACCAACATGTCTGCTCACGTGCTGTACGACAAAATGGCCGGATCGAGAGAGAGAGAGAAACATGGCATCGGGCTGCCGTAGGGTCTTCATCCAGCAGGGGACTGACCGTGGATGCTGATGTCAATTTCCGATTGCGAGTTGAGCGCTATAGCCACGGCAACATCAGCACAGATTAAGCAGCATGTGGTTGCAGTCTTATACAACGGCTCATGGGCCAATGTATCAAGGTGTAACTTGTTACTGCACATCGGACGACACGTGGGGGGGGAATTAATATCGGTAATAAATAACCTCGTGAACCCTAATCGCCACCCCTGTTAGGGGGATAACAAATACGTGGAGGGCACGGCCTCTGGGTGTGTGTTCTTTGCTCGTACGTTTACTTGACCCCTGTCATGTTCGAGGTTACGGGTTCAAAATAAAAATAAAACACGTAAAAATATGTTTCTGTTTCTTAGACCAGTCGGTATAAACGTTTGGAGGGGAAACATTATAATGCCCAATGTTAATTTCTATGACTACCAGTAATATATATCGAGGTTCAGACCTGCAATTTCTTGCTTGGAGTTACGGAAATGCATCCATGAGCGCGATCTCTAGCGAGCCCCTCTAGAGGATAATTGAACGACTATTTCATGCAGGTCAGGCGTCTTGGAAGAGGTGGCAGTACCGACAATTTATCAGAGGTGTGGACTCGAGTCATGTGACTTGGACTCGAGTCAGACTCGAGTCATGAATTTGATGACTTGCGACTCGACTTGGACTTGCATAACAATGACTTTGTCCCACCTATGAGATGTGGACTCGAGTCATGTGACTTGGACTCGAGTCAGACTCGAGTCATGAATTTGATGACTTGCGACTCGACTTGGACTTGCATAACAATGACTTTGTCCCACCTCTGCAATTTATCATATGATACGCGACCTACCGATACACTGTGGAGTACTCATTTACACTACTGGGTGGACAGAGGTGGAAAATGACTCAAACAGGGGCATACTTCTAGGATTCCTGAATAAATGCAGCAGTGGTGTTGCCCTACCCTGGTATAATATCACTTCAACTTCCGCCCATCGAGATCGAACCTTGCAATGTGCACCGATACCTACTTTATTGAGGGGAATATTGGCCCGGAAAATAAAGACTGTCAAAGAGATTGAGCCTGCACCATTCTGAACCGCAAGTCCAGTGTGCTAACCATTACACAATGACAGCATCCCATTCTGAGAATATGCAAAGTGTTATTATACCGGGATCGTGCAACATCACTGTTGCATTTATTCACATAATTCTGGAAATGTGCTCCTGAATGAATAATTTTCCTGGAAGTGGGTTTGTTTTAGAAAAAAACAAAACTGAAATCTGCCTTGGGGCATGGGGCGGGGAGTGCCAAAACAACTGAGACATCATCGAGTGTTGAGAGGACGACTCCAATGGCGGCCATCGTGTGTTGGGAGCATGCCTCCAATGTCTCCCATCGGGAGGGCTACCACCTGTTTGAGCTTGACTTAGACAGTTCGGGAATTGGCATCTCTGTTCAGACTGGCAGGCATGAACAATCGCCGATGCGCTACTTTATGTGATACAAGCATACTCCTTGGGGTAATGTTTGCATGTGTCTCCATGTGACCCAGACAGGCCGGGAATTGGCATCTGAGTTAGCGTGGCAGGGATTTGATTTGTACCGAGATCTGGTACCGAGGTAATATTGACATTTCTTAGAGAATATTGCACAGTTTTGCTAGACCTTGTGCTGATGGAGATATATGTCTGGGTTTGCTACACAGCAGAAAAAAGGTGGTAAGACTATCCATCGGCTTCTCGGAAGGCAGCACCCCTGCCGCATCGTTTGAAAGAGATCGGTTATTTACAGCCTGCGCTGTCCTAAGTCACTCCAGGTCCTTTAGTTAGTCTGCCTTGATCAGACAGCACATCATTGGAAACAACAGCAAACATAAATAACCATGAGATGTGGGTTTAATTAGAGTGTTTTTTGCATATGTGTAGAAATGTGAGGGAACACGAGTCGCGATGCACGTGTGCTACTGCATACGTTGTGCTGTCTGGCTCTGCGATGGGCTTGGCACGTTGCACTGCATGTTGTATGAATACTAAGCATCCTTGATCCAGGATTTTTACTTGCAACCTTTCGCTTGTGAGTCGAATGTCCTGCCACAATGCCATCTCTGTCTGGATGTAAAGCCTCACTGAGTCTCAAGGCATGCTTCCAGGAGGGTCCTGCAGTGGTATTTTACATGTATATTGCATATCAGCAAGTGTGTATGTGTGTGCTGTATGTGTGTAAGGGGAGCGATAGCGTAGCGGTTAGCGCGCTGCTCTACGAACCCGGCTACCTGATTTTGATTCCCGCTCATGGCCAACACCAGTGAAGATTATCTGAACTTGTCCTGGGCCTCCCCTAGGTAAACTCAGCCTCAAATCAGTACCTGGTGCAGTGTGAAAAGATTGCCACGAGGGAGACCAAGGCGGCCGGGCGTGGTGCTGGCCACCCACGCCCTCATATGCCGTGCCGGTCCTAATAGGTGCTTGCTAACAGTACTTGCCCCAACAGTCTGTTCAGGCTATATGGGGGATCTTTGTATCTGTGTGCCAGGCATTCCTGTCTCAATAAAGGACTGTCACAATTACCATCACAGTCTTCATCGATATCATCAACAAATTCGAATCATAATGAAGATTATTTTCATATCTCCTTTGCTATCTTCTTCATTAGCACGTTTGCTTCTTTTCTGTCGCTCTACACAAAGTTTAGAGAGCAATACAAAAACATGATTTAGCTTTGCGTTGACATGTGGATTGTTCTATCAAAATTTATGTTTGAATAGGGCACCCTTGTTTTTCTTTTTACACAGGAATCTATCCACAGTACTTTAGTACTATCAGCTGCACATTCTTACGCAGTAATTGTTATGCACACTAAATTTGAATGAACTCAAAACAATTACATATGAATTATAAAAAATTGCAGTGTTGCACAAAAACAACTTACGGCGAATTGTCCGCATGTTTTGACACTGCTCTGTCTGCTCACTCCAACCCAATTTCCTCGCCTCTGTATCAGCCTCTGCGTGAATTATCTCCCATCAACGAACCTCTTTCACTCTTCAAACTGTGCAAAACATCACAGAGCTGGTGAGTCATGCTTTCAGGTAATGAGACCAGTTGTTTTTCTGTTTGCATAGTGTTATCCTAACAGCAGCAACGACCATCACAGATAACCAGAATTAAGGTTAAAATGGTCTCCAATTAAACCAGTAAGAGATGGTGCTAAAATTATTTTTACAGTCCTAAACCGGTGGTAGAAAATCCATATTCCGATGGTGAAATTAATTTATCCATAAGATGTTAGTCGTCCAAGGGACCAGAGATAGTATTTGTTGATGAATGTGGAAGCACTTAAATCCACAATCAGAAGGTAGTGAGTTCAAATCCTACCTGGGTGTCTGCTCAGCCCAGCGAACCTCTCAGTTAAATTAAAGAGTGTCCCCTTGAGATGGTGGTGGAAAATTCAAAATCCCCTTGGTGGGATCCAGTATCTCCATATGATAACCACTGTTGACTTCCCATAAGGTGATACTGATCTTATCAACTCCAGAGTGGATTGATGGGCTGAGTTTCAACGTGACATTTCTACCAATCATGACGACAAATATTTATTCAACATCCGTGTGTTTTATGCAGTCACGTTCGAGTAGTCTTCATCAAAAAGCATTGCTTGTTTGCGTATTTATTTACGTACTTTAAACGGGCAGCAATAGAAACGACGTTGCATTTTGAGTGTGCGTTTTTCAAGGTCCCGAACACGCATCGTCCAAAAAAATCGATCCTAGTTGCATTTGGGCCCTCCAGTACACCGGCACATGGCAGAGGGCCTTTGTGTGAAAATAACTCGGGGGGTGGGCGGGGGGAAGCTTCCTCCTTCAATGACGAGCTGGGCCAGTGGGTGGAATGAATGGCTTTTTAGGCCATTAAATGGAAACACCAACATCACTCACCCTCTGGAAAGAAAAAAAAACTTAAAAGGGCCCTCCGTGGGTGAGCAGGAGGAGAGACACCAATGTCCTGATTATTTGCACACCGGCGGTCAAAGAGTGGTGGCTGTAAACTTATGAATTCACGCTGGAATTCCCTTTATTTATTTGTGTTTTTTTGTTAGAGGGACTAACGGCTCGGTCTGACTTTGATCGGTGACCTTCAAGTGGCTTGTTATTACCGTGGATCTCAATAAACGAATTATGGGACACTAAGAAAGAAATGTATGGGCAGAGCATTGGAGTGGCGATGCAGTGGTCAGCACATTGGGCTACAATCCCAGCAACTCGAATTCTATACCCAGCCACGTCTAGCCTCTGTAGCATGTACTACATAATGTGTTATTTTTGCTCTTGTTAGATTGCACATTCCCAACCTGAAATGTCCTGTAACTGTCACCACTGCCGACTATCTTCGTCTGTGGTCGTCCTCGTAACAGCGGTGCTTCGGTCACTGGGGCCTCGGAATCAGCGAAAATTAGAGTCTGAGAATGAGTTGGCACGTTCTGGGTCCCCCACGTCACCAACCCACACTGAACGGTGTGGTGAAGTATGGTCAAACATCCCCCATGACCAACATGGCGTGGAGAGGCCTTCCTCTGCTGTATATGTGTACTGTATATATGCTTAACTTATTTTGTCCTGTACGTAGCCAACCGTGCTAATAGGAGGTGGGGGGAAGAACAGCAAACTTAGCACAACAAGGAGCTCTTAAGAAATTAGTTTTCAATCTCGATTTAAAAGTGTATAACTCCAGTGGCTTCTGAATATCGGACAAAAGAGCGTTCCAGACGGCTGCAGAAGCGCATCTGAAAGCGCGGGATGCGGTGACCGCCTTTGTTCGATTGCTCGCCAAAAGCCGCTGCTGCGAGGATGACGGGAGTTGGCGTGATGGTTTATGCTTCTTATGATAATTATTGAAATAAATCAATGCAAGCGTATATAACCACATTAAGCTGGATTCATTACCACATCCATGTCATGGAAGTGGCCCAACATTATACTGGAGGACCGTCCTGGCAGAGGAAAAGACAACAGCCTCTGTTACGCAATACTAGACTCCAGTCCTTCACGCTTTGGAAATATACTAATAGGGGTTTTCCCCCTTTTTTCTGGCAACAAAACTGACACCTTTTGCAAGGAATCATGCTTACATTAACCACAATACTTGCAGTCAAATGCAAACAAAAAACACCATATGAGACTAGGCTCTAAAGAAAGCTGTCTCTGGTGTGGACCAATCAGTTTCAAAGACAATGCATAAATTATCAGAGTATTGTTTTTTGTTTGCATTTGACTGCAAGTATTGTGGTTAATGTAAGCATGATTCCTTGCAAAAGGTGTCAGTTTTGTTGCCAGAAAAAAGGGGGGAAATCCTATTAGTATATTTTGGTACTGGCAAAGGAGGTCCCATGATGCTTTGGAAATAATCGTTCACCGCATGTCAATCGACGTATAAGCGTTATACGTGTCAGCAGTCTGTGCTGGGCTAAGATGAACGAAGTGAAAAGTGAAAATTTTACATTTTGTGTTTGCGTGCGTAGCCACCGTAGCCCGATCTGAGCGCGTCAAATTGGCAGCATTTGACAATTCAATGGTGAATGCTGCTCGGGTTCAAACCTCGCGGATCAGCGGCAGTGTCGAGTCAGTGTTCATCACACAAAGCCGCAGTATTAGCACCCAGCCACCTTCACGGAAAAATTAGCATGACAAGCAGATCGTTAAAAGGGAGCAGCCATGAGAGGGGTAGGGGGGTGGTGGCTTCCAACTCACACGTCAGCTGGGACCCTGAGCAGCGCAGGCAGGATCTGTGAAACGTCGGCCATCTCCAAAAGGCGCTCCTCCAACAGCTGTAGTATGCTGAGGCCCAAGCGGAACATCACGTTCAACCCTGCGTGAGAGAGAAGCGAGGAGAAACAGGCACGGGCGCGGGTGGCTCGCGAGCACAAAGACAAATGCACGGCGATCGACCCGTTTCAGCACCCGCTTGGACGGGGAGCAGGGCCAAGTGCCGTTGGCGAGCACCGGGGGCCGGATTAACGCAGGGGGCTTTCGCGAGGGGCTGCAGCCTGCGGGGGGACCTTGGATTTTGAGCCCCCCCCCCCTCAACAAATATATATGCACTGATTTATAATGGTCGAGATGCAATACTGCAGCACTGTGATAAATTCGGGAGGCAGTTTGTTAGTTAATGCCATGTTATCACGAAGCGTTTTGTTAACTTCAACTTTTTGGATTTTCCTTTGCAATTCAAGTACTGCATTAAAACAAAACAGAACTGAAATAATGACTCTGCCACAGCCCCCCCTCTCGCACACACAGGGGCTCAACTAACAGCTTCATAACCCACACTCGACGGTTCTTATTCTATTCGCCCGTCTTGTTCGCGTCATAACCTGCCCATGGAAGGTCGTGGCTGCCTGCTGAGTTCTCGCATTGTGGATTGTCCAGGGCGCTGACCGCAACACCATTGGCAGCATCCATCAGGCTGAGAGGAGTTCAAATTCCAGTCATTGGTCAAATCAGCTCATCGCACGCTTTGGATTGATGGCATTTGTACCACCTTAGTGGAAATTTACCAATCGTTGTCTTTTGAATGGACTGACCCCCCCGCCACTGGATTGTGAAATTTCCACCACTGGCTCAGGGTGGCGAACAGGGCCACCCACACTTGCTTGCGTGGGGAGGACACTTACTTTTTGCGATTTTCCCAGGGTTCGATAACAGTGCCAGAGATGCTCTCTCCATACCCAAGCAAGGGGAACCACTCACCTAAGCCACTTACTCCACTCTTAGATGGGGCAATTCCAAACGCACAGGGGATCTCTCAATCTAACACCTGAGCGTGATCATCGGTAATCTGTTTGCTTAAAAGCATTGCTCGCACACTACAAAGCAGGGCAAAAAACTAAACAACCCTGCGAGAGAAAGGCTTTCTAAATAATCTGTGCTTCCAGTGAGAGGCTGTTTATTATGCATCAACACAGGTGCAGGGAACGAAAATAAAGGCATTCTGTATCATAGGGGTTTAATAATATTTGGCCAGGCCTCACTCTGCAGCCGTGCTCTCTCAAACATGATGGATTGTGGATTGTTTTGGTGTTGTTTGGGTGTGAAAGTTCTCCTTCACGCACTGCTCTAGGTTGACTGCCTTTTGTGCACAGGTTTCTGAGTCACTGGCAATGCAACTAAGCATCGAGGGTGTCTGCATCGGAGAAATGAGTCATGTGATCTAACTGGGAATACAACTTGTCAAGACCCTCCTGAAAAAGAGTCATGACACTAAGTAATGTTTTGGTGGGTAAACAAGAGTAGCGATAACAATAATGCTTAAAACACAACTGACAATTATTTTACTGCCCGACTACATAAGAAAACATATACAAAATACACATGTCCATTTTAATCTGCATAAGATTTGTTCGGAATAAAATGTAGGCACTATCACAATGGATTGTCGGTGACACAACAAAAAGTGAGAAAATAAATAATAAAATAACGTGCGAAATATTTTATAAAATAAAATAAATATTCACCGCGAAATAAAATATATACATATTCTTTGGGTCTTTCGGTAAAGTTACGTAGATAGTTTACCGAAAGACACAAATAATATGCATTCCTGCAGTCACGAAAGCTTCAAGTCAAAATTAATACAATTTCTGCATAATCAATAAAAATATGAAAATCTAAAATATGAAAAAAAACATTATATAATAACAAATAAATAAAATAGTAATACAAACGTACGAAATTGACAACATCCTTTTCATCAGCGGTGGCACTTGTGGCTCAAAGCAAGAAGGGCCTCAGTTCCATGCCGTTCGCTGTGGCGTTTCTATGTTTCCCCCCTTATTCTGCATCGGTTTCCTCCAGGGAGTTCCAGTGTCCTCCCAAAGTTAAACAACTCATTCAATTCTAGATTGAAGCTTTCGTGACTGCTAGGATTCATACTCTTAAGTTCTTTTGGTAAAGTCACGTAGGTAAAAAAAAAGAAGAATAAAATAAAATAGTAATAAATGAAATAACTAAATTAAATCACTTACTCTGATTAATAACGATCTTGTTAACATCCAGCGTTTTGATGTGGTTCTCGCTTCTTCTTTGACTATACCGAAAGAACCTAAGAGTATGAATCCTTGCAGTCACGAAAGCTTCAAATCTAGAATTAATTCCCTCTACGGGGAGGAATTTCACCTATCTGTTAGAGTTTTTAACAGACAACGAGACAAGAAGTCACAGCTTTTCGAGACACTGGCCTTCCTCAAGAGATGCCGCGATAACAAGGTAATACCCATCGCTTTCACACTCACATCTGCTGCTGTATCTCCACCGAACTCTAAACAGATTTTACTTAAAGCTAGCCTATCACTAATCTCAGAGAGAATAAGGTTACTCCGATTTAACTCGATAGTTTAGACAAGACTCTCTTAAAAACACATTTAAGTTTAATACAAAAAATGTCCCCTTCTGATTGGAACCACGTTGACAACATGACTGCTGCCTCTGCTGATTCACTGTCAGCCAAGTGCAAAGCTAACCTGATCTCTAAATTCATCCTCCTATCAAAGAAGAAGCCAGAACCACACATCACAAAGCTGGATGTTTAAAAGATCGTTATTAATCAGAGTAAGTGATTTAATTTAGTTATTTTCATTTATTATTATTTTATTTTATTATTATTCTTTTTTTACCTACGTGACTTTACCGAAAGAACCTAAGAGAATGAACTCAAATTTCGATTTAAAGCTTTCGTGACTGCAGGGATTCATCTTCTTGGTTCTTTCGGTAAAGTCACGTAGAAGGGAAGTAATAAAATAATAAAAAATAAAACATAATAAAATTTGTGAGAATTATTTTATTATATTTTATTTTTAGAATTGTATTACCTCCCTTCTACGTGAATTTACCGAAAGAAGCAAGAAGTATGAACTCATTCAATGTCACTTCTATTGGCCAAACATCCCAATGCTTTAACACGTAGGCTTTCGCGACCAATATTGTTCATAATCAACGATTTTTGGGTTTAGATCGCGTTATTTATAAATGTGTCGTAACCCTCCACCACCCGACACGGCCAATCAGTAAAAAAAGTGTCACGTCATATTCACAAGAACATCTTGTGAATATGATCAAAGATATTAAACTTAACCCTAATGATATTTTGGTGAGTTTTGATGTGATTTCGCTATTCACTAAGGTTCCAGTGAGCGAGTCGCTTAAATTACTTGATACACTGGTAAAGAATACAGATTTACCAAAAGATATTCCGAAACTCGCTGACCATTGTTTAAATAACACTTACTTCTTATGGAGAGGTGAATTCTTTAAACAAAGGGAGGGAGCAGCAATGGGCTCTCCTTTATCTCCTGCTATAGCAAATTTGTACATGGAAAACTTTGAAACCAGAGCACTTGCCTCGAGCACATTAAAACCATCCTTTTGGTTTAGATATGTGGATGACACTTTGGTTGTCTGGCCACATGGTAAAGATACACTTAACGATTTTATAAATCATCTCAATGCACAAAACCCGGCCATTCAGTTCACCATGGAAATGGAGGTGAATAACACACTCCCGTTCCTGGATATTTTACTTGGGCATGGCCTAAATGGTAAAATAACACACAGCGTTTACAGAAAGCAAACGCACACTGATGCCTATCTGAATGCAAATTCGCATCATCACCCAGCTCAGAAATCCTCTCTAATCAAGACGCTCATACATCGGGCTAAAACAGTGTCAGATGATGAAAGTCTAGTGAGAGAGATTAAACATGTTAAAGAAGCACTAAGACAGAATGGCTACAATAATGCTCAAGTTAACAGAGCACTAAATGCCAAATCACGATCGCAAAGCAACACTGCTGAAAGCGATCAGATTATTAAAACAATAAAAATACCATTTATCTCAGGAGTAACTGACAAATTAGACCGTGTTTTGCAAAAGCAAAACATTACAGTAAGATTTGGTACAGTACACAAAATTCAACAACTAGTAACGTGCACTAAAGACGAATTACCTAAATTATCAACAGAAGGTGTATATCGGATTAATTGTTTATGTGGCAGATGCTATATTGGACAGACAGGGCGTAACGTTAGTGTAAGACTAAAAGAACACCAGAGAAATATTAAACTATCGCAAACACAACTGTCGGCAGTGGCAGAACATGCTTGCCAACAGGGACACTCAATTGATTTTGACAACGTTGAAGTGTTGTGTAAAACTAGTTACTACTGGCAAATACTAATTAGAGAATCCATTGAGATTGAGAGAAACAGAAATTACTTTAATCGCTCAGACAGCTACAGGCTTAGTGCGGCCTGGAAGCGTATTATTAAATAAGATGCATTACAATTCCTTATAAGGGAAACAAGCACTAACTGATTATTAATGTAGCATAATCACAATAGAACACATTCCAAATGATTACTAATCTACAACTCGCATCGTAACAATAGCCTTATTACTAATCAAGTATATAATTACAATAACCCCCCCCCCCTCAAATCTTTGCACCTGATGAGTTAATGAGTTAATGATGACGTCACCCTGCTGCTGCTCTATATAAGAACGGGAGACACAGCAGAGCCTCACCATTCTGGCGAATTGCCCGATGATGCTGGATGCAATTACCAGCGAAACGTCGTACTCAAATTGTAAATGTTGTGGTTTCACGCTTCAACACACCGGTGGGCTAAAGCAGTGAACTATTTGTCTTTTGTCAACGTGACATTTTTTTTACTGATTGGCCGTGTCGGGTGGTGGAGGGTTACGACACATTTATAAATAACGCGATCTAAACCCAAAAATCGTTGATTATGAATCCCAATGCTTAAAAAAAAACTACCTGCAATTTACTCTATTGGGATTACATTTTGCAACATTTCACCCTGCTGCAAAAGCTTGGCAGGACCCTCCTGAAAGATTGTATTTTGATTCAGTGAGGCTTTCCGGGGTAAACATGTGTCATAACATTAATACAAATCATCATCATCTGTGATATATCTACTGCTGGATGATGGCCCTTCCCACATCGTCACTATCACTCACTCATGATCCCATGATGACACAGGCCACGTCACTCGCAAAAAAAAAACTGCGTGGGTGTTTGTGGTTTTACAAACGAACACTTAAAAAGGAACAGCCCAATCCAGCATCGCAGTGACGACTGCAGTATTTGGCATTACTGCGACGTTTTGGGTAGACAGTAGTTACAGGGCAATTGTATAATCGCTGAAATCACATTATGTCAGGGTTTTTTGTTGCAATATTACTGTAGAGATTATTGAGGGTTTAGTGGTTAATTACAATAAGTCATGGATATTAAGAAAAACACATATTTAGGATGTAATTAACACAAAAGTCAGATATACATATTAAACAGCTTGCATTCATAAAATAGCATGTGTTGAATATCATAGGAGTATTATTTTGTGGGAATTCAACCATCGTAGTCTTATGAATATGTGGGTGTCTGGTGAGAGGTGTCAGGCGAGTATTATTGTCCGGTGAGCACTCTCAGCGGAGTAGTGTGTGAGGCCAGTTATGAGTGTCTGGCGTGAGGTGGGAGTGTCTGGTAGGCAGTGAGTGTCACATCGCCAATTGTAGGATGGGCTGCCCTCGATTAACTTTGACTTGTGACATGTAAGCTATCTTCGCATGCTCACATACACAGTATATTTATAGATTCAGCCTTGTCATGGAATACCGATACACGTAGAGACTTGAGCAAAGCTGGCGAATACAGTCATTTAAATGTTTGAATACAGGACCAGAGAAGGCCTCGGATGAAATCGAATGAAGACAAGTGCTCGGGAAACACCGCAGACCGGTCGCCTTAACCACAAAAGTAAACAGGGTAACCCTGAAGAGGAAGGCCGCAACTGTCAAAAACAATTTCTCACAGCGGTCACGCTTTAGTCCAAACACGATCGGCTTAAGAATATGTTCCTTTGTCTCCATCTACCAAACTGCTTGGGTAAATATTTGGCTATTTTCCATGCACAGATGCATACCTTGCAATGACTGCACTTGTCCCTTTTACAGGGCTTCCCAAAACGTAAGTTCCGTGTGACTCATGCCAGTCCACCTTACTACATTCATAAATAGTCTCTGTCCACAGACTAAAGTGTCATTTAACATGTTCCACGAAGAGACACCTTGTGAAAAACCCAACGTAGAAGATGCCTGAGTTTTATCTTCCACGAAGCTCAAGGTCCACCCTCTACACGACATCCACACAAACCATGGCAGATGCGGATACCTCATGCACAAATGGAAAATTACAAACGCTCCAGCAGTGTGATTCTCGCCCTGTATTTACACTCGTGAGAAACGCTGTCAAAAGCACAAGCATTAATGTTTTTTTTTTAAAGACTAGTTCCGAGTGGCAAATGATGAATGTGTGAATGATGCGATAACACATGCACACACACAAAGATTCTCCATTTGGACTTGCAGACTGTTGATTACCAAGCATCGAATTCGACGAGCAGGGCTCACAAGGGTCTGACGAGGATAGCACCATGCACGGCTGCCTTTTTCTTCTCTTGCCTGAAGTTTACCCATCGTACCAGTTACTCATTTGAGGCTTAGTCGACTTATGGGAGACTCAGGACAGCTTCAGATAGCACGTGTCACTGATGCACAAAGCCAAGAATGAAGCCTAGGCCATCGGAAAAGCAGTGCAGTGTGTGAACCATGGTCCGACTACTTCTCACATGCACAGAAAACAAAGACAAAGTTCCCCCGTATATCCATAACAGACTGTTGGGGCAAGTGCTGTTAGCGAGCACCTATGAAGGCCGGGGTGTGTGGCCAACAGCACGCCCAGCCGCCTTTGTCTCCCCAGCGGCGATGTTTAAACACCGTACCAGGTGCTCATTTGAGGCTGAGTCGACCTTGGGGTGGCCCAGGACCGGTTCAGAAAATCATCACCGGTGTTGGCCCGTGAGCTGGAATCGAACTCGGGTTATTGGGTTCGTGGTGGAATGCGCTAACCGCTACACTACCGCTCCCCGCAAATGCATTATGACACACATACACCACACACACGCACACACTGGTCGTCTCTCTCTCTCGCACACTCACGCAGGGCTCATGACAGAATCGTGTGGAGCAGTTATTCCCCCTGTTGGCTCGGGAGGGCCCAGCGTTTTGATGAAAGTACACATGGAGTTTTTATATTTATGACACAAAATATAAAAACGACACGACACGTTTTCATGTTTGCTGATGGGTAAGGCTGCCCATCCGTTGCAAGAGCTGGAAATGAACGCTTTCAATGCATTAAATTAACACGGCATTCATTACTGATAAATTATACCCACATTTTCACGTGATACTGCGTTGGAAGTGATGCACAAGCACAAATTGCAAAATATTTTAATTAAATTATTATCAACATATAATTAAAATGAAGGTAATAATAAAAAAAATAACGTCATATTTTACATATCTTCAGCAATAGGCATATGTAATTTCCACCACTGACTCAGGGCCACAAGTTGAGATCAGCACCATCCCAATTCTCATTTATTAGTTTCACTCTGGGCTTTGGCGGTGTAGGACATTAAGACAGGAGGAGTAAGCGGAATGCAATACTTGAACGGCTGAGAAATGATGCATGTACTGTGTGTTGTGGGGAGTGGTCGTGTTGCGGTTAACGTGCACGAATCTGGCGACACGAGTTCGATTCCCGCTCACGGCTAACACCAGTGACGAATATCTGAACCGGTCCTGGGCCTCCCCTAGATCGACTAAGCCTGAAATTAGTACTTGGCGCGGTGTGTAAACATTTCCACTCGGGAGACAAAGGCGGTCGGGCATTGTGCTGGCCACCCACCCCCTTTTGTGCCATTCCGGCATTCATATGCGCTCACTAACAGCACTCGCCCCAACAGTCTGTTCAAGCTATATGGGGGATCTTTGTCTTTGCACTGTATGTTGAACTTCTTTCACACCGTACATAGTCAACCGTGCAATTGGAGGTGTGGGGAAAGGACAATGAAACTAAAAATGATAATGATTCTGTGAACACTTTCAACTTGTAATGTGCCGCACAGCGTTCGCTCGCGAGGAGGAACCGCAGGCGAGCGGGGCAGGCAGCAGCCGCAAGGCGACGAGCTGGTGCCAAAAGACAAACAACAATTGGCGAGGAAATAATATGAGAATTAATATAGAGCTGTATTGTGCTTGGGAGAACACAAGGGCATGTGGTCCGCATGGATGTAATTCAGCTGTTTAAAATATGTAATACAATTGGAAGACAATTGTGCCAAGTTAGAGAAATTATGGAGCAGTTCATTGGAAATGACCGACGTTGATGATGGCGATGCATCTGGCAAAATCATACAAAATAATGAGGTTCACTCGACTCAATTGGTAGACCTGATATAATAGTAAAAATTCCACGTTAATATGGCAATGGCCAATCTCTCAAAAAAGAGGCACTTAATTTACAATGCGCCAGAGAGACGATGTTACTGTCAACCACCAACCACAGTTTGAACTCAAGGCCTAAGTGTGAATGGTAACTAGGCTTGTCAGCTGTCCAGATACCGTCTGGGTAGTCATCTGTGTTTGGGTGGCAGCTATTGATTTGTACCGAGATCTGATACCGGTGTAGTGACATGGAATGGGTCACTATGGAGCATAGCGCGGGTGGCTGGCAGGGAAAGGGATCTGCGGTTGCAGAAGCCCTGTCTGTCAGCAGGTCACGTGATAGGCAGAGAGGGGGATGTAGGGCAAAGGTGATAGAGGGGGCACGTGAGGTGAGCCCGGAACCCACGAGCAGGTTCCAGAAGTGGGGCAGGACCGAGGGCGGAGCAAGGCCACGCCAGGAGAATAAAAGGGGTCCCCGAGCGAAGGTTCGGGGCTGTTGCTTGGAGTGGAATCCCGTCGGGCTGCTGGAGTCTTCGTCACCGTCTTCACCTTCTCGGCATTGTCAGTCAGGCAGTCTGTTAGCTGACTGAGAGTGTACCCCTTGTGCCCTGTGAAGGTTATAATAAATAGAGTGCCTCCTATTCCAAGTGTCTTTGAGTGTATCACTACACTGGTATTGCTGTGTGGAACTTGTAAACAGAGGCGGAGCCAGGATTTTCAGGTAGGGGGGACAACCCCTCCAGCAATGAAAAAATTATAGGAGTTGTTAGTAAGTAAGGACTTGTTTCTTGCTCTTTATTCGACACATGTGCGGCGATGGTGCATGGCCTGGAAGTATGATATGATTTGATCGTTCGTCACCGTTGCAGCAGTCTCCTTCTCGACATACAGCAGCATGGCGTCATTGAGGTAGTCGGAGCCCATTTCAGTGCGCAAACGCGTCTTGATGATTTTCAGGACGCTGAAGACGCGCTCGGCCGTGGCTGTCACAACCAACAACGTCAGTTTAAGCCGCAGCAATCAATATACAAGGTAGTTAGGGTTAGGTGGTAGGCAGCCGTGGCCAGGCCAGTCTGCAACAGCATGACCAATAGTTCAGGGAGCGTGCCCACATTCTTCAATAGCTCGTCCTTCTCTATCTCCCTACCGAAGTGGGCCAGCTGCTGATCAAGAAACATTAGGTCGACGTCAAGAAATTCGATCACATAGAACTTGCGGGCCAGCTCCACGAGCTTGTCGACATTGAACGAGGCGAACTGCTTGCGTGCAGAGATACATGCTGCTAGACGGAGCGTCTCCATCGACTCGACGCTGAATCTGTAGGCGAACTCGGCCAGCATCTTGTCGATCCCTGCGTAGAACAGGTCGACATGGAAACATGATCATTTCTGTTCATGTGCCCATCGCGACGAGGCCAGCCAGATCGGACGAAGTTGGCGGCCATATCGGGCACCTCAACCTTGTGGGTCTCACAGAACTGCTGCACCTTGTGGAGCAGGTTGTCGTAGCCGGAAACGCACAGTGCTTCGACGACGCCGTCGACCAACTGCAACGCATTGACGATGTCCTGGTCCTTTGTTTGCAGCGCCTGCAACAGGTCATGTGTGATAAGCAGCATCTTCTCCATTAGGTGCAAGATGAACGCAAACTTGAACATGCACATGCCGTCGAGCAGGCGCGTCGCCTCTACCTGCTGCTCCGACTTGCTGCCATTCGTCTCCACATGCTGGATGACCTGCATTGTCACGCCGAACATGTCGATCAAGCGACGCAGCGCACGCCAAAACGACGACCAGCGTGTGTCGCCTTGATGAACCAATGCCGTCTCCTGGTTCAGACCACGGCCTGCCTCAACCAGCAGCTCGTTGATCATCTCCAGCACGATCTTCTTCTGCGTGTTGATGAAATCGTCGTTGCGCTTGCAGAAGCTCGTCGCCACATTGATGATGTCATTGACCAATGCGAAGAACAGGCCGACGTTGGGGACCCCATCCTTGCAAGCAGCAACTAGTACGAGTTGGAGCTTGTGCACCCAGTAGTGCCCAAAATAGGCCTAATCGTTCAGCTGCTTGATCAGGGCTTGCAGGCCGTTGATCTGGCCGCACACATTGGACGCGCCACCGTAGGCCTGCCCACGGCAGTTGGCGATCGGGCGTGGGGCGCACGTATTGGTGATGTGCTTCAGGTCGATGAGATGCTCAGGCAGCACGCCAGCCTTGATCTCAATGAAGCGGTTAATGACAACCGTTTGCTCCTTCTTGCTCGCATCGCGCGTCTCGTCCACCATGATGCAGTAGAAGGCGTTGGCTTGTTCATCATCGAGGAGCTTTTGGACGATCTGGGCGTGGGCATGGATGAAGTCCTTTTGGATGTCGGGACTAGTCATGATGGCATTCTGCAGGGCATTGTCAAGCACAACGCGGACCAGCTCGACGTCGCGTTTCCACAGGAACTGAAGCAGCTTGAAGAAGTTGCCACGGTTGAGCGACTCGTCTGTCTCATTGTGGCTCCGGCAGGCCAGCCCCTGCTTCATCAGGAATCGAATCGCATCGACTGATCCCTCCAACCGAGTCCGATTGTCGGCGATCGCCTGGGCCGTCTGCTTCTCCAGGTCATGCTTGCCCATGATGATGTGCATCTTTGTGTTCATCATGTCTCTGGCCTTCTGTACCGCCTGGTTGTGGAGCGACTGCACGCCACCTTGATGTTGGAGAAGGCAGCAATTGTGGCCGCCCACCTTATTCCAGGCCGGGAACCCGTCTGAGACTAACGCGTCCGAGCGATTGCGGGACGGGAAGAGGAAGCACGGGAAGCAGTAGACCAACTGGGTGTGGAACGAGTATTTGAGCCAATCATACGTCTCAAACCACGATGGCTGCGGGCGGCGCTTTTTTCGCCCCATCATCTTTGATGGGTACATGCTGCCATCCGACGAATAGGGGCGTGGAAGGAACCGGCCCTGCATCAGGTACGAACGATGGATCTCGTTGACACTCTTCGGATCGTACGTCGAAATGGTGGGTCTTGTCCTGGGATCCCGATCGACGATGTGCACCCCTATGGGCAATGGCGCTGGAGGCGGGGAGTTGGCGAGCGTTTCTGCTGCCGATTCATCAGCTGCCGCCATTGAAGACGAAGGGTCAGGAGATCGCGAACGTTGACACTGAGCTGGAGGACGCTCTGGCAAATAACTCACATAGTTCGAATTCGAGGGTCAATTCGAACCGTGTGTGATCGGCATCACACTCGCTAAAGGTATGCCTTCAGGGAAGTCGTGTACTGTATATGCAACTGCGCACATTGCTGTGAGTCACTTATAACTGCTTTGCTGTTACTTATTGCCAATTATGGACATATATAATGTAGCTCTTTTTTAGAAGTGACCTGGTCACAAATGATAGCTCAATGAAGTGACTTACTGCGTGGACATGTATAGCAGCCAAATACTCTAAACGCATGCCGATTATATTTATAAATGTAGAGGGAAAACCCAGATAACCCGAGCATAAATCCACACGACCACCGGGAGAACATGCAAACTCCAAATATACAGCAGACAAAGGTTTCAGTTTTGTTGCCAGAAAAAAAGGGGAAAAAACCTATTATTACATTTTGGTACTGGCAAAGGAGGCCTCGTGATATACAGCAGACGTCATTGTCGGAATCGCATCCCCATCCTCTTGCATACCAGGCGAGTGAGACAACATCTCGCCACCGTGCACAACACAAGCAATCATCATCAGGTGGGAAAACCACAGCAAGGAAGTTTTTGCTGAAGTGGGAATTTTTTTTTTGCCGTGATTTCATTTATTTTATTTTATACTTACGTGACTTTACCGAAAGAACCAAAGAGTATAGACGGAAGAGACTAATGCATAGGTAAGACAATTGTTGCACATAGAAGAAGGCCTGATGCAGGCAGTACCTAAGAAGGAAATTGATGCTATATTCAGACATGTATCGGATTGTACAACAACAGGAATCGGAAACGATGGCTACATGACGTAAGAGATCGGTGCCAGAAAGATGTGGCACCACTTGAGCATATTGGCACACGATAGAGGAAAGTGGAAACTGATGTCGAAATGTGCAGTGGACACCGAGGGGCTGTCAGCCCATGGAACGTGATGATGATGAGTTTCAAAAGTCACACACGTAGATTTAATGTGCCAGCACAATGCTCTTCTTTTTTATCGTATCTAGGAGCCACTGTTAGGCTGTGGGCTAAAGAATGGCTTTGAATGGAAGCCCATCATGGTGTTGGTGTAGACAGTTATTAATGCGGGTTTTTAATGCGGTTTAAAATCACCACTTGTCCACTTTGTGCTGTGGGAACACGAAAATCTACCAACACGCGATGCAGCGAGATTATCCTGAAAGCTTGCGCAATGTAAGCTTGTGATTTTTTTGTATGTTGTTACGAGCATGGCTTTACAGGCTAACCCTTCTATTGAAGCTGCGACTGAGCAAGTCATGTCTTTAAGTAATGTTATCCTCTATAAATGCTAAAACTTTGCAATGAAATGTGGTCCTTCATTCAGAAATCCTTCACACCATAAACTGAAACGTATGTTATTATTATTAATGCGGTCAAAAGGACAAGCATGTTTAATGAGTAGAAAGAGTAATTTGTTAAAGGGTAGCTTTAACATTATAGTAATGGGTCAAGGAACTTTAACCAATTGTCCTCCTCATTCTAAAAATAAGTAATTACCACCCTACAAGTTAAATAATCACGTGCATATGTATCTAAATATCTATTCAGATCATAATTCCACAAAATGACAGCAATGATTATTTATTTTAAAACAACATCTACTTGAAACAGCGTCTCAACATACGATGCAAGACAAATAATGCATTCGCGAGCATAGTTTTGGATATTGCAATGCAAGTTTGAGGAACTTATTATAAAGTAAATGGAGAGAAAATTATCTGATACCACAGAAGACATATTAAAAAAGTGATGGCAAATAAAGTGATATAAAGTTTTAACTTCATTTGTATACAGTCATGAATGCAAATTGGATCCCAAAATCGCTGAGGAACCACAAAGCTGCAAGGCAGCCAACCAGTGAGCCCGTGCCTATTACTGCCTGAGCTCTGCTGTCCTGTATATATTAAGATGAGTGTTTATACACGTGGAAAGAATCCAGAGAAAACACACGTGTGCAAGAGGGAAAAACTTTATCCCAAACAAAAGAGACAGATGATATTAAGAAGCAATTTCCTGTCCCGTCTTCTCTTGACAAGCCAAGGCACACCGCGAGGAATGAATGCACATTACTGCGTAATGCGATTGGAAAAGGAATGAGAAATGAAATCACACAACACAAACATTATTGAAATGTATTTTATAACAATTCACAGCAAGCAATGGGAGCATGAAGGTGGGAAAGAGGATGCTGATGATTGGTACTTCACATACAAAGTTATATTATGGGGAGAGATGGGACAACAGGTGATGACAGACATAGCATGGTACAATTAGTGGAGGAATTGCGTGGAGATATCCACAGCAAAAGAATGCACATAGCCGATGATTCATAGGATGTTACGTGAATGAAGTTCCACACGAAGAGAGCTTCGCATTTATTTGTATTATCTAAAGCCAAAGATAATATTTCCGAAGATGTGTATGCTCTCAGTTGTGTTTCACCTGTAGAGAAAATGAGAAGACTATATTCACAAATGGATTAAATAAGACATTTTTCATTAAGATTATGATGGCTGTGGTACATATTAACTGGCACGTGCCTTGAGAATGTGCAATTTCCATGACTGGCTCAGGACCGCAAATGGTGATAAGCGTTGCCCTATGCTCATTTAATGAAGAAGATGATTTGGCTTGACTGTCTTATACATTTATTAAGTTAATTAAATTATGTTGCAAAGACACATCCCAAAGATTCGTATGATTGTTTCCCCATTAATGTGAATCTCCTATTACGACAAATGACACCCAGCCTCATGGAATATATCTGCATCTGCAAGCGCAACCCAAATGTTTACCAATTTTCTGCATGTGACACATCGAATCACTGATTAGCGAGGCATGTTAAATAATACGGAGCTAATTAAATTAGCTCACATAAATATAATCTGAACTTATAAAATTGTCACCTTGCATTAAAAATCTGGAAGTGTTATTTGTGCTAAATCTGCAAGCTGACACTTCTACAATTGTTACGTTGTTTATTTCATTATTTAATGAGTGAAATTGATAGGGAATAGCAGACGATGTTGATTTATTTGCCTGTGATTTATTGCTTTAATTTCTAAAAGCCGAATGTTCATGTCACTGATGATGAGTACTCATACACGTTTTACCGAGTATTAAAATGGACATATTTTCTCATGTTATTTTTCATTTCTAATTTCACCTTGTATACTCTTTGGTTCTTTCGGTAAAGTCACGAAGGTAGAAACACCTGAAAAACCTCTCACTTGAAGACGGTCCCTTGTTGTTGCGATCGGAACGTCGTGATGTATTTTTTTTTTCTACCTACGTGACGTTACCGTAAAAACCAAAGAGAATGGATCCTTGCAGTCACGAAAACTTCAAATCTAGAATTACTTCATGCAGTCAACCAGGCAGAATTATAGGTGAATTCAGGATCATTTGTGATGCTTGTACACGTTGCTGCGATCATTTGCATATAATTAATTTCTTTACCAAGAATAAAAAATACGTAACCATTCAAGAAGGAAATTTGAGAGACTTAGCAACTGTTGTTGTTTGATTCGCGTTCGTGAAATGTCAGTATATCCCTACTCATAAGAGTAATGTGGCAAAGCTGTTGGTGACCATGAGCAGCAGTTGGAATTACACATTCTAATGGTGGGAAGCAGTCGATACATATGTAGTGGTGATACGCGCTGGGTGTATATGTCGTGTGCCAGCGCGTATGTACGGGTGTGTGTGTGGTGACGCGCGCTGACGGGGAGGAGCAGGCGTCAGTGCGCGGGTGGGGGTAGTGCTGCTGATTGGCTGTGTGCCGGTGACGCGCCCAGAGGGAGTGATCGGGTAGCAGCGCGGTGTGATTGGTCGGAGAGTGGAAACACGCGCTGAGCGGAACCGGATCGTGGGGATAGCGCGTGGGGATTGGGTAACGGAGGAGCGGTGCCGACGTTGAGGTCCGCATCCGCTCCGTCTCCCGGGAAGAAGGGGTATATAAGGTGATGCACAGAGGAGCAAGGGGCAGAAGTGGAACCATCTAAGAATGAAGACGAAGGTGTAGAGATAGAGCCCGGAGAGGAGAGTAATGGAGAGTAGAAGAGAGTAAGGTATAGTGTGTAGCCAGCGAGATAGAACGGTCTACACGAGCTGAGTAATGTATAGTGTGTAGCCAGCGAGATAGAAAGGTCTACACGAGCTGAGCAATGTATAGTGTGTAGCCAGCGAGATAGAACGGTCTACACGAGCTGAGTAATGTATAGTGTGTAGCCAGCGAGATAGAAAGGTCTACACGAGCTGAGTAATGTATAGTGTGTAGCCAGCGAGATAGAACGGTCTGCACGAGCCGAGTATGCATACGGTGTAGCCAGCGAGAGAGAACGGTCTGCACGAGCCGAGTATGCATACGGTGTAGCCAGCGAGAGAGAACGGTCTGCACGAGCCGAGTATGCATACGGTGTAGCCAGCGAGAGAGAACGGTCTGCACGAGCCGAGTATGCATACGGTGTAGCCAGCGAGAGAGAGGCAAAGTCTACACGAGGCGAGAGAGGAGAGTGTAGCAGAGGCGCAGAGTCTACACGAGGCGAGAGAGGAGTGTAGCCGAGGCGCGGAGTCTACACGAGGCACAGAGAGCCGGCAGCACAGAATCCTGAGTTAAGAGAAGTGCGGTGTGAAGAAGAGAGGCCACGCGTTGTATTGTTACAAGTCAAGATTTAATAAAAGAAGTGTGTTCCCGTCAAGGAGTTTCCTGCCGTCATTTTCCAATACTTCATCTGGCGTCAGAAGTGAAACGGGCTTCCAAGTATGGAGACGAGGAAGACCCGTAGGACCCACGGGATTGACCGCGAGGAAGACCTGGACGACTCGGAGCCGCTGGTGGCGGGGGGGGAGGAAGAGGACTTGCCCACGCTGCAGGGTCCGTCGACGGCGCCGGCCGAGCGACCGGGGACAGACGCCGGGCTTCGTGAGGCGCACTCCCGACTGGCGGAGCTGCTGCTCGCCGCCGCGTCCATCTTGGCGGAGATCAGCTCGTCGGGAGGAGCGGGGACGGTGGGGGACATTTTACAAGGTCGCCCCGCAGATTCCCGCCAAAACGAATGGGGGATTCCCGCCATTGCGCCTGGGCCTGCTTTTGGCGGGAACGGCGAGCGCCACGTGGTGGTGGGTTCCCAAGCGCGCGCATCGACGTCATCAGCGCGCGAGGGGGTCCGCCATCTTACGTCTGCTGCTGGAGCCGCCATCTTAGACACCGACGGACAGGCGGAGAGGAACCACGAGGCGGATGACTTCATTTTTCAGCAGCGCCTGCCCACGTTGTCAGCCTTCAAGGCGGAAGGCGGAGACTGGGGCCAATTTCAGCGAAGGTTTTTGGCGCATCAAGAGATGTCAGCGTGGTCCGATGCTACGGCGCTGCGGGCATTGCCCGCCATGCTGGACGACGATGCGCTCGCGGCCTTCAGGGCTGCACGGAAGTCGGACCGCTCCACGCTGAAGGATGCACTGGGTTTGTTGGCCAGGGTCTACGGGCCTCCCTCTACATGCCGCCATCAGTTCTACGCAAGACGGAAAGCGGCCACGGAGACCGCGCTGGCCTATCGCACGGCGTTGCTGGCTCTTGCTGATGCTGCGTTCCCTCGGATGGACGAGGAGGGCCAAGACGCGATGGTTTTGGAGCAGCTGCTCAAGTTGGCGCAGGACCTGGGGGTCCCTATCGACACAGCTGACGACATTGATATTTCTTCTTTGAGAGTCGCCACGAGTATTCAAGCGCACGAGGCCCTACAACGGAAGCAAGGCGTTGGTTGCAACGCTGCTGTCGTCGCAGCCCCGGGGTTGGTGGTCGCCGAACCCCAAGTCGTCAGCCCACGAGAGGAGGCGTTCGCCACGGGACGACCAGGGGACTGGAGGCCGGGGGCCCGGTCGCCTCTGCGATCGGGCCGAAAGTCGGAGCAACCAAGATCTACTCCGACCCTCGTCACGTGCTATAACTGCGGCCTCCGGGGCCACGTGGCGTCCGGGTGCCGCGCTCCGCGGCAGCGCGCCATGGGAGCTCGGCTGGACGACGACCGAGAGCCCAAGTCATCTCTACAATCCCCGGCAAGTCGCGGCACCTCACACGCTCGGCCTGTTTATTCGGCACACATGGGACGCCGCGTTGCGGCGGAGGAGGGCCGGTTAAGGTTCGGGGATTCGGTTCGGCGAGGGGGGTTCGGCCGGGACCAGGGAGACATTGAATGGGCGGAATTGGGGCATAGAATTGTGGCTGCTTCGGCGGGTTCGTCCGTTGTTACGGGATCTATTGATGGGGTTGAGATTAGGGTGTTAGTGGACACGGGGGCATCGGCAACTATTATATCGGACCTCATTTATAATATTCTTCCAGTCCAATGTCGTCCGCTGCTTCCAGTGGATGTGCCATTTTACGCCGCTAATGGGGGATCGTTGGGCATTATCGGTCAGGTTAGGGCGTCCATTTGCATTGGAGATATCAAATTATCGGGACCCGTTTTCGTTTCGTCTTCTTTGGCAGTTCCGTGTCTTTTGGGCACTGACTTTTTGGCTAAAATGCCCATTAAAATTCTTATCGATCAACGATGCATTGAACTGCCATCGGGTCGCCGGATTTCATTTTTGACGGGCCCTACTGACATTCGGACGGCGTGCGCTACGATACAAGCGGTGGCGACGCAGACAGTGCAAGTGCCCCCGGGTTCACAGATGTTGATTCCCCTCCGGTTGCGAAAACCATGGGTGAGGGAGGCTTCGGGACAGAGTATGCTTTTGGGTCCTTCTAACAAGGCTGTCGGGGGTCTTGATTTATCGGTGGCTCACACTTTGGTGCGGGCTGACAGGGATCCGTTTGTGATGGTTTTGAACGCGGGGTCGCGACCAGCTGTCATCCCGCAGGGCACCGTGCTGGCTCACGCGGCGCAGGTTCCTGGGGATGATGGGTTGGTTGCGCAGGTGGGCTCGAGCCCCGCGCGGAACGTTGAGCCAAGGGAAGACCTTGAGTGGGTCCATTCGTTATGTGCCGCCTCGGACGATTTGTCGGCGGCGCAGTTGGGTGCGCTGCGCGAGTTGCTCATTGAATTCTCTGATGTATTCAGTAAACATAAGTATGACATTGGGTGCACGGATTTGTTGCACCATCACATTGAAACGGGCGATGCGGCGCCGGTCAGGCTAAATCCCTTCCGACTGAGTCCCGTGGAGAAGGAACATGTTCAGTCGGCTGTTAACGATATGCTAGAAGCCGATATTATTTCACCCTCCTCTAGCCCGTGGGGAGCGCCTATTGTGCTGGTTAAGAAGCAGGACGGGTCCCTGCGATTCTGCGTTGATTTCCGTCGCCTGAATAAGATCTCTGTGGCTGACGCGTATCCGCTCCCCAGGATGGATGAGTCCCTCGATGCATTGTCTGGTGCGCGATATTTTTCGACTCTTGATTTGTTATCGGGGTTTTGGCAGTTGCCGCTCGACGAAGAGTCGAAACCTAAGACAGCATTTCGGACTCCAGGGGGGCTGTTCCAGTTTAACCGGTTACCCATGGGACTTCACTCCTCTCCAGCGACGTTTCAGCGACTTATGGAGTTGGTTTTGTCGGGCTTGCAGTGGGATACATGCTTGATTTATATGGACGATGTCATTGTTTTCAGTAAAACGTTTGAGGAACACCTCCGGCGATTGAGAGGGGTGTTCTTGCGAATGCGATCGGCTAAGTTGAAATTTAAACCGGCCAAATGTCACCTCCTTCGTAGGTCCGTTAGATACTTGGGTCACATTGTCGATTCTTCGGGGATCTCCACCGATCCCGCGAAGACGGATTGTGTCGGTTCGTGGCCGACACCTACGTCCGTTTCCGACGTGCGTAGTTTCATCGGGTTTGCTTCTTATTATCGGCGGTTCGTTGAGCACTTCGCCACTATTGCAAAACCCTTGCACGCTCTAACGGCGAAGGGAGTGAAGTTCAAATGGGGACCGGAGGAGGAGGCCGCGTTTCGCTCCCTCCGGGACGCCTTGGTGGGTGCCCCACCCTTGTGTTATCCCGATTTTGCCAGTCCCTTTTTGCTGGACACGGATGCTAGCAACACGGGCATTGGGGGGGTGCTATCCCAAGTCGTTGGGGGTGTCGAAAGAGTTGTCGCCTACGGTAGTAGGGTGTTGTCTCCGGCGGAGCAGCGCTACTGTGTCACCCGTCGCGAGCTGCTTGCCATTGTTTTTTTTGTGCAGCAGTTTAGGCCATATCTGTATGGTCGTCACTTTACAGTCCGAACGGACCACGCGGCGCTACAGTATTCATTGAAGGTCGCCCAGCCCTCGGGCCAGTTGTCGCGTTGGTTGGAAGTCCTCCAGGACTATCAGTTTACGACTACGTACCGTAAGGGGTTGCGACACACGAATGCCGATTGCTTGTCGCGGTTGTTGCCTTGTGATGAATGCGCGTGTTTGTCGGGATCGGCGCGCTGTAAACCGACGCTTGCGGGGGAGATGGGGGCACTGGCTGCGACAGCGGGCGCACCGAGTGGGGATGATTCCACTGCCTCTCAGGGTCGGGACTCGCTGCTCTCGCTGTCGCTCAGCGAATGGGGCCGCCTCCAGATGGCGGACAGCTCGCTGCTAGCATTGCGCCGCAAGGTTGGGGGTCCCGAGGGGGACCAGGAGCGTACCGGCTCCTATGTACTTGAGCGGGGCGTGTTATTGAAATGGGACAGTTTGTCCTGGCGGAACGCACTCGTGGTGCCTTCCGCTGTGAGGGGGAGGGTTGTCTTGGCGGCACACGAACGCCTCTTGCACTTGGGAGTTAACAAGACGCTTGCCCTGCTTCAGCGTGACTATTACTGGCCGGGAATGGGAAGTGATGTGGTGCATATTCTGAAGGGGTGCGTTGAGTGCGCCAGGCGTAAACCACCGGCCGTGGCAGCTAATCCACCGCTGCAATCTATTCAGGTCTCGCGTACCAACGAGCTCGTTGCACTCGATATTTTGGGGCCCTTCCCAGTCACGCCGAGAGGGAATAAATATTTGTTAGTGGGGGTCGAATACTTTACCCGATGGCCTATGGCGTGGCCTCTCGCTAACCAGTCGGCAGCGGCTGTGACGGATGCCTTCGTCCAGGGCTATGTCCTGGACAAGGGGGCTCCCGAACGCCTGCTGACCGACCAAGGTAAAAATTTTTCGAGTAAATTGTTGCAAGAGGTGTGCGATCTGTTGGGTACCAAGAAGGTGCGTACCTCCCCGTACCACCCGCAGACTGACGGGATGGTGGAGAGACTCCACAAAACCTTGACTTCCATGCTGTGCCAGCAGGTGTGCGAGGCACATGTAGATTGGGACCTGCAGGTCCCGGGAGTCCTTGCCGCGTATAGAATGGCCCCCCATGCAGCTACGGGGTTTTCCCCATTCTATTTGATGTACGGTCGGGAAGCTGACCCGCCAATAGAAACGCAACTTGGCCTGTCCGCTCCACGAACTAATTCTAATTTGGCAGAACATATTAAGTTTAATATTCATAAGCTGACAGAGGCGAGGGAGGCCGCACGGCTTAATTCGCGGGCTCGCCAAATTGCTAATGAACGGTTGCGGGCACGGAAGGTGTCCATGCACGAATGGAAACCAGGTGACAGGGCCTGGCTGCATTGCCCTCAGGCACCCTTGGCTACGTCGCCTAAATTGTTGAGACCGTGGAGGGGACCCGTGGAGGTCGTGCGCGTTGCACGGCCCCAGTGCGTTCAGATAAAGTGGGGAAAGCGCCGGTGGTACGTTCACCCCTCCCGACTGAAACCGTTCTCGCCTCCATGTGGCCTCCCCTTGTGTCGTGATGGCCGGGCGTGTGACGTGACCGGCGACCCAGAGGGAGAAATGTCTCTGCCTGATCCACACGTATTGTCGCCTGATCTGCTCCCAGGTGTCTCGGAACTGACAGCTGCCGATCACCGGCGGCCGGATCTCCGCGGCGGGGCCGGCCCTTTCAGGCCCGTTCCGCGCCGTCTGGAGCGGCCGGAACCGCCGGACGGTCGTCAGTGTCCCGCCCCATACGATGGACCAGCCAGACGGACTCGCGCCAGGTCGTGCTACTTTGCATGACCTGCCTCCTGAGGAGTCGGGGCAGTTGGAGCGCCTCGTCACTGCGTGTAGTCGCAGGGACGTGGGGCGCGTTCGTTTCGTATTTGCTCGTATCGTGTTATTGTTGACTTTTCGTGTTCATTGTCAATCTGTACATAGTTATTCTTGTTGTTGTTGTTGTTGTGTTATGTTACGGGGCACACTCGGGGGGTTATGGGGTTTTTTTTTTGTTGGTTGTCGTTTTATCGTCGTGGTTGGTTGTTGTTAGCAGCCGGGCCGGCTGCGAGCTATGTGGGAGGGGGTGATGTAGTGGTGATACGCGCTGGGTGTATATGTCGTGTGCCAGCGCGTATGTACGGGTGTGTGTGTGGTGACGCGCGCTGACGGGGAGGAGCAGGCGTCAGTGCGCGGGTGGGGGTAGTGCTGCTGATTGGCTGTGTGCCGGTGACGCGCCCAGAGGGAGTGATCGGGTAGCAGCGCGGTGTGATTGGTCGGAGAGTGGAAACACGCGCTGAGCGGAACCGGATCGTGGGGATAGCGCGTGGGGATTGGGTAACGGAGGAGCGGTGCCGACGTTGAGGTCCGCATCCGCTCCGTCTCCCGGGAAGAAGGGGTATATAAGGTGATGCACAGAGGAGCAAGGGGCAGAAGTGGAACCATCTAAGAATGAAGACGAAGGTGTAGAGATAGAGCCCGGAGAGGAGAGTAATGGAGAGTAGAAGAGAGTAAGGTATAGTGTGTAGCCAGCGAGATAGAACGGTCTACACGAGCTGAGTAATGTATAGTGTGTAGCCAGCGAGATAGAAAGGTCTACACGAGCTGAGCAATGTATAGTGTGTAGCCAGCGAGATAGAACGGTCTACACGAGCTGAGTAATGTATAGTGTGTAGCCAGCGAGATAGAAAGGTCTACACGAGCTGAGTAATGTATAGTGTGTAGCCAGCGAGATAGAACGGTCTGCACGAGCCGAGTATGCATACGGTGTAGCCAGCGAGAGAGAACGGTCTGCACGAGCCGAGTATGCATACGGTGTAGCCAGCGAGAGAGAACGGTCTGCACGAGCCGAGTATGCATACGGTGTAGCCAGCGAGAGAGAACGGTCTGCACGAGCCGAGTATGCATACGGTGTAGCCAGCGAGAGAGAGGCAAAGTCTACACGAGGCGAGAGAGGAGAGTGTAGCAGAGGCGCAGAGTCTACACGAGGCGAGAGAGGAGTGTAGCCGAGGCGCGGAGTCTACACGAGGCACAGAGAGCCGGCAGCACAGAATCCTGAGTTAAGAGAAGTGCGGTGTGAAGAAGAGAGGCCACGCGTTGTATTGTTACAAGTCAAGATTTAATAAAAGAAGTGTGTTCCCGTCAAGGAGTTTCCTGCCGTCATTTTCCAATACTTCACATAGAATAAACATTGCTGACTTCCAACATAGTGTTATTCATTTCATCAAGCTCAGCCGAGTGAACCCCCTGTTAAGATCAGAACTCACAACTTCGCAATTATGAGTAAAACGTTGTAACCATATAGGCTCTCAGTAGGTTTGTAACATCTACTAAAAAAAATTGGGGAAATTAATAGGAGGCTGTGGGAACAGCCATTGACTCAGTTCAAACTGGCTCAACGCCAAGTGCACTAAGCGTCCAAAATTACATTTCCAATGTCAAGGGCATTTTTTGTTTGCATTTGCTCTTCCACGCACCTAGCAGAATAAACACAATATTTATAGAGAATACAAAAGGATTCAAAGAATTCAAGCCACAGAATTAGTAGGGCATAAAAATAACTAAGTTACTGCACCACCCACTCGGTGGAGACAAGAATTGCGAGCAACATCTGAACCCGGACTGAGGGCATTAGGGATAATCCTTTAAATGCACGACTTTGCTGTGGAGGGGTAGGTGTGGAGGTCGGCAATTACAATGGCTTTACAACCTCAAACAAAACCACAGCATTTCAGCTGCGGTACCAACTCCAGCCAATTGGATCTTCTGACGAGACACAGCTTGCTCTGACTAACACCATGAGCTCATCCATCAACAGTTTTTTTTACGGTACAAACAAGGCAGCTGTTTAGACCGGAGCAAGACGTTTCTCCCACTAGTTTGCCCCTTATTTACAGTTTCACATATTTTGGCCCTTCGAGGCTAGGGAGTGTTCACCCAACCTTAAGCAGTTTTAAGCATACGGTTGTTGAAATGTCAAGCACTTACAGTATATGAACTGTTATCTCATATTCACAAATGCGTGCATGCAAATGCTAAGATATTGGCAGATGCCGATAATTATAGGATTAGTTTAGTGCCCGTCTGCAGGAGCTTCCTCTTATTCATATTCTTAGGTTTTTTCGGTAAAGTCACGTAGGTAAAAAATTAAAATTAAAATTAATAAAAGTAAAATAAAAATAAAATTAAAATCACGACGTTTCGGAGGCAACACAAGCTTCCGTCTTCAGGTGGAACCGTCACAGCACGATTGCTGTATCAAGTAAGAGACATTCCAAGAAAACCGTCCTTGTATATATACTGGTTGAGGGTGGGAGGAGCCAAGCTTCCTCTTGTCTGTGGAACTTTGGTGGAATAGGAAGCTGAGCCAGGGAAATGGGGAAGATTCACGGACTGGGCCAAAACGCCACAGATCGCATGACTTGCGTATAATAGGACAGGAGATAAGAAGAGTTCGACTGCATGCCAAAGGTTAAAGTGTCTCCCTACTCAAATAAGCATCGAACCAAGGCTGTTTGTTCTCTGATGGTTCGCTTCGAATCAGTGGATACAAGTCCACATTGCTGCGGTGGGGGATAAGTCCATCGACAGTGCTGTCACTGTTGACGCCCAACAACAAAGGTACAGCATGGTACAGGTGTTTTCTATCAAGTCCGTAGTGGTGATGGGTGGGGGTCAATGTACGTTCGTGTTCGTTTGTTTGCCTGCAATCTCTCAGCATACGAGCCTCTTATCATTTGTGATAGCCAGGTCACTTCTGAAATCGAGCTACATAGCTCTGTGGGCCTCACCTGGGAAAATAACAAAAAATATGTTGATATGTTTTATATGCGGACCTGTTTGATTCAGCAGACAGTGCTAACTTAACTTAAAACGAGTCGAAGATTCTAAAGAATTGCCACAGTGTACACACATGTTAAAGTGTGTTGTTCGTCAAAATTGGAAGGAACCCAAAAGAGAAGAAGACCTACCAGAGAATGTCTTGATGACGACTTTACAAGACATTGGTGCCAGACAGATGTGGCCACTTGGCTCAAGTAGTGCTACATGTAGAGGGCAAACATCTATCCACGACCATGACAGATGAACACAACTTGCACGTTGTGCATGCGTGTGTCATATGAGCTCTCGTCCTCAAGAGCCTTGGGTATCTGGATGGCATGAATGTTTACATTTGATTGTGGATGTTGACAACAGCAAAATTACGTGGACCAATGACACGCTTTGCAAGTGTTTCTACATTAAAATACGAGTTTTGCTGTACGTCCTTGTATCGTATTTCACAATTGTCTCAACAAGAAATGGTATCAGACGTGTCCGTGACTGAATTCGAGCAGTACACAAAACTCAACCATTAAGTGGCAAACAGTCGGGTTTTACCAAGAACACACGTGACTTAAAATGACAGCGCGTACCATATTATATAATCACCATGGCATGACAGATACCGTATTTATAAATTAATCCAACATTGGGCCATTAATTAATGGCCCTTAGGGCCACGACAGGTGGTGGATTATCCTGGACCTTCTCTAAGCTCTGAGATATGAGAGCGTGGGGGGGGGATGTGTAACTCAGGTTAATGTGCCGAAATAACACATTCCTGCGGAGGGAGCTGGGAGGAACGTTGGGTTGCTCGGTCAATGGCCAGGGTCAACGGCGGCGTGGTGTATTCCGCAAATATGCCCGACTGTGAGGGCGGGCACAAGCCAGCGTGAGAAGGTTAAACGTTGAGTTTTATAAGGGCACCAAGGGGTGACCAGCCCCTCCCCACCCAGCCCCACCCTTCCCACTCCCCACCCAGCCCCACCCTCCCTACCCAGCCCCTCTCCACCCTCCCCTCCCCACCCAGCCCCTCCCCACCCTTCCCTCCCTACCCAGCCCCTCCCTCCCCACCCAGCCCCTCCCTGCACGACGGCCACAATAATCCCCTGTGGGCTGGTGTAACCAGGAGGTTCCTACCAGTATAAGGCCCAACTGTTCTGTCATTGTGCATGTGTGCGTGCCCGTGTATGCGTATGGGGAGAGGTATTGTAGTGGTTCGCGTGCCGAGTTCGATTCCCGCTCACGGCCAACATCAGTGACGATTATCTGAACCGGTCCCGGGACTCCCCAATGTCGACTCGGCCTCAAAGGAGTACCTGCTGCGGTGTGCAAACATCGCTGCTAGGGGGACAAAGGTGTCTAGGCGTGCTGCTGGCCACCCACCCCGGCCTTCACAGGTGCTCGTGAACAGCACTTACCCCAACAGTCTGTTAAGGCTATAAGGGGCATATTTGTCGTTGTGTGTACAAAGAATGGGCAGTGGCAGTGAAGTGGCTCGCGCATTTCTATGGCACAGCTCAGCTTCTGTGTTGACTTCCCTTAAAGCGGTACTAAGTTTTAACGAGGCCAGAAATCTGACCGGATTTAGGCCTCAAACCGTGCGACCATGAGATGATCACTCTGCTGCCAGCAGCTCCCACGCAACACCAGGCTGTGGACATCCAATGCTTCAGAGGCCGGGTTGGGAATTGCGCAGAGATCTTCACGAGCTGCCACTGCGTATGTTTGTTTTTGCGGTGTTGCTGCTGTGTAGCCCCCCCAATGCGTTTTCGGGTTGTGCCGCGCGTTATTGTTCGACACGATGTCCGACGTTTCGCGCCACTGTGCTGGGAGCGTCCCGCTAATACGACTTTACAGACGCACCATCTATGTAGCTCAATGAGGCATTCTCTTTTTTTTATGTTTCATCTTTGTTCGGAGTAGATGGACGAATGTGATTCTTGTTCTGATAAATATGACCATTGCAAATGAATGAACATATATTGCATGATAGATTCCCATACCTCCCTTGAACATCTATTTGCAATTGTTGAGACTGAAATACACCAACAATATATCACTGAGGCTCAGTGAGTTGAATTATACAATAATGGCCAAAAAGGGTAAACTTTCCAACACAACATTTCATGTGTTTCCTGTATATTCTGTTCTAGTCTCATTCTGACTTCTGTTCTTCGCCTTCAGCCACAAACCTCTGTGTGCCCGCTCCAGTGTCTTTCTATGTGGCCTGCGCTCATCCATCATGCAACGTGCTCCCTTATCCATCACCACCTCCTCTTCTTCTTCTCAGTTACATCGACAAAGCTTTCTTGCAACATTCTGTTTCAGACTTCCAAGCCGCTTACATTGCCCTGCCGTGGGATTCCTGCCATCCTCGGCGTGCGCCTACGATCAAAGTCCATCAGTGTATTTTCAAATGACTTTGTTAAATTTCGATTTAAAGCTTTCGTGACTGCAGGGATTCATCTTCTTGGTTCTTTCGGTAAAGTCACGTAGAATGGAAATAATTAAATAATAAAAATAAAACATAATAAAATAATATTATAAAATAAAATAATAATATTATATAATTTATTATTTCCATTCTACGTGACTTTACCGAAAGAACCTAGAAGACGTTGTTAAAGTCTAGCATTTCTGAGCCATGCAGAAAGACACAATACTTCTGCAAAAAAAAAACATCACTTGAACACGAACGTCTGTCGTCTAAAGTGTGTACAATCATAGTGATTGACTCGAGTTGAAAGTGTAAGAAAAATTGTGCAATTTTTCCAGTTTCAAATCGCGGAATATATTTCAAACTGCCGTGTCAAGCAATTGTGCATAAAACACGTGGATATATGTGACAATAAAATGCATTGCAAAATTTAAACCAGGTGCACGACTGGAATGTTGCCTGAAGCAAAGCAGGTAATCCTTCAAACCTTTAAATGCAATGTCGAATTTTCTGAACGAAACATTCGGCCCCATACATTTTAATGGGGCATTCACAATTAATTGTGACAATGTCAAAATGCGAACCATGAACCAGATGCTGGCATTTTCAATTTTAAAGTTGTGGCTTGGCCCACAACTTAACATCGCACGTGTTGCTTTTTTCCCCTGTGAATTGTAAACTACACGTTTGTATACAGTGACACATTACCCCCCTTTGTGTGGTCATGGAAAAGTAAATCTATTTTTTGTGTACCATCAAATGAACACCGCAGCCAGTTGTAAGAAGAGAAAAAAGAAATACCTAGAAATGCCGTATTTCACACACACGCACGCACAGACTTAGATCAATATCAAACGTCTGAGGAAAGTGCAATCAGCGAGCACCTATTAGGTCAGCATGGTCTGCATTGAGGTATTAGGGCCAGCACCATTCATGGTTGGTCACCTTTGCCTATGTAATGCTGATAATGTCCCAATTACCGAATACTTGTCTCAGGGTGAGTTGATGAGATAATATGGCCGGTGGGCACTATAGGAACCTTTTGATCCCAGTCGGGGGTCAACACAGCATATCATCCCTCCAGGGTCGATACACGAAGTACCACGTTGTCAAGAATTTAAATAGTGTTGTTTAACGTGATAAATTGCTCTTACTGTAAGTAATTTGGAATTTCCATCGCTGGGTTTAAGCCACAAGTCCAACGAGCGCCACCACTGATCGGAGCCGGCAAAGTCTCCGCCGCTGTGTTGTGTACGCGGCCGTGCTGCTGTGCAACTCTCCGGTGCGTGTTCAGGTCGTGCTGTTCGTTGTTTGGCACGACGTATCGACGCTTCGCCCCTGCGGGCACGGAGCTTCTTCTTCAGAAACTGAATTCAGTTCCACTTCCCAGCGAGGGTGAATTCAGTCGGTGAAGTTGCTCCAAGCACACCCTACAACCCAGTAACACATCGTAGAGATGGTCTGCATTGACATCTACGCTGGCAATGGCTTTGAATGTCAATTAAATGTTATTATAATTGGTACATTTCCTGAGCCAACCTCTCCTAAGTCTCCTACTCTTAGGTTTTTTTGGTAAAGTCACGTAGGTAAAAAATAATAGAATTAAAATTAATTGATGACGGAGACTTGTGTTGCCTCCGAAACGTCGTGATTTATTATTTTATTTTTATTATTACTTTTATTAATTTTAATTCTATTTTTTTTTACCTACGTGATTTTACCGAAAAAACCTAAGAGTATGAATCCTTGCAGTCACGAAAGCTTCAAATCTGGAATCTCCTAAGTCTACCGAGCAGCACTTGAGCACATTACTGATAGACAATTGCAAGTGTTGCTTGTGGTGTTAGCAGGAAGATGAGGCGCACATGTTAATTATGTCCCAAAGTACAAAATGTTTTGCCTTCGAGTAGCCTGTGTAAAACATGCAGTTGTGACATAGTTTCCATAACACCCATTCTTCAACAAAGCCAATTGTTATACCGCACACTATGTTTTGCTCAGAATATCTTGCAGGAAGGAACCATTATACTGGGCTTGTTTTCTTTCTTTCTCTATTTAGCTGAAATAGATTTCAATGTCACAGTCGTGCTGAGGTCATGGTATAGAGTGGCCCACTTGTCAATGAGCTTGTAAGAATGTATGCTGGTTCTAACATTTCCATGGCAGGGACCAGTCCATCTATAGGACAACCACTGTTGATTTCCATCAGTGGTATATTAATTGCATAGGTAAGTGGCTACTGAAATCATAACTGTTAAGCCCTTATAACGAAGAGGCATAACGAGTGCTGTTAAATCTTGACTTAAAGCTATCGTGACTGCAGGAATTCATATTATTGGGTCTTTCGGTAAAGCCACGTAGATAGAAAAAATAATAATAATTGTTATTGTTATTATTATTAAAATAATAACAATTGTTAAAATAATAACAGTTGTTATTGTTATTATTTTTATTTGCTGTGTTTACCACTAGGCGGCATAGTAAATGTTATCATGCTAACTTGTAATATTTATTGAAAGATGCGTCATTCTGCGTATAAGTCAAGAACCAGCAGTAGCAGAAGGTTGAGTGATACAACTAAAATCAGCAACAGCAAACATCGCATTTCCATATTGCAGGCGTGTTAATTGATAGGAAGTGAACTGGAACGGTAATAAAAACTTTATTGGAGTGCTTCAAAGCCATCATTACCTTACTTGTGGAGAAAAATAATTAATTAATTTGAATTATTTTTAGTAATTTTTCTTACATGTCAAACTAAGAGCCATGCCTCTATGATCTGTATCCCAAGCCTGACTCTACCGAATAGACGCTATATGTCGAAACCGCTTACCACTGCACCACCAGTCCTACCCTTAATTAGATGTATTAGTTATTTTTATTCTGTATCATTGTCAGAATATCTCAGGGTTAGGTCTCTGTCCTATGTTGTGTAACCTTTGATGTACCCATTCAAAGTATGCCTGACTACCTCAGGTCATCCTTCACACCGTTCAGGTTCCCCTTGGCGCACTTGCCTAGCGGTAAGTCCTTGGCTGCCATCTCCACCCTATTCTGTTCTCTGTCTTCCTCTTCATTTGCACAAATTAAGTTGAGCCACGGATGAAAACCTCTGTGGGTAAGCACGCATGCTCAACGTGCTTCAGACTAGGGAACATTTTAGGAGACGTATCAGGCACGCACGTATATGGCTGTGCTCTCCAACGAACCTTACTGACGTTACCTGGTCCCTTATTAATGTGCGGAGATACCCATGCATACAAGGGGGAAAAAAGCAACGTTGTTTTATTGCTATGACGTTGTGTGGATTCATCTTGCAGCCTGAGCTGCGCTGTAGATCTACTTTGTTATTATTACTGATTGGTAATTAAGAAAATGCCTTTACAAGACACAACTACAGCCAATCAGTACCACTGGTGGATTATTTTTGTTACGCCTGAGGACGACTGCTTGTGTTGCGATCGAAACGTCGTGATATATTATTTTAAATAGTATTTTATTTTTCTACCTACGTGACTTTACCGAAAGAACCAAAGAAGCTGTTTCGCCATTTAATAGATGTGCATATGGGAATGCATAAGCCAGCAAACACTGCCTCTCTTGCCACTGGAGCCCACAGAAATTACTCTTTCCATATAGATTACTGAGGCAAATGTCCCCTTTGACTCACAAACTCAAATGTTATGCAGTAAACCGTAGAGACTGTGGGACAAGTGCTGTTAGTAACCAACTGCGGTGGTGGTGTGGTTAGCACCACACGCAGCTTTTTCTGTATGTATATTGAACTTCTTTTGCACCGTACGTAGCCAATCGTGCTAATCTCCATTGTTTATGTTGACACATTTATATTTGAGTCAAGATAGAGGAGGATAGGCATGGCTGGGAATCAACCTAAGTTTGCCCAGATTGCAGTGCAATATGCTAACCACTGAACCGCAGCTTCACACAAAGGCAAAGATCCCCCGTATATCCTTGACAGACTATTGGGACAAGTGCTGTTAGCGAGCATCTATGAAGGCTGGCACGGCACGTGAGAGGGTGAGTGACCAGCACTACGCCCGGATGCCTTTGTCTCCCGAGTGGCGATGTTTACACATTGCACAAGGTACTCATTTGAGGCTGAGTCGACCTCGGGGATGCCCAAGACCGATTCAGAAAAACGTCACCGGTGTTGACCGTGAGTGTGAATCAAACTCGGGTCGCTGGGTTCATAAAGTAATGCGCTAACCACTGTGTCACCGCTCCCCACAACTTTATAGGCACAGACACACACACGCATTGCGTGCATGCTCACATATTCAGAGACACTTGACTGCGCATTAAAACACAATATAAGTCTTCAAAATGCATTACTGTGGCTGCTTCGGAGATGGATAAAATGGAAAATGAATGTAAAAAGATGGTAATGCATTTCTTTGCTTTGAGTGCTCCTCGAATGAAATATTTATAATATAAATAAAGAAATAAAAAAGCCACCTGTGCAGATTTTTTATCACGAACCTTTGCCTGCGCATGTCTGTCAAATTACATTGTCTAGACATGATTAACCCAAATCCGTGTGAAGCAGCTATTATCTTCATTGTCATCCTACTGCATACATAACTCGAAATACAGTACACCAGGCCATGCTTGAGATGTATCGTGGTTCGATTCCTACTTCCACTCTTATGTTAACCTCTCTACCCTCACAATTTTCAATGAAATATGCCACAAATGAAAGTCAACAGGCCTTATTCTTGGGTTTTTTCGGTGAAGTCACGTAGGTAAAATATTAAAATTAAAATTAATAAAAGTAAAATAAAAATAAAAATTACGACGTTTCGGAGGCAACACAAGCTTCCGTCTTCAGGTGGAACCGTCACAGCACGATAGCTGTATCAAGTAGAATCAACAGGCCTTGTATCACATCTTGACAAATTGGCTGAAACTTATGGCATTGGTATAGGGGTGCCACTTCTGAGGTATCAAAAATAGGGACCTATATTTGGAGAAAGATTATCTTGCAATACTGCAAATACATTATCTTGAGTGGTGTGTCATTTCCAAAAGCAAAATAAACCGGGACTGCAGATTTAATTTGACAGCTATCTCAAAAGAGAGGACAATCTCAGGGAAAGCCAGACTATTTGGTGATTTTGCTGCTATATTGGCAGCGATGCAGAACAGCACAATTAACAAACAAACTCATCGTTGTCGATGGAATCATTTGAAGGTTTGTGCAACAACAAAAATACGGATGAAAGAGATATTCGCCAACACGTGAATTGGGACCTTGATTTTGCGCAGGAATTGCCACAGTGACACTATGCAGGTCAGTCATACAATAGGACTGAACTCTGTTGCCAAGCGACCAAGTGGTACATATTGGGTTGCGTTGACCCCTCCCCAAGATCCTGACAGGGATTTGAACTCGCACGCATCAGACGTTGAGGCGTGGTACCCCACCACAGCAGACTGCACCCAGATTACTGTGTTACATGGACAATATTATAACGATTTCCCTCTCACCTATGTTAAAATGTTACCCTAAATCTAATGTTGCATGTTTGGGTTTACTGGAGGCATTGTGGTCATAAAACGCTACGAATAGAATCAGCTAAACATCAAAATGCAGAACCCTCTGCAGTGATGGATTCTCAGATAAATAATGAGCATTATCACTAAGATTTGTTTTTGATATATGAATAGCTTTGAATTTGAATTAAATGTAATTGTTCTGGATTCACGAAGTCACCTCCGAATCGTAGTCAATCATTGTTCATGTAAACAACTTTGATGGCTCATTCAATTGGCATTTTACTAAATTTAATTGAACCATCCCTCCACTAAGCCAACGTTTCACGAATTAATTTAGCTCAAAGTGCCGAATGTTTCGGGTCAAAAATCGCCCAATGCTCTGTGAACATCTGTACTTTGTAGGCACAAACCCCATGTGCCTGTGTGTCTTTTGGGTGTGTAATTCAATAAAAGGGGCCGTCTTCCATGAACATTACTGATTTACAGACAAATAGCCAGCATTCTTGCATGAATAAAGAAGAGGCATTAAGTTCCACAGGTAGCCATATCACGCCTCATTATCCCACACTCTCTAAGACCGTGCTTATGGTATGGAGCACACAAGCAGACACATATTTAAATGGCAAAATGTTAAAAGCATTACGTGGCTCCACTTCTGCAGTAGTCAGCCATTCCTCTTAAAGAACATTACACTTGTATAGTCCACTGCTGGATGAGGGCCTCCTTGCAGCGTGCAGTTCATGGGTAGTTATGGGACCATAGTTAACCATGCTGGGCAATGCTCTTACGTGAAGGCCAGAGAGGATAAATGTAAGAGCATAGAAGTACAGTACAACAATTGATTTTGCTGCACTGCCTTCGACTGACTTCTACTATCCAGGCTAAAACCTGCTCAGCTTCCAAGATAGGATGAGTTCTGGTGGATTCTGGGTTATTTGGTTCAGGAAATTGTATACATATTCTTAAATCAATTATAAGTGAATTTCTTTAATTCTTTAAAGACACGCATTGGGGTGGATTTCTTACATGTTCGTTGCCTCGTGGCAATTCCACATTCCTAAAGGGGGGATCGATCAGTCTTTCTAAATTATGACCACTGCTGACATCTCACAGAATGCTACGTATTTTAATGATCATATCGAAATGAGATTAGAGTTATAACCGCAGCACCACTCAGCCATTTTTTTTCTCTCTCTGAAGTGGTCTTGATAATATAATATCTCTAAACCCACGATTTACTCTGCGCTATTGATGCTGAATTGATGTCAGTAATTTCCAAAAGCTTTGGGGAAAATAATGATATTCATATTGCATGCTTTGACTTTTCTATTTAAATTCAAATGTTGTTACGCTGGCCATTTGATAGAACGACAAGCCTATCATGTCAATTATACCAGAGCTTTGCTGACATTGAATAACCCGCTCTGCAAAGTGACTCATTTTACATTTTAGCAATTTTACTTTTCGTGTTCATATCTGTAAACTCTGCGAGCCTTTATATAACCACCTAGAAATGGCACACGTCTCTAACTTGATTCACACTCCGGACACCACGTTATTTGGGCATTCGACAAAGCTTTCTTTCACTCCTGCAAATCTATGTTTGTTGGCTTTCCAAATGTAAACACCTCCAAACTTCGCAGGATCCACAATGCCGCTGCCACACACGCATGTGACAGCAAGCAAGTGTGATACTGAGAGAACAGATCTTGAATGTAGAGTATCACCTGCACAATAGTTTCAGGATCTTTCAACTCACGTGGGTTGTGGTGGCATCAGCAGCAATGACAGTGATGGTCACCGTCCTCAAAATTACCAACTCAAAGTTTGCCATAGAAGTCGCACTGCAACTTTTCCAAAATCGTTGTAAATGGTTTCACAGTTAATAAATTACATCAATGCACAGGGGTTTTGCTGTTGTGCTGTATAACTCTCTGATGTGCTTACTCACCGCTGCTCGGTGTTGTACCCAACCTTTCGCTCCACTTGCTGGGAGCTTCTTCAGAACCGAACATAGCAACGTGCTATCTTATTCTTGGTTCTTTCGATAAAGTGACGTAGAAGGGAAATAATAAAATAATAAAAAATAAAACGTAAAATGAAATTCTCACGACGTTTCGGCCACAACGCAAGCAGCTGTCCTCAGGTGAAGAAAGAGAGCTGTTGGAAAGACAGCGTCCTAATGCGTCTTAATGCTGATTTGGATTTAAGGAGACTGCTTCACTTTATGCTATTAGTCCCGACAATATAAAATATTAATACAACCTATAACAACACTCTGCATATATAGTTCCATGTAGCATTACCTTCTAATTGCTGATCGTTTGAGGTTTGACAGAAACAATGTAATATCCATTATCAGTATTTAAAAAGTAGGATCTTTTTAAAATATAGTTTTGAGCAGATTTTATTTCACAACTAACAGCACTGTGTTACGACGAAATGGTGCAGCATGATGTACAATCCAATCACGTGACAAAATAATTTGCAAAGTTTACATTCTGATTTTATTATATATTTGGATGGAAAAAATAAAACTAGTAGCGAACCTATGACTCTACAGCGGGATATAAAAGACAACTGCCCTTTCCAGCTAAGAGCAATTTTAAATTAACTGTGCCAGTCTCGTGTATTCGTTACTGCCACCTCTTCTATGGCATGGTATTTGTTGCTATGCTTGATTTCTCATGTTTGTCGCTATCTAATAAACGTCTTCCAAACTCCTTCTGCCTTTTTGGTGGCAATGACCCGCAGCCATGAAGCCCAGCCAGCAGCCAGCCGATAAGCCTCCGAGGCATGGGTTATTTTGAATAGTAGTATGACAATCACAATTATACAATGTAGTCAACCAGTACATGATAAATTAAGTATATCTGCTCACACAGTGAAATCGGAGTAATACGGTGATATTATCGTTGTAGATACATAAATAGATTAACCCGATTACAGTTAACCCATTTCCTTCTACCACTCTGCTTGTATCTACACACGCATAGAATAAAGTGATACTAAGGCACGGGCGTTCTTAAAGCCACGAGACATTAACAGGGGTGGGGGTTTATACGCTTTGTCAAAACATTGTCTTTTAATAAACGGTAAGCTTTGCACACTGAGAGACACCTGGCAAGGTTGGACAACCTTCAGAACGTTCGTGTAATGTCAGCGCCGCTAAGCCAACAGTCTGCACGCAACACTGGATGGCTCTCCATCGTGCGTCGGTGCTCACCACGCCCCTGTAAATGGAGAGAAGGCATTTACAGGTAAGGTGAGTTTTCTCAAATTCTGAGAACACACCTCGGCCGTGATAATCTGGAGACGGCCGTAAAGTGGCAACGCAATTTTACACTTTAGCAGCGAAAGGTGCTAATCTGTCAAGGTTACGCATCAAAAAAAAAATTCTGTGGTAGCTACCTTCGTACTTTGAAGTTGAGTGATTGAAGAGTTCAAACAATATTAGACACTGTATAATGTATTTTAAATTGTAGTCTTTTTTATTCTCAGTATTGGACGTGAAATTCCCTTCAAATGAGGGGTAATCATAACGGTTGGGGTCTGACATAGGCGCAGTAGTGTTACAGCAAAGGACAACCATGCATTCAATTTAACTAACGAACATATTGATTGGACTTTGGTCATTACATCACAGTAATCGAACATCTTTACAAAGACTTATAATTAAGTGCCTTAATTGACTAGCAAACAAAAAAATCGGGTCAAATCTGAGTGTTACCGATACACACGTCTCCACAGATAGAGAAGCACTCTCTGTGAAAGCCCCTCCCTGGTGAGAATGAAGCGATGTGTGCTGTCAACGAGTGGTTTGAGAAGCGAGACAGGGAGTTCTTCCAGGTGGAGATTAAAGCCTTGGAACCTTGACGGAGCGAGCGCACCGCACTTCAAGGGGACCTTTGTAGAACGTAACACAGATTCATCAGAGCTACTCATTGTTTCATAGGCACAGGAAATGGACTTTTTTATACGTCGTCCATCATATGAAGTGTATGCAAAAAGTGTTTCTTATATTGCTACTCAAGCAGCAAAATAAGAAACACAGACCTTGCTGACATCCACACTGAGTGGTCCTCGTATCCTCTGCCCTGGGAGGATTGACGGCTGGCCGAGTCAACCACCACAACCTGAAGTTGTAACTGATCGGTTTTGAGCCGCGGGCTCCGTCACTGCATCATGTGTGACAGATAAAGGCGCAGCCTTGCAATGTCTCACTCACGCCACTGCTGGCGGAAGGGCCTTCGCTGAAGGGAACTCCAAAACACTCCTCTTAAAAAGATGCTTGGCCTGCTCGTCCATGCTAGCCAGACATCTTCGAAGAGATGGCACCTTACCACACCACGCGTGACTTGCCATTTGAACTTACTGCAGCACTGTAGACACATCTACATTGCTGGGTAGCCAGGCATTTAAGGAAATGTTTTCTGATTTTCAAGTCCAGAATCATAACACGACTGCATCACATCCCTTGCAGTTGATATATAAAGTGAAATAGTACGTTGCAATAATAATATTCCTGAAAGCTAAAACAGACGATAGATGAAAACCCAGACTCACACAAATGTTGTATGTAAAAGCCATTCATAACCATTGAACATGCTACAATTTTAAGCATGCCTAAGTTTCGAAACTAGGAGTGTCAATGATTTTGGCTCAGTACTCTTAGACGAGGCAATCATAACACGATTCCCCCAGCGCTCCCACCCAGCTCATACGCAAGCAATCTGAAAAGCAATCCACAACTGACTGGTAACCAATAATGGTGTGGAATGTGAGTTGATTGGTGAGCAGCTTCGAACGGCTCCCAGACGACAGCAGTATTTCGATGGGGTAATTTTGCATAAATAAACTTCAGGGAGGCCAGCCAGAAGGCTGTTAGAATTACAATAGCATATCGCAATAGCCTATTACCCACACTCTCATGGAATAATGCAGTATATCAGCTGGCTGTATGCAACAAAAAAACAGATCCATCAAGTGTAAATGATGCCTGCACGATAAATGATTACAAAGATCACAATGAATAAAGTGAAATTCACGGTTTCACGAGCGTCACTTTTTGTAAATAGCCCCTGTGAATGTTGTTTTCTGTTTCAATCAGATCACTGACCGAACCTCATTCATGCCGATATTGGTGACTCCTATTTCAAAATGAAGCCCTTCTACCCTAATGCTGAATCATAACCAGAATTGATCTTTCGTTTATCATTCTACGCACATCCGTGACCTTTTTTTTTCTCTTCGCCTGCTTTGAAACGTCAATATAATGTTTCGATCTTGGCCAGTAAGTGATGCTATCAGCTGCCTTGCCCACGGGCGCACGAGTGTGAAACAATGAAATGTCACCGTTTTTAGCCCTTTTGTGTCCACGGATATGTACATAGATGGATACGTTACGTTATGTTCACTGAAATTTACCCGTATTGATGTAAAAAGTAAAGTCAAATGGCATCACTGCTCAAACGAGCACTCAGGCAGAAGCTCATCGTATTTGCGGGATAAGGGCCAGTGGTGTAAATTCCATGTCATATTTGTTGGTCCAGTCTTCCCGTATGCTTGGGGTTTTTTGTGGTGTAAAAAGCAAGCTGATTAGCTGAATAAATCATTTGAGTTGTGTTAGTAATACATTTTGATAAGTAATAATAATAATAATAAGATGTATATAGCCTAGGGGTAAGGCCTTTTGCACATTTTCAATTGTATGGTATAATTTAATTCTTCAATGTACTATGTAGTCGTGCAACTCCTGTTGAGAATTTTCAAAGTACTCCACCTCCTCTAAAGCAGGAGTTTAAAAGCGCATGAAATAATCTGCAATGTTAGACTACGCATTTACATCAAAGCCCCGCCCCCCAGAAAACCCAAATTCTTAAATTACCTGCTGCTATGATGTTGGGTGATTGAGCCGCTTGGGTCAGAGCCACAAAGTTAAAGGAGCTCATTTGATCATTGAGACACTGTGAATTTAAAGTTGATTCACGAATATGGTATTAAGCAGAATGGTGTGCATCTCGGAGATGAATTTCTTGTATGGCCAGGACATCGATACTTTGATCTTTAATGGTTCTGGGGAGATAGACTCACTTTGCAAGGTGCATGCTTTCTCGATTCAGTTTGTCAACGAGTAGCCTTGGTCCAATATTTGAGTGGAGTTTTTGGCATTGTCATAGCTATTTGGTGGGTTTGATGGTATGAATTTAAATATGTAAATGATGGAGAAAAAAATCCATCACAACAGAAATATCAGTGCAGGCCGGAAAAAGACAAAAGGTTTCAACAAAGTGTAGAATCTTGACTTGAAGCTTTCGTGACTGCAGGAATCCATACTCTATGGTTCTTTTTTTATTTTTCTCCCTACGTAACTTTACCGAAGGAGCCAAAGAGTAAAGTGTAGAATTGTAGATGGTATGAACACAACAGGTGTCACCCTTGAGGCATTACAAAAAAAACATAATTTCCTGAAAAAATGCATTGTGGTCATCTTGTCTTAAGTCACCATCAGAGAACCAAGCAAACCCGCCTAACCAACAGGCAGCAGCAAGACAAAGAGACATATCTTAGACAAGTTTCATCCATATACCTAATCATTGACAGATTCAAATCATTGTTGGCATTCGATTAAATGTATTGATAGTAACTTAAGAGAAGAGGCATCTTATGAAAATCGTGATTTTCACGTTCAGCTCAGGAGCACTAACAAGGTGAAGCACCACCCATTGCTCATGATGAAAAATTGCGCCTTTCTGGTTTACACAAAATGAACTTATGGATTGCAGTAAAACCATCACTCTCATGCATCTCATTCAAATACGGGACCACAACACGCGGAAGCACAAGCACGCTTCGCAGAAATCTCGTTCTATTCTTTAAATGATGTAAAAAAAATCATGCTTTGCTTTTTTTAATTGCCAGTTTTGTACGCAGTGCACTCTTCCTGGCCTCTCTCATTCAGGTGCTCACCGTCAAGCATGATGAGGTCCCACACGGCCAGCACCGTGTCCCAGCACGGAAGCGACGTGAAGAGGGTGAGGAACCACGGCGTGATGAACATGAGAGGCTCCACGCCCAGCTCCTCCTGCTCAAAACACATCACGTGCGGTTTAGAAACACTCTTTTTTTTACCAGGTCAGGCCCATTGAGCTATATAGTTATTTTTCAGAAGCGACCTAAGCACAAATTATAGCTCAATGAAGTGGCTCATCACGTGGAAATTTGTAGCAGCCAAACACTCGCAACTCATGTTGACTCTAAATGTGGAGGGGAAAAACCGGAAGACCCAGAGAAAAACCCATGCGACCATGGGAGAGAGGCACGCAAACTCCAAAGATACAGGCGTCAGGGTCAGGATCGAACCGACGACTTCCTGTATACAAGGCGAGGTAGTTAACATCTCGCCACCACGGCGCATCGACGCACACAGACACTGCGCTCGATTGCGAGACAGGACCTATTTTGAAGGTCAAAATTACACATGTGCACGGCCGCTCGAGGTCAAGAGCGTTCAGACAATTTGCGAACGGCCGTTCGGTGAGGCTCAAGTGCACAGCCTCACAAAAGAGGATTCATTGTGGCTTTTATTCCCCGGGAGTTCCGCTAATGATTCATCACATGTTCAATGTACGCTGCTCACGACACTTCATTGCCCAGAACCATCTTAGAAATTCGCATCTCCCACATTTCTTGAGTGGATATCAAAACTTGACATCATAGTGTAAAATCATGCAATTCCTTCATATAACAACATTAGTATTTGACCATACTTCACCACGCTGGTCAGTGCAGGTTGGAGAATATAGGGAGCATATGAGTATAGTATAACAATGAATGTTGGTACCCTGCACTTCGCTTTCTGCTGGAAACATCGGTGTGCTGAACTAGTAAACGAAATGGCATGTTTTATTTGCTTGACAAACCTTACTAATTGGCCATGCCAGGTGGTGGCGGGTTTAACGACACATTTATATTTACGTGGTCTAACCGAAAACCATTTATTTTGAACAAAAACAAATAAAAATACTGGCTCAAACAAAAAAAAAAATCCCAGATAAATATTTAGTTTTGCATCTTGAACAGTGGCTGTCAGCTTATTCCATGAAGTACCACTATCTTACCCTTGCAGGAAGGTCAGAAACACATGCGATCATTCAGGCCACATTACAATTCTCATTCACAGGCCTGGTGTAGCGAGCTGCAGCATCGGAACATTGTCATTCTCAGGATGGCTGCGGGTCATTTTCTGTCCAACGATCATTGGTTGGTTTTGTTGTAACAAACCCCACCAATGTGGTGTTATCTCTCATTTCGTGTCCATTCTTTCAACTCTTGGTCTAAAAAGCCATCTGGCTCGCAGCAACTGCGATACTGATCTTGTCATAGAGTTGTATCTGAAATCCCAAAAATGCTTCTTATCTGAAGAAATGAGACACGTCAACGTTACCAACTGTTCTGTGAAAACCAATAAAGGACTAATCGGGTAATAATAGCTTAAAATAAAATACACCATTTTCCTTCGTATGCTATTCTTATTCATATGTGGAACGATTTACCAAATAATAATCTGCGACCATAAAATGCCCATGAACAACTTCATCAGTGTGGCTGTGTGGGAGCTTAACAGTCATTGTTCTGTGGAAATACTGACCCCTGCCATCGGAACGGTGAACTTTCACCACCGGCTCAAGGCCACCGACGTAACTGTGCAGCACCCCAACGCTTGTTTGAGCAGGGAGACTCGTTGGAATTAGGATTCCACTCCGCTGCTCCAGCGTTGGACGAGATGTACAAGAAAGTGGCTCGGAGGGATGTGTTGTTTGTGCGGACACGGGGCGACTGCCACTTGTGTTGAAGCCTCATATTTAATCATTATCTTTGGGTCAATACGGTTGTTATTTGCCTGTTCATGGCGTGATTTAAAATAACCTCAGTAATGGGGTTTTTAAGTTCAGTTAAAAGCGTCCAGTTGGATAAAAACATATACAAAGCAGCGTGAAGTGTGCCAAGCAGAGATTTAGGAGAGTTGATCTTTGATCACGTGGACAAAATGATAACTTAAGGCTGCAAGAATGAATGTGCTCTGTAGTTATTTTTGTATCTTTAAGAGGTTGCAAGACCCCGGGGAAATGACTACATAGATTATAAATACGAATTGAAATACACGAGATTTTATCCACATACGTTTAGATTAATAACCAATTATATCTTATTCTTGTGCATTTCACAATGTTTGGGAGCTAAACGCCAATGTCCAGGTCTGATAGCCACAAAGAGAGGGCTTCAGGAGAGGTAATTCGTGTTGCTTTTGCCGTTCCTTGTTTGTTCGGGAAAATGTCCGACGTTTCACCACGCATGCTGGGAGCTTCTGCAGGAAGTGAATTGAGCAGTCTCTGGCATGTGGACAACGCGCCGAATAACCACGCGGCACAACCCAAACATGCATGGGAGAGGTGTACAGCACGAGTGCGAAACCCCATGCAGGATTACTCACCAAGTGCTGGCAGAGCTTTGGTATCCTGTGTTGCAGCAGCCTCTGGAACACCTTTGCATGTCTCTGTATCCTGCACGCCCGTAGGTTACAAATGCAGGACATTGCTTATGGATGCACGCATACTTTGCTGGAGCATGTGTAAGTGTAGAATATCTGCCAGCCTCAACGAGTCTTAGGACATTATTCAGTAGGGTCTTGCATTGAGGTGTTTGGTCGGTGTCATTTATGAATATTTGGCTTCATGTGGGAGGATAAAGGAGTAGCCAGAGAAAGGCCCACTTATATGAGGGGATAACTCTTTAAATCCCACTCCAATAAAGTTGAATCAACAGACTCAATCCAACGAGTGGACAAAATCTTGCGAACCGAACCCATTCCTGCACTGCCGTCCCCTGGCACATTGCAGCCCGTGCAGGTGTCCGAACTGAAATCCCGGGTGAAGGTTAATTGAGCACAACGTTTCACTGGAGTTGATACAATCAATATTACCGTTGTGAGAGGTCAACAATAATCATGACCCCTGTTATAACAACTTAGAATTTCCACCGCTGAGTCAGAAGGTGAACGGCTTTCCACAGACGTCCGAGTAGGGTGAACTTGCTAGGTAACAGTTTAGTTGCATCATTGTAAATAGTTTGCAAAATGTAGCAAATTTCCCGAGTTATATATTTTAAGAAATGTATGACTAATGGCACCTGCTTGATAAAATGCGAAAATGCGTACACTCAGTGCCGGATTATCCGAGGAGCTACGGGCCCCACACGTTCAAGGGCCCCGCGCTAAATGCTTTCAAGCTATCAATTCCGGTTCAGTGATTCTGCACTTGCTCCATTACTATAGTACTATACTACCTTCAACTTTTATGAACGACTGGGTATTCAAGGTTAGCGATTTGTCGTATTATCTGGCTGCATAGAAAATAAAACAATACATTTACTTCACTATTCAAGTAAAATGTTTGTGTTTTAATATTTACGTGTTTTTTTTTTATTCAGGGCTGCTTTATAACAAATGCTACAGGCCCCGCACTAGCTTAATCCAGCACTGCATACACTATATAAATATAAATGCTAACATTTCACTCAGATGAAGGAGCATCGCCAAATAAACGTTGATATGTGCCGGCAATCCCTGGGGATCAGGTTGCAAATGATTATCTCCGAAATTAGAGATTGTATTTTCATTATTTTGAGTGCATCTAATATCAGGCGTGTTTTTTTTACGACGGGGTACATTCAGACCACCGAACATGCATTCAACGCTGGGGGTGAACTTTTTAAGTAAACATTTCCGATTTTGTGCCATTGTTGGAGTGATTTGCCTCACATTCGGCGAGTCATGAGATGGATATTTTTAATGGGATTATTGTTTTACCGTATATCGAATGTATGATCTTCAACAACAATGCAATGCACAGGATCGGCACAATACAGAACAAAAGAGGTTGGTGAATGAATTAAACATGATCCACTGTACTCTGGTCACTCCGTGGTTATAGTGAAATAAAGTTGAAGCTAAGCAAGCAATTGGGGATAAGAGGATGATTTTTGTTACGTATTTATTTATCTCCTCACACTTGCACAACTCTCATTATAACCACCAACTACCAAAGCAACAGACGCCTCACTGACTAAAACTCACAGAATCATCTTATTAATTATATATTATTACTACTAAATGAGTAGAATGGAGCCCTAAGTCCACGTGTCTCCTGACTCAAACAAGCATTGAGGCGGTACTCAATTGCACTGGTGGCATTGAGCCGTTGGTGGAAGTTATACATTCCTGTGGCAGGGGTCAGGATATCCACAGAATGATTACAGTAGACCTCCCTACATGGCCATGCTCGGCAAAATAGTAAACGATGGTTGATAGTGATCGATGTTCCTTTGGTAAATCATTCCACGTATGAATCAAAGTATTAAAAAAGATGTGCATGGAAAATTGATGAGGATAAACCGATGGTTAGCAAAATTGCTCTGGGGATCACACTGTCAGATTCATATCATGTGAGGTGGTAACCCCAATGCCATAGATTTAAAAAAAATCTACTTAATGTTCAATACAAAACCTCACTCCTGACAACAGCCTTCCTATTTAGCCTATTCTCAAATTTAACTTACTATATAATAGTGTTGGCTGTAAATATGAACTAAGAAAATAACCACAGATATTCAGAAACGATGATTAAAATGGATAATACATTGTGCGGAACACACAGAAGTAGCAGTAGTAGTTGTCATTCTCCCGCACCTCCGATTAGCATGGTTGGCTACGGACGGTGCAAAATAAGTTCAACATACATACATAGTAGAAAATAATAATAATTCAGTGTCATATCTTGGCTACCCTCTTGAGACAGCAGGAGGAATGGTGCAATGACCATCCAGATTGAATAAAGAATATTAATCTATTCGGTCGATTTATACCGAGCAGATGTGTAATGCTAATCTTCTTATGCTAATAATTCCAGAGTCAAAACCTCAGGCATGGAACCTACCAGCATGAACACAGACCAAGACACCCTGTCTCGCATTAGAGAACATCCGTGGTGCATATGCCACAGTGGTGGAAATGCCACATGATCATGATGGATGTCATTCTCTGAATATAACAACACTGCACAATTCTCACAAAATTTAACTAATTTATGTCGACCCCAGAGGGATGGTAGGCTGAGTCGAGCTACTTGGCTTTGGTCAGTCAAAATTCCATCTAGAGCTCCCTTTAATATAGGCCCTACCGCCAGCAGTGATGTGACAAAGATATTTCAGGGCTGCACCTTTATCCTATATATGTACAGCAACAAACCTAAACTGGAAAGCACCCACTGCATCCTTCTTATGAGCTTCCCACAAGCAGCAGTGCCTTCAGCACAAGATGAACGCGTAGTTGGGGGTAAGTTACGTAACAAATAATAAAATAGATTTAGCCTTGGACGTATTTTCACAACACACACTACAGGTTAGGGTTCATATTATGTAAACTGACAGGTTGGCTACCTATTTATGGACAAATCACCGTCAAAGGGCACTGCGTATCGTTACGATCCTCAGTGAACTGGCAAGAACCGAGCAATGAATGGCTGTTAGAGCTTTTGTTAAAAGACTCGTGAATCATTTACATTCATCTTGTGAATAGTGCTTCGTTAAGATGGGCCTCGTCAACGAATTGTTCTATTAATTAAAGGTGCAACGTTTACTGCTGTTAGCTATTAGCAGCATAGTGTCTACATTGCTCAAGCACCCGATGGTGCTAATTTACATTTGTGGTGTTGATCCAGTGGTGAAAATTCCACATTCGTGTGACAAGAAGAAAGGATCACGGGAGGTGGGGTGTGTGATAGGCTCAGCTTACCTTGATTACATCCAAATAGACATTTGACGAATTATTTTAACATCCTCCTATATTAATATTCGCTAGCAATAATTAACTTTACTACTTCGCCTGCTCAACTATATGGCCTTTTGTGCAATTGGGGTTTAAACAGAGAAAATATATGAAATGTAGGTTTTTGTAGCTAATACAATAAGCCAGAACAAACATAACGATTTTACATCATGTTACTGGACTCATTGTAAATTGGAACAACAATGTGATACAATAATTACATAAAGCGATAGCAGGAAGAAATCAATAAACTCACATTCACACCAGGCAAGTCAATTTAAAATGGACGTCTTTGAACAATCTTCGTAAATAATTCACACATTATAATAAAGCCACTGAAAATGGAAGTCCATTGAAATTGATTGGCTTGAAGATGTTTGTAATAATTGACATATTAAACTGCAGGCAGGCCCACATTTCAAGTAAATGGAAATAACCAATTTAAGATCCAATTTCCCATTCTTTGCCATATTCTTGGTTCTTTTGGTAAAGTTACGTAGACAGAAAATAAAAATACAAAAAAAACATTAAAATAATACATTTTAAATAAAAAATTTAAATAATATAAGCAAAAAACCCACGACGTTTCGATCGCTTACACAAGCGGTCTTCATCTACGTGACTTTACTGAAAGAACCAAGAATATTAATTCTTGCAGTCACGGAAGTTTAAAGTCATTATTTGCCACTTGGTGATGTCACAGAAAATACTTAGAGCACAGTCAGCCGATGAAGCAACCTCACTCGATTTCTGAGCTGACAACCTGAAGAAGATTCACAATGTTTGATGTTACATTCAGTCATGGAAGATCGTATGCCACCAGTGAAGAGCCTATTAGAGTTTGATCAATACACTTCCACGCATATATATATGTAATCTATTTATAAACGTGACAAATTTATACAGTGTTGGAGGACTAATGACACGCATTTTTGTATGAAACTACTAAGTGGTCAAACCCAAAACAAATATGTATTTATATATATATATGTACACACACACACCAGGCCATGTACGGTGGGAAATAAGCTCAAAATACATCTTTATACAAAAAAAGCTACCGTGTAAATGTACATTGCATTTAGAGGCATTATCTTGACAGCAACATTCGTCAATAACACTGTGGTCTTAATAGAAAGGACATACAGTGTATAAGGGACATGTTGGCAATGAACACTTCTTCATGGCACGTCCACAGAGAGGCACGAGAGACGGAGTGAATAACAAGAGTTGAAGCTGGAAGGGAGAGAATAGCAGGGCGAAAGAAATGGGAAAAAAACATACTTCATTCTTAGGAGCCTTTGGGTTGCACTGAAAGACGGTCATCTTCAAGAGAGGAGGCAATATCTCACGTCGTTAAATAAAAGAAGATGAATTGACTCACTGTCAACAGTAGAGGCCTTTGTAAAACTGTCGTAGTGGATGATTAACCCACGCAAGTCAGCAGGAATTGATCGCGTAGTGTCATATCGGCGGTTTTTAATCTCCTTCACGTATTTGTCGCTCACTATCTCAACTTCTCAATGCGTGTTTTTTTTTCAATCTCTGTTCCCCTGAGGTCACAAGATCGGGTATACGTGGGTGTGTAATTCCTGTATTTAATCCAGGAACATATTGTGATGCTTTCAACCTGGGAGGCTCGGTGTAAATATTACACGACGATTGTAGATGATGATCGATATCACATACAACTGTCACATTTGAATCGAGTATGTTTACATCTTGGAGGTTGTCAAAAAAATGATCACAGTTGCATTGTATCTGGATGGATGCATGACTCACAATTGGAATATTTCGTGTTGAAATGTCAATATTATTTCCTCAGAGGTGGACATTAATTATTTGAATGTTACTCTGTGGGATATCTACAGGGATGATCGTCTTGTGGGAGACTGACCTCTATCCAAGGAAAGTGACATTTCCACCAGTGACTTGGGAGTGGTCATGGCAATGGGCATCTTGGCAATGCTCACTTTGCTATTGCAAAAGGTAAAGGCGGAATTGCTTTCTTCCACGCCTGCTGGTGGAAGGACCTCCACCCAGAGGGAGCACCTCTTGCACGCACACTGGGCAGACTTTTTGGAAGAGGTGGAAGCACAACCACATTGTACCCCATCACACGTGACCTGCCCACCAACTAACTGTGGTTAGACTGCTAGGCAGACAGAAGTGGTGGGAGGGGGTAGTTAAGAAACTTGCACCGTTGTTTCAACTGCCGCACCAGGAGATCCAATCGAAAGGGAAACCTCTGGATGACATGTCCAGCACGATGCTAACATTTACGCTAAAATAGCATCCCTTTTTTTTACAATTGTTCCAGAAAATGTAATCAGCAGAATACCGTGTTCTTGAATAACAGATGCACACATACAAATGGACAGAAAAAAAACCCAAAACTAAAATCAGTAAACTTGTCGTAGCAAACAGAGACGTTTTCTCTGCCCCCCCTGATATGAATTCGCAGGGGGGTTTACATATCGCGCCAGCTCACTGGGACGTTCGACCACCATGTATTTTAACATCTCTTGTCACCAACACTGGGTTCAACAACATGCGACAGTGTCGTTCTCTTCTAGCATGTGCACCTTTAGCATGTTCACCTGTTGTTCTCTTTTAGCCCCCCCCCCCCCAATACGTTTCCATTCATTGGCTACCACACTCAAATAAGCTCCTCCCCCCCTGCTCCCCCCCCTTAACTTGTATTTAAGAACTTGTATCTTGGAATATTTTGCCTCATTTGATACAGTAAATCTAGCTGCGACGGTCCCACCTGATGACGGAGACTTGTGTTGCCTCCGAAACGTCGTGATTTATTATTTTATTTCTATTATTACTTTTATTAATTTTATTTTTTATTTTTTTACCTACGTGACTTTACCGAAAAAACCTAAGAGTATTTTAACATCTGCGGTGAATGCACCGTTTCGGTGACGCGACGCCTACCCTTGCGTTTAGAGTGCACGGCATTTGAGCTGCTGGACTCCGGAGCAACACAACCACCCAGCAAGCGCCTTTAAAATCCTCCAGCAGCCCTTTACCGTTGACCCCACTTTTGTATTTGACTTTAGCCGCTGACCTTATTACACATCCATAGCACACATTCCACGTGCGAAGCTATTATGGAAGAACACAACCATCGCGTTTGTTTGTTTCAACAAGGAAGGGGTAGAGGGGAAGGTTTATACAGCAATCTTCATGTTTTTTCTTTTCACTATGCAGGTCTTCTTCATGAGCTGAGGGTTGTTTTTTTGACCTACCTCTGTGGTCTCTCTATGTGCTGTGAATGAAAGCCATTGCCCGAAACTTCACCCGCCAATACATGTTCCCTTCAAAGGCAGCGTTATTGACAAATGTATGTGGTTTATGTTAGTCGTGCTTGTGCCGCACTGCCAACGCAGTATTACCAAATAATGTGTTTAAAATTGTATTTTATACCTACGTGACTTTACCGAAAGAACCAAAGAGTATGCAAAATAAGATCAGTCAGTCGGTCGGCAGGTTGCGTGTGCTGCAGTAAGGTGTGGGTACCCTTATCTCTCCCAAGACATCTGGCTAAATTGTAAGAGTCGGCCAATATGCCCTCTACAGGATTGGTTCTCAACCCGTGGTTCCCTGCCCACTTTCGTGGCATCAAAGCCTATTGGGGATGGCACAGGCTGCGGCATGGATACCGTGCAGGGGAAATTGCGAACGAAGGGTTAGGTAGTCTCTTGTCGACTGGTGGTAAATCACTCCACTAGATCCTTCTACACTTGATCAGAATTGAGTTGCATAGAGAGTTTGTAAGAGAGACATCACAACGCGTGTAGTTCCATGTGTTGCCAGTCACTGATATTGCAAAGTTATATAAATTCTCGACTTTCGAATGACGCCCATAGCAGCTGCCACCGATTTAAGTTTAAACCTAAGACGTTCTTTTGGTTCTTGGCCAAAAGTGTCTGAAGGCAACAACTGTAACAGAGGTGCCTCCTTCCAAAAGTTAACATCTGCTTTCCAAGAATGATTTTGGTATTTCCACTTAAGCTGGTACAGTAGGCATTAGGAGACGTTTAAGACTGAATGATATGAAAGAGGGCTTGGGGCAGGACACATGGCTGGACGGGACGACCACCAATAGTCAAGACTATCAATGAAGTGGCAGCCATGGGAGAGAAAACACCCGAGGGCATGTGTTTTAACACGTTTGAGCAACTCACGCTCGCCAAGAGAGATGTTTGAAAGACCCATTAGTGGAGATAGAAATCACTGCCATGGAGGGTGTCTTTACAGCTCCCTCCAGTGGAGTTCCTTCCGCCGACAGTAAAGTGAACAAGAAATTGCAGGGCTGCACCTTTTACCTTTTAGATAATCAGTGACTGATCGAAAGGGACTCCTGCCCTCAATGACATTTGGCATGTGATTTGTGGTAGGGAATAGACGGCAGAGGTGAATCCATAGGGCCTGGCATTTGCTTTGAGCTGCATTTCCAATGCCATATCTTAGAGGCGATGGGACACACTTGGGCCTGTGAATTGCCTCGGCTAAGATAAATCTCACCTCACACCTATTCGGGTGCATTGCTGCGTACCATTTTAAATGGTCAAGCACTGATGGTTTCATCTATATATGCATGCATCGAATCAAAGGTAACCATAGCAAACCCTGCAATAATAACTTAATTCAACCGTAAGTGAATTAATATTATAACTGATACTGTAGTCATTATCACTATAGTATATTTAAAACAGGAGCTACCTGAATCACGTGAGTGAGTTACCACTTTACCAACACACACTTACCGTACCTCTATGATCCTTTTTAACACCTGAACACCTGTAGTTATGCAAGAAAGGGTAAAGGCTGTTTTTACTGGCCAATATATTGATTATGTCCCATAGATATAACTGCTTAACCCGAGCTATCAATACTCAGCTGTTTGCATTGTCCTTGCACTGCTCTCCTTTTGGCAGCCTTTGGTTTAGCACTGCTGAGACAAGGCCATGGCATAGGCTGTCTCTGGTGTAGGCCAATACATTTAAAGGACAGTGCCTACATTATCAAAGCATATTTGTTTGCACTTTTTGCCACAGGTATGGGTGGTTAATGCAGTCTTGATGCCCTGTAATAGGTTTATAGTTGGTGTTTCGTCATATTAACACCTGTATCATACTCTTTCGTTCTTTCCGTAAAGTCACGTAGGTATATTATCATTCAACACACTGTCAAGTTTGGTGAACTATGGTAAAAAAAAACTCATGTTTGTCCCACATAAACCATGGCTCCCAGTTTATAGCAGTTGTGGTTTTACCAGCCATAGCATTGACTGGGTATGCCGACAGGCAGAGGGTGCTAAACATCAGTGATATAAGCACGCTGCCTGCTGGATTTAACCATCACCACATACATCACCACATGGACTTGAAACAATGAGAACCGTTTCTTAAATGTCCCTTGCCTCTGTCTGCCCAGCAGTACCATTGAGTACACCACAGACAACCGATAGGTCACATGCGATGGGGTAAAAGTGAGAACTCCCACCGTGGAAGAAGAGGCCAAAATACACACCAGAAGGGCCCTCCAGTGCTTCTCACCATTGGAGGTCCTTCTGCCAGCAGAACAAGCAATTGCAGGGCTGCACCTTTACCTATTCAATGTGGGTAAAGTGCGAATGTATTCACGTCATCGCTTCTCCATCTCAAACATTTCTCCGTGCTTAATTCCGTCAGTGTCCAGCTCTGACGGCTTGTTCTCTGCGTGTGTCGCGTGAGTCACGGCACTTCATCTCGCAATGTGTGCCATCACTCTTGCGCTGTGCGATATCACCCAACGAGACACTTGGCTCTCCTGCTGTATAAAGTCCAGCTTGAATTAAACACGCCCGCAACTGTTCACATCATTTTAATATGGCTGGGTGGCTTTGCGGTCAGTGATGATTAAATCACAGTCGAAAAGCGATGAATTCAAATTCTCGTCGGCAGTCAAACTCAGCCTATCACCACGCGCTTTGGAGTCAATAAAATCGGTACTGGGCGGTCTTACGGAAAATGGAGCGACTGTTACCCACGATGTGAATGTAGAATTTCCCCCATTAGCTCAAGACTGTGAATGGAGATGAACATCGATGTGTCTCCACGCTTGATTGCATGGGCACCGGGGCATTCTGACCTGGTGCAGAATTTCTCGCACAAGTCTACTAGATTTTCCAAGGGGGTCGGGGAATATGAGTGCAAGAATCTCTTCAATATAATTACCACTCACGGGAAACATTTTCTGAACCCCATGCTCCTTATAATTCAAGACAATAATACGTACCAAAAAGATTAACTGACCAGTGGGACTCAAAATTGCATAAATGAGGATATCTCTTGACCTTCTTCTCTCCAAAGCACTGCACCCTGTGGAGATCCGTGGTGGTGGATTCCAATCTTTCTTTTGCTCGAGAATAAATATAAAAAACTCAACACATTTGTCGATAACTATGTGGCCGTAAAAGGAAAGGTACATAATAAAGCGACATCTCGGCGTTGGCTCGACTTCACAACTCCTATCCACTCTACCCCTCTGGCCTCTCTATATGCTGTAAAGAAGGGCCATTGGCCCTAAATGTCGCCGATTATTGAGGATAGCCTTTAACGGCCACAGGGTTATTGACCAATGTGTTGTAGGGTTTGTTGTCTGTTATGTTAGTTGTGCTTTGGCACCACTTCCACAATGCAGCATCACCAAATCGTTTGCTTGATCTTGCTTGTGAATGTCACCTATATTATTAATTATTGACGATAACAAAAATTACAGAGTAAACTGCATGAGAATGATAGATAACAGTGCAAAACATACGTTTTCACTGGCCATTCAAATTCTATATGAATAGTCATACACCTTTGAAGGTTTTGGTGACACAACATTGAATTTTCAGGAAGAAGATATTCGTTTGATCACCATTACGTGATAGAATAGACACTGATTGGTCATACACTGTCCGTTTGTCTGTGTCTATCCATCCATCTGTCTACTATTTTAAGAAGCCGTTAAAATGTCCATAATGTGTGTAATTTCAGTAAATGCGTGATTCAATGCAAAAGCCATACAATGTGAAATTTAGGTCAGGGCAACAATTTCCAGCTATATTTATTGAGGGTGTTTGGTCTTCTCTTCCACGCTGGCGTGACGTCTCGGAAGAGGTGGGAGCACGTTACACACTTTACCCACGACGTGCTGCCTGCCCATCACCGAGCTCTGTTCCACCCGTTAGCACCACGCCACGGAGAAAATGGCACTGACGTCAAAACGAGTAATAATAATAATAATACCATGGATGCTGTGTCCTTGTGTGTGTGTTACCTGGTGGTGCATCAGCCAGGTGGTGCATCAGCCAGTCATTTCGGTTATCTCGGTCAGTCGACCCGTGGCACCTGGGTCTGCCCCGTGACCCCCTGCCAGCGGGCGTTCGACACTTCACGTGGCCTCAAGGTGCACATGGCCTGGCACAAGCGTCGTGGTGACGTCACCGCCACTTAGTGGCGAATGGCGGTTGTTGTTGTTGTGTTACCTGTCAAGGGAACGATGAAAAAAGCCAGCCAGGTACTTGGGCCGCTCCAGCAGTGACACCAGAGCCCAGAACGCATCCTCCTCCACCATGTTCATCAGCAGCATGGAGGCCAGGTAGGACATGCCTGCAACCGCAGACATCACCCCAAGGGATCCTCGTCAGCCATTATAAATCCTAAAGACGCACGTGGGGCTATGGAAATATTGCAACATGAATCCATTAACACCAGACCTTCTGTGGTGTATTCGTACGACCTGCCACAATACCACGTCAAGGTCTTTCCCTTTGTAATTTTAATGGCCAATGTGATGTCGCATTTAATCCATTATTTCACAAATCTCCCAAACCTGTTAATATGTTTACTTTGTTATCACCTAGAATTTACTGAGGCTGCACATAATTACTTAGATGGAATCGAACTGGTGACCTCTGGATTGAAAGTCCAGTGTACTAACTATTAGACCACGGAAGCATCTTTTTCTAACCAGTATTTTGCAAAAAGAAGATATTTTGATGCACAGACTGCTGAAGGATATTTCACCTCCATAACATCTGACAAGTAACATTAGTTTAATAAGCCGAATAATGCTGATTAGAGCCAGGGAAGTCAAAACTTGTCCAAGGTTTTCGGTGTTAAGACAAACAACTGATAAACTAATGTGAAGTGCTCTTTCTTTGGAAGACAAAAAACAGTCAACGCATACTTCCCGCTGAATTGAGAGTGGGACCGAACTAATTTCATTTCTAAGCCTCAGACCAGTGGTGATATTTCCTATAGACCTTTGTAAATACGACATTCTTCTAACCTTGACTTAAATTAATATTTGGGGTCCGAGGTGATTGATGTAGCTCGGTCGTCATAACACAGCTGGCAACACTAAGGCTTGGGTTAAATTGTCGGTTTCAGCCACCTGTTATTAAACTGGGTCCTCAAGTGTAAAACTTGATGGTCTCGATCTGGTTTAAGTCGCCTTAAATTCATTTCTGAGAATTTAGAAATGTTGGTGAGGTTACAATAGTTTGTGTCTGGGAAACCAAAATAGGTATTAGCATGCAAGAAACCTTTTCTGTATGATGATCGTAGGAAAGTGCATACCCTGGTGTGTGAATGGTATAGGCCCATTCAATGGCTCACAGAATAAGCTCTGTGATATCTCCTTCTGAGGGCCATTCTCTTGACAACAAATCAAAGTCTTTGTTCAGTGGCAACACCATAATTTGACTAGGTGGTGCTCCGTTCACAGCACTTAAAGGTTGTGAGTTTCAATTTGGATCAGGTATGAACGTGTCCTAGGGACGGACCGGCCACTGCAATTGCAATGTGGAATTGCCGCCCGTAAATCACGGCCTTTCAATGGAGACAAGCGCTGACCTATTGTTCGTTTCGGCGAGAGAGACAACCGTGACCTTTTTTTCACTTGATTATTGGTCAGCTAAACATACCGGCAAAAACGAGACGCAGTTACACCGGACGGGGTTCGGCAGCCCTGCCTGACGTAATTCGCGGGCCTGAAGTCGGCGTGCGTAGCGTGCGTAGCGTGCGTGACAATTCCGTCAAGGGGGGCCCGTGGCTGCCACTCACCCTGGCAGTAGCCGATGCGGGGGTTGTAGCGCGCGTAGGCGCTCAGCACCCTGAAGAGACTTGCACGGCCCTCCTTGGCCTCTGGGCTCTCCCCCATCAGCGAGCGGTGTGTCGGGAACGAACGGTCTGCACTCAACAAGGCAATGCAAGTTAGCTTTCAAATTTGATGGTATTTTTTGTTTGTTCATTAAAATATTGCCTGTGAAATCCCTTGAGATTGAACTTCTCATTTGCAAGAGGTTTCCAGAGGATATCACGCCACTTAGTAGGGATGCCATGATAACAAAAATGTAGCCGATTTGTGTACACCAAAAATAACAAGTGTAGCGCTTAGTCCGGATAGCAAAAAAAAACATAACATTTGTGGTACTGCATTGGTAATGGTGCACACGCAGAAACAACAATAAATCAACACATTTTTCAAAAATACTTCCATAAAGAGGAAAATATATAAGACATAATAGGTAAAGATGATGCTTCAGGCAATAGCCCTTCTCCATAGCTATATCACAGCAGATGTCAATACATATTCTATTTTAAATATCATAGCATAGAGATGTCTCTATTAATATCATACATTTTGTGTTCATATTTGTTCCCTTGAGGGCACTGTTATCGACACATGTTTTTCGCTTTAATGATTCGTGTGGCCGAGCAGACAGAGGGGTTTCAGAGGTAAATGGCCCAGATAAAGTTACCCAAAGCCACAAATTTGAACTGCTCATACTGCCATTGCTTTGGCAATTTAATAAAATGACAGTCCTTAGCATTTTGGTTGCATCTCTCATTAAATTAAACCTTGGATTAAGCTGCACGTAAGTTTGACGTCGGGATATTATGTTTCCAGGAATTAAATGCATGAATACACACGTAAACATAACCTCTGAGGGGTAAATGTACTTCATCAAAGTGGTATAGCATCAAAGGAAGGCTGTTGCATAAGTTCTAATTATACAGATCTAATGACGTGCCCGCCCACCAGCAGCAATTAAATCAAGAGGAATACAAATCTGTTTTGCTATTCTTCGGATGTTTTTATTATAAGGTCACGAGTTCTAAAGCATAATGCTGTAATCTATTTAATGAAAGAGGGCAAGTCAATGACATTTTCAGCATGTGCTTTTTGCATTTGTGAGAAATGCATTCATCGTAGGGGGAAAAAAATCTTTAATAACCTCTCTAAATATGTAGTTAGAGCACCGAATTCACACATGAAAGGACATGAGTTTAAATACCGGGTGAAGGATCAACTCAGCCCATCATACATTTGCGGTAAACAAAGCAGCCGATGAAGACAACGACCATTGTAATGTGAATGTGGAGTTGTTCTATCACTGCCGGTTCTGGGCCACCTAAACAGAGATGGCAAACTTTGATTGAAGCACCAAGCCACTGCGGCTCAACTTGGTGAAGTTCGAGATGAGAAATGAAGACAAACTTTTTTTTGTGCACGAGACAGCCGCATGGAACATGTCAAGAGCACGAGTGATGCACTTGAAAACGCCGCGGATGATATGAAGGAGTGGGAGGAGCAGGAAGACAAAGTTTGATGCGAAGGCAGAGCCGAGTCAAACCAACCGCGCTTCTGCGCGCGCGTTTGATGTGCAAAGCGCTGGCAGGCGAGAGAGTGGGAGATGACACGCAGACGCAGAGGGGAGCAGGTGGCCTGCACTCTAAAGAGCTCTCTCATGGGGGCCTTTTAAAAAAGATCATCCGGCTCCGTTTCTGGCCATCAAGGGGACCCATGGAAGCCTTCGATGTGTATTAGCGCAACACTGCATTGTGTGCCGGCAGTCATTAATGCATTATTATTTTTTTGTATTCATTCTTTTTCGATACCAAATGTCAAATATGAAAAGCGACGAAGTTGCGTTTGCATCGTGTGTCACCTATCACTACATAACAAGCTGCGGGCAAAACAAATTTGTTTTAAAAGAGATGTATTTATAATTTCTGATATTACTATTTGGCTCTTTCGGTAAAGTCACGGAGAAATAAAATACATAAAATCAGAATAACGTGACAATTAGATTACGCCTCGTAAAATCATTATAAAACGATCATTTAAAAGCGTGCCGAAGCGGGAGCTGAGTTCTCGAACAACGCTCTCGGTTTACAGGTCGATCGACATTCCTACTCTCACCTTTGGTCATGAGCTTTGGGTAATGACCCAAAAGGCTGATATCGCGGGTACAAGGGTCCGAAATGAGGTTTCTCCGCAAGGTTGCCGGGCTTACTCTCCGTGATCTGGTAAGGAGCTCGGTAATCCGGGAGAGCCTCACAGTCAGTTGAGGTGGTTCGAGCACCTGGTAAGGATGCCCCCGCGCCGATAGACTCTGCCTGGAACTCGACCGAGCGTGTGCCACTGGGCAAAAACCCCGGGTGTGCCCAGGACACGCCGGTGGGACTATGTCGCTCGGCTGGCCTGGGAGCGCCTGGGAATTCCCCAGGAAGAGCTAGAGTCTGTGTATAGGAGTGTATAGTATAGTGTATAGTAGCGTAGTAGTGTATTCGTGTATACTAGTGTATTGTGTAGTAATGCACAGTAATGCAGAGCTAGTAGAGTATAGTAGTGTAGTGTAAGTAGTTTATAGTGTAGTAGTGTATAGTGTAGTCGTGCTGGAGTCTGTCGCCAGGGAAAGGGTGGTCTGGACCATCCTACTCAATATCCTGTCGCCCCGACCATCACCAGGACAAGCAAATTGAGAAACAAACAAACGAATGAACTCTCCATTGTAACTGGGATATGGTGAAAGTGCTGGACATATTTTAAGAGCCAATTCCTAAAAATGCATTAACAAACATGCCCCCTTAAAACAAGTTTAAATTAAAGGGTGATTGTACGGCATGGTTTGATCCGAACATCTCTGAATTAATGAAAACTAGCCACGTAGCCTGAATTAATGCAAAAAGACATCAAACAACCTCCCTGAGTGAGTTACCTATTGAACACTGAGACATACATGTACTCAGTCTCGTAATAAACAAAACATTTTCATCCTACCATCAAACTATTCTAAATTCATTAAAAAAAACAAGACTCTTCTGGCAAACATTCAAATCTCCTGAACCCCAAGGAAAGCAAAATGCTCTACAAAACAAAACCTCTTTGGTTCTTTCGGTAAAGTCACGTAGAAAGAAAATTAATCAAATAATAACAACGTTTCGATTGCAACACAAGCAACCATCATCAGGTAAGAATGAATGAGAAAACAAACATAGTAAGCTTAGAAATATAATCAATACAACACAGAGAGTCAGCGAACACAATAGTCAACACCCTACCTGGTTGATTACGTTCTTCCAAAGATTGCTAAATTTGAGAGAGAGACAAAACACAGACACGGAGACACATAGACAGACACACAAGCAGAGAGAGACTCACATATAGACAAACATAAAAAAACGCCTCTGTGTTGAGGCCTTAAACAGAGAGAGAGGAAGGGGGATTGGGATAGAGAACAATGAGAGAGTTGTGTGGAATTCCTGCCCATAGCGGCCAGAGGAGAGACAATGGACTTATAAACAAACAAGCACGGCAAAATTTAGAGAGAGAAATACGAAGTTTGAGAAAACAAATTTAGTAAAATTAGGAAGTGTAATGCAATGCAACACAGAGAATTGGTTAACACACAGTTAAAGCATAGCCTGGTTGATTACGTTCTCCCAAAGATTACTAAATTAGAAGTTAAGTGTGAGTTGTAAGGAAATCCTCCCCGTATTTTCTTTCTACGTGACTTTACCGAAAGAACCAAAGAGTAATTCTTGCAGTCACAAAAGCTTCGAATCTAGTTAAAAAAGAACTCTTACTGATTGTTAAATAACTGTTCACAAAACAAGACATTGTTAATAGATTTAATTATCATTTTGGATTAGCATGACTTATCTTTGACAAAACACATCAGAGTAAAATATATCCAAATACACCACCGTGTTTCCTGTACAGCACTTTGAGATCGTTGACACACCGACCCTATAAATTTGAGTGAAAGTCATCGTCCCTACTTCTCGTTTGGTGAGACATCATCATCTCTAAACTCCTCACACGCATTTTCAACATCTCACTTACCGAAGATACATTTCTACGAGAGCGGAAATCTGCTCTTATTCGTCTAGTATATACAAATGGCTCCAAAGAAGATCCTAATAATTATAGACCAATCTCTATTCTTTCACCAGTTATGAAAATATTCGAAATGATCCTTCAATCACAAATCAACTGCTACCTAAAAAGTCATAAACTCCTGCACAGGAGGATTAGTGCACCACCACAGTAATAATGGGCCTATTAAGTGTGCTCTTCAGTAATCTGGATACAGGCCTATTAGTCGACTTGTCAAAAGCCTTCGGCACTGTTAACCATGCTATTCTATCTTCTTGGTTCTTTCGGTAAAGTCACGTAGAAGGGAAGTAATAAAATAATAAAAATAAAACATAATAAAGTATTCTACTCGCAAGATTAACACTCTCAGACAGTACACTAAACTGGTTTAATAGTTACCTTTCAGGCTGTTCCCAAAAAGTACATAGTGATAGCATCTCATTCACAAATATGAAAATATGTATTTAAACAATCTTGGACTAAACTTAAATCGCTCAGAAGTAAATATCTTTGCTGATGACACTGTCACGCTAGCATATGATAAATATCCAAATGAAGTCAAACTAAATCTCCTACATGATTTCGAATTAATTCAACATCAATTGTCAGAACTATAATTGCTCCTAAATCCCTAAAAACGAATATCATGTTCTTTTCTTTAAACAAAAATTCAGGTTGAATTCCCTAAACCTATTATGGATATGAAAAATATCGTTGAACAAATATAGTGCTTCAAATATTTGGGTTTATTGATTGATTCACAATTTACATTCCAGCCACATGTTGACCACATTCTCAAATAAAAATTAGGGGTTTTATACAGAAACAAACATTGTATTCTGATAAGATTGCACCTGCAAATTGTTGAAGCTATCATTCTACCACTTTTTGACTACTGGGACGCTACCTATAGTTCAGCTACTAATGAAACACTAAACAGACTAAACCCCCTTTATCATTCTGCTCTTCGATTTCCACTGGATGTACCATAGAGGACCCACCATTGTGACCACTACTTAAAATTAATCGGATTCCTTCAGTCCAAATCAATATTATGATTCTGATCATGAGAAACTGATATCATGATAATGGCCATGTTGTGAAAATGTATAATCTATTTGATTGTGAAAAATTCAGCTGCGACAACCTACAGTTGCCTGTGCATGAGATGCCCTGCTTCTGGTCATGACCATCACTGCTGTCTGCTGTTGCTGGAGGGTGGCAGCCTCCAATTGCCCCGCCGCATCGCTCATGAGCATCCTCCAGAGATGCCGATCCTGACACGGCGAGTGGCAGCAATCGCGAAGTCCACTCAGCTTCAAGGCCACTTGTAACACATTAGTCTTCTCAACTCCAACACCATGTTGTACCTGTCCGGCCCCCTGAATCTGGTTTTTTAATATAAGCAGCTTGAACATATTTTGGGGAAAGAGTCAAGATAACCCCTTAGGCCTGGAACGCTTTGATCCGATGCTAATTTGCTACGTTGCGACTGCGGTCATCCAGGTGCGACGTATAACGACGCAATGCACCGATCTGCAAACAGGAAGGAGGCATCACAGCGACCGTGCACTCCGCTGCTGCTCCTGACGTGGTTATCTGGCCTGAGCACCTGCATGTGAAATTGTCGTTGTTGGTCTGCATCTACATCAGCCATAGGAAATAAGAAGACGTGAATGGCTATTATTATTACGACTTTATTTTTAATTATATTTGGTATGATGCTGTAGAAACTTGAATATGTTTAGAGGCTGTGCTCATCTGCATTGGTGGACCTGAGCCTGGAATGGAAATTCCACATTACTTTGGTGGATGAAAGTCTTGACACAAAGAGACAATTATAGAATTCCCACAATCTCTGGCCAGGATATGTACTCCCAAACTTCTGATTGTAAGACAAATATTCTGCCACAGCAACATCTGTCCAGGTATTTTAATTGACAAGATATGTAATGTTTTGCTTGAGCTGTCAAACTGCCACACAATATAGTTCCTCTACATGACTCTGCTGGCCGTAATAAAATGTAATGCAGCTGAGTTGAGCGACGCTCCGATGGCTGACTGATTTGTTCCAGTGCCTTTCTCACCATCGTTCAGTTGCTTCCTCGTCTCTCTTTTATCACTACTCCCTTGAACTCCACGCATTGATGCCTCCTCCATTGTTAAATGTTTGTTATTCCAGACTCGCTGCTTCTTCTTGTCCATACTGTGCTCCTCATCAGCGTCCATGAATTGAAGGAACGACGTGATTTTAAGAGTAAGACTTAACATGTATCTCCATACTGTTTGATTTTGGTATGCTAAGCTTACTTAACCAAAAATATTTACGTGCTATCTGCTGTACTTTTAGTGCCCTGACCTGTCCGCCACATTGCATTACAGACCTTTAGGTCTACGTTCAACAACTGAGATTTAAACAAAAAAAAACACTTGTACTATTTTTGTAAATGACATCATGATTTGTTTTATTGTCCGTCAGACACCAACATTATTTGCTTTGTTAGTTACTGGATGCCTCTGAAAGCACACGACAAAACTGGCTTAGCGACAAATGCACCGAACAATCAACAACCATCCAGCCCTGGCAACACAAAACGCAGGAATGTTTTACGCCCCGCGTGCACACTCGCTGAATGTCGTAAGGCGTGCTCTGACCGTGCATCATCGCAACACGTTAAACATCTCTCTGACGTCAGATTATTGCCGCCAGGTTAAACTTGACGTCACGAAACGCACGAGGCAGATTTAGACGACCTGTCGGTGTAGGCTCAGATCAGCCCAGCGCAGTGAACATGACTTGCAAGCCACCTGCGCTGACGTCGGCAACTGAATCATCGCCAACAAACGCACGGCCCAAGTAAACAATGCAGTGCAATCTGCATGACAATTCAGGCTCACACCAACACAAAGGCAACTATCCCCCATTTCGCTTCATATATACATATCATAGACGCAAGACCCATGAAAGGCTGACGTTGTCTTTGACATACTGGAGAGAAAGGGGAAACATAAATTGCCTAAAACATGAGTAGACACTGGCTGGGGAGCAATACTGAGATAGAGCCCAGCGAAATCAGAATTGCATGAGTTAAAATCTTGGTCATGGCTGAACTCGGCCCACCATCCCACGATGAATGATGAATTAAGGGCAATGATTGTGTGGCTTTTGCTCTTTGAATGCAGATTGTTCACTACTGGCTCTGGGGCACAAACATACACGAGCACATCCTAATGGGTATTTGGAAATGTAGACACTTTGAATGTTTGTTCCTGACATTTCATTTACATAATTTTAACAGCTTGATGGCTAATTATAATTTGTATTAGACAAGCTTTGAGTGTTCGTCCAAGGTGTATACTGTCACAATATTGGGGCTCAAAGGCATGAATGACAGCAGAAGACAGCTCGTGAGATCCCACAGGTAACATAGTGCATACATATGTTAGTGTGTGTGTTCATGTGTGACAGGTGTCTGAGTGATTGGCGCGTGACCCCCTTTGGGGGTGCACTCTGCACACGTTTAACTTACAAATGCCGTTTCAGCATAATGCAATCAAACCGGGTGTCCTGGTGGTGAGATGTTGACTAACTCGCCTGGTATACAAGAGGTCGTGGGTTCGATCCCGACCATGATGCCTGTATATTTGGAGTTTGCATGTTCTCCCTGTGATCATGTGGATTTTTTTCCGGGTCCTCCGGTTTTTCCCTCCACGTTCATAATAAACATGCGTTTTGAGTATTTGGCTGCTATAAATTTACACGTGATAAGCCACTTCGGTGAGCAATCACTTGTGGCAAAGTTGCTTCTGCAAAATAGCTATAGAGCTCAGTGGGCCTTACATGGTATTATACAAAAATTGTTTAGTTTTAAGAAGCAAGCCCTACGCGTAGCATGTGGATATACAAAGGTCGGTCGTCGTGACATCGCTGGCATCAGCTTCCACGGGCTCTTCTCTAACACACTAGTATTGCGTGTTTTTGTATTGGTTGTTGTAACGTTCTTAGCCGCACCTACTGGACATCTGTGAAAAAGAGCTTTATAGCTCATCAGATTTCTCCAGGATCAATAAATATTATGATTCTGAGTGGCGCACTCCTTTTCCAAATGGATTGTGTATCTAACGACGCAAAGCTTATCGCATAATTTATTGAGAAAAAAGTAAACAAGGACTAAATATTGTGATTTTGCCTCAAGTAGAGTTGATTAAAAGCTGCATTAGCATTTAATTATGCGTAAAGCTTATTAATGAGTGAATGAGTATATCAATTAATTGTGTGCAAGTGAGAAATCAACACAAACATGGGACAAATATTGTACAAGGCTGCACAATAATCAGGCTTTATATTAGCATTATTAATTGTTAATGATAGTATACCAACAGTTAGTAATTGATGTAGATTTTTAGGTTGTAACAGTCAATACATGAATGAAATACGGTATGTAATTCTTCCATAATATCCCAATGTGAACAGACTCCGTCTATGATTCGAATAACAGTACGTCTCTCGTGGCCAGATTGTTGAAAGATCAAATCTGAGCAGGGGGTTCAACTCAGGCCATTATCTCTCTGGGGTCAATGAAGTAAGGCACCACCTTTGTCGACACGTAAATAGACTGGCCCCTACCATGCTAACGTGACAAATTCACCACTGGCTCAGTCACCAATAAGATTTTGAGCCCTGCCTGTATCAACTGAGAAGCTCGTTGATTAAGATTTTTTTTTTATCTTAAATACATTGTTAAATGAAATTGTTCAATTTTCCTTTTGAATACAATTTGAAATACATTTTTTTAAAGCCAAGAATACACTAAAATCACATGCACCCCAATGTAGACACAAGATATTTTCATTGTGGTCAGTGCATATGATGCCATCTTGTGGTATCATGTGGAACAATCCAAGTGTATTTGCAGTCGAGGAAGTCACGGAGAGTGACCTGATCGATTTCTGGACTCAATGACAGGTCAGTCCAAAATACTAAATCCCTTTAATCTTGAACGGAGAAGAATCCGTGGGCCCTTAATCCAACGACTACAAAACAGGAAATAACATCGACAAAGTCGTTCCCGGCCACGACTACAATACTCAACGCAGAGGGGAGAGCCAAAGGCCAAGGGTGGAACCTGCGCATATGAAAATTCCGGAGCAAGGCCAGGAGGCAAAAGTTCCGGACGTGGAGTGGTGGCAGTCTGGAACCGGCTGCCCCCAAACACGCGGTGGAAGCCGATTCACCGGGACTATGGAAGAAACTCCTCAATGGGATCATAGAACCGAACGAGCTAGACGGACCGAATGACGCCTCTAATTTGTAATGTACAGTATTACTATTATTAGTCTACACTAGGGAAGTGGTTCACAACGTGTGGTTTGCAAACCACACTGTTGGTCCTCTCTAAAGCTGGGTATGTGGCCTACTCTTCCACTCTGGTTAGGTGATTTGGAAGTGGTGAGAATATGAGTACCCACGATTTAGCCCACAACACGCTACCAGCTAAACGACGAACTGTGACATGTTTTGCTCTCCTAAACTTTTCTTAATTTATGAAATTATTTTGCATTTTACTCTACGATGGTATATTTGTTACCTCGGTATGGCTCGCGTGATATTTCACGGACTATTGTACTGTATAAAACAATACGGACCGCAATTGCTGTCGAGAAAACAAAGAATAGTCTCAATAAACTCTAACAAAATGCAGAAGGAAGCAAGAGCTATTTGCTAAATTAAGTATTCTATATATTCTACATTGTATACCCAACTCCAAATATGCATTTGCAGCAGCTTACATGACACAAATTCCTCTCAATCTTTTATAACCTCGATAGACTTTCAAAAAAATATTGCTATCTTACCTAAAAGTGAAGGTGGTAGTTATAGATCTACTTATTGTGTGACACTTTCAAGGGGACAATGCAGCATAAAGTCGCACAGAAGTAACCACACAGAGCAAATAGTTATCTTAACATTTGCCTTCTCAATGCGTTCATCTTTAGATTATCCCACATGCAGATTATGTTACTGAACTTGAATGAATGGATATACTGCACGTAGCTGAGCAAACTTTTAAATGCAAAGTTTTTTTTTAACCACTCATTTTATATTGCTTTTTAATTGATGAGTTTCATTCAAATATTTAAATGGGCTATGTTTGTTCGACATGTTAACAATCGGGGCCTTGTTAAGAACACTGATATACTGAGGAACCCCATTCCTGAATAAGACCGGTATTTCGATGACATCCAAATTACTTAAGTGGGACAACCGCACAGCAGAATTGCCACCTACGAGGCAGCCTCGTGCCCATTTGCAGGCCGGTGCCGCGTCCACCTTGCGCCGCACAGGGACAGCTGCGACTGAGCGGGTCCCTTTGACTAGACTGGAGCAGGCCATTAGAACAGTTCAGATGAGACGTGATGTACAGCACCTTTGAGTTGCTGAGGAATTTCTGAATATTAGAAAATGTATTTATACTGGAGGAATCCGATCTTTTTAATAGATGTCCAGGAGTGAACTGTGAGTGTTAATCCTAAAAAAAGTTCCTTCTGCCCCCCCCCCTCTCCGCCCCCCCCCTCCAATCCATCTCTCACCAAGGTCCAAGATGATCTGGCGCAGCACCAACACGTCCACCACATCGCTGGTCACCGGTTTGGGCTCCTTGGCGGAGGCATTGGCATGATGCTCCATGCCGCTCTGCCGAGGGCTGCCCACCACGTAGCGCACTTGCCTGCTCTCCGGCTCCAGGCTCAACATCTGTACACTGGGCACCCCGGAAGAGCAGCAGCAGAAGCAAGGCACGTCACGCTCTGGACAGCAGCGGGGATTGTAAAACGAAGTGCCAGGTGCTGTGCGCGCACACACACACGCGTACAATGAGGGTCCCGTTTCCATCTTGTCGACCCTGACAGGCGAGTGCTGTAGGCAAGGCAGGTGGACCATACACACAATAGTTGAATATCCCCTGTATAGCCAGATTTTTGGGGCAAGTGCTGTTCGTGAGGACCTTTTAAGACTGGGCAGAGAACACAAACAGGTGGTGTGGCAGCCACACTACCAGCTGCCTTTGTCTTTCCAATAATAATGTCGACGCCAGGCGTTGATTTAAGGCCGAGTCTCTTCAAGGGAGGGCCAGAAATTATATTCAGATACCGTTTGCCACTGAAGATTGGAGGCTGTTAACTTTTACAAACATTATTTGCCTTCTCAATGTCATTTCACTTGTGCGAGTGACACCATTCCATGAAAGAAAGAGTATATTTGGAACTGTCGAAGGGGCACACATCACTTCAGGCCCACGGAAGGAGGTATCAAATACCTGCTTCTGAGATGCCTTCAAGTGGCCCCTTATCAACAATAGGGGTGCTGAACGTTTTTCCACGTGCTCAGCTACAGAGTTCGTTCGTTTCTCAGTCCGCTTGTCCTGGTGAGGGTTGCGGCTACAGAGATGTCCATGAAACTGAAATGTCTTGCTCACATTAAATGCTAAACCAAATTGAATCAAATATTTTGCGTGCAGTCATTTGTGATTAAAACTGAGGCCATCAACTCACGACAGTTGCAACTCTGATTAATTCAAATGTGGCTGAAACTTGGATTCAAATCCAGGATCTCACACCTCAGTCACCTAAGCATCTCATTAAACAGGAACCTCAATTTTATCCAGATTGGTGTCATTTCGTGAGACAAAAGTATAAATGTGGATCTCTCCCAGAGCAGAGAAAACTTTAGATTTAAAGAATGGCCCATGGACGTGGCTATGGCAGAGCTATATCTGAGACGCCTTCAAGCAATCTCTGGATCGCACAGTAGAGGGCTGCACTTTCTTGATCTGCTCTTCATTGAAGGGTAACGTTCATCACATCAAAGTTCAAAACAATATTTTAATTCTCAAACCTACAATTTAGCCAAACCATGGGTGTAGAATCAAACTGAATGTGATCGTTAATTTGTGCCGTCGTAGGTGACAGGGCTGAGACAATCAGTTCTCTATGCGGCACTGCGCAGTAATACCCCGATTTACGTCTCGCCCTTCTAAGACGTTTCACAAATACGTCGTCACTTGATAAACACAGCTCCCCGATTTGCGTCGCCTCAACCCGCACTGACGTCGCTTGCAGCGTCGTCCGTCATTTCTCGTATTTGTCACCTCAGCCTTCGCCTCCACCACCTACCCTGTATATCGCTTTGATTGACGTCGTTTCGATATTCGTCGTGGCACCCCTGAGGAACGCATTCCCGACGTAAACCGGGGTTGTTACTGTACCCGAGAACCGGGTTTTATCATGGGCAACTCGCCACATTCAAACCCAGATTCTGGACGGTGCAAGACATTTGCGACGATTCACATATTACTTTTACAAACACGGTGTGATAACAACAACCGCCATTCGCCACTAAGTGGTCGTGACGTCACCACGTCGCTTGTGCCAGGCTATGTACACGTGGAGGCCACGTGAAGTGTCGAACGCCCGCCGGCAGGAGGTCACGGGGCAGACCCATGTGCCACGGGTCGACTGACTGAGATGACTAGCTGATGCGCCACCTGTGCCCCGTTGTGCCAACTTGCTGTGCTTTAGCCACCCGGCGCTCTGCTCGTTGTTGTGAGCGTCGCTCCTCTGCCCTCCGTTGTTGTTGGAGGGCGACTGCCTCCAACTGCCCAGTAGCAGCCTCCTTCACGAGCTTCCTCCACAGAGGCCGATCTTGACACCGCTGGTACCGGTCATCGGCAAGTCCACTCAGCTACACATCCTCCTGTACCACATCACTCCATCTCTTCTCTAGCCCGTGCCGCGCCCGTTTAGCCCCCTCTATCAGGCCGAGTTGTGTGCCTTTTGGCGTCATCTGGTCCAACCCATGTGAGACTAGGCTCTAAGGAAAGCTGTCTCGGGTGTGGACCAATCAACTTCAAGGACAGTGCACATTATCAGAGTTATGTTCTTTTGTTTGTATTATGACTGCAGGTATTGCGGTCTATGCAAACATGACTCCTTGTAAAAAGGTGTCAGTTTTGTTGCCAGATAGAAGGGTAAAAAACCAATTATCGAACAAAAGCTGTTTAGGAATGCGGTGGCTGGGCATGCGGGCTACATGACCCAGCCAACAACAACAACAACCCCTCTCTCTCTCAACAAACAACACTCGCAGCTTGCTGGCAGCGGACGCGTGCCACAGAGGAAGCCGCGTTTACCCTCTCTGAGCGAGCGCCGGGCTGCCCGGCAGGGGCGACTCCGAGCTCTGCGATTCCGTGCGTTGACGCCGCTGGCTGTTGTCTGCCTGGCAGAGCGTGGCCAGTGCCATGTGCACGCTGTACTCGCTCACGCCCAGGTCCACCAGCTGGCGGCGGATGCCCGAGACGCACTCCTGCGGAAGATGCGGAACGTTCGACGCGGTGGCGGGATGTAGACTCCCTCGCCAGGTATGCAGGAGGTCGGAGGTTTCGTCGTGAGTTCGAGCCCGACCCTGTTCTCTCCGGGTCCTCTGGTTCCCCCCCGCCACGTGTATAAATATCAACATGCGTTTAGATTTTTTTGGCTACTATACATTTGCAAGTGATAAGCCACTTCGTTGAGCTGTCGGTTGTGGCAAGTTCGCTTCTGAACAAGAGCTAATAGCTGATTGGCTTTTACCTGGCAAAATAAAAAAATGCCTTAGTTTACGATTGAGACCCAACACCCCTTTAGTTCTGTGGACAAGGCCAACAGCCACTGCTACTACAAAGACGAAGACCCCCCCACCAACCCCGTCTTGCCTTGAAGAGACTGTCGGAGTGAGCGTTGTTAGCGAGAACTTCCTCAGGTGGGCACGGCGCCATGACAGGACACAATGATAAATTACGTGAATTCATTATGTCCTGCTACAGCGGACTCGGGGGTGGGTGGACCAACACCACCCCGGCCGCCTTTGTCTCCCCAGTGCTGATGTTTACACACCGCACCAAGTAGGGTACACATTTAAAGCACATCAACAGTCAGCGATATACAAAGAAGCGCAGAGACAACAACATTTACAAAGGCAAGCACAGTAGCACCCACCCATATGGCCTGGGTGCCACGGTGACGAGATGTTGACTACTTTGCCTGGTATACAGGAGGTTTGCATGTTTTGATATACATTTCCACGTGATAAGCCACTGTTGTTGAGCTTTAATTTGTGCCCAGGTCACTTCTGAAAAGAGCTATATAGCTTAGTGTGCCTTACCTAGTAAAGTAAAATTAAAAGGTTTCGTTTTAAGTTTAAACAATGGGCACGCTTCTTAATTCCCCACACTTGTGCCCACCAAAGTAAGTCTATGAGCAGGTAGGGTACAATCTGGTTACCCCCATACTTTCCCTGGACGTCAAAATGGGGTTCCCTCTAGCTCCCTCTAGTGGAGTCCTTTCGGCAACAGTGGCGTGAGCAAGCAACTTCTGGGCTGCACCTCTCTGCTGTATATTGGTTTCTTCATTCTAAGCATAATGGTTGATATAATTGCTGTATAGCCAGACACCTCTATAAATGTTCTGCCATGCTGCGATGACCAATCGGCAAGAAGACCGCTTAGGCTGTAGAGCGGCGTTACGCGCATAGCACACACCCTGCCGACAGTGAAGCGGCTTGCATGAGCACGGGTGGAGCGTGGGGACAAGTAATGCACACATGTATGGCCGAACTTCTTTTGCACCATACGTGGCCAACCGTGCTAATCAGAGGTGCGGTACAAGGACAATAAACTAAACACAAACAAAGAAGTTCTAAAGAAATTAGTTTTCAATCGAGATTTAAAAGTGCATTATCTCTAGTGGCATCCTAATATTGGAAGGAAGAACGTTCCAGACGGCCGCGGAAGCGCATCTGAAAGCGCGCGATGCGGTGACCGTCTGATGGTTCAGTGTTCTTAACAGTTGTGTTCTTCACCATCAGCTTATTTTCCCATTTTATGTGCAGTGGTTTATCATCAAGATACTTTTAAATAGTATCGTTTAAAGTAGCACGTGCTACAGATTTGAATTTCCTGAGGATACAGCCAAAACATTACCAGCCACTGTTTGGTGGCACGGTGAGAGTGGCAGACTACCATAGTGGTGAAGCAGCTTGCGTGAGTGGGGCATGGGAACAAGCGATGCACGCACGCAACGTTCAACTTCTTTCGCACCGTACGTAGCCAACCGCGCGAATTCGGAGGTGCCTTGCATCGCCGCAGCCGTCCTGGTGAATCGAGCGCGCAGACAGCTCACCTGGTAGTTGTAGGTGCTGGTCTCCTGCAAGATGTCGCTGCCGAGCAGGCATTTCCAGAGGCGACCCCTCGTCTCTGGGGGCACTCCTTCTCTCACGAGAGCACGCAGCTGTGAAACGCACGCACGGACGCATGGAGATGGACCGCCATCCCGGCCAGGTACAACGCAAGCACTTTTATCGATTTCGCACCATTGCATTATATGGGGGGCGTGGGGGGGGGCATTCGTGGAGTATAATGCACGACGCAAGAGGCTACTGGCTCGCCTGCCGGGCCGCAATTTCGCGTAGAAATTGCGAGTCCAGAGGTCGCAGAAGCGATTCGATTTGCGGGCGCGGCATCTGAAACAACGGGCGAGGCGCTGAACTCTGTCCACCGCCCAGCAGGGGAACGCAGTTGCACCGCTGTTAGTTCATCGGCGTCGGGTGGGGTACAGTGTGGGTACTCACACTTCTTCTAAGACGTCTGGCTAGCGGGGAAGGAAGGGGAAGCCAAACACTCCCTAGAGGGGCACTCTGAGGCTCCCTCTCAGTGAAGGCCCTTCCACCAGCAGTGGCAGCAGGTTGGAATTGCAGGGCTCCGCCGTTACCTATTTTTAAACAATGGCTCTGTTTCTTAAACCTCTCCGCCACGCTGTTTCCACATAATCCTTTTATCCCCACTGAATCCATCCTGTTTGTCACACAAACGCTCATAGATACGGGTAATAAGAGGTGACAAGCCACATTAATCGCACCATACGCATTTCTCCATGATTCATACCATGGACACTGGAGTTATTTTCGTGGCCAATACATAATTCCTCTCAACTGCAAATATGTGAATCTATGAGGAGTACTCTCTAACTTAAAAGTTACAAATTCACCACTGTCTGTTTAAATAAAAATAAATATCAATGGACTAAAACAATGTTGCGTCATGCAACAACGCACAATGAGTTTGTTTAAGATATTAATCATTTGCATTATTCAAGACTCCGGGGTTTCGATTGAGCGCCTTGAATCAATCTTATTCTTCGTACGGCCGATGTAAGTGTGGAGCAACAGCTTTAATTTACCGTTGACGTTGTTGAACCGGACGATTGCGCGAGGAGAAGCAGAGTGGTGCATTGCCATGACGCCACATCCCTATCTGCGCATCGGGCATCGAGTCTGGTTGATTCCAGCGGTACACTGGTGGGGAGTTTGTGAATTTTTTCCCATTTTTTGTACATCAGACAACGGTATCAGCTGCTGCTGCTGGGTGACGCTCAGGGGGTCGTGGCCCAGCAGAACCTTTGCGGAAGATCGAAAGTCTTTCACGAGGAGGTGCTTGTTTGCCTGATGTTTTTTCGTAAATAACCCAGCAGCAGTAAATTTCGATTTAAAGCTTTCGTGACTGCAGGGATTCATCTTCTTGGTTCTTTCGGTAAAGTCACGTAGAAGGGAAATAATAAAATAATATAAATATAAAACATAATAAAATATGGTTTATTATGACTTTACCGAAATAACCAAGAAGATGAACCAGCAGCAGTTGTTTAACAAACCCCGACTGACTGCTGGAGAGAGCCACAAGGTGGAAACCGGTCCAGAATTTGCTTACTTAGTAAATGCTGCTGGATAGTAGGGTGGACTGTAATGTTGTATTGGTACGTGGAGATATATACTGGAGTTCTGCTTATATATGTTTGCTTACAGATTACGATGCAATATTTTCATACAGAATCCTCATTTGGTTCAGGCGAATGATAAAACCGCCGACTCTCGAATGCTAATTCCTATTGCTCGGAGCTGTGTTTCAGCATTGTTCTGCCCTTTAAACGCACAGGTGTCATAGGGACAGCCAATCAGCGAAGTGCTTTAGGCACACGCCAATCAATGTACTTAACATGTAAGCAACTCTTAACAGCTGCAGGCAAACGATTACTGATATCCATAATTGACCCCAGGGATATTCCATATTACTGCTTTATAGAAAATGAAAAACACCAAAAATGTAAAATGATTCCTGTGCTACTTACAGAGGTGTATATTACATAAATGAATGGACTCTTAGAATTAACAAATATCACTATTACACTTTTTTAAATAAAAAAATGGAAATTTGGTAAAGTAGGCAATGCGTTTGAAATTAAACGAAAGCTCAGGATATTATATAAAATTGGGCTCATAACTTAAACTGGTGTTGGCTGTTGCTCATCTTTAATTGCCAATCCTGAGCCAGGGGATAACATTTTACTTCTTACGGGACGGGTGAATTAAAGGTATTACATAAAATAAACTGACGAGGACTAATGACGCGCACTGATGATTGAGGCGATGATTAGTGCTGGGAAAATGTTGACACGAGTCCAATAGAGACGTGTTTGATCCACACAATACACTTGGCAAAGGTCATTGAATCTTGCAAAGGTTATTGAATTTTGTCAAAGGTCATGAAATCTTGTCAAAGGGAATTCCAGCAAATTAATACCAATGAAGGCACATTTCTAAATGTTAAACATATGCAAAGTTTATACTCTTTGGTTCTTTCGGTAAAGTCACATAGGTATAAAATGAAATAAATTATTACGTTTCGAGCGCAACACAAGCGTCTGTCATCAGAGAGTATGGATCCCTGCAGTCATGAAAACTTCAAATCTAGATATGCAAAGTTTCACTACTCAGAGACAATGATTATGTATTCTTTTCCAAAACCCAATTACAAAACATATTACCTATTAAGTCACAAGGCCCACGATTGCATGGGGTCGGTTGCTGGGATTCTCTCTCGACACGTGCTTCTGCTCTGTGCCTCTTCTCTGGTCACATCCACTATCCTCAGCATAGAGAGACATTGAATCGCATAGAGACCCATAGATTCACATAGAGATCCACAGACTCACATAGAGAGCCATAGAGTCACATGAAGATCCATAGACTCAGTGACCCATAGAGTCACATTCACTATCCTTGCATAGACAGCCACGGACTCACATAGAGATCTATAGACTCACATAGAGACCCATAGAGTCACACCCACTGTCCTCATATTTTTTTCCACCACATCGTCCCGTCTCACCCTTGGCCCTCCTCTACTCCTTCCAGCCACATCTCCAGAGCTCTTCGAATCTCACCGTTTGTCTCTTCTCAACACAAAACCATCTAGCCTTCCTCACCTTACTGAGAATACAACGGTATAATTGACTCTTTCCTAAAACCTGTAAATTCCTCGATTGAAAACAAAATTACATTCTAACCTCATACTCGAGTCAAAGTCAACTCGAAATGTCTCCATTCTCTAATGCACGTGGGGTTGTGCCAGTGACGTGGTGGTAAAATAAAACGGACCTGTGGCAAACACCACAGTGCCCAACTATCCCACTCGGCTTTGCTCATCTACCTTGGAGACCTGGAGCCAGGGCGGGCCACTCCATCCCATGGGATGGCCATCGTTGACCTTGCACAATGTGGTGCCTGTTTAATTGACGCCAGAGCGATGGTGTTCCTCACCGTGGTCTATCTAAGGCAGTGCTTCATTGCAAGGCCGGCGGGCCCACATGGCGGCCTTTAGTGCGGCCCGCGACAATACACAACGTGTAAAAATCTAGATTGGAAGTTTTCGTGACTGCAGGGATCCATGCTCTTTGGTTCTTTCGGCAAAGTCACGTAGGTATAAAATAAAATAAATGAAATCTCGACGTTTCGGGCGCAACATAAGCGTCCGTCATCAGGTGGGACAACCACAGCAAGAAACAATTTCTGAAGTGGCCAAAAAAAACTCACTTTCTTCAGCAATTTCCCACTTCAGCAATTGTTTCTTGTTGTGGTTGTCCCACCTGATGACGGACGCTTTGTGTTGCGCCCAAAACGTCGTGATTAAATTTATTTTATTTTATACCTACGTGACTTTACCGAAAGAACCAAAGAGTAACGTGTAAAAACACCGCTTGCCCACGCACTGATGATGTCTGATCGGCGAAAGTACCCGCCCCCCACTCCGCCCACTGAGAAAATGAGTGAAGAACGCTGCTCTCAGCAGGCACAGGTGGCGCTGAGTGGTGGGGCCCGAGGTGGATTGTTTCTTCAGCGCTGGGGAGTGGTGGGTTTGGGAGCAACGTGTGGCATGCGGCCCGGCTTGCGAGTGGAGATGCTTCCTTCTCTTGGCTTGCGTGCCGCTTTGACTGGTCCACTGAGCTTGGTGCCTTGCAAGTGTGGAACTCAGCAATTGGCGACAAGGATTGTTTCAATTATTCGTCCACGAAAGCCACCGCGAGTCGTGGGACTTTTTTTCAGGTGGGCCCTGCGTTGGGTTTTTCATTTCAGGATGTTTTCAGACAATTAATGATGGGTGTTTATACACGTAGGAGGAAACCAAGAACGCCAGAAAAAAAACTCCATGTGTGCGAGGGGGCAACACTCTATCCAGGTACATATGTAAACAGATGGTCCACTTGCTGTACTGCCTTATCCTGGCGAGCCAGAGTATGAAACCAGGGGGTTGGCGGATCGCACAAATGTCGTGACACTCCCTTCCTGTAGGCATCGAGGTCTCATACTTTGACTTGTACTACGTTGGTGTACGGTGCTTTTTTTCCGGAAGACTTTGCAGTTTTTTCCTGGATTTTTCTGTTTGTGCATAGTCACTTTAAGATGTTTTCTTGATCATGTTTTTTTTTGTTTGTTGCGGTTGCACCCGATTCAAGAGCCGAATGGCTCACAGGGCTATACCTAATAAATGAAACTTGAAACTGAAAAGGCGGAGCAGAAAATGTGCGCACCACCTGTTCCATCTGTATGAGATGCAGTGTTTCCCCACTCGCCGGCATGCTTTTTCTCCGAGTGCCCTGGTTTCCTCCCACATGTAAACAGTAAATCATTTGCTGATAACGCTTTAATACATAGAGGGCCACGGAGCTTGATCAATCGTTGGCTACAGCTCGCCGCGTGGCTTCTGCTACCGTGCGAGTTATGGATTCAAATAGTTATACAAGATAGGAGCCGAAATACAACGCGGAATTGCTCTGTATCTCACCTTGCTGAAGCTGAAGGTGTTTGTGTTGCTCCAAGACTCGAGCAGCTCGGCCCAGGCGGACAGACGGCCGCCTGATGTCTGCGGGTGGCTGCACGGCAATGAAAATTGCATCATTTGACTGTGGCAGAAGGAGAGGTTGAATCGAAGACCGCAAATATCCAACAGTCAAAAGAAAAAGTCGAAAGTATCTCCTTGCTCGAATGATGATGGGTACCGGTACAGGTGCAGCCCTGTAACTGTTGGCTCACGCCACTGCTGGCAGAAGAGCCTTCTCCATTCGAAAGAGCTCATCTTGGAGCGCATTTTGGCCTTCTCTTCCACGTTAGCCAGACGTCTTGAAACAGGTGGGTGTACCCACACTTTATCCCACGACACGCAACTTGCCGATCGATTCACTGTGCTATACCCAATTATACAGCTGGGATGGCAGAGGTGGGGGGAGGTTTATACAATTCTGGATTGCAAGTGCAGTGTGCAAAACATTTCACCATGCCATAATTTACTTCAGATGATAATAATGACCTATTTATCCAGGAATACCTCAAGTTGCTTCTGAAAAATATTTTAATAGCTCAGTAGGCTTTACCTGGTAAGATTAAAAAAATATTTAGATTAATTTGTCTATGTTTTAAGTGATTTGTTTACCTTTCCTATACTTTGCACTCCTATCGTATTTATTTATTGTTTGTTGTTGTAACGTTCTGACCCGCCTTTACTGGCCATATGCGAAAAGAGCTTCATGGCTCATCGGATTCCTCCAAAATAAATACAGATTCTGATTGTGCTCGTTGCAGGAAACGGTCGTGCCCAGAGAAAACTCTGACATCAATCACTAAAGGCCCTAAAAGCTCCGTACAGATGGATTCAATCAGCTGCTCGCTGGGCCGCTATCTCCTGGTCACCTCGGAGCCCAGCAGCTTTGGGAGTTCTACAAATCTCTGCGTGAAATACAAACGTATTTGTTTACTTCCTAAACCTCCATTCAATGTGGGTTCGCTATGCAGTACGTGTGAGTTCATCCCAGCCGGCATTTCACAATAAAATATGACAGGTGATATAAAACGTAGTATAGGTTACTTTCTCATAATATATATATTTTTTTTTGGGTTCAAACCGCACAAGTAGAAATGTGTCGTTAAGCCCGTCACCACACGACACAGTCGATGAGTGAGCTTTGTCACGTAGACAAAACATGGCAATGCGTTACGAGTACAGCACACCGGTGTGTTGGAGAGTAAACGCACAACATTTACAATTCGAGTACTGTGACGTTTCGCAACAACTAGCATCATCAGGCGACAGCCAGATTTGTGGAGAAATTCTCCACAAATCCTAGTAACGAATTGCCATGTTTTGTTTACGTGACAAACCTTACTAATTGGCTGGGTCCTCTATTATGAGCAAATAACCTATACTACTTTTAGGGTCGTTAAAGCCTACGTGTTAAACGTTAAGTGCTGTTACTGAATGCCCATGCAATGTGTGATCGGTGGCATTCAGTGAACTATGTAACAGTAAACAACTGCACCTCGAGTGTTAAATTTTCAAAGGTGAAACGAATGAGAATGATCTCAAGACTAGGCCCAAGTGCCCATTATCTCTTAGGCGTTGATAAATTGAGTACCACTGTGTGGGAAATCAGTCCCTAGGTTTTCCACCTGGCTGGGTTTGTCCCAGATAGGTGGCAAGCCGATGACCGAGTCTCTGACATTAGACAGTCCAGGAATTGGCAGCTGTGTTCGGGTGGCAGCAATTGATTTGTACCAAGACCAGTTCTTATTGTGTTCAACTTTATGACAGTGTACTGCACAATTTTAAGAGACATAAGCTGACTGAGGAATGTGTCTGCATTTTGTCCACGGTGGAAAAGGTGGCAACCCCACTGCTCCCTGCAATGGCAATGTGGAATTTCTACCGCTGACTCAGGCAACCGACATTGATCAACATAGCCTCAAAGTTCACTTGAGTCGGAAAAAAAAGTATGACAGCTGCAGTAACAATCGTTAACCTCGATTGGTGGGCGTCATGGTGGCGAGATGTTAACTACCTCGCCTGCTATACAGGAGGTCGTGGGTTTGATCCTGACCCTGAAGCCTGAATATTTGGAGTTTGCATGTTCTCCCCGTGGTCACGTGGACTTTTCTCCGGGTCCTCCGGTTTTTCCCTTCACATTTACAAACATTAATATTTGTCTCGTATAATTTTTTACATGATAAGCCACTTTGTTGAGCTATCATTTCTGGTCAGGTCGCTTCTGAAATAAAAAAAATAGTTGAAATCGAACCACACCACGCTGTTGGAGACGGATTCCACTCGGAGTGGCTAATTCTCATCTTTTGACGCTAGAGGGAAGCCTTCTATAGCACTGATACCAACAATGTGCAGTTTGCTGAAAGCAGTTTGTAACTAAAAAAAAACATTAAGTGGAATTTCAAAGAGGTTTGCAAGCTCAAATGCATATGGGGGTGGCAATAATTTGCCATGTACGGTAGAAATCCCACGTCCATATGGTTGGGGGCAAGCATTTGCATACAAAACACCATCTGTTGATTTCTCCCACAAAGTGGTACTCATGTTATCGACAACAGATTTAAATTAAATCCGAGTTGATGCACGACCGCCATTTGCATTTTCTACATTTTGATTGTGGGCCCGTGCCCAAAATCGAAATAAAATTAGAATGCCAAAATAGACACAGAATTCATACTGTGTCAATTGAGGGGCTTTCTTTCTCTCGTATGGGTAGGAGAGAACACATAAATAGGCTTCTGCTCTGTGTCTTTACATACAACGACCCATTTGGCTTCCCAGACCAAAAGTGTCCGGCAGCATTTGTTTAATCGATACGAACCTGAACCGAAATCGCCCTTCTAGGTGTCACCAGCAGAAGTCAGGCTTGCTAAGCGCTACCTGTTGGGGTGCCATTAGTTTGTGGCAAGAGCACTCCATCTAAACCGAGGGTTGGCAACCTGCAGCTCTGGAGCCGCATGCGGCTCTTGATGGAACTGCTTCGTGATGTTATTTACGTGCATTGCGGCTCATGAAATATTGAGCGGGTTTTTATTTCAGAATTCGAAAAAAATTGCTCTTTTTGATATGTTGGTTGACGACCCCTGATCTAAACTACGAAGCCCCGTTCAACGCAAAAGGCAATACTGCAATAACATATACACATCCATAACACGTTGTTGTGTAGATTGTCAGGGCTTTGTCTTTAAGTTATATGGATAATAATATATATATAATAAAATTCATAAACAGAACCCGATATAAAACATAAAATATGCTTTTCTAATCGGCCTACTAATTTCCCAAAACCAATATTATCTAGCAAGAGGTCAGTATAGGTGAGCCAATATTTGTATTTCTCTCATGTTCTCCCCCACCCTGGCGAGTGAAAGTCGGGCTCTCGGCCCATTCACGCTGGCTCGCTGCTCAGAAACACCACGAGGTCACACACGACGTCCCTGAGCAAACGTGCGCTGTGTGCGTTGTCGTCACCTGTAGTCGTGCGTCCGGTGCTGCTCGCTCCACTCCTCCGAGTACTTCCTGAAGATGGCAAAGCCAAACTCATCGAAGCCCAGCAGACTGCGTTTGCGGACGTGGCACCTTTTCACGAACTCCACCTCCTCCATCTCCTCCATCTCCATCATGGCCTCAATCGAAACCCACCCAGGTCTAAATTTGTTTTTTCCCCCTGCCGCTCACAAAGCCTCACGCTGACTCAAACTTCAGTTTAGGTCGATCTAATTCACAACAACATTCACCGTACGGACCCCATTATTGCATACCTACTTTCCAGGAATACGCTTCTAAAGGGATGAATTCAACGAAAGCTACAGAACCAGCAGCTATTTGGATACAGTATATGTATACAATCTCTTGTTCTCTTTGGCATTCGTCTCACTTCTTGGCTGTAACACGCCGCTGGGAATGACAGGAACGGAGTTTGGAAATCGCACACGAGAGATCGGCGTGGCAGGGCTCTGCCCGTCGTCTTACGCGGATGTGGCGGCTCAAGTGGAATGGGCGAAAAGCAAATCAATTAAGTGGCCCCGTCCAAACGGACGTTCTCTTGTAAATAACTGCGACTCGGTAGCTTTGCTCAAACGGAACTATATGGTAAATGAACGATCATACTCAGAGTCAGAATATTTATTTATACTGGTGGAATCCGATGAGCTATGCAGCTCTATTTTTTACAGATGTCCATTGTCACGTGGATTATTGCGCTGAAATAACCAGCACCTACTGCACCATCATCAAAATCACGATTATCATCATAATAGCCAACTGTGTGGCATACGCGTTGAATGCGTCTATCTTCTTTTGACATGTCAGGCTAGCACTTTGTGTTTCTACGCTCATTTACAAATCTACTTCACCTATTAGGCGATCACCCCCCTTGGGATGTACATACACACGGAACCCGTGTACACATGGCGTCCACTGGACATCTGTGAAAAGATAACTTTATAGCTCATCGGATTCCTCCCGTAAAAATGCATATTCTGACTCTGTCCGTGGTTCCTCTTGCCTCCCAGTCGTTTTCTCTCTCTCGACGAGAGTGAGCGAATATCATGAGTCACGATGCAAGTTGAACTTATTATATTCACAAACCTACTTGCTGCACTGCCATCTCCTGGACTTGCGGGCATCTCCTGGCCAGGCAGCACGTGTGATCTATGCAATGTTCACCAATAAGCACAGCCTTCAGAGTGCTTCTAATCACGAGCAGAATGGCCTCAAAAAACGCAGACGCTGCTTACTGAGCTATGTTTAGGAGTTATGTTTCCGAGTGAAAAATCATGTAAACTGGAAAAAATGTCTGTAAATTTTAAAACGTATCATGTTTAAAATCAATGGTGCAGCAGGAAATGCACATTTCATAAAAAAAGCATTGTTACTCTACTTGGTATAATTGAGAGGCAATACTTTAGGTAATTCAATCCTTTACAATACAGAATGAAGACATTTTTCCGCCTAGAGTAAGTGGTCGCTGATTGAATGTGCTGGGGTAATTGTGATTTGTTTGAATGCACCGTAATTTTACAACGTATAGCTCTGGCAAAATTTTTTCATTTTTACTTTAATATAAACCTGGAACAAATCTGAAGGCAAAGGAATCACTTTAACCACATAATAATAATGTTTTTTCCATGCACTTACCATATTGTATTTCTTCATTGTCATATTTAGCGAATGTTATGACGTTATCCAAAATGTCCTGGCAAATGTTATTTGCAGGGGCAAGATCACATTTATATTCCACATGTGGCAGAAAGACGTGCTCTCACACCACGTTTTTCAGCAATTTGTGAGCAAAATAACAACTGGACAAAGTTCACTGATTTAATCCCTATGATGTGGCACACAAGTATTGTAGGAATAATCCAGCATTGTCTAATCTAACCATGAGTTAAAATCAGAATAAATTAGGTATGAAGAGATCCACTGCTATTGACAGTTGCATAACAAAGTGAGCGATGTTTTTCACACTTGTTGTGGCATTGTCGAGTGTTCCTACTAATTGAATAATCTCATTCGCTGATAAGTGATTTAACGATTGCACATCGACTGATACAATTCTTAAATACGAACTCTGGTGCTTTGTCAAGAAAACATGAACAAAGTACTCCGTATGATGTGTTCAATGAACATCTCTTTTTAAACTTGCCTTCAAAAATTGTAATGTCTTCACGTTTTCATCGCTACATTAGTTGTGATTATTTTTCAAACCGTAATTATTCCATCTAGATTATCAGCCAAAAAAATTATTGCTGTGGTTTTCCCACCTGATGATGATTGCTTGTGTTGCAATCGAACGTCGTGATTTAATTTATTTTATTTTATACCTACGCGACTTCACCGATAGAACCAAAGAGTACGTAATTATTCCATCAACGAAAATGTACATTGCATGAGATCATATTTCAGGTTACGTCTTAAAAGCATGTTTTTTTTTTACTAAATATGTAAATTCACACAGCCAACCTATTTGGGCCCTGTGGTATGTAACCACTAATATAGGAAATCGCATATAAGATAAGTTAGTTATGGAAGATGCCTATCCCGTTCAAACGGAAGTTCATCATGAGCAAAAACTGCAAGACAATGTGACATTTGTTAAGATGATAATATTCATGCAATTATTTTTTATAATTATTATCCTACTCGTGCAAAGATTGCATTTAATGTATTTAAAACATAAAAATGTATCTATATATTTGGTGTAAATTAACGCTCATGTCCCAAGAGTTTTCATTGTTGAATCGGCACTTTGATGTTGGTTGGATTTTTTGCGTCTTGACAAAACAACATAATAAAGTTGTCCATGGGAAAAAAAGGTTCTTTGAGATGAAGTCCAACAGACTCAAACGTTGGTCCTTGTGACTTATTGACAGTGATAGCAAACGCATATATGTACCACAGTGTACACAATGAAAAGATAGAATACAAAAACAGGGCTTGGCTTTCATCAAAAGTGGCGCTGGTATATTTTTGAAAAAATATATATTATTCTTGTAACAAACGAATAATTAGTTACAATTTTAATAAGCCTTTCATGAAAAAGAAATTGGATGAAAATCTACGCAGCCTTCCCAGCTTTACACACAGTGTACCAAGTGTCAGGCGTTAGGCACAGATCATCAAAACCATACGTATAATAACAGTTAAGCAATGTGTCTAATGCATTTGCAGTGGCGCACAAACATAATTAACACTGCCTTGACAAGTCTGTTGGTTTATTACGTAATTTTTTTGTAATACGATGTATGTGTTACTCTTCAACATGCATGGATAATCCTTGACTGCTTAAGCCAGTGATTAATTTCCATCGATGGCTTTGGGGCACCGATGGAAATACTACACTGCTAAGACAAAAACAAGCACCGGTGATTCGAATAAATGAGCACACCATTTATCAACCACAGTGGGATGATGAGGTTAGTAACCCCGGAGGGTTAAAACTCGTAAATTATGCGACTCTTAGCTGATTGCACTGCTACAACCACATGAATGACAAATACGGCAATAATGAATGCTTAACTTGCTCGATGATATCAGTAGGCATTGCATCGCCCACAGTTGTGAGTGGTGGCAAGTTTAGTGAATCGTCTTTTCTTAGCTAGATGTAAATTGCGTCTTATTCTAAGGCAATCGGCAGCAATTATACCATTGCACACAGGGTGATCGCCGTTTGAAATGGTGGTGTAGTTTTAGTGACAGTAGAATATTGCGGCAGTGCCTAAGGAGGAGATGGGGTAGGCCTGGTCATACCTGGGGGGGGGAGTGGGGGTGTAATGTGGCATTGCATTGGGAAGACAGAGGGGGTCGGTCAAGCTATTATGGGGGAAATCCGGGCATTTGAATTTCAATGCAGACCATTCTACCTGTCAGAACAATTCATCATCGACCTTTCTCGTGTTTGCCAAAGAGTTGCACTGATAATTGGGGGCCTTATGCTCTCCAATGGGTCATGAAAGTGGCTTTCTGAGATCTCTTTGCAAGCCATTAGCTTCACTTGACGACATATAAGGGCATATTAAACCGCGTAAAATTCAGGAAACTGAGTTTCACTCCAAAGCTTGAAAACGCAGTGTCCTGGAACTAGTGGCCAGCAGCAAGGCGAGTCTGCTCTCACATTGATGGATTGTAGCACAGTGTCTCCATAAATCCCCAAATCTTCCCAAGGGAGAAAAAGGGGCCCCATTCAAGACCAGCCCAAAATTGCCTTTAAAGCCCTGCCTCGAGGCGGTGCCATTGCTAGTACCGCACGGGGAGTCGTAGCCGTGCACATGAATATGACAGCAGTGCCGTGGGGGGATTGGTGCCGTGAAGCTGTCCTTGGGGTTGTGCCGCGTGTTTGTCCGTAGCGAAGTCCGACGTTTTGCTGCATGTGCTCAGAGCTCGAGGACGTCACTGCAGCACGGGGTGCAACCCAGGAGAAAGCCGAACACGCATCGGAGAGCTAATAAGGCAACACATTGTTTGGTGATGCTGCAATGGCAGTGGTGCACAAGCACAAATAACAACAACAAAGCCAACCCATTCGTCAATACCATTGAGGACTCAAAATTATGAAGTGATGTGTTGGGCAATGACACTTCTGCACAACACACAGCAATGCCTTCTTCATTGCACATTCACAGCACGCGTCGTGCTATGAAGAAGGGCCATTTCCCAGAATGTCACCTTATCTATATTATTGATGAATTGTGTTGCGTTTTAAATAAAAGAACGGGTCACAGTCTAACACTGGGAATATCGCTCACTGACCGTACTGCCTGGCTGGCAACTGCAGTTGGTTCCGAGCGTTTGACTCAAAATGAATAAGGCTGCATATTCAAGTAAGTGATCAACACAGCCTACGTGTTGATTAAATTATCGCATCTTATTTAGATTTATATAGCGCCTTATTCTAAGGCTCTTTACAGAAATGATAAATTGTACAAACAGTGATAGCGGTTGAGATAAAGAGTATGGTTATTATAAGTGGCGGTGCAGTTATTGAGGCAGTTGGGGGAACAGGCAGGAAAGCTTCAAATCTAGGTTAAGGAGGGATTGGGGTAGGGGTTAGGGTTAGTGATAGGTTCAGGGTTGGTAATAGGGGTATTGATATGGGTAGTGAAAAGGGTTGGGGGTAGTGATATGGGTAGGGTTAGGGATAGTGATAGGTTCAGGGATAGAAAATGGGTTAGGGGTAGTGATAGGGGTATGGTTTGGTAGTGATAGGTGTAGGTTAGTGATAGGGGTCATCCTGGTAGCAGCTGGGGGCCGGGCTAGCCCATGGGTTGGCAATCAAAATAACAAGAAGAGTATTTTTTTCATTCTGTAAAAACTCAAGATTTCAAGAGCCGCAATGCATGTGAATACCAGACGGTCCCGAGTTAATAACGTAGCGAAGCAGTCTTTAAAGAGCCGCATGCGAATTCCGGAGCCACAGGTTTCCGACCCCTGGGTTAGGGAGAAAAGATGGATTTCATTGAAGAACGGAAGCATGATGTAACTCCCTGATGAAGCCGAGCTCAGGGAAGCCACATTTTGCAAGGGCATTTTACAATGGGAAATGTTCAACAGGACACCATTTCACGACCCATTTCTCAACATCCTTTTTCATATCGTCACGGTAAGCACATAAATGACCTATAAAGATCCTTTGAAATTTGCACCTTTTCAAGTGACTCTACAAACTGGATTTTTCCACAAGTATTGTCTTAGCAGTGGAATTGACCTTCACGGTTATAGGCCAAGCACATAGAAGGAAATAAGCCGCAATATATTTCACGAGTGAAAAAGCCAAATCCAGCATGCAAGAGTAAACTATAAATTTTTGGGCTCAGATGCAGTCGTATTGGCACTCCGTATTTTTTTTTATCAAAGATGACAATTCTATGGTAATGTGTAAACCCATATAATCCTCTGGCATCCATTGCCAAAGTACATCATCATATATGCTAATGATTCTATATGCCAAATCATATAAGAAAATTCAATTACACTATTACAACTAGAAATGTTTTACTTTATATTTCACATGTGCTGTTGTCAATGATCCTGCTATGTGTCTAACGTGCCAAACACGAGATTACCCTACTGCAGGGAACATGGATGTACGTATTATAAACTTATTTTTCACGGTACATAGCCAACCGTGCTAATTGGAGGTGCGGGGGAAGGACAACAAACGAAACACAAAAAGCAGTTTAAATACATTTAGTTTCAATATCGATTTAAAAGTGCATAGATCCAGTGGCTTCATAATATCTGAAGGAAGAACGTGCCAGACGGTCGCATAAGCGAATCGGAAATAAACAAAACCAGATTTGTACTGTAAAGGTGCATGTCTGAAATTACTTCCTCACTCCACTGCTGGTGGGAAGGGCCTCCACTCGAGAGAGAGAGAGAACAAGAGCCCCCTAGAGGGCATTTGGCCTACTCTTTCACACTGGCCACAGAATTGACTATATGGCATGCCATTCCAATCTGTGCTGCGAGATCAAATGGAGCCGGCAACCTCTGGATTGCAGGTCGAGTGTGTTAACTCATTCATGATGAGATAAGTTTGCGTTCTTCCTTTGGTTCGGGAGTCAATTAATTGCAACATGCCTCATTGATCTAATATAATTTCGTGACACTTGTCGTCTTTATTCGCATTCCTGAACTAGCGATGGTAGATTCCACACTCCAATGCCAGGGACCAGTATATTTCTAACACACCGACTGTTGTCTTCTTTCCGAATTGTACGTGTTTTTTTTTATCAGCCCTAATGTGATCATTCATTGAAATCTTCTCGAGACTAAGACTTGACCACGAAGATATGCGTACAACTCTAACACATAGGCTTTCGCGACCAATATCACCAATAATACAGGTTTTTTAGGTTAGATCGCGTAAATATATAAATGTTTCGTTAAACCCGCTACTACCCAACAAAGTCAATTAGTAATGTTTGTCACGTAAACAGAACATGCCAATTCGTTATTAGTACAGCACACCGGTGTGTTGGAGAGCCAAGCTACAAAACTGAAAATCTGAGTATGACGTTTCACCAGTAATTTGCCTGTGACCTGATGAAGCTTGTTGTAATTACAGCCGAAACATCGTACTCAGATTGTAAATGTTGTGGTTTGGCTCTCCAATCCATTGGTGTGCTGTACTAGTGTAGTGAGTCACTTCTGCACCTTTGGATACTGTTCACACACGGGTCAGAACAGCCGGCACGCTGTGTGACACACGACGCCGGAGACGAAGACGTAGCACCTTGGGTTCCATTCCACTGACAGACAGCCCCTATCCAGCCTCGGGGCTTCCCTTTTATTGCCCCCCGGCGCCACTTTGTTGAGCTATCATTTGTGGCCAGGTCGCTATTGAACAATAAGTTAATAGCTCAGTGGGATTTGTATGTGTTTGGGTGAGTTGTTCACCTTTCTTGTACTTTGCAGTCATATCATGTTTTTGTGTTGTTTGTTGTTGTAACGTTCTACCCGCCCGGACTGGACATCCGTGAAAAACAGCTTTATTGCTCACCGGATTCCTCCTTCAGTATAAATAAATATGATTATATTACTTACCAAGCTGTTCAGACGAAGGGAAGTCGAGGATTGGTTCCCCAGAGCTGAAGTTGGCCATCGCCAGGAATCAAACTTAAGTTCTTGGATTCATTGTGCAGGAAAAAAAATACACTTGTTTACCCAGGAAAGCCTCACTTCAGTCTCGAGACTCTGTATTCAGCGGGTCCTACCAAGTTTTTTTTGCAGTAGGGTGCGATGCTGCTACTGTGTGTAATCCATTTTGAGGAATTTTCAGGCATTATTTTAGCACTGGGATGTTTGACCAACACTTGTTATATTGTATATATTATTCTTATTTTTAGCTATGGGGGGAAACCTATGGAGAATATAAGGAGAGCATACAAACGTTATACATGAAGGAGCACCAGTGTTTGGAATTGAACCCAGGGCTCCTTTCAGTGAGTCACGAGGCTTGTGCAACGTTATTTTTGCTGAGCTCAATTCGAAACAAAAAATACTCATCCGATTGCCGAGAAGAAGCCAAAAGCACACAAATTCTTACATATTCTTTTTTTTTTATAGCCTTTTAAAAGCGTCACTCACAATCTCGGTACATTTCTTTATTTCCCTATTCAACTCAGCATATGTACGTTGGAATGCACCATTTCATCACTTAAACTGCTGCATGATTATGTAATAAAATGTCACCTTACTTGCAATCGCGCGTAATATTTCGCATTTAATCATATGCAGTACGACGTATGTGATGCACAGCAATACATACAATATATTTTCCTTGATTTCATAACAGCAACACATCACCAGTATTGTGATGTTACCTTTAAAATACAAAAGAAATTACTGATGTAGGACTTGTTATAAAGCACTTGTTTGAATCTTGGTGTGATAAAATCGTGCTGTAAAAGGTTTGCCTACAGGGCATACTTATGTAAAATTAGCAGTAAAACGTTACCAATTAAATACATGTCAACAGTTGAATTGGTCTCAACAAACATATCATACAATTATTATTTTCGCCCCTAGGAAAACCACACTGAGCCGTAGGACTCTTTTTGCAGGAGGGTTCTGCATTCGGGTTTTTTTTTATATTAAGATGCTTTCAGCCAATTAACGAGTGTTTTTATTATACAAGTGCACCCGGAGAAAACCCACGTGCGCACGAGGGGGCAACACTCCATCCCCGTACAGATGCAAACCGATAGCGATAAGTCAACGTGCTGTACTGCCTTCTCCTGGCGAGCCAGAAGAAGGCAGTGCTGGATCTCAGGCGTGTGCCACAACTGCCTGGCTGATAATGTTATTATATAAAATGCATTGTATGGAAAAGTATCATAACAATGGTAATTTGTAAAAAAAAAAAATATCTACATGCTCTTGAAGACCATATGTTGATTAGATTATTCATCTTAATGCAAGTTATTTTCATCAAACGTGTGCATATTTTTTTTTAACATACTGGGCCCAAATCTTCCCAAGGTCTTTCTAAATCAGAGTCAAACAAGCAAACGAAAATAATCCTAGAAATGTACAAGCCAAGGTCAAGGTATTTTACTCCTGTTGACGAACATCTGCGCTGGGACAATAATTTCACGTGACAGCTCAACGGGGGAGTTCACGCAGGGACGGCAAAACAAAGCCAGGCGTTACCGCGCTGTGACTCGGGCCATCGCCTTGCCTCGGCAGCAATGCCTCGCGATGTCATACACGCATCTCAACATTCATCAATCACGGCCAACTCACTTCTTCAGTGACTATAACCCTGTCCCCTTTGGTCAGAAGATTATGCCACAGTGAGTTATTGTGGGATATGCCACGGGACTTCTGCAGGGCAGAGTGTGGAAGGGCGCATTTGATATTAATCGCATGGGATGAGGCTCAGTCAAGTGAGGTTATTCTCAAATGCAATATCCTGGATTCTGATGTCTCTCGGAGCTCTACCCCTCACACCACACTGTGCCAGGACATGCTGAGTTGCCATGGCGACAGCGGATGTTGTTTCATTGGCTGAGTGTGGTGTGATTGGTAGACTAGGTCAATGGGTAGGGATGAATCTGGAGAACATTAATGAGGATAAGTGACATCTGCAGATATGCCCTAATTTGCATATTGGACACTTTTCTAAATAACGCTGTCATTTAAGCTCATGTCACATTATTGCCTTCAAATTTAAACATGACCGGAATTGCATTCGGTCAGCAGTCAAAACATTTTAATAATTGAGTAGGCGAATATACTAAATAAATTGCTAATTCTCTTGAGTAAACGATTCTGCGGATTATAAAACATTGCCCTTTGAAATTGGCCTGTTGGCCAAGATTCAGAAGTCAGAACAAAATCTCCTCGTCTCTCTTAAACACTTTTTAACTCGACCAAACAATACCTGACCTTTCATTTGCCGTTCATAAACCTGCAGCCTGGAATGCATCACAGTCTGTGAAACGCCATCGGGATGAATAACATTGACAATTGGGCCAGCAAAGTTGGTCACACATAGGTGTAATGAGCTCAACAATAGCTGACACAAGCACCATAACATAGTTAATAGCTGAACAGAAAACACATCTTTGAAAATCAAACCCAGCCACAGTCTGTACTGCTACTGCTCAGCAATGTCAATGTCACCCACATCATTTGGGACATTTTCAAAGAGGGGCCTTATTCGATTGTGTCCTATGGATAACCAATTGGAGCAGAACTCTGCACAAGGGCAAAAGCTCAGCAGAGTTATGGCAACATTTCACCAACCTAAATGAACACGCAACCCACAAAACGAATGCAGGCTATTTAATTTATTTATAAATATATTCATACTTGGCAATGCAGCGGTTGTCCACTTCACCACTTAACTCCTGGCGACAGGACAAAGTGCCACTATGATGATGATAACATATAAATCATATCCCTTTGTCAATCCACGACTGGATAAAGGCATCCCCACACCGTGTCGGTCGTGGGGGTTGTTTGACCATACTTCACCACGCTAGGGATCACTTCAGATGTCGCTCGCCACCCACGTGAGCAGTGGCTTGCGAATTAAGCTCACTGTGCTAACCACTGCGCCACCGCTCCACCCTGCCACCATTATGGCTATCAAAGTCCTCGACGTGTGCTTGCGAGTTACGTGGAGAAGTTCCCATGATGCACCGCGCGTCACAAAGTCGCCAACCCTTGTGCATGGTGTTGACAACACCCCAACGTAATTGTGATGTCACGTGATGTTACAATGACGGTAACAACTCAAATTCACATGGCCATTACTTTCAATTCTTATTAACAAAGCTTCAAACCGATTTTCGACATCCCCATGACATTTATCTAAGACTTTTTAGTTTTTTGGATTGCATTTCCTTTAGGTTTAGCATTTTTCCATCAACACACTTTGGAACTATTGCCAAACCAAAAAAATCCGTTACGAGTCAGACCTCCCATAAGGCAATCCCAAGATGTCCCGGTGAGACACATTGAAGATATCAACATATCCACATCACATCCGCGTCCTGTCTTTTTGGATTTCAATTGTGGGTTTGTTCTGCTTCAATCTCTCAAGAGTATTACTGAATTATTATAATCATGAGCTCTCAGAATACAACAGCCATTTCATTATTTCAAAGGTCTTCTCCCAGACTACTGTGATAAAGAACAGAAGTAATGAAATGATAACAGTGGCTTAGCAAATTATTTATTTTCTAATGCAGAAAAAAATATTCTTTATTTTTATATGGCATATTTAACATTATGTAATGGTGTATTTATTACCTGGGCGAAACCTTTATTTATAAACATATATTTACGTTTTTATTTCTATCTTGGACTTTCTTACGTTTCACGGCAAGGTATATTAAGTAAGCTTGTTACAATTCTTATGCACACGAAAAGAGTGTATTTGGCAAACAAGAAACTTTAATTGTCACTCATTACATTTTTGGTACAGGCTTTCCATGTTTATTGTAATATTGCCTTTGAATTAAAATGCAGTATTGCAAATCTTTAAATACTTTAGTTTGACTCAAAATGTATCTGTTACCAATTGAACACTACATCACGAACGTAAAACAAAAGGCAAACTAAGTGCTTTCAAAGCATGCTAACAAAACCTTAGCATGTGTGTCTATTTAAGGTAACTAAATATAGATATCCAGAGATCAAAATAAAGTATACAAATTAATTCCATGTCATACTTTCACCTCTTAATTTCGGCAGCTTTTCACACGAGTAGAGCCTGTATTATATAACCAGTGTTTAATCAAATCGTTATCTATTGGAGCGAGCTATTTACAATGATAGCTTCCAGATGTTAAGTAAGATGATCGTGGATTGCCTCCATGTGTGTTGAATGTAATCAACAAAAACGTTACTCGTTAAAATGTACTTAGTTACTCTAAATATTTTTTGTTACCGAAAATTTTAAAAAGGTATATTTCGGTAACATTACATTAGATTAAATTGGATACCCAGAGAAAAAAAACTAGTAAAAATGGTAAATAAATCCCTAGCGTCCAAGTAATGGTGCAACAGCACGCTTGGACAAAATTTCCACTCATTTGTACAATCAACCATCGTACAAATACATTCTATACACAATAAATTAAAACGCAATTGCACACGACACAGCTTCGAAGCTAGTTGTGATTTTAAAAAATATATCATCGTCGATCCGTTATCTGTGGTGGGCCCCGTGGCGGTTCCACGCGGTGAGCAGAGATGCGTCGACGAGGCTTCAATCGATTCCCCGGAACAAACAAATTGCAAAGATCATGGCGAAGAGCTGGGGAGAGAAACAGACATAGAAGCACGGAGAATCAGTGACAAAGAGGGATTCATGGTTTTCACGCCTGGGTGAAAACAATGAAAGCAGGTAACTACGGAGCGCGTGTGTGTCAATCAACCCGTTGGCGTGTGACCTTGTTTAAAGGGGGAGGAAGCGGGCGACGCAAACACTTGGGGGCGGGCACAACACTGTCAATGCACGCAGACCTTAAATGAATGTGAACCACTAAATAGAGTGAATAACGATACAAACTGCTTGTGTCTATCGTGCGTCCTGCTCCATATGATGGTCGTCTGTGATGCCCATCGCTTAATTGTATCGGGGGCTCGGTCCCATCCAGAGAACCCACCCCCCTCCCTCCCCACCAACGTTATGGGGCTCGTATGTGTGGGTATACAAAATCGTAGCGTTATGATCTTGATGAACTGGGATTGCACTAACCATGATGCCACATCGCTCCACAGCGATTGGAATAACTCTTAAAAATATATTCATATGAATTGAAATTTTGACATCACGGAAATCTTATAAAATGTGATTTTGTGCATTCAGCTACTCTTGCAATGCATGGTTCTAGAGTGACAGAGAGTGGCAATCATTAGGCTCATGTGTTGATGCATATGTGCGTGTGTTGGGTGCTATGGACCCCCGGTGAAAGTTATGAATGCTAATTAACATTTACGGCACTAATCCTAAACAATCTCATTGCCACACTCAGCGGTGGTGCGGATGTGTCTGAAATGTGTCACGGTGGGGGAAATGTCAGTACCTCTATGGCCAGCACTCCGATTCCAACCGCGCCGACCATGTACACGTACATTTGGAAGGATTTCAGCATGGTTAGGTAGCAGCCCTGTGGACATGGTACATCGTTAAGCAACCTTGCAGAAATGCACACGGTGGGTTCTGTTCATTAATTACATGCAAATCACATTGGGCTATTCCACGTTAACTCATGTTACGGAGAAGCCATCTCATGCTGGGTTGTGAGCCCAGCAACACGCCACCGTAGCGAATGCAATCCACCGTATCATAGCTCCTGGTTACACAACAGCTTAGAGACACGAAAGTGCAAAGCCAGCTTACTGAAGTTCCATTTGATCCCTGTTCTGGGAGGAAGCATGGCATGGGATATTAAATATTTCAGTCCCATGAGGCGAGTTTAGAGGTAGTGCGATTTATTTTTGCACTGCACAGGATTCTGAGAGGCACTTTTAATAGATGTCATGAGTTAAGAGCTCAAGATGAATCGCGTTGCAGTCTTAATGCACATGCAGTTCATTAATATATTCATGTCAGACAGTATACATGCGTGTGTACTCACACTTTGCCCCATCACACAGGAACTGCTCTCTTATACACGACTGGGTGGAGAGTAGGGTGGGAGATTTAAGCAACTTGCTAAGAGGTCAACCCGGTGACCTCTGGACAGCAGACCCAGTGTGCTAACCCTTACGCCATGGCAAAATCACATTATACACACCGAATTCAGCAGATTTCAGCTCTGAGCAATGTAAATGTATTTGTTTCTGCCACGTGACAGAGGCTCTTTAAAGGACGTGTAAGTGTGCCACTCTGCGCTGATAGATGCAGTGCTGTGAAAGTGACTTCTGACGTAGCCGTGCGATGTTAACTTCTCCGACACAGGGTGGTGTGACGCGGCTCTTTTGAAGACCCCTAAATGGAAACGTCCACCCATGACATCGTGCCAATAGTACGATTGGGAGAGGCACGAAGTAAAATATCTCGAGTGGACAATTTGACAATGAAATCGTCCACAGGGCAGGTGGAGCTCATGAGTCAGCTCAAGTGCGGGGACTTTAATACTCCAGACAACACAGGGTGAACAGTGACCGTCTGCTGAGGGTGGTGATGGAGAGCAGAGTGGACGCTGCTAAGGGAGGAGGAAGACCACCCTCTGACTGGACGTCAAACGTCAAACGCTCGACAGGATGGAAGTTTTCTCAGTTTAAAAGACACCACGATGGACACAGAGAGGTGAGCAGATGTTGGTGAAGGAAATTGACACGCGCCAAAACACCCCAAGTGGCCAGTGGACGAAAGCCGTTGAAGACGAATATAGATACCTCTTTATTGTAGAAGTCAGGGTCTTGGCTGAAGCACCTGGTCTTGTTGATGAAGTGACCCTCCTGACCGTTCATCTGCCGCTTGCAGCAGGCCTCCGGCATGGGCTGCATTTGGTAGAGCTCATGGAAGACGGAGTCCTTCCCAAAGTCATCCACGCCACTCACTCCGCAGCATTTCAGCTGCAAACGGAGACAGGGGTGACAGGGTGGGGATGGGGAGAGGAAAGGCTCATCGCACATCCTGAGCAGCGCTCAGTCAGCATTTTTTTTATTGAGCTCATCTTGGGATTGCGAATCGTGTGTGTGTATGTTGAATTAGTTTTGCACCGTACGTAGCCAGCCGTGCTAATCGGAAGTGTCATGTGGCTGGATTGTATATCATCATTTTTGATACAGTGTCAACTGTCTGGATTGTATGTTACCAATTTGATGAAAGTTTGGGAAATGCGGAATACGATGCACATTTGTTTCGTCAGGAACGATCATAAAATGAACGTTTAAAACGTGCATACTGTACATGCACAGTTGCCCACCTTTTCTGAAAATACATGGGGCACAGAAGTGAGGGTCATGTGTCAGCAACTAATCAGCGTAAGTGCAAGCGTAATGAGCAATATGGGGGTGTTTGGCTTAGTAATGCACAGAGGGCCATGGGTAAAATTGTACTGCAGTGCTTTATATGTGCATAGCTACGCTTCCAATGCCAAATACAATAAGTTAATGGCACGAGATCTGGCCAGGAGGCACTGTGGCTAGTGCTCGGCTCAAAATGTCATGGTTTCGAGTTCAAAGCCTGGTTCGTTGCCAGCTCAACACATTAACCTTCTGGGATGGAGGAATTATACCACTTTGTGGGCTGTCTTAACAGTGATTGCTATAAGAGGAGACTTACCCTCGTCACAGGAATGTTCAATTTCAACCACTGGCTCTGAGCCTCATTGCTGGTGGCCACTTCTACTCTGACTGGCACAAGGCTCTCTGGGATAGTTTATCCACCTTCTTCTATGTTCATGACGGAGGGGCAGCCACCATATTGTGAACACACACACACACTACACGCAGTTGCCACACAAATATACACAGCTAACAAAGACACAGATCCGGCCTATAGCATTAACAGCAAGTGCTGTTAGCGAGTTTATTTTTTCTGTCTGCGCTGGAATCCTCCCATATACACATCACATGTGTGGCTGGCCGTAGAGATGCTGACACTTATAACCCAACGTTACACGTCTCAGACACGGCCGCAGCAATGGGAGTGAGTGAGGTCGCACCATCGTTTGTGTGTATTGGGCTCATGCCTGATGGGAGGGATGCGAATGGGCAGAACGCGTGCGAGTAAATTTGCATAAACGTGCTGCTCGTGCCGTCAGATCAGAGCGCCGCTTTCAGAATAAACCCCTCCTTCGAGGTCCAAACATCACACCTCCTGGCGTTGCCATTCCTCTTCCTCCTCGTCGAAGACACTGGAGCAACCGTCAACCACATGAGAACATCACCGGCAGGCCGATGCACACCTCTCCTTCATGAATAGAATATTAAAGATACAAGCCGCAGTAGTGCGATGGTCGCCACGCAACCCAAACTATGGACCGTGAGGAAGAGCAAAACTACACAAACTCACTCTTGAAACCTCTGGTTTAGGCTAGCAGACCTGGACATTGGCGTATGCCTCCTGAACAACATATTGCTGCCACACGCACGAATAGAATAGAAAGCCCGCTCATAATTGAAGCGCAAATACATTCAAATGCACCAAAAGGCAAATTGCATTTGGCCAGATGCTGGGCATGCAGCACTGTGCTAACGGTATGCAAGACGCACCTGAAGGCAAGAGGCACATTTACGGTGAAGTCTACCGCAGAGTGTTCACAAGCGACGTTAACATTTGCCAGTCCATTGCCTCCAGTGGCTACTCTACATCTGTCGTTGTGCGGTGAATTGGAAAGCCGGAATTAGGAGCGGATGGAACAAAAGATGACGGTACAGCCCTGCAATTAGGGGTCGGCACGGTTTGAACCGACTCAAACTGGTTTCAAATTGAGCAAGCCAAACCAAACCAAACCAGCGACGACTGAACCAAACCAAACCAAAACCAAACCAAACTAAGCTAAACCAAACCTCTTGAGTTGGCTTGAACCGAAAAGATGCGCGGCAAACAATATTCGCATTCAATACAAATATCAAGTGTATTAATCGCTAATTTCTACGCAGGCTTTCTTCATATTGAGATTCACTAGCAAGTACTGGACGACGATGTCGTCCACAGCCATCTCCTCAAGCTTGGCACGCCCAATGTCCTTGAACGCAGTGTGGTAGTTCAATGGCAGTGAAACCCCAACACTAGGCAACATCCGCGCCCACGAGCGCACACACATCTCGGCCTTGAACGTGCACTTGTGCAGGTTTGGTCGGTCGAGAAAGGAGCGCTTGGCGGCCGAGTTTGCTCTCTCGGAGGGCACGGACGACGCCGGGATAGGCAAATAGTCGAGGGCCACGCGTCGTAGGCGCGGGTACTTGCCGCCGTACAGCTTCCACCACTCGACGACGTCCATGCTCAGGTCCTGAGTCGGCTCAAGCAGGAAGCGGTCGACCTCGGAGGCGGCGCCGTCGTGAGCGTTGGGCGCGTAGACCATGTCAAAGAGGATGTTAATGCCGCCACGCGGCGCCGCCTTCGGCGCCGCGTCCGTCGTCAACGCTGGGTAGCGCTGGTTGAGAATGTCCGTCATCATGTCCTTGATATTGCTGTACTCGGTGCTCGAGGCCGCGGGCTTGGGGTGGCGCAGGTCGAGAAAGCGGGCGACGCGGCTTGGTTCGGACGAGAGAAGGTCGCTGTACTTGACCATGTAGTCGGAGATGGTCACGGTGGCCGAGCTCACGACCACATGAGGACTCGGGCGGTGGGTCATGCAGTGGCTCAAGAGAGCCTCCTGTGCCGTGATGGCGTTCGAGATGGTGCAGTACTCCTCGGCGCCCATGGCATCGGAGATGGCCGCCGGCTTCTCCAAGAACTGGCAGAGCAGCGCCGCCTGCTCCCACTGCTCGTCCGACAAGCCGGCCTGGCTCCGCGACCAGCCGGGCTCAAGGCAGATGGCGTCGATCACTTGGCGCTGCCTTAGCGACGCCGTGAGCATCACGTACGTGCTACCCCAACGTGTGACCACGTCGAGGCAAGGCGGCTGCAGCGGGCACTTGAGGTAGTGCCGCGCGAGCGACGTGTAGGCCGCCCTCTTCGTCTTGCTCTTGCGGATAGCGCCGAGCGTCGCGCGGAGGCTGCGCAGCAGTGTCTCGAACGCGCCGAATGAGGCCTTGACGCCGAGGTTGACGCAGTGCGCGATGCACCGCAAGCAGCACGTCGAGCGCAGGTTGCTCCCCTCGAGGAGCGTGAGGGACTTGGCGGATGCGACGGCGTCAGAACCGCTGTCGGTGACGACGGCGAGCAGGCGCGGCCACACGCCAAAGTCGTCGAGCAGCTCGTGCAGGCGCTGCGCCATGCGCTTGCCCACGCCTTCGCCCGGGGCCACCCAAAAGAAGTCAATGATGCAGTTGCACATGGAGAACGACGCCGGGTCCATCCAGTGGAGGGTGACCGAGAAGAAGCCGGTCATGGCGTCGTTTGTCCAACCGTCGTAGGTCAAGGAGACGCAAGAGCCAAAAGTAGTAAAGTACTGTAGCACGAGTAGCTTGAGGACGACATACATCTCGAGCATGCGGCGCTTGACCGTGCGCTCAGACTTGGGCTCGTAACCCGGGGCAGCTCGTTGAAGAAGAGTCGTAAAGGGATCCGATGTTACGTGTTTATGGCCTAGACCACTCGTCGCGATGTACTCGGCGACAAAGCTGTCCATGGACTTGCTCGCGTGCGCTGACATGGGCGTGGCCATCTTGGACTGCACGAGCAAACCCTTCCCCGTCGGCGGCGACGTGACGACCATGGGCGACTCGGGGTCGACGATCCCATGGGTCTTGAGATGCTTGATACGGGTGCCCGAGGAGGTGGAGCCCGCGTACTGGAGGGTGCAGATCTTGCAGGTCCGGCTCTGCACGTCGCCCGCGGCCTGGCTCGTCTCAAAGTACTCGTCGTGCCACAGCGCTCGGGACACACGGGCCTTCTTGGGCTTGGGCTGCGTCGCGGTCTGCAGCGCTGTGGCGCCGAGGGTGCGCATGAGGCTCTGCCGCGTGTCGCCGCGCGTGGCGTCCGGGCTCTCACGTTCGCTCGCCATCGGCTCCTCGTCGCTACCGGCGTGTTTGGTCTCTTCCACGTCGTGGATGAGATACCTTGTGATGCTGGAGCCGCCGGGGATGGCGCCGTCTTGAGCCGCTCGAGCCATGGAGATGCAATTGCAAAGTGAATTCGCAGGCAAAGGCAACTACAACATGTCCTTTCGTGTCGCCTTTACAACCAACCAAACTAGTTTGAGCCGGTTCCACCCTGTCCGAGCCAAACCGAGTCGGTTTTCGTAGCCCCAAACCAAACCGAACCAGTTCAAACAGAGCCAAACCAAACCGATTTGGTTCGGTTCAAACCGCGGTTTGGTGGTTTGAGCCAAACCGTGCCGACCCCTACCTGCAATGCCTTGCTCATGCCACTGTTGAAGGGAAGGGTCTCCGCGAGAGGAGGCTCTCGAGAGCCCCTGTAGAGCGGATTTTGGGTTTATTTTCCATGCGAGCCATGAGACTTGCAACAGCCGGGAGTGCCCACAATGCACCCCACCACACGCGACCGATCGATGGCGGTGTAATCCCTTGAATACTGCTTTTGGCTGAATGTTAAATCGTTGAAACGTTACAAAGCCGCATATTCATGAACGTAGTTACGTCAGTCTATTATTTTAATTGTTTCACATGTTTGCATAGGACATAAATTAGCCATAAATTGCCCGTGGTGGTCACATGACACCGCGGGGTTGGGAGGGTGGGGGTGTGTGTAGCACCCTCGTGCATTTGTCTCTCTTCAAGAGCGTTAGTAGACTTCTACTTATTAACACTCATCTATCTCGCACGAGCACATGTTCAATGTCCACCAGAGTCATTGTTTCTCTCATATCTCATCTGAATGCATCTCTCTGTCTTGTCTGCGTAACTTGTTTTCGCGTGGTCTTGGAACTGTTTTGTTGCTGTTGTTGTTTTTGCTGCCTTGCGCAAGCTTGATAAATCGGACATAAATGTAATAATGTATTATTTACTCACAAATAGAGACGATTGTCTCTATGTTTCACTCCTGTCGTTGTGCGTATTGTTTGTTGTTGTAACTTTCTGACCCACCCCAACTGGACATCTGAAAAATAGCTTCATGGCTAATCGGATTCCTCCATTCTAAATACACATTCTGATTCTGATCTCACAACACTACTATTCTCTTTCTCTCTATGCCTCCTTTTTTCTCTTCTCTCTCTCCACATCTATTCTCATCTCATCACATATCCACCTATTGTCTGCATCTAACTGATCAATCCTGCTGTGCACCTACCAACAAGTATCTCTCCTCGTGGCATCTTTGTCTTTTCTCAAATCGCTCTCAATCTCATCCGTTCTCCAATGATGTCTGCCTCCGTCTCGTCTCTCACCTGCCCTTTGCTCTGTTTGTCATGTGCCTGACGTGTAGCTCTCACGTAAAAATGCCGCTGATGTTAGCCGCGAGTGAGAATCGAACACGGGCCGCGGCGTCCACAGCGCAGTGTGCTGACCACTCCGCTACTACTGCACCCTTCGATACAAGTCGGTAAATCCCCAAAAGAGGAAGGGGCTGATGCTTGTGGCTCATGGCTGTGGTCATGTGTGTGCTAATCAGAGGTGCGGGAAAGGACAAACATACCCATGGCTGGCGCGGCATACGGGGGAGGCCTTCATCCGATGGCGAATTGAGAATGGCACTACGTATTGACAAACACTGTTTGGTGGTAGCGCTTGCTTTCGTGCTGGCTCTTGTTGGGTGCTTAAGTTTCGAATGAGTCTGATGAAGTATCACACCGGTGTTCGTTCAGATCATTGCTATTGGGAGCGCGCCTTCGGGCTTTTAGTGAATGATTTGAAACTAAAAACTGTGAAACAATTGTTTTTATTTTACCAGGTAAGGCCCGCTGAGCTCTGAAGCTCCTGGTCAGACATGATAGCTCAACAAAGTGGCTAATTAAGTGGAAATGTATCGCAACCAAATACTCCAAACGGAAGTTGCTAAATGGTGGGTGAAAAAAACTGAGGAACCAGAGAAAAATCAATCCGACCACGGGGAGAACATGCAAACTTCAAATATACAGCAGCAGGAGTTAGGGTTGGGAACGAACCCACGACCTCCTGTATACCAGGCAAGGTACTTAACATCTCTCGCCCCCGTGGTGGTACTGCGAGCACCATTCACATCTCCTGGCCTCTCTATGTGCTGTGAAAAAGGGCCATCGCCCGAAACGTCACCCCTTTAAAGGCCACAGCATTATTGGCGAATGTGTTGAGTTGTTTTTTGTGTCTGGCTTGAGTTGGCGTGCTTGCTACACCGCAGAGCGACGGGTGTGATTCCGGCCGCTCTGTGTGCCATGGCAGATGCCTGTGGGGCAGCGGAGATTTGAACGGCAAGGGTAGCTGGCTCACTTAAAGTGCTGGGCGCCCTCTGGAAATGTTACCTTAATCTCCACCAGTTACTCGGTGATGTGTGATTAGTATACAGTGCTGTATACGTGTCTCGTTCTGCAAAAATCTGAATTCGTTCTGCAAAAATCGGAATTTCGTAAATCCAATCACCGTTCTCCAACTGTAACGCTCAGATGAAAGAGCACCTGCCCAAAGCATCGGGTTTTCAATGGGTTACGGGGATTATATGACGTGGTTTCATGAAATCGGAGATCTTAAAGCACCTCCGATTAGCATAGTTGGCTACGTACGGCGCGAACGAAGTTCAACATCCATACATACAGCGCATATTTCGTCTCTCCCAGCCTGCTGGATCACGAGGCGGCCAGCAGATGGCAGTACAGCAAGTGGATTAGTCATCTGCTCTGAAGTTCCAGGTTGCGGTGTATCATTTCCAGAGCTTCCCCTAACAGCTAGCATGACCGTAATAGGTCAATAGCAATTAAAAACAAAGTGTTTTCCTGCTCATACGTGAGACGGGGTGGCATTAATCTTCGTGAAGCAGTGGGTGATATCGCCTGTTCACATTACATCTCAAGGATGCCATCTGCTCACTTTTCACAAACTGGTACTTGTTGAAAAAAGACCTTGTCCCCCAATTATAATTCCAATTGCGCTGTCGGGATAATAGCACGAGGCAAACTCGCGTTACTCCGTGTTAGAGAAACTAAATAAGCAGCCAATGTCACATATCCATCTCCACGTAAAAAAAAGTATTTCTAACACAACCCGCACCTCTGAGTAGCATGGCTGGCTATACGTACCGTGCGAAAAAAGTTCTACATACAAACAAACCCATCAGCCGCAGGGCCTTCTGGGAGTGCGTAATTTCAGCAACATTGCTTCCATACAAGCGAACTCTGCAACCGATTTCGACACACGGAGTCGGGGTTGCTTGAATTACCAATCTTACAGGCGTGGACCCCATTTCGAGAAAGACCTGCAAAAGGAGACTACAGTGCCTGCGTAAGATAATATCTTCAAGTGACTCCTTTTATCCACGCGAAGAGAGGCGCCGTACACTCCCACAATCCTTGCTACAGAGAAGTGTTCCTCCCGCAGCAGTCACCATCGCAGAGACTATCAAGTGACTGTGCGGTGATTAAACTTGAGAACCTCGTTAAATATAACAGGTCGCCACCTGTGATTACAAGTCAGCAACTCGGTACTCTGACCCCAGTGTACTCGGTACTCTGACCCCATGGTACTCATTTCAAATAGCCCAGGAGAATGACGGTGCTAAGCCAAAACAGAAAGGTGACGCGACCGGGATTTGAACTTGCAAGCTTCCGGTTGTGAGTCTAGGGCTCTAACCACAACAGGGGAAATAATCACAGTCATTGGTTACTTACACTGACCTCAAATAACTGGGGGAGGGAATCACTGCAACCCCACTCTCTGCACATTTGTCACCGCCTGCGGTCACGGCATAACACACCGTAGCTCCCCGTGACCAACCGCTTAGAGCCATGACAAAAGCGGCGGTGTAGAATGTGCTTGGCCTAATGTGGCGCAGTTCATCATCACAACATCGTGGTGCACTGCAGCGCTGGGAATGGAATCGGAGGCAGGCCGGCAGGTGCATTGCATTACATTTGGAGAAAAGAACGAAAAAAAAAATCTGCTAGAATTTACTTACCAGAACGACGGCATTCCGTTCACAGTTCGAAAGGATTAAGGTGGCGTGGTGTTAGCTATTACCAAATGGCCATCATCTACGAAAGGATTGCCTCGTTGCTTTGGAGACAGAGAGACGTGATGCGACGTAATCCTTTATTTTTGAAAAAATAGCCTCAGAAGATGATGGGAGCCATTATTCATGCAGTGGCCAGCGTTCACGTCAGTAAGTGGGAGAGCAATGGGTTCACGTGAGGCCAGACAATGCTCGCCATGCTAGCCAGTTCTGTCTATTCTCTCATCATGCAAACAGGTGGCTTCATGGAGAACACTTTCCACATTAAATGAAGAAATTGGCATAATTTAATTACAATCGTGAAATGTGAATAATTGAACATATATACTGTACTATCCGTGACTCCACAGAATAAAATGACAATTTAGTGCCAAATAATTATAATTGGTAAATCAGAGCCAAATTATCTCCAAGCAATGGGTGGTGCTCATTTCTGTGGTGGAAATTCCACACTACTCTGTTAGGACAGCTGTTTCCATATTAATTACAATCACTGTTGAATTCCCACAGAGTGCTGTTAATTCTTTCTACCCTGGGATAAAAAAGAAAACAATGGACCGAGTCTTTGCCAGACTGTTGAACGTGTGAGTCGAACGCTCTAACCACTGCACTGTCCGGTCGCTCAAATACCAGTTAGAGAGATTTGCATCAGAGCTTAACAATAATCAAGTTAAAGAGCGCGAATCAGCATTCAACATTACTATACTTGGGGCCAGTCTCCCCTTTATGGCTTCCCAGAAACTGTAACCCATACCCATAATAACCAGGCTCAGCCATGCCTAGCTTCTGAGATCTAATGAGATTGCTACATTCAGGGTGATTTGGCGACATGGATTCAATTCCTGGCCACGGCTATAACGTCAGTGGCCAGTAACATCGGAAACGGTGTTGGGCTCTGTGCTTCATCGGTCGAGCACTGACCTGCATGGTGAAGTATGGTCAAATATCCCTCATGACCAACGCAGCATGGGGAGACCCTTATTCAGCAGTGCATTGACACGGGGCTCTGCATTATTGATTATTAAGGGACTTGAATAGGCTACCGTGCACTTACTGAAATCATGATGGTGTTCCAAGTCTTCGAGAAAACATCTGTGTTGTTGTCTCCACGGTACTGCTTTTTCAGGTCATTCTTGAAAAAATCTTCATTCAGCTGCAAATGAAAATAAACATTGGCATGAGTGATTTTTTTTTAATTGAATATGAGCACATAACTACAAATACAATTCTGTGTCTGTGCTTGTGCAAGCACATCTATAGGTGTACGTGCAAATGTGTTTGTGTGATCAGCAAAACTTTGCTTTCACCTAATTGAAGCATCACAGTTTCGCCCATTCCTTCCTCTCATCTATTTTATTCACCTCACCATTACATTCATATGCACCATTCTTAATTCTCCGTAAAGCGCCTCCGCTATGGCACTATATGAATTACGTTAAGGTAGGATAACAATAATACTCACTATTCAGACTCGCAATGTGCATGCATTAAATGTATCACACGGCATTCACTCACTCGCGAAGAGAGACAAATATTTAGGGGTGTGCAAAGAAACCACAGACAAGCGGAGAGACAGCAGACAGGCGGTGCGCTGGCACCAAACTCCACCTCCCCCCCCCCCACAAGCTCTGCCGTCCGCTGTATATGAAGTTGTTTTCGGCTAATTAACCCTTCCCTATTCCGAGACGTTTGCAAGTTGCAGGGTGGGTGTCCCGTTCACCTCTCAATCTCGGAACGCGCAATTGGCTCAGTGTTAATTTTACTTAGAGACGCATTGTGCTGCTGTTTAAAAAAAAAATTGTACTCACCACAGATAACTGTAGCAACACGACCGCACTCTATGATAGCTGGTGCCAAACTGTGCCACACGCCCTCCTGCATGGCCTTGTGGGAGCCTCGGTACCGATAAAGTTATTTTTATTTAAGCTTTTCGTCCGCTTTAGTTTTGATGATGTACACGTACGTCATCGGAACGGGAAAGGGGTTACTGCGTCGAAGTGTGGGAGGAGATCGGAGCACCCGGAGAAAACCCGCACGTGCGACTGACGACCATGTGACCTGTACAGATGGAACAGATGGAGATGTGTCTGCGTCTGCTGTACTGCTTGTTGAACCTCGACACCCACGGGGATGGAGTTTCACAACATTTGTGTGATCCGCCAACCCTAGTCTCCAGTGTACAGGCTTGCAGAGCCAGCACCCGTGTATGTGCATGCATGCACATTACATGCATGCACATTACATGCATGCACATTACATGCATGCACATTACATGCATGCACATTACATGCATGCACATTACATGCATGCACATTACATGCATGCACATTACATGCATGCACATTACATGCATGCACATTACATGCATGCACATTACATGCATGCACATTACATGCATGCACATTACATGCATGCACATTACATGCATGCACATTACATGCATGCACATTACATGCATGCACATTACATGCATGCACATTACATGCATGCACATTACATGCATGCACATTACAGTAATTGTAAAAAGGTAAAATGCAAAACTGGATGACAACAATTCTGCCCACCCAACATGAGATCAATGTTCACAATTTGCAGTCGCAATGCTATTCATGGATCAATGACTACGGCGTTGCCAGCCTTTCAGTGTGGCATTTGTAGGGTCTATCAAATTCACATCGTCCATATAATCTACCGTGGTGTAAACTTGTATGAAAAACAATTGATCCCTACATGGGCAATTCAGTTTGTGTATCATGAGCGTAACACATTTAACGATAAAAATATCCCTAAATTTGACCTACGACCAAATCACACAAGAATACGCCAGCCCGACCTCATCAGATATCGGAAGCTAAGCAAGGTTTAAGCCTGGATAGTGCTCGCATGGGTGACCAATATGCACACACGAGGTGGTACAGGCTGCTATGTGCTCATGTTGCCACCAGACAGCAGTGCAACATTAACCATTGTTGTACTGCACTATGCTCCAACATCCACCCCCACGTAAAAATAACCCCCATGAGTTCCATGGTGAGGGAAGGCAATCATCCAGCAGTGGATCAACAAAATGGGCTGGGCATGTGCATCTTATCGGACGAAAACCCACTGAGACTTTGAAAGGCTAACCTGGGTCAATAAGTGACAACCAAACCCGTGCAACGCAGAGGTATAAAATACCAAACTAAAACAAAATAGCAGACAGGTGAAGGCATATGCGCGACTAAACCTAAACGTACGTGTCAAACCGTGGACTATATTTGTTCGGAAAGTTTTCCCATGACTATGGAGATGATAATAAAAAAAAAATCACATTGAGGCTGCAGCTTTCATGTAATCACTGTCACGCAGCACCGTACTTTATTTCTTCATGTAGAAAAAACCCTTTGCTTTGAGCCCAAATCCAAATCAATTTTAATTTGTTTATTATAATTAAGACGTTGCCCATTATGGCTCATTGTCTTGGCATTACAGCACAATGGTTTATATATAATTGCCGTGTAGTCAGACCCACTATAAATCCATTGCTGCAATGCTTCGACAAGAAGACCACTCAGGCTGTTGAGTGGTGTTACATGCACAGCGCAAATCCCGCTGATGATGATGAAGCGGCTGCGTGAGCACGACTGGAGCGTGTGGACAAGTGATGCACGCATGTATGGTTGAACTTCTTTAGCACCGTACCTAGTCAACTGCGCTAATTCGAGGTGCGTGCGAAGCACAACAAACTAAACACAAAACGCAGTTCGAAATAAACGAGTTTTCAATCTAGATTTAAAAGTGCATAGCTCCAGTGGCTTTCTAATATCGGAAGAGCGTTCCAGACGGCCGCAGAAGCTCATCTGAACGAGCGCGATGCAGAGACCGTCTTGTTTTCGCCTCTTTTGTGAAGTGCTTTATCATGACTAGACTTGTAAATAGTTTGTTTAAAGTAACGCGTGCAACAGATTTGAAATTCCCAAGGATACAGCAAAACTTCACGAGTCCCTGTTTGGTGCCGTAGTTATGAAATAACAGGTCCAATAAAATGTTTAATTGCCCTCATATTCATTATATCGGTTCAATGGAACAACAAAACTTTATACATCGTGATTAAGTCGTATTTAATGATGAAACCTAATTTCTTGCTAATATATCTTGATGGGTAGCAGTGCACGTATGTAATGTGTAGACGCTAAAAACTGTTGAACATCACCATATCTTGGGAAAACCCTGACCAGCCAACATTCCCCCTGATGGCTCCAATAACCTCAATGAAACAATAGCAGCTCGTTGGCAAACCATTGAATTGAGGATATTTAATCTTTTCTTAAACCCACAATTAACAACTTTCCGACTGCGAGTTCATCACTGACATGGCAGGACCAACTGGTCTGAAAGTTCAAAGCAACGTGACAAACCTTTGGGCAATCATCAGTCTGGTGTAGAACTGCTTGTTACCGTCTGTGAATGAAGCTTCCAAGCATCTGAACGGTCTCATAAAATTAGCTATCAGCGTAGCTCGTACAAATATATGAGGAGCTATGCGCGTATATTAATAGGGCACCGCAGTAGCGAGATGTTAACTCTCTGGCTTGGTATGCAGGAGAACGTGGGTTCGATCCCGACCCTGAGGTCTGTATGTTTGGAGTTTGCGTGTTCTCCCTGTGGTCGCGTGGATTTTTCTCCGGGTCCTCCAGTTTTTCCCTCCACATATTTAGAAACATGCGTTTAGAGTATTTGGCTGCTATACATTTCCACGTGATAAGCCACTTCGTCGAGCTATCATATTTGTGGCCAGTCGCTTCTGAAAAAGAGCTATATAGCTCAGTGGGCCTTACCTTGTAAAATAATTGTTTGAATAGTTTTTCGAAATATGCTGTATCATGCCTTGCGCTCGAAGTTTATTTGGATGTTAGACCATTCTTAGACCATTCTTAGACCATTCTTGGTGTGTTTTTGATAGACCACTATAGGATTCAGAAAGTGGACTTTAACCAAAGCGATTATATACAACATATATTCTGGCCTTTGAATAAAAGTGCATGTCGTAATCTAGTACTGCTATTGTCACGGAAGGACGGGGTAAGCAACTTGGAAGTTTTGAATAAAACATGGCAAGAAAGCCTTCCTGATGTCACTCATAAAGGGGATACATTTGACGGCTGGGGCGTTTCGGAGGATGGAAGAGGCAGACCACCGAGACAGGGATCAACATTGGCGCCCAGAGGTGTGGCGGCCACGGTGAAGAGTTAAAGCCAGGAGGAGGCTACCGTGCGATCAGAGACCTTGGGGGGGGGTCAAGTGTTGTGGGTTATAGCAGAAGGAATAAAGCCATGGTGAGTTGTGGTGACATCAACAGCGGCGGCAGTAAAGACCTCTCGGTATTGACCTTGCAATATGCGGTGAGGACACTGGGGTTGAGAGAGGGCACTGCGGTATTCCATCGTAACACTGCGGTTTTCAAGGGGCGCTGCTGTTTCTAATAGAAGGAGCAGGCGTTTTAACGAGATAGTAGAGACTCTTTCCTTCCCATATATCGTTACCATTGAGGTACCCATTAGTGTAATATTCCCAGCCAGGCTTTCTTAACAGCAATGAGTGCCTTTTTCTCTTGTGGCTTACTCTTATCTCGAGTGCTGCATACAGGATGTTCGAAATGAACATTAACACATGTGGGGGTGCGGCCTCAACATGCTATGTAAACCCATGAAACACACACACAAATATCCTCCTTATAGCCTAACACAGACTGTTGGGGCAAGTGCTGTTTGCGAGCACCTATGAAGGCCGGCACAGCACACGAGGGGGTGGGTGGCCAGGACCACGCCCGACCGCCTTTGTCTCCCCAGTGGCGATGTTTACTCACCACATCAGGTACTAATTAGAGGCTGAGTCAACCTAGGGGTAGTCCGGGACCGGTTTAGATAATCGTCATAGTTGTTGGCCGTGAACGGGAATGGAACTCAGGTCGCCGGATTTGTAGCGCAATGTGCTAACCACTGCACCACCGCTCCCCACACACACAAAGGCAAAGATCCCCCATATAGCCTGAACAGACTGTTTGGGCAAGTGCTGTTAGCGAGCACCTATGAAGGCCGGCACGGCACACGAGGGGGTGGGTGGCCAGCACCACACCCGGCCGCCTTTGTCTCCCCAGTGGCGATGTTTACACACCGTACCAGGTACTCAATTAAGGCTGGGTCGACCTAGGGGAGGCCCAGGACCGGTTCAAATAATCGTCATCGGTGTTGGCCATGAGCGGTAATCGAACCCGGGTCGCCGGGTTTGTAGCGCAGCGTAGCGCTAATCGCTAGCCCACCGCTCCCCACTGACACACAAGGCCACACCCATCAGCCGCAAGCATCAGTCCCTTCCTTATTTGGGGATATATCGACTCGAATCTGGGGGTGCAGTAGGAGCGTAGTGGTATAGCACACTGAGCTGTGAACCCCTCGCCCTATGTTCCATTACCAGCCACGGCTATCATCAGTGGCGAATGATACCTGAGCCCATCCAGGACTGCCTAATTCACGCACCCACACTGAGCAGTGGAGAAAATTATGATCAAACAACCGCCACGACTGAAATGTCATGGGCAGGTCTTCATCCAGAAAGCGGATTGAGAAGGGGCTCTACATTACATGAACGCTAATTATAATAGTGCAAACTCGAGTTGTGTGTGTGTGGATGTCTGTGTAAGGCGTATTGTATGCACATCTGTCAATATGGTGGCGTAATGATCGGCACACTGGCCACAAATGCTTGTCACCCTTGTTCATTTCCTAGTCAGGCACATCACCGTTAATTGGGTTCTGAACCTGGTCTGGGCCTTCAGCCTAAAATATAAATCTGGTGGAGAGTATCAACTTTGGGAGACAAATGTTGGCAGGCATGAGTGGCTTTCTCCACCATAACCATAACTCATTTACCAAAACAACTTTAATCGGAGAATGCTTTTTTGCGGCCAACTGGGATGCTTTTTCTTCCGATATTAGGAAGGCACTTGAGCTCCGCACTTTTAAAACTCGATTGAAAACGAATTTCTTCAGAACTGCTTTTTGTGTTTAGATTGGTCTTCCTTCCTCCGCTCCTCCGATTAGCACGGTTGGCTACGTACGATGCAAAAGAAGTTCCATCATTTATACATGGTAATACAGTATCAAGTTTAAGGTTGTTTTTTTTCAGGACGGTCCTGTTTTGAGATGTTTGGCAAATTCCACGTACGAGCGTTTAACATGTGGGAGGAAAATGGAGTACTCACAAATATTCCACACATATTAGAAAACAGCACGATTTTTTTTATTGTGCATGGCAATCTATCCAGGAGCAAAATGCCAAAGTCGAGGTCTGCGAGCAACAACGCGAGGGGTTCAGGAAAGAGTTTGTGTAGTTTTGCTATTCCTCTCCTGTTGAAGGAGCGGAGGCTCCAGGAATTTACGATGTGGTCCATAGTTTGGGTTGCGTGGTCACAATCACACTTTGGCTTGTCTTTCATTTTCCATTAATGAAGGTGTGCACATCGGCCTTTTGATGTTCCGATGGAGTTAATGGTTCTACCAGTGTCTTCGAGGAAAGTTGCGGTGGCGAGATGTTAACTACATTGCCTTGTATACAGGAGGGTGGGGGTTCGATCCCGAGCCTGATGCCTGTTGTATATTTGGAGTTTGCATGTTCTCCCCGTGGTCACGTGGATTTTTCACCGGGTCCTTCGCTTTTTCCATCCACATTTAGAATGAACATGCGTAAAGTAAATTTGGCTGCTACAAATTTCCAGATGATAAGCCACTTAATTTACTTATCATTTGTGGCCAGGTCGAGCTCAGTCGGTCTCACCTGCTAATATATAAATAGTTAGTTTAGTTGTAGTCAAAACGCAGGAGGTTCCGATGTTTGCGTCTGGAATGAGGTGTTTATTCTGGACGTCTGTGTCGTTCCACTCTGTTCGCCAGCGTTCTTCCGGATCTGCATGAGATTCTAGGATGGTGACAGCAGGAGCGCGATCCCAGAAGGGGGATTGGAACGTGAGTCGGCGGTGCGGTTCGTTGTTGAAGTCTTGGTTGATGGGCCTAAGCAACGTACATCACCGCACTCCCCATGCAGTTAGATTCAATCCACTGGTGAAGTGCCACCTGTTGGTACACCTTGCAAGCCCGAGCTCACCACACCCGGTATGCCCTGGTATATTCACAACGACCCATTCATGAGTGGAATACGCTGCCAACATTTTCCACCACCCATTTGGATAAAATATTTATTGAGGTTTTAGAATTATTAAGAGGTAGAGCCGTAATGCACAAAGGAGCACATCATTCAATAAACATGCCACTGCAGCAGGGTAGGAATGCCACACTAATTTACTTTACTCTGCAGCCTTGAGCGTTGAAGCAGGCCATGCTTGAGGCCCCCTGTTTGGGAGAGTTTTTTCAAGTAAAATAAATTCCTCAGCACAGTGTTCAACCGCAGAAGAATGACGGGGTACTTGAACCCACTGACTGGGATTTAAACTCGCAACCTGATGATTTTTCAGTGGCGCTCGAACCACTGCATTGCCAAGTCGGATACGTACATACATGCGAACATACACATGTTCATACATACACATGTACATTGATACACATTGTGACCGCCAAGAATTTCACCGAGCGTGAATGCATCGTATGTGCGCCTTATGAAGTATTACCGAAGCCCTGAAGGTAACGGAGCACTCTGGTAATCCCTTCACTTACGCTGAACGTCTGGGAAGAGAGACGGCGGGGCGACCCACGCGTGTGGCATTCGCGTGGCCCGTCTATAAATATCCAGGGCCGCCTTGGGGTTGACTCTCAACGAAGACGCGTTGGGCACGTCTGCTCGCCGTGCGCTGCGCGTAACGCTACGATGAGCCGCTGCCCCCCCCCCCCCCCCCGAGGTTGTCGCATGAGCAGGTTTGCACTGCGTACTCACGGTGCACTCACCCGGGTTTTGAAGACAAAGGCCGTCACAGCTCCCGCCAGCTCCACAATGAAGATGAGCAGCACGAACACGAAAAACTGAAAAATAGACGGAGGGCGTTTTGGATCGGCGGCAAAATAAGTAGCGCGCGAGGACTTGCATTTCAGACTCATGTTTCATTATTTCAGCCGGTGAGGCTCCGTTGAGCTGAGCAGCTCTGTTGCAAAGGCAAAGATCCCTCCGTTTCGCCTTAACAGACTGTAGGAGTAAGTGCCATTAGCGAGCACCTATGAAGGCCTCGCACGGCACGTCAGGGGGTGGGTGGCCAGCACCACGGCTGGAGGACGACAGCCCCACAGACAATCGACTGTGGTGGTAGCTACAGAACATTGCAGGGTGGGGATGGAAAGCAAAGACAGCAAGCAAAAACAAGACCAAATATTCACACGGAACATTCATGAGGCGCTTATATTTTCCTCAGCATCTCAAAGCTCCTCACATCATGTCATGTCAACCATTCCGTTGCCCTACGGCAGTGTAGCCTAGGGGACCCCAGTGGCAAGCATCCCTACGCAGCACAGCCCTGCAAGTGGACACTCGTCTGCCAGTCTGGGGGTGATGTTGTCCTTTTGGTTTTTCTCGATTAAGTAATTTGCGGGTGATTTTTCCAACTTGGCGAATTTTTAGCACACCGGAAGACACGGCCTACTGGATCATTAATGTCCACCATGAAGCAAAAGGGTGAATATTCTTTTTATTAATCCAACCAAAGTGCTGGACAATGGTTCTTCTCTTCGCAATGAAAAAAGGGTCATTGCCCCAAATGTCACCTATTATATATGCACGGGGTGGCCCAAAAAGTCAGGATGGAGAAGGTTATTATATTTATTTTATCATATCACACAGGGTTATTTCATTTATTTTAAGAAATGTTAAAACTGACTCCCATTAACATTCACACATGCATAAATTGTCTTTTGTAATGTTTGAACGTTCATCAATTACGCTTTGTCTCAATTCATTCGGGGTTCTTGGTCGAGTTTTGAAAGCGACAGATTTGAGGTGACCCCCACAGGAAAAATAAAAGTTAATAAAATATTACCTTCAAAAATAGACTATTCATATATTGAAATGTCGGTGTTAAAATAAATTAATTTACCCTATGTTTCCTGACTTTTGGGACACCCTGTAGTTGTTTTACCTTTTACAAGGTAATGTTTTTCAATCTTGTGTTGAGTTTTTTTACAACCATACATTATACCCTGAGGTTTTTTCGGTAAAGTCACGTAGGTAAAAATAAATAATAAAAATTAAAATAATAGAAATAATAATAGAAATAAAATTATAAATCACGACGTTTCGGAGGCAACACAAGTCTCCGTCATCAGGTGGGACCGTCACAGCTAGATTTACTGTCTCAAGTGATACAGTAAATTTAGCAAGTGATACAGTAAATTTAGCTGTGAGGGTCCCACATGATGACGGAGACTTGTGTTGCCTCCGAAATGTCGTGATTTATAATTTTATTTCTATTATTATTTCTATTATTTTTATTATTATTATTATTATTATTTTTTACCTACGTGACTTTACCGAAAAAACCTAAGAGTATGAATCCTTGCAGTCACGAAAGCTTCAAATCTAGAACCATACTTTACTTTTTCAAAAGTAGGCGTATGTGATTCATTGAAACGTACGCTCAGCTAAATTGAAAGTGTCCCCTTTTTTGTCAACTGGTAGAAAGATATATAATTCACAAGTAGAGCAAAGTGTCCTCAAATGAATAGTTTATTTCTGGCATCTATTATTAATAATTAGAATTATTCACTCGTGTATATATAAGGCATTTTAGTCTGAATATGCATGTTGCACTGCGGCATGAAATTCAATCCGATGTCCTTTACCTATTTAGGTCAGGGACGATTCAGATTGTTAAAAAAAATTTTGCGAGGAAGACAAGAACATTCCACTCATTCGTAAATTGCCCAGGAAATTCTCATGGCGTCTTAAAACTCTTCATCAGGAACATCCTACTTCGGATTTGTGATCATTTAATTATTTTAGTTTTTGCATGTTTTCTTGCATCCCAATTGCTGCGCACATGGCCAAAACGCCGAGCAGCCAGCAACAAACAGCACCCGTGAAGATAAGGGTACATGCTCCTGGAATTGAGCGAGGTTAATTATTTTAAGAACATGAGAAAATAGACGATGGGAGGGAATTCCAAAGTTGAGCAGTGCGAGGAAAGAAACATACAGAGAAGTGGTGTGACTTGCAGTGTGGTGAGTGGGTGGGTGAGTTAGTGGGTGAATGCGTTGTTGTAACCTGCAGTGTGGTGAGTGGGTGGGTGAGTGGGTGGGTGAGTGAGTGCGTTGGTGTAACCTGCAGTGTGGTGAGTTGGTGAGTGAATGAGTGCGTTGGTGTGACCTGCAGTGTGGTGAGTGGGTGGGTGAGTGAGTCGGTGAGTGAGCACGTTGGTGTGACCTGCAGTGTGGTGAGTGGGTGGGTGAGTGAGTGGGTGAGTGAGTCGGTGAGTCAGTGCGTTGGTGTGACCTGCAGTGTGGTGAGTGGGTGGGTGAATGAATCGGTGAGTGAGTGTGACCTGCAGTGTGGTGAGTGGGTGGGTTAGTGGGTTCGTTGGTGTGACCTGCAGTGTGGTGAGTGGGTGGATGATTGAGTCAGTGAGTGAGTGCGTTGTTGTGACCTGCAGTGTGGTGAGTTGGTGAGTGAATGAGTGCGTTGGTGTGACCTGCAGTGTGGTGAGTGGGCGGGTGAGTGAGTCGGTGAGTGAGTGCGTTGTTGTGACCTGCAGTGTGGTGGTTGAGCACAGTATGGATGAGGTGCCACAGTCGGCCTGGTATAGACAGAGTCCTCATCATGGGTGGAGGAATCAATAAGGAATCAATTGCTGGTGTTTTTTGCTGTGTGTGTGTGTTTTGCAAATCAACGTTACTCTTCCCAGTCAAAGTATAGGTGTTTTATTGCCCTCAAGGGGCATTGGGATAACCTCATAGGAATATTCTCGCTTGTACAGAGCATCAAATGTCTTTTGTTTTTTTCATGCACTAATTCAGCGGAATTTCGATCACTCTAACTGGGCAGTTGTGTTGTCACAACTCCTAGTTTGAGGCCGCATTTACAAACGATTATTGCTTTATCCCTCTTGACATTCGTCAACCGCAATGCACCAAGTTACTCATGTGTTAATGCCATTGCATTTGAGATTGTAGCATGGCTGAGTGGTATTTTTCTAAGCCCCGAGAACACAAGCCCACACTTTGGGGGATCAGTGTCTTTCAATTATTTTCCCATGCTGGATTTCAGGCGAATTTTGTGGCTTTGAAAAAAAAAGATTATGACTTTTGGTTGAAATATCCTTGGGTCTTTCATAGATCGGCCAATGTGTGTATTTTTGTTTAATTTCTTTTGCACCGTACGTAGCCAACCGTGCTAATCGGAGTTGCGGGGAAACGACAACAAACGAAACACAAAAGCAGTTCTAAAGAAACGAGTTCATAGCTCCAGTGGCTTCCTAATATCAGAAGAGCGTTCCAGACGGCCACATGAGTGCATCTGAAAGTGCGCGATGCAGTGACCATCTTTGCCCGATGGATAGCCAAAAGCCACTGCGAGGATGACCGGTATTCATGTGATGGTTTATGCTCCTTGACGAGATCAGCAAAGTATTGTGGTTCATCTGTGGCACAAGCACTGTGTGTGCAATGAGTGTCACCACATAATATATTCGTCTGGCAACTGGAAGCCAATGCAGCTATTTTTGTCAAGATTGAATCATGTGTCTGCGCTCTCTGGATTTAAAAAAAAGGATAGTGTCTGTAAGCATCTTTTGGAGAATTCAATCTCACACTGCAAATTTTATAGAATATACTGAAATAAGTCAAGGTGGCAGCTTGAGTAAATACACAGTGTATTTGTTTCTCTTTAGAGCCGAAATGTGCAGAGACAACACATTTCAGAGGGACACTTCATGAACTGTGAGCTGGAACTGCGCTCAATTGGGCCTTGAGGGACGTTGGCAACGCGAACAACAATGCCCGGTTGAGATTGTCTCGAGTAAAGCCACGGCTCCTCGTGAGTGAGCACACTTTGGCACGAACAGATGTTAACGCCTCGGGAAGAGAAATGATGCAATGTGTGTCACCGTCACCATTTTAAATCAAACAATATCTAGCTTAGTAATGAACAGTACACTAAAGTGTGGGGGTGCAAGGGTAACAAAAATAACCGTTAAACTATACGTAATTTTTTTACATTTTAAGTTACCCGAAACCACGCAAAAACACACATAATCAGGAAGAGGGAGAGGGGTGAAAATGGACGATGTCAAACAAAAAGATAGAATACACAGAACTCTGCAAAATCAGCAGGAAAGGAATAATAAAATAATCTCATGAAACTTGATTTCGAGCCAGGAAAAAGTGGGATATTTGTTGCCCTAGCAGTTATGGATTTAGCACACGGAGTCTGTAAGCCATAGGTGCACAGAACTGAGTGGTAACCTCAGCCTTATAATAACGTAAAGTAAAATCTCACTGCCTTCATTATTAACATTTGCCTCATAACGCTTCGGGCGACGTTTCCCTTCAGGAGCAAAGGGAGGGCAGTCAGACTGCCTGGCTTGTGTAGTTGGAGACGACACTTTCACGTTCAGGGGAATTTGAAAATGATGGGGGAAAAAAACAGTGGGGGAGGGTATGAAGGCAGGTAATATATGAACGAGTCTTCCGTGAGCAGATGTAATGGAAAAACAAACAAGCTCCTGCACTGTCAAAGCTAACATTTAATAAAAATGGGCAAAAACCGTGTACACATTGTACATTTATAAACGATATAATGGAAGATAAACAGACAGTGTCACTGAGGAGCAGCATTTAGTTTAATTGTACTTGTACACCACCTACCAACGATGCCCCATGTATAGCGACACATTAATTCAAATTATCACAATTTACAGCCATTTGTCAATTCAGCACTGGGTAACGGCCTCCCTTATGCCATGTCAGTCAAGGGGGTTTGTTTGACCATACTTCACCACGCTGGTCAGTGCGAGTTGAAGGTGAGCCTATTACCTGTTGTGGATATCACTCACTACTGATGTTAACCACGGCTCGGAATGAAACCCATGTGGTCTGGCTCATAGTGTATGGACCGCTGTGATACTGCCGGCGATTTTTTTAATCGTTGCGATTCAGCATCGGGATTCATTTGAAGACACAAATGTATTGTTTTCCATTGTGGAGAATGGTGGCACCTTCAGTGGATGCAGAGGTGAAAGGAAGCCATGCCATGTAAGGTATAAGAATTTAAAAGTATTGCTCCTCACATGTGCGATTTGAAGCGTGTATCGTGAGTTATGATAATCGCATCAATGTTCATGGACTTGTCAGTTCCACCCATATTTAAATATCATGGCCCTATTACTTTATTTGCATGTTTAAATAATCAATTGCACGTAATTAGCAGCTGCCTCAGATCACATACTACCTGTGCTGGCCTCCCTGCATTGTCTGCCAATCTTACATAGGATTCAGCTTAAAATCATATCGCTAACCTACAAAGCTCTGAACCACCTCGCCTCAGCCGACATCAGAGACATGCTGCACCCGTAGATAGATCCCTTTGTATGCATGTTGAAATACGTAGCCAAACGTGATCATCAAAGATCTGTAAGATTTGGAGATGCAGATGTTATCCGCGTTCCCAGGTCAGAGAGGCTTCGGTCGATGGGTCACCGAGCTTTTTTCCCCATAGCCCCCCGACTCTGGGCTCCCTCTCTCTCTATCTTAATTTGGAGCTTTCGTGACTGCAGGAATTATTCTTTGGTTCTTTCGGTTAAGTCACGTCTACAAATAAAATAATAAATTAAAATAAAAGCGACGTTTCGATTGCAACACAAGCAATCATCATCAGGCATAAAAGAAATAGCAATAAAAATCTAACTAGAAAACTATAGACAGACATAAGCAGACAGACATCACAAGGACACACAGAGAGAGGACACATATCGGCACAGAGAGAGGGGTCGTTTCTGTGACGGTCCCCGGATCTCTTAGTCTGATTCATCATTCTTTTTCTTAGGCGTCAGAGTGCGTGAATAAAATGTGTCGTAAACTTTCAACCACCCGACACAGCCGATTAGTAAAGTTTTCACGTGATGAACAAACGTGCCAGTTTATTACTGCTTCAGCAGCACCACCGGTGTATTTTAGAGCAATGTCACAACATTTAACACTTGGGTAGTCTGACGTTTCGCATTATCAGGCAGCTGGTCGAATTTGCCGCAAAAGCCTACATCTTCAATCTCTGAGTGTGTGGACTTTTTAATGCTCATAAAAACAAAACTTTATACGCTTCTGTCATTCAACTTTGAGCTTATTCAGCAAATGTCTGTTAGCATTTATTATATTATTTTTTGTTTCATGAGTTATCGTCATGCTGAGTATCTTGTGCAGTGCTTTAAGATTTTTGATGAAAGATATTATCGCTATCGCCTGGTATGCGGGAGGTTGTGGGTTCAATCCCAGACCCTGACGATGCCTGTTCTATTTTATGCGTTTGTGTGTTCTCTCTCTCCCCATGGCCGCGTGGATTATTCTCTGGGTTCCTCCGGTTTAGCCCCCCTCCGCATACAGAATCAACACGCATTTAGATTATTTGGCTGCGCCTATAAATTCACACACGTGATGATGATGTTGATATAAGCCACTCTAAAGAGCTTACTTTATTAATATTGTTATTATTAATTAGCACAAGCATTTAGAGACAATTTATTTTTGCATCGAAATGTCTTTCTAGCATGTGCCAAACGATGCCATTCAAACATCTTCATCGTCACTGAAGAGAGCTTTGCCAGGGTGTGTAAAAAACAACATTCATGTTTACATTTACTGACGTGAAAACCAAAAAAAACACTTTGAGATGGTTCTGATATATATCTCTGGTGCCGGGTTATTTGCTTGTCCGTTAACTACGCAAACTGCCGGTGTATTTCCGTATGGCCCCATTGCTCAGTTCAGTCAAAACAACACCCAGGAACAAGCCATACATTCCCAGCCGTTTCCAGCTTTGATTTCTACAGTCCCACAGAGATTTGCTAAGGGGGGCTGGGGGTGGGGGGTTCTGTAACAAGTTAAACGCTATTGACAGCTTGGCGATTTTGAAGGTTGCAGTGCTTTCTCAAGGTCTGCGTATCCTGCGCAAGGTCTAATTCCAAGAAGTGAATCATAAACAGATTTCGCTCCTTTTAGAAAGAAAAGAAAATCTTCTAAAAGGCTGGCTGCTTTCGAGCAGGCGCAATGGGAATCCTTGTTAAGCCATGCGGCAAATGTTGTAACGAGCTTGTTATTACCTGCAAATGACTAAATCACAGCTCTCGCTGTTTATTCGGAGGCGCGAGCACATGTATTTTAATGCGTTGCACATTTTTCCTGCTTTTGGAGCATGGTACCAAAGACTTGCACGGGGGGATCACCTGTCTAGATGTCCTTGGGTGCATTTATTGGTTAAAAATATAAAGGACATGTCAATGGGATGTCCTTGCTTTGTGCTGGTGAATTATACATCAGCAGGATATAGAGGAAGCAGAGAAAGTGTTCCCTTTCTAAGAAGCCAGGATGTGAATGGACATTCAAATTAATTATATTTTCTCATATATACATATTCTTTGGAGAGTGGAACCTTATACAAAACACATGTGAAAAAATGAAAAAAAATACATTAAATGGAATATTTCACCATGAAAGGAATCTGATGTAAGATTGTATTTGTGTGATAGGACATTGATTCTTTCTGTCTACGAATTCAAAGACCTTCCTCGTCTCCTTTGACATTTCTCTTTTTTCCATTTCTGAAATATGACAGTATCTATTTCTTTAAATAACAGCTATAAATAAACAATGATATTTCAGTTTAACAGAGCATGGAGAGTATGCGTGTGCAGTTTGGAATCGAACTGAAAGAAAATAAATGTGCCGCGCTATTATTATTATAATCATGCAGTCGTTCACTTAATGGGAAGTAGAATAAGTCAATATTTGAACACAGTGGGTACTTTTCATATTTTACTTGAAGACGAACGTCTCTCAGCTCAAAGACTGATCTCTCCTATTCTATCCCGAACCTATGTAAGTGAAGTACTGCTACCAATGGCTGTCCACTGCTACCAAGTACGGTGTATATATACGTACAGTACGCTGTCTGTGGTTGTTCTGTGCAGAAAAAAAGCCCTCTGCCCTGGCTAAGTGACATGTCCACCATTGGTGGCCAATTGCGATGGGCAATGCCCATTGGCCATTTTTTGAAGAAGCTCTCAGCACGTGGAACGTGCTGCTGACGAAGCTCCAGGCATGTGCAGTGAAGCGTCGGACATCTTGCATCATCTTGTAATTGCGATGAGCACTGCCCATTGCCCATTTTTTGAAGAAGCTCCAGGCACGTGCAGTGAAACGTCGGACATCTTGCACATCTTGTATCATGTTTCGACATGATTAAAATTGCGCTATTACACTTGTGTAAAATCCCTCACATTGTATGTTCCTTTTATCATATACACATTGGCATCGGTGTGGACAATTTCTCTTAACTCGTGAACTGTATAGATATGCAGACAGATCACATCTGAAAAATAAGCTAGCAGCTGACTGCGCTTTACATGGTAAGATAAAATAAAATAGTGTAGTTTTAATTGTGTATTTTTATAAGTGATTTGTTTACCTTTCCTGTTCTTTGCACACATGTCGTGTTTTTGTAATGTTTGTTGTTGTAACATTCTTACCCCCCCCCTATTGGACATCTGTGAAAAAGAGCTTCATAGCTCATCGGATTCCTCCAGTTATAAATACACATTCAGATTCCCCTGTAAGGAAAGATGGCCAATGGACAACACTGGTGATGGAATGACAGCCAAAGGACAGAGACTCGCTCGAGGGGTGGATCACCGTGCAGGTGGAGAGATGAGATCATCTCGTGTGCGGGAGCGAGATGACTGCGGAATAGCAGGACATGTGAAGGATAGCGACGGCGTGCATAGGCCTTCATCCAGCAGTGGATAATGACCGTTGCTGTCGATGATGATGGTGGTATATAAAAACTACAAATGTCATTCATTCAGTCAGCGCATGAAAAACATTTCCTCACGTGAATTTTGTATGACATTACATCAGTCTGCATGCATGTCATTCAGTTGCAAATGCCATGAACATACGGGAACTTTTTCAACATAGAGGACCACACACGCGGTTTCCCACATACCGCTAATAGGATGCTTGCGGTGCCAATTTAATGGGAGAAATGTTTTAGGCACCAGAGAATAATGGAGCAGAAAACTCAATTTACTTGCATTAAGTGGTTAGGGTAAAGCATTGAGATGTGTTTCAATTTAACTGTGCTTTAAAGGGAATCGCCAATCAAAATGTCCACATTAACAGCAGCTGTAAACACTATTGAACAATAAGTTGGTTTGTCGTATAAATAACCACCGACATTTCTTGAGCACTGTATGCGAATGTGGTTATCTTGGTTTGTATCGTGCTGGAATATATAGAGCAGAAAACTTGCGAGAGTTTAAATGTCACCATCGTTATCATTCTTCTGGAGTAAATATGGTGAGCATCATCTGGTGAGATTGCACCACTTGAAGGAGAAGGGGGAAGGGAATTTTCTATTTTTAAAAAAATCTGACTAACGACCCCCACTGGATATGACCACTGCCTGAAGCTCATTTAAGTGCCGAGACAACTCACGAGTTTGATGATGATGATCATCATGGTCAAAGCTGCCAGTGCCACTGCACCTCACCAACGCTATCTGCCCTCTGCCAAATCTAGCAGCTGACACGCAGTAGGCACCCGGCCTCCAAAACTTACCCTGACGGTATCCCACCATCTGGCCTGAGGTCTTCCCCATGGTCACTGGACGATATTGATGATAATAACGATGAAAGCTTGCAACTTGGAAATGGGTCACGTATACATTGATTCACGAGATGTAAATGCTCGCGCGATGACAGGACAGATTGAGAGCCCCATACGAGCCAGACATTGTCTACAGTTGCTCCGATGTCCTGCTGTGTACACAAATACTCGAATAGGAATGGTGCCAAATCGCCAAAGCAAGGTCCTCCTGAAACAAATCATGAGGCGTCCCCAAATGAACGATGGGCAGTGCCCACCGTTGTGAACGGAGCTCAGCCAGATGTAGAAATCCCACATTCCTTTCTCTTGTCTGTGTGTCTGTCTAATAATAAAAAACATTACTTTTGTCTTTCCACAAACATGGTACTCATTTTATCAACCCAGAATATCTGAGCCAATCCTCGACAGGACTTGAACTCATGTTTTCCATTCGTAAGTTAGGTTATCTTAAAGTGCCACGTGGCCAGCTAACCGAGTTAAACAAAACAGTGATAAGTCAATTACTTTAAATATATGTAATGATCTACAGCCCTCTGTTTTCTCTTGAAGGGCTCCCCCCATCATCACTTAATTCACGCAGGTTGTTTAACTGTACCTCACCACACTGGTCAGTGCGTTTTGGTGATGGAGTGGGCTCACATTTTTGGTGGCTGTGCATGGAACTGAGGTTGCTGAGTTCATGTAGTACGTGAACCACTGAGCCACCACTCATCTAATGATTAACCGTTGTAAACGTCAACTCAATTAAATTCCAGGTCACACTTGAGTTCTTTCATAGGTGGCCCCATCCATAAATGCAGCGACCCAAAATCATTTCATGTTGAATCTCGCTCATGAGTTTAGCGGAGGCCAACAAAACCAAACATCAGAAACAATGCCATGAGCTCCAATATCACACTTGCACAGAGCATGCAGGAAAGCTGCAAAAGAATAATAATAAAATAAAAATATAATAAAAATACAAAATCACGTGACACCTTGGTCAGCAGTCTGGGATAAACCTTCCCAGTTCTGGAGGCGCCTCTGAGACTGTGATTGACAGAGGCCCTCCTGTTTGGAGACTTATTTAGTTATTATTATTACTACTTTACAGGCTGTCCGTTTGTATTCCCCGCAGCGGAGGCAACTCAGGACCGACGGCGAGGCTTTCTGTGGCCTCCCGCACGCCTGGATGAAGAGGGCCTCCGCCGACTGGGGTGCAATCGGGCGGACAGGCATCACTTCCCGTTATTCATGGCGCTTGCATTACGGCTCACACGCGCCGCAGCTTATCGCGAAAGGCTTTGTCAGCAGGCGCACAGCTCTGCGCTGCGGAGGGAGGGAGGGATGGCTAACGTTGCAGCGCACTAAGTTGGAGTTGGAGCGGGAGCGGACGTTTGATCACGTTTGTTATTTTTCCATTGTGCGCGTCAACGTGCTCTGTCAAATAACAGCGACAACAGCAACAGCGGTGTTGTCCCACAAAATGCCACCGATACAAATAATAATAATGTACTGTTATTTTTGACGTGGATCATTTTGTATGCCAATTCGCTGACAGTTTCGTCGGCATAATAAGAATGTGCGAGTTAAATTGTGTTTGATGGTCAACGCAGCTTGTCAATGTTGCAGCGTAAATAAAATGAGCAACACTCTTTGTGATGATATACTGGCCTCTGCCATGAGAATGTGGAATGTTCACTGCAAATCCAGGGCCACCAATGGAGATGAGTGTCAGCGCATTGCTAGTTCGAGCATGGAAACCCTTTGTCTTTCAAATGTATTCCACATATTTCATATTAGAGCTATACATATATATGTAGCAGGGACGTGCGGTCAGGGGAGGCAGGGGAGGCAGGGGAGGCAGGGGAGGCAGGGGAGGCAGGGGAGGCAGGGGAGGCAGGGGAGGCAGAGCCTCACCTGTCATACTCCAATGAAAATAGCTGTTACGAAAAGTAAAAAAAACGATCAAATAAAATAAAAATTAAATTTTCCACTGATCTGTGTTATAAATGTAATTTCTGTACGATTCCAATCATTTTTATAGTCAAAATCGCCAAATTTGTAGAGCTCCGCTGCAAATACAGGAAGAGACGAGAGGTGAGGCAGCGACGAGCTCAGCCTCCCCTCTGATTGCGCAACCCCTCAGTAACTGGACGGAGCGTGGGCAATAAGCGCGTGCCTGTTACTATCTCAGTATGTCACCAATGTCATGTTTATAGACCCCTTCATTTCATGTCCTCGCCTTCCAAACTCCAAGTAACTTATTTCACGTACGTGTATAAAGATATTTAGGCTCGCTGGTCTTGTCATGAAACTGCAATGAAAAAGCACCAGGGGAGGCAGCTATCACATCTGCCTCACTGAGGAGGATGTGTCTAACACGCCCCCCTCAGTGAGGACACGCCCCCTCAGTGAAGCCACGCCCCCTCAATTAGGACACGCCCCCTCAGTGAAGCCACGCCCCCTCAGTGATGCCACACCCCCTCCGTTAGGCCACGCCCCCCCCCTCAGTGTGTGGATCTGGCTCTGACACTAGCCAGTGCCTCCCCAGCCATTGACCTCACCGCACGTCACTGAGGGGGTGCTACATTTGTAATAAACGACTGGACCACGATGTCTGGCTCAGTGTCCTTTATTATTCGGTTCGTGCTGTACACCCACACGGCTGTCTTTACTCTGTAGCTTCTCCACGGTGCTGACTCCAATGTCGGCCCGATCCACAACAGCAGCTCCGCTGCTGTTCCTCTCACACAGCCCCCCTTGGCTGTACTCGCTGCTGCTCTTCTCCCTCCGCAGCTCTCCCAGCTTCTTGCTCTCTCTCTCTCTCTCCGCAGCTCCTCCTGGCAGCCACACCGCTGCCTCTAACACGCAGCCCTCCTGGCTGTCTCCTCCTCAGCTGCACACCACTCCGCAGCTTCCTCTTATCTTCGGGGTTGGCTCCCGATGGCCGTCGGCGCCCCCCCCTCTCCACACTTGCCCGCGTGGCCTCACTCTTTTCCGCTCACACCCCGACTCCTTTCCCCTTCCGGTTTACCCGCTTAAAGCCCCGAACCTTACCCCCACGTCACATGACTCCACCCCCCGTGACGTCACCTCCGGAAGGTCGCTTACGCCCGCATTACACCACCCTCCCCCGTAGAAAAATCCCAGCCGACCTCGGCTGACCAATAGCAAATCGTAATGCGGCGAACCGAGCTTCCCCCCCTAAAGGACACTAAGCATATAATGTAACAGCAAGAACAACAACAACGCAATCAACATCAACGATCGTACAAAAGCATGCAATAAATACAACTGTAAGAAGAAAATAACAAGACAGCAACAATCAACGAAACGTAAGCGATTTGGAACGTGTGCGGGTCGCCGGCCCGTCCCGGACGGTCGGCGGCCCACTCGCAGAACGGGAACGCGATGAAAGTCGAGGAACGACAGGGGGTAATCCCCCTCTCGCAGCTGGAAGTCCACCGCCGTCCCGTGTCTCTAAAGAGTTAGTCTTGGGCTCGTCCTGTGACCGTGCCCGCAGCTGGGTCGGAAGGGCTGCAGGGCTCGAAGGTCCCGCAGACCTGGCAGGCGTCCTCCGAGCAGGGCCCCTCGTCCCCCGCAATGTCACGGCCGGCCTGTCTGGAACAGGTACGACAGGCGCTCTAGCAAAATCAATGGACGCAGGCAGGGGAGAGTCAGCAGCAACAGACCCCGGCAAGGCAACATTGGGGGATGACGCATCATGTAAGGGAGCAACATATGGTTTCAAGCGCGACGTATGCACAACCCAGCGACGAGACCCAATCTGGACGCGTGCTGTCTGTGGGTTGGGAACCGCAATGAGGCGTACGGGACCATGCCAGGGTTTGTGCAATTTCGGCGAGGTCCCCGGACGTACCTGTGGACAATGAAGCCAGGCTAGGTCCCCAACCTTCCAAGGGCACTCCCCCTCAGACCGTCGCGCATATCGCTCGTTCCGGGCCTGGGCTTTGGCCGTAGCCACGCGGGCATTCTCCCGCGCCTCCGTGACTCGGCGAACCGTGTCCTGAATGTATTCAGGAAGTGGTTTCCGAGGTCCCTTCACCCCAGTTCCCAATTGCACATCCACCGGCGGCACGTTTTCCCGACCATACATAAGGTAAAACGGCGAATATCCCGTAGCCGCATGAGGCGTCATCCTGTACGCCGAAAGCACCCCGGGGATGTGCAGATCCCAATCTGATTGTTGTTCACTCACGGTATGGCAAAGCATGGCAGACAATGTCCTGTTCAGCCGTTCAACCATACCATCCGTCTGCGGATGGTATGGGGATGTCCGTACTTTCTTAGTCCCAAGGCCCGCGCACACTTCCGCCAATAATTTAGAAGAGAAATTCCTGCCCTGGTCCGTGAGGAGTCTCTCAGGCGCCCCCTTATCCATAATATACCCAAACAAAAAGGCGTCGGTAATGGCCGCGGCCGACTGATCAGGCAACGGCCAGGCCATCGGCCAACGGGAGAGGTACTCAACCCCCACCAGCAAATATTTATTACCCCTCGCCGATGGTGGAAAAGGTCCCAATATGTCCAGTGCCACCAATTCATTGACTCGAGACACCTGAATCGACTGGAGAGGCGGCACGTAAGGATGTTTCGGCGGCTTACGTTGTGCACACGCAGGGCACGCGCGCACGTGCCCTACGACATCTGTCGCCATGCCGTGCCAAAAATAATGACGTTGCAACGTCAACAAGGTCTTCTGCACCCCTAAATGTAAGAGAGTGTCACAATGGAGGGTTCTAATCAACTCGAACCGCAAGGACGTTGGTACCACCAGGCGCCAACGTTCCTGGAACCCCTCCCGCCACATAAGCAGACCATCTCGGAGAGCGGTTTGCGGCCCCACAGCCGTACTCGGACTCCCATTGTCCTTAGCAGACCGCTTCCGCAAGGACACCAATGACTCATCCATCATCTGTTCCCGGATCCAGACAGACCGCGGCAGATTCAAAACCCCGTCAGCCGGTCCCGGTTCCATCGGAGTGTCCGACTTCTCGACGGCCAACGTGAGCGGCTGAGGGGGGTTTGGAATCGGCGAACACCTATGCGTCCCCGACTCACATTTACAAGGGGCGCGCCGCGGTAATCTGGAAAGTGCGTCAGCGTTCGCATGGCGCACACCCTTCCGATGTTGAATTTGGAAGGAAAATTCCTGTAGCGTGTCCAACCAACGTGCCAACTGTCCGGATGGCTGGTCAATTTTAAGGGCATATTGCAAGGCCGCATGATCCGTACGCACAATAAAAGAACGACCGTAGAGGTATGGTCGAAATTGCCGTAGGAAAAAAACAACCGCCAATAGTTCTCTGCGAGTGACACAGTAGCGGGTTTCCGCAGGAGACAAGACTCGGCTACCATACGCCACGACACGCTCTACACCCCCCTTAGACTGTGACAACACCGCCCCAATACCTGTGTCACTTGCGTCCGTATCAAGAATGAATGGGTGATCGAAATCGGGATAATCCAATGTTGGGGCCGTGGCCAATAGATCACGCAGACTCCGAAAGGCCGCCTCCTCCGGCTGTCCCCAACCAAACTTCCGTCCTTTACCCGTAAGGAGATGCAAAGGCCTCGCAATCGTCGCAAAACCCGGCACGAATCTTCGGTAATACGAGGCAAATCCCAAAAACCGCCGAACATCCCCCACGGTGGCCGGAGTCGGCCAATCCCGGACGCACGCCGTCTTTTCCGGATCCGTGGACACTCCCTCAGCGCTCACAATGTGCCCCAAATAGCGGACGGACCGTTGCAGTAGGTGACATTTCTTTGGTTTGAATTTCAATTTGGCAGAACGCATCCTCGTGAACACTGTCTCCAGCCGCGTCAAATGTTCATCGAATGTGCGGCTGAAGACAATGATATCGTCCAAATATATAAGACATGTCTCCCACTGCAACCCCGTCAAAACGAGCTCCATCAATCTTTGAAATGTAGCAGGGGCCGCATTCAATCCCATCGGGAGACAGTTGAATTGAAATAACCCCTGCGGCGTACGGAATGCGGTTTTCTCCCGTGAGGACTCGTCAAGGGGAAGCTGCCAAAATCCCGAAGAGAGGTCCAGTGTGGAAAAGAACTTAGCCCCCGACAATGCGTCGAGGGAGTCATCCATACGCGGCAGGGGGTACGCATCTGCCACCGATATCTTATTCAATTTGCGGAAATCAACACAAAATCGCAATTTGCCATCCTTCTTCTTAACCAAGACGACTGGAGCGCCCCATGGGCTGTTAGATGGCGATATAATGTCCGCAGCCAACATGTCTTCCACTGCCCCCCTTACGTGTTCTCGTTCCGCAGGACTCATCCGATGCGAATTTAATCGAATAGGGGCAGCATCGCCCGTCTCAATGTGATGGTAAAGCAAGGAAGTGCGGCCCAAATCCAAATCATCGGAGCTGAACACATCGGAATATGTCAACAACAATTTACGCAGCGCACCACGTTGCTCCATGGACAGGGAAGAATTTTCGTCACATAATTGAGCAACCCAACGATCATCCGAACTCCTTGGCTCGGAAACCCCAGCAACAACTCCCCGGCTATGTGGACAATCATGGGTCGCAAACGCCGTAGTGGCATGTGCCACAACCGTACCGGCCGGGACACGGACGTTTTCTCCCCCCGCATTAAGCACCTGTAAAAACGGTAATTGATCCGGCCGGACGATGGTCTGTGCCCCCACTAACGCCAACCCGGTTGTTATCGTGGCGGACGGTGACAACAAGACCCCTACTGCTCCTAGCCGATCAGGCAGGGGCTTCCGATACCGCAAGGGTATAAGCATCTGTGTACCAGGTGGAATGTCCACAGATGCGACGGACAGCGCCTGCACTTGTACGGCCGAAGCAGGTCGCCCCCAGGGCGACGGCAGAAACGAGATTTGATGGCCCCCCGGCAGTTCAATACAATTCTCATTGATTTTGATCAAAATGGGCATCTTAGCCAAAAAATCGGTGCCTAACAAACAAGGAACCGCCAAAGATCTCGATATCAACACAACACCCGAGGCCGACACATCCCCAATAGATATCTTAGCATCCACCTGACCCACGATGCCCATGCTACCCCCGTTCGCAGCGACGCACGACCCATAAACCGGACGCACAGCCCCCGACGGAATGCCCAACAGATGGAAAATGACATCCGATATAATAGTCGCAGACGCCCCCGAGTCGACCAAAATGCGCACGTCCACACCTTGTATGGACCCCGGTACAGTGGACGAACCCGTAGCGGCCGCGACAACTCTCCGTGCCAATTTGCGCCACTGCGTAACTGAATGACAAGGCCCCGTCGATGGCCTTTCTTTAACAACAACAATAGGATCGCGCAACACAGGTGGTGGGTGAGGTGGAAAGCCTTGCCGAGTGTCTGGTGCGTGCCGACATGCCTGTTTCGGAGGATCTTTAGCCGACTTGACCGGTGCCGAGGCCTCCTGCTGCGGCGGAGCCGGGAAGCGGGCCCAGCAGTCTCTGGCGTAGTGGCCCCTACGCCCGCAGCGGAAACATTCGGCCTCGTTGCGCCGAAGCGCAGGCCTCGCCTCCTGACGGCCCCGTTCTGGTAGCACCGCGCGCGGTCTCGGCCCGCCGCGTCCCGTCCATGGAGCGGAGGCGGCCGTCAGTTGTTGAGGGCCCCGGTCATCCGGAACATAGACGGCCTGCGCAGGGTTCCACCCCAGCGCATCCCCTTCTTTGACGGGCCCCCCCGTCCACGCCGTCACTTGTTTCCAGCGACGGAGGTTGAATTGCGCATCGAGACACTTAGCAGCCATCCGGGAAGTTAGCTTCTCATGCCCACACACAGGCATGGGGATCCCTAGATCCCGAGACAGCTCCAACATCTTCCCTAATATGAGAGGCTCAAGCAGGTCCTGTGGCGTCTCAGGATAAGCTGCCATGGCCAGCTCCAGCACCGCACCCCTGAACGCCACGGGCGACTCCTCTGGTGCTCGTTGTCGTTGAGCGAATCGCCGATGCGCATCATCTGGTGGCTCATAAGCATCGGCCATTTCTTGAAAAACACCACATAAAGTTGCCTTCTTATCGGTCGCTATGGAACGGAAGAATCGGACAGATTCGTCGTCCAGAAGAGTCGGCAACACCTCCAAAGCCTCCGCATCGGTCCATCTTGCTGTGCGTACCGCCGCCAAGAAGCGGCAGGCGAACGCGCTCCAGTCCCCACCGATGGAAAATTCTTTAACCGTTGTAAGGTGGCGACTCCGACTCCTCTTCCCGCCGTCTTCCAATGGTGGTGGTTGTGATGGCAAATTCAAAATGGCGTCGGCCCGCGGCGTGGCCAAGATGGCGGTTTGGCGCCACGGAGCGTGCAAAATGGCGGCCTCTTGCCGCGTGGGCAATGGCGGCGGCAGGACAGGCAACGTGGCGGCCCGCGGAGCACCACTTGCATCATCCATCGTCCCTGGCGCGACGAGATGGCATAGATGCGCCAGGACGTCCTTAAGTGCCTCCAGTTGTACCGCCATCGCTTGCCATCGTTGATCCGCGTCTGATAATGTCGACGGACCCGCCAACCCGCCAACATCCTCCACACCCGTTCCCGTGGTCGCCTCAGCCTGGCTCTCCTCCACCACCCCAACAGGATCCGTGGTTGGAGGGAGTTCGTCGTCGTCGGACGAAGAAGCCGATGCAGGCGCCGGATTAACTTTCTTCCTCACTTGTTTCGACATGCCGTTGCACTTCCGACACCAGTGTAATAAACGACTGGACCACGATGTCTGGCTCAGTGTCCTTTATTATTCGGTTCGTGCTGTACACCCACACGGCTGTCTTTACTCTGTAGCTTCTCCACGGTGCTGACTCCAATGTCGGCCCGATCCACAACAGCAGCTCCGCTGCTGTTCCTCTCACACAGCCCCCCTTGGCTGTACTCGCTGCTGCTCTTCTCCCTCCGCAGCTCTCCCAGCTTCTTGCTCTCTCTCTCTCTCTCCGCAGCTCCTCCTGGCAGCCACACCGCTGCCTCTAACACGCAGCCCTCCTGGCTGTCTCCTCCTCAGCTGCACACCACTCCGCAGCTTCCTCTTATCTTCGGGGTTGGCTCCCGATGGCCGTCGGCGCCCCCCCCTCTCCACACTTGCCCGCGTGGCCTCACTCTTTTCCGCTCACACCCCGACTCCTTTCCCCTTCCGGTTTACCCGCTTAAAGCCCCGAACCTTACCCCCACGTCACATGACTCCACCCCCCGTGACGTCACCTCCGGAAGGTCGCTTACGCCCGCATTACACATTGTATAGCAGGAGAGGTAGTTAACATCTCACCACCGTGGTGCCCCATAGGTGTGGGTACAACCACAGGTATTCAATGGACAAGTCGCGTGTGGTTCTGTAAAGCATGGGTACTACGACCTCTACCGAGATGGCTGGCCAGCATGGAGGAGGAGACCAAAACATCATCTAGAGGGGCTGTCCAGAGCTCCCTTTAGGCAAAGCCCTTTTCTGCCAGCTCCACCTTTAGCTCATTCACACGTCGGTGGAGCGGTGGGAAATTATCGTATGAGACTGTGAGGGATGTCAACGACTTGGGAAAAAAAAAAGCTTCCATCCAGCAGTGAATTGACCATGGCTGTTGAGGGTGATGATGATTAAATGTAAGTACAAAAGCATCTTGAGTGTGCAAGCCGCCTAACGCCTCAAGACATGGTTGCATATGGTGACGACAAATGCGGTCCCGATGGAAGCCGAGTTAGTGTCAGAAGGTTACACAGCAATGAAAGTGGTGGGTTGACCTTACACCTTGATGGAATGTTTGTATGAGGCTGCATTGAGTTAACCTCCATCAAAGACTGCAACAGAGCTCTCTCGGCCTGGAATCATGACAACCTTGAACCAACCAATGCATTGACTTTCCTTCTTCGTTACTGCACTTGAGCTGCATTACCGCTGACTGTTTTGCGATCCTGAGATAGGATTTTTTTTGCTGGTTAATTTACTTAAATATATTACAGTAACGATACTACCACAGGATTGTGGAATTTTCACCACCAGCTAAGGACAACCAATGAGATGAACACCGCCCCATTGCTTGGTTGAGCGAGGAGACACTATAGCCGTATTTATTATCCTGTACAAATATTACCTTTCAAACCAGAGATGTCTCGATATATGTATCCACTGGATACAGTATCCCCTCATTATTTACGAACTTGCTATCCACGAATCGCATCTTGAACTCTACATGACTGCATCGAGAGAGAGAAAAAAAAGTGATGGGATAAAACGGTGAGAAAAAGAGGCTTGTTATTATGATCATTGTCATGTCTTTAATAGCTTAGTTACGTGTTCATTTAATTCGAATTCGTGTTTCGTTCCCATAGGGCAGGGGTCGGCAACCAAAATAACAAGAAGAGCCATTTCTTTACAATTCGGTACAAAATTCAGTATTTCAAGAGCCGCAATGCATCTGAGTACATACTGTACTCACGTACATATCGTCAAGAAGCAGCCCGTAAAGAGCCGCATGCGGCTCCGGAGCCGTAGGTTGCCGACCCCTGCCATAGGGCAATGTCATTAGCCTCCCAATTTGCTAATCACGAGCATCTCCGGAACATATCCCTCGCTAATAATGAGGGGAAACTATAATTTACTGAGGATACAAAAGAAAGTTAATGTTAAAGACGTCTGATCAAGTTTCATATTGGATGGGACGGTGGTACTCTTCATTCGTGACCAACACAGTGCAGTGAGGGCATTGTCCAGCAATGGATCGACACGGGGTAGCAACACACATTTAAGAGCTCCCGCTGCCAGTTTTTTGATGCACAAATTGAATAGTTGCTTGGATATGAAAAATAACATACGCATTTTTCCTGATTTTAATTCGTTGCTTTACGAAACTTTACATTCTGTTTTAAACGTTATACTTGCTAGGATGAGTTTTTAAATCGGCTGATATTAACATATAGGTTATTTCTATTTAACATTTTCGCTTGCACGCTGTTGGTTTTTAAGTAAATGTTTTATTGTGTATTGCATTTTTTTATAACAATGACCCAAGTTTCCCTTGAAAAAAATATGCTTGTTAATCCCAGTGGGCTTACCCAGTTTGAAATAAAGACTTTGATCAACTGACACGTTCGACTGATTGATATTTGTACTTAGAGAATGTGGCCAAGGCACAGTGTCTCCGTACTAATTGGAGCTCTCTAAGTGATCCTGGCAGGCCCTGTCTGAGCAAGTTGTGGGAAGTGTGCATTCCTACGACAGGAGTCTCTTTATTCAGATGATGAGTTGATTCAACTCCAAACCAGGGGCTTTAATTATAAAACATCCTTCCGACTACAAATCGAAATAGCTGCCAACAGCACCACGCAGCCAGTTTGCGTAATCCTCAACACATCGTTTTATTATTATTATTATTGCTATGGTTATCAGCAACACACATTCAAGTCTAAGAGGTCTTTGACTGATCTCTCCTTTGGGAACATTCAAAAGCTTAGCGCTGCACCCGCAAGTGCACAGACGCACCACCACAAAACATAAAATGCTTCGCGTATCAAAAAACAGTGCGCCATCGTATTCCGCACTGCCGCACTATGCCACTCCAGCCATTGAGAAAGCGAAATCGCTTAACCAGCCACTCATTTGTAATTGTATCTGAGAAATGTGTTGTTTGTAAGACAACGCTTGCGGGCTGCACACCCTTAACGATTTGAATATTTTTGACAGCACGTGCGAAACGAACGCAATCGTATTTGCGGGAGAGGTCTGCTGTTTGCCAATGGGACTGAACAAATGGAATGTGCGCAGAAGCTACGGAGGGAGCCGCGTGGTGTTCAGTGGTGGTGGATGCGTCACTTTAGATCGCATAGTTCACGCGCATACTCTGCGATGCCGCCGGCGCGTATTGGCTGGCACACTGGACTTACACTCTTACTTGCGGTCCAGAGATCGCCAGTTCGATCAGTTGAACGAATGGGGCAAGCATGTTAAATCTCGCCGCCGACTTCCAATCAGGAGTGTAAACCGGTACGGCGCGGTGAGCTCTACGGGATTGTGCATGGCGGTGGTCCCTTCGCTGCTTGTAGCGGAGGTTCACGGTTCGAATCCAACAGCCGCCCTGGTTATTACTGCGGCTGTATAATGACCATAAAAGTACCACCCACCGTCTGTTTCGCAGTGGACGTCAAACATCTCGTGGCCGTCATATGCATGGGGTGGGCCATTGTGTACCAGCGTCACAGTCCAAATTTGATAAATTACCAGCAAATGACCCAATTGGGATTCATGCTACTTTAGTAGATTGTTTTGTATTTTACCAGGTAAGGTCCACTGAGCAATACAACTCTTTTTCAGAAGTGACCAGGCCACAAATGATAGCTCAACGAAGTGGCTTATCATGTGGAAATTAATACAAGCCAAATAATCATGTTTCTAAAAGTGAGGGGAAATACCAGAGGACTCAGAGAAAATTCTCGGGACCACGGGGAGAACATGCTAACTCCAAATATACAAGCGGCAGGGTTGGGATTGAACTCACGACCTCGTGTATGCCAGGTGAGGTAGTTAACTTTTTTCACCACCACGGTGCCTATCGCAACAATTGCACCCGGCTGCAAAAAACTTGGGAGGACTATCTTGAAAAAGGCTCATGAGACCCAGTGAGCATTTTATGGGTAAACAAGCATAGTAATAAAAAATATAATGATAGGAGATGCATGGTATCATTACCATTAAACACCATCTGGCCCGATAGCTTTAAAGCACATCCATCTGTAAACATGTGTTCAAACACCCGACTCAGTTTTGTCTGTTTTTTTATGTTATCACCAGTGAGTGTGCAAGGCAGAGCCAAGCAAATCACGCTTTGGCCAAGTAAGAGGCAATTTCAGCAAAAATTGTGGATTACAAATGAAACCTGGCAGGTGATAAAAGTGCAGCCCTGCAATGTCTTGCTCTTGTAACTGCTGGCAGAAGAGCCTCCACTGAAGTCTCCCTGGAGGGTATTTGGCCTACTCTTCCACACTGGCCAGGCAACTTGGAAGACGTGGGAGTACCCACACTTTACTGCACTCCACGTGACCTGCCGATGGACCGGAACGACTTTACTCTGCTGGGTGACAGAAACGATGGGTGACGATGGCGAGATGTTAACTACCTTGCCAGGTATACAGGAGGTCGTGGGTTTGATCCCGACCCTAACGCGTGCTGTATATTTGGAGTTTGCATGTCTCCTTCCACGTGGTTGTGTGGATTTTTCTCTGGGGTCTTCGGGTTTTTCCCTCCACATTTAAGAACACCTGTTTAAGAGTGTTTGGCTGCTACACATTTCCACGTGATAAACAACTTGGTTGAGCTATCAATTGTGGCCAAGTCACTTCTAAGAAAAAGCTACACCGCTCAGTGAGCCTTACCTGGTGAAATGTAAATCAATCTTGATTTGAAACTTTCGTGACTGCAGAAATCCATACTCTAGTTCTTTCGGTAAAGTCACGTAGGTAGAAAAAATAAAATAATAAATTATATTTGTTTCTATCTTTACCGAAAGAACCAAAAAAAATGTAAATCGTTTAGTTTGTTTTTTGTAGTTCAATAAATGTACACCGTCGTGTCTACTGCCGAGCCGCGAGATCAAATCAAAGCCGGCGACCTCTGCATTGCAAGTCCATGGTGCGGACCATTACACCCCACGGTGGCACGTGCGATGTAACGTACAGTATGGTATAAAGTATATAATTGTCGATAAACAAGGAATCCAATCACAAACATCAACAAAGAGAAGTAAACAAAACCTCACTAACCTCTCTCAGTAATATGCATGCATTTTCTGAATGTAAAATATGGTGCTAGCCTACGAGCAAAACATGAGCCAGATACAGGCAGTAACATTTCCTTTGTAAATATGAGTGTTAATTTTTCTCAGAATAATATAGTTCGTAACATTTTCATGGGCCAGAGACTTGCTGTGCATATGCCCTGGAGATCACTGTACGTGCAAAAGACAGCAGCATATGGTGTCAACAAAAAAAACCTATCATGATAAAACACACACACCGTTATTTATTTAATATATTCACTGCATTAATGTTTGTCGCCAATCTACAGTCAATGCCGATAAACAAGGATACACCTCAATGAAGATTAACCCTGCATGGCAACTATATTAACACATCTAAATTGTGTTTATTAACTCCAAAAACTCGACACATTCGTGAATTACGCTATTTAAAATGAAATATATGAATATTACATTTTTGCGTGATGAAGAATGAATATAGCCTAAAACGTCACCTCATATATATTGTTTCTGTTGAGGCTACACAGTATTATTGACTAATGTGTTTTTTTTCTCGTATTCATTACGCTCGTGTGCCACCGCCAACGCAGCAACATCGTCACCCGATTCTTTGTCACATTACGTTGCAAATGATTTGACCGTAGCCTCCATAAAATGGGAGACGCCATTTGGTCCACGATAAAATGTGGAAGGAGGCACTGAGAGGACACACAGAAGAACACGTGGATTAAGGAACGTAAGGGGGATAACCCTTTCCTGTTCCCAGACGTCTGCAAGTTGCAGGGTGGGTCCTATTCACCGCTGAATCTCGAAACACGTGAGCGGTTAGAGTTAATGTTATTTAGAGAGGCATAGCGCCACTGTTTAAAAAAACATTGCATATTGTATTCACCACAGAGAACTGTAGCAACACGACCGCAATTTATAATAGGTGGTGCCAAACTGGGAGCCTCGGTACCAATAAAGTTACATTTACACATACGTCATCGGGACTGAATCGGAAGGAAAACTGATAATGTAGGCCATCGGAATGGGAAAGGCTTAAGCAGTGAGACTACGCAACACAAGAGCCTCTGTGTTGCGCAAATACCTCGAGTGGTATTGATGTAGATTGGGGAACGAGATGTGCGTGCGAGAGAGGTGATCGAAAGCAGAGCTTATCAACCTCTCTCACCCCACGGCACACGCTAGATCCTCGTGTTACACCACGCCAAATAAGCACTGTGGGGCCTTCATCCAGCAGTGGATTGATCCTGGCCAATTATGACGATGATAATGACGTGTGTGTGTAATACGCCGCTACGGACGGACTTGGCGCCGTCACGGTAATGCGGAATGCCCACAGTCGCAGGCGTCGCTCTCGCCTGATTACCCTGTGTTACCTAGGCCTCGTCGCGACTCAATTAGAACCGCGGAAGCGTGAAGCTGGGGGTTTAATCAATCGCTCGGAGCACACGGCTCAACCGATTTGTGTGTGTTTCGTGTCTTTGTCAGTCAGTGCCTGTGTGTCTGCAGAGAGCGGTGGCGAAACGGTTAGCACGGCCAACACGAGTGGTGATTATCTGAACCGGTTCTGGGTGTGTAAATATTGCCACTTGGGAGACAAAGCTGGCCGGGCATGCTGTTGGCCACCCACCCCTTCATATGCCGTGCCGGCCTTCATAAGTGCTCACTAACCGGACTTGCCCCAACAGTTTGTTTAGACTATATGGGTAATATTTGTCTTTGGTGTGTTTCTGTCTGTGTGTTTAATTCGTCATTGTTCGGATGGCCATCTGTTTGTTCATCTATTTCATGGTTTTATGTGGATTTCCGTCTGTCTATTGTGTTGGCTGTGAAATAGTTTTAGGGCTGTGCGTCTGTACCATGGTGGCAAGATGTTAACTACCTCGCCGAGAATACATAAGGTTGTGGGTTCGAACCCGATCCTGACGCTGGTATATTTCGAGTTTTCATGTTCTCCATGTGGTCGCGTGAATTTTACTCCGGGTCCTCTGGTTTGTCCCTCCACATTTCGAATCAACAATAGAGTTTTTGGCTGTTATGAATTTCCACGTGATAAGCCGCTTCGCTGATATATTTGTTTGGCCAGGTTCGCTTCTGAAAAAGAGCTCTAGATCTCAGTGGGCGTTACCTGGTAAAATAAAATAAAAATTGTTGATTTTTTTTGTCTATTTTATTTAATTGCCTGTTTGTGATTATTTTTAAAATAGTGCAGCACACCGGTTGCGAAGCACCAATCTGTTTGTCTCAATCCCAACCCAAATTAACTATTTTATTTGCTGCCCAAACCATTTGATAGGTAAGCGCGCACATGGTCAGTGGAAAGTGGCATGGGTCTTCGCACTGAGTCCATTGGATTTTCTCTAGATTGTTCACCGGATGTCTCCACTCTCAGACTCAATTTCAAATACCCGGAATACATTACAGAACTAATCTATTTCTATGAAATTGGGTAATGGTGCTTGAATAAATAACGTTCACACTTTGGGGAGCACCAACCCCTGACCCTGCAGCGTGACTTCGTTTCAACGGGGATGGGGGAGGGGGCGACACATTGAAAAAAGAAAACTCTCAACAAATGTTAAATGCAAAACGAAACGAGTAACGCTACGGCTATCACGCTCCCTTTGACTATCATGCAAGCTCTCATCTCCTCCGTATATAAATAAATTAAGCTGCAGCCATCACTTAATTTTACTCTAAGCACAGGTGCCACGGTGGCGAGATGGTAACTACCTCGCCGGGTATACAGGGGATCGATCCTAATGCCTGCTGTTTATTTGGAGGTTGCACGTCTCTCTCCCCATGGTTGTGTGGATTTTTATCTGGGTCCTCCGGTTTTTCCCTCCACATTTAGAATGAACGTGCGTTTATTTGGCTGCTATGAATTTGCACGTCATAAACCACTTAGTTGAGCTATCATTTGTGATAGCCAGGTCACTTCTGAAAAAGAGCTATGTGGCTCAGTGGGCTTTACCTGGTAACATAAAAAGCAGTTCATGAAAAAAATTTGATTGAGGGGTTGGGAGGTAACCCTTAGTAGGGGAGAGGGGGAGAAATCACCCCCCTCTCCCTCCGCAATGAAACGGTGCTGCACACACCTACCCTGAGCAGCTATGGGTGGGGGTTCTTTGTGTGACGTCCCATTGCATAGATTCGCGTGTTGCTCATGTATTCCACAGCCAATATTCTACCTCTGGATGGCCACACAATGGGCCCCTTCATGAGGCTGGTTTGCAGTGTTTGCCGACCTCTCTCGAGGACGTACTGTAGGTCATGCAGAGAGATGGACGAAAACCCACCGTTGTTTTCCTTCCAACCCCCAATAATGTCCCGCTTTGCAGACCGCGGCAGCGATTCTAGATTTGAAGCTTTCGTGACTGCAATGATCGCCGCTCGCCCTCCGTCCCGACACGTCTCCATTCATTGTGTTGAGCACTACGTGCAGTCTTTGATCACCGCTCCTCCTCCCTCCCGATACGTTTCCATTCATTGGCTACCACAGCCTGATAAGCTCTCCACCCCCCCCTCTCCACCTCCCTTCAACTTGCTTATAAGGGATTACATCTTGAATCATTGCTTCACTTGATGCAGCTAATTCGGCTGTGACGGTCCCACCTGATGACGGAGACTTGTGTTGCCTCCTTATTTTACTTTCATTAATTTTAATGTTTTACCTACGTGACTTTACCGAAAAAACCTAAGAATACGCGGCAGCGATGCCAAGGTCTTGCTGTCATTGTATTTACTTCACTGGCAAACGAAAAAGAACCCCCCCCCCCCCCGCGTTTGCTCTAAATCCCGCATGGGCTCTCTCAGCGCGTCGCCTCAAGTTCGCAATGTGTTGTGACCCCCCCCCCCCCCCCTTGGCAGAGGCGGCTGCCTGGCTCAGAGGGATAATTCACAGTGTCAATAGTACTCAGCCGCGCACATCCGAGACCCCGCGTCTAGCGCTGGGAATCACCTTTGCTATGGTAACATTCGGCTGTGCAGGAAGAGTGCACCATATGTAACTTGTGCTATTCCTGAAACGTAGCGTGGGTATATTTGTCTTTGCATGAATGCGTGTGTCAGCGATGCGCTACGAACTCTCGCTCACTGCCAACACCAGTGACAGTTATCTGAACCGGTACTGGGCCTCCCCTAGGTCGATTCAGCCTCAAATGAGTACCTGGTGCGGTGTGTAAACACCGCCACTGGTAGGCAAAGATGGCCGGACGTGGTCCTGGCCACCAAATTCATCGCGTGCAATGCCGGCCTTCATAGGTGCTCGCTAACAGCACATTGCCCAACAGGCTGCACGGGGGACCTTTATCTGTGTTAGTATCTGTGCGTGTGGGGGGTTGTCAATCGGCACTCGGTAATCAAATGCAATCAGGGGTGATGATGACCACACAGTCCCTTTGTGTACCGTGCCGACCTTAAGAGGTGCGTTCTAAGGCATTCGCCACCACGGCCTAGCAGGGTAAATTGGGCATCTTTGCCTTTGCGATTGTATGTGAGAAAGCAGAGTTACAGTGGTTAGCAGGCTGCCCGAGAATCTGTTGGCCTGCGTTTGATGTGTGTATGCATGTGGCTTTTGACATCCCAAACTCTACTGTGCATCCACAACAACGATGCAGGGACTTCACATGCACGCGTATACTCCTCGTACACATTTGCACGGCATTATGCCTGCATCTTCAGGAGATTCAGTTAAGATTGTTTTGATCGGTGTTTTTGTTTTTTACCATATGTTCTCTGCTAAAGGATGCATAATTGATTAACTTTGCACTTACATTTTCCAAGTAGTGCTCTCAGGCAATCCGCTTACAAGCACAGCGAGGTGATTAGTTAGAATGCTGAGAGTGCCTAGCAAACAAGGCAGAAGATTGTAATTTATATTTGTTCAACACGAGCACAGAATTCATAGCAGAGAAAAGAATTGAGATATGAACCCACACACTCCTGCTGTGTTGCTAATATTCACCAAGCCGGAAATTGCTGGATTCACAATGATCTACTGGGTTTGACTATTTCTGTGCCATAAGTTGTATTATGTTCTGGTACAGAGAACAGACTTTAATAACAATGATGTGATGGTTATTAGGCTCATCACCATTATTACTTTTGAACCTGGGAATACATTGGAATGTGATCTTGCAATCCATGGACAGAACATTTCTGAGCTCAGCACTCAACCAGGACCCCACTTGGCCAGGATAATACATGTGCTATGTGACAATAACGATTACTAATAATGTTGTATTTGTGTTATTTACGCGAAGGTGCTCCGTTTCACAGACGAGTAGAGTCTGCCAGCAGGGGGAGACCTTACGATGGAGATTCATCCAACGAGGTCATTTGCAAGAAATGCAACAAAATATTGCGCGTCGAGACTCCGGCACGCGTGGCCTCATCTCTCTTGCAATAACGTCCCGGGATCTTCAACATCCACCGTAGCGGCACAGTTGAGGTGAATACTACGCCCTGGGCTTGAGCCACGGAGCCTGGCGTGGGCCAAGTCATCGGCCGAGAGACGCGCCGGCAACTAACGCGGGGTTTGTTCGTCCTCGCGTGCCTTTACTCGCCGAGGAAAGCCACATTGAGCCTGAGGCTTTGTCACAGGGCTCCTCCTTGGAGCACGTGGCCAATTAGTATCTCATGAGCGCAGTAAGTAGCCTTCGCCGCGATGGGAGGAAACTGGAGTGGCGCGAGACAATCCACGTGGGATATAACAGCGATGGGTCAGCGACCTACTTTGTGTACTGCATGCTGCAGGTGCCACACACGAAGGCTCTATCGCGGTGTGATCCACCAACTTTTCCTCTGAGTTGCTACGTTACAGTGAAGCATCTCCACTAATCAAAGACGTTTTGAATTGTTATATATAGAGAGCTGTGACCTTATACAGCCTAGATAAATATATGGCTTGTCCTAAAGAATAGAGATGTTATCATTCACCATTGTCATGAACACACAACGCCTTTATACAAGAGATACCATTTTTAATAGGATACATGGTTTCATGCTGTAATATGAATTGGTTTATCCAAAAAGTTTCAAACAAGAAACAGCCCTGCATGAGGTGTGTTACTATTTGTAATTCTCACGTTTAAAAAATATATATATATCTAATGCTCGCTTAGTTTTTTGTACGAACAGTTTCGTCAAATCATTTGAAATAGGATGTAAATGTTGCCAGCCTTTTAACATTTCCTCCGAGTTGGCACGTTTGCCCTCGTGACAATTTGATTTGATTGGCCCTGTCGGATGATGGAGAGTTATAGTTAAACGTTGGCATTATACTTTCACAATCTAACCAACCAAGACACCAATCACGAATCGCAATATTGGTTGTGAAAGTTTACGCATGAAATAAAAATGATGTACGGGGAAAGAAAAAAAATTCGGTCTAAAAATATTCTACCACGTAATTTTTTTCTTCATGTATGTTTCTCAAAAGAAAAATGCTCAAGGGCAATGCATTCACACTCCACACGCGAGAATAATTATGTTCAGGCCACAGAAGCCGCCACCGTGAGTTTATATAATGGGCACTTAAACATTTATATCGGAATCGATGTTACGGAAGACACCAGCATTAAGATAAAAAACACACACACACAAGCGCGCAAACACGCGGTCCCAAATCTAAAGTGACTTGCTGGTGTATTATTTATGGTGAAGGGAAAGTGTGTCAGGCAGATCGGGATGGAGTGGGAAGACAGAGGAAAGCAACTGCAACAAACGGTGCCATAAATAAATAAATTGATGTACGCGTGCATCAGGCTCCCGGCTGTCGGGTAATGCACCTCCAGTCTCCACGCACCGTGAGCGCTTCGCGCGTTGCACGGTCACGGGTCCGTACACAGAAGCATTCTGCAGCATCGCAGGCGGTGCTACAGGTGGGCAGAGGGGCTATCGACCCCCCCCCCCCTCTCGCCCCCCCCACCCCATTTAGCCACCCATCCCCACCTCCCCACCTTTTTAGCGACACCATTCAGATGCCCCTGCTCACGAATTGATGGTGCCACTCAATATGTTTATCACCATCGAATTTCATAATTACAATGACCAGCCAAACACAACCTCGTGCTGGATTAAGGCCTCCCCAATCAGGCTATGTCACCTCAGGGTCTACATGTGTAGCAAAGCACCCATAGTCGTCAGTTTTTTAAAATATATTCTTTATTTTTATTATTTTCATTTAATTTCATATCTACGTGACTTTACCGAAAACACCAAAGAATACAAAGCACCCATGTTGAGGACTCGGTGTTAGCAGACTGACTGTTTCATCTCATCCACACTCCGTTCAACCACCACGCTGCAGGTCACAACAACTCACCCACTCACCCACTCACTCAGCCACCCCCTCCACCACGCTGCAGGTCACAACAACTCACTAACTCACTCACCCACCCACTCCACCACGCTGCAGGTCACAACAATGCACTCAACTCACCCACCCACTCACCCACCCACCCACTCCACCACGCTGCAGGTCACAACAATGCACTCAACTCACCCACCCACTCCACCACGGCTGCAGGTCGCAATACTTCTCTGTCCGTTCCTCATCTCACTGCTCAACTTTGTAATTCCCTCTCCAAACGTCTCTTTTCCCAAGTTCTTATAACAGCTTAAACTTTGCTCAATTCAAGAAACGTGTTACACTCCTATCGATGAAAACCGTGACGGTGATGTGCGTTTGACATTTTGGGTCCTAAGGGCTGTGCTCAGCGATTGTGTAAAAAAAAAAACGATGCCATTATTTCTGGAGCAAAAAACTTGAAGATGCTCTGGCTCACTTTCCTACTCGTACATCGCATGGATTATGAAATGCTGGACTTGATCAAATGCAGTCAGTTGTGGCTTTGTAATCCTAGGTGAAGGCAATTGTGAGATGCTAGTTTCCATCGGAATGAAGAAAAGTTTTCTTAAGTTTAAAAAGTTTACTGTGCAAAGTAATATTTGAATTATAAGTTCAGGCCCGATGCGAGCTTCGAAAGGCCTTTATCTAGCAGTGGATAGAAGGACAACAAACTGAACCGCTTTTTGTGTTTAGTTTGTCCATCCCCCGCACCTCCGATTAGCACAGTTGGCAACATACGGTGCGAAAGAAGTTCAACATACATACAACAAAAATGATGATGATGATAAATGATCTAACTAAACCATCCTCTGTGATTTTAGTGTCTAAATCTTTCCGCACATCACCTCCCCGCTTCCATTTCCTTTCTCTATCTGCTTCCCCCCTTTTTCTACTGCCATGAAAAAAAAAATCACCAATCATATCCACAGTGTTGCCATTAGAGTTAGAGAGATAAAGAGCTAACAAGAAGGGGGTGATGATAAACGACGGCAAACAAACACTGCCATGAATAAATGAGTGGATGTGCACGGTGTGCGCAACGCCTCCAGGCAGCGCACGCGCCGACGTGACGTCAGGGAACAGCCCCAAGAACACGACACCGCAGGACTGGGGCAGTGAGTATCAAGTAACCAACTACCATGAACTATTTTCATTTGACCAGGTAAGGCCCACTGAGTAAAAAAAAATGTTTTTCTAGACATCCCCTCCAGAGGGTTTCTGGTATACTCTTCCATGCTGGACAGGCCTGAAATGAGTATAATTTTTTAAAAAAATATATAAAATATGTTGTTTTACCTTGGTGTACTTTTCATTGCATAGAGAGACTGGCTACCGTCACAGGAATGTCGAATGTCTCGGGGGCCACAGCGGAGATGAGCACTACCACGCGCGTGCGCGCCCGATTGGGCGGAGTGACGACTGAACGGTAAACGATCTCAAAATAAAAGAGCCTTCATTTGGGTTATTGCTTTCGTATTTTTTTTTTAAACAGTGTCGCAATGGAGAAAGGTCAAGGTTGAGCCTGAAGTGTCTTGCTTACAACACTGCTGGAGGAAGGGCGTCCACCAGAGGTCGCTCGAGCGAAAGCCCCTCTGGCTTTCTTCCACAACAGCGAGGCATCTTGGAGGCGAGAACCCACTGCCCACACTTTACCCACTGCACGAGATCGGCCGATCGACCTGCGTTGTGCCCATTGAAAAACTGCCCGGTGGCCATAGGCGGAGAGGGGATTTCAAGAAGCTCGCTCCGTTGTTTTGACGAGCCGCACAGGGAGATTGAACTGCCGGGCTCAGAATTGCGTGGTCCATTGGTGCCAAGCATCACACCGCAGCACCATCCCATTTGTACAACATCAAAGCGCGCAGATGCTTGTTCAGCTACTGTGGGCAGCGTTTGCTGCAGTGTTGTCAAAAAATAACTGTATTTTATAAATGGAGCCTTAAGCAAAATAAGCAGATGGTTTGCAAAATGAGAACTTTCTTTATTTTTTCGGAGCTACAGTGGTGGAAGGGTGCGGTATCGGAGGGAGGGACACATTTTAAATAAAGACAAAGGGAGATTTTTAAAAATACGATGAGAGACAGATAGACGTTTACAAAAATAGATGGATACAGATGATAAAAGACAGAAACAGGACACTGAAAATGAAGCAGAGAAAACATAGACAGAGAGAAATGTACGCTTAGAAAGATGCAGTTGAACTGTCACGGAGTGAGAGAAAAATCGGCAACACAAGTCATGTTACACAGAATTAAGTGACACGGAGAGCTGTGAGTGATAAAATATAGACAGACAATCAAATGGACAGCCACAGAATATAGACTGTAACGATCAGACACAGAGTAACATAGGAGAAGACATGCAAATGGATAGGCAGACATATGGACTAACGCGGCACAGATAGAACGTGAGATGTTAAGCACAGCCCAGAGCCGATAAGACACAAAATGAGAATGCAATGAAAATTAAGAAATGAGGCCAGCAGAGAGAGCGAGAGAAGGTGCGTGAACAAGGACCGTGACACAGGCTCACACAACATGCACTTAGCCCTCAAAACACCACAGGACACACGTCAGAATGTCACGTAACCCGAACCACAGCACAAACACAGCACAGGTGCACTATCTCGCCTTTGTTGGGCTAAATGCATATGCACTGCCACTGACCGGGGGCATATATTTGTACCTTGCATTATCGGGATTACTTCCCACATGCAATCCGGATGCAAAGACCAATTCCCAGACTTTACATGTTAGCCCTGAATGAGTGTCAACTCGAGCAGTGATGCAGAAGTACAGTAGTGTGATTTGTCTGGACTAAAAACACATTGCCATTGGCTGGAGGCACAGATAGGGACGTGGTATTATCTACATTTCCTCCGATGGGCAGAGGCTGATTCCCATGCTGAATATTTCAGATGTGGATGAGTTGCAGCACTTGTGGTGGCACAATTGAAAACTAAAAGCACGAGGAACATGAACTGGCCAAGGACCCCATTTAAGCTGTTGTATTGTTCAGGGTTGCTTAAAAACAAGTAAAGCAGACAATGTGATAATTGCTGGACCGTACGAGTTCAACCCAGAGTCAAGGATGTGTGGCAACTCTAGCAGTGATAGAGGCAATCTGATTTGCAGGCTAAACACCCAAGCCGTGCCATTTGGCTGAGTTGTAAATGCAAGCTTTGCCTCAGCCACCTTTCTTCCTTTGACTTTTCTTTATTTTGCTAGCAGTCTCATGCAATGACAGAAAGATACGTATTTTTGGACTTATCACAGAACAGTGCATGATCTTATTTTACAGAACTAATTCTGTCCTCCTTTCCAAGTAACCTCTTGTCCACACTAGGGGTACTGCTGTTCCCCATGTACCCTGCTACAGGGATAGCAGAGTGCAATTAAACAGACATTATTTTCATTATTTTATTCTCACAGCTGGAATCTTGCCAAGGTACACCGACACTCTGCAGCTGAGCGCCCCATTTGTATCGCCACGGTGGCGAGATGTTAACTGCCTCGCCTGGTATACAGGAGATCGTGGGATCGATCTCAACCCTGACTCCTGAATGTTTGTAGTTTTGCATGTCCCACTCCCTGTGGTCGTGTGGATTTTTCTCCGGGTCCTCCGGTTTTTTGCTCCACATTTAGAATCAACATGCGTTCAGAGTTTAATTCTAGATTTGAAGCTTTCGTGACTGCAATGATTCATATTCTTAGGTTTTTTCGGTAAAGTCACGTAGGTAAAAACATTAAAAAGTAAAATAAAATAAAAGTAAAAAGTAAAAATCACGACATTTCGGAGGCAACACAAGCTTCCGTCTTCAGGTGGTACCGTCACAGCCACGACAGCTGTATCAAGCAAATGAGAGATTGCAGGAGTTACCACTGCGTTTATATAATGGTTGGAGAAGGTGGTGGGGCAAGGGCCGCATACTTATTATTAATATGGTAAGGTGAGGTTTGAGACTAAGAATAGACTGCATAACAAAGGCTGAGCTCTCCATAAGAAAGACTGAGCCTTTGTTATGGAGAGGTGCGGTTTGTGACTCAACCTGTAACAAGAAGGCCACCACTAAACATGGAAAAACAGTAATGGTTGTCTGTCAAATAAGATTGGCAAATAAGTGTAGTTAAATCTTTTTTGCATGGTTAATCACATCTTTCCAATGATTACTCAGTTTGTAACCGTCATCACGGTTGAAATTATGTCTGTGTTTGTATATTTGTATGGCTTCGTGTACAAACCTTTGATGGTAGCCAGGAGGTTTGCAGAGAACCTTGGTCTCGGAAAATACAATTTCATGAGAGCCCACCGAGTTGTAGCAATGATCGGCAACGGCCGAAGAATCAGTTCTGCCGTGTTTCAGATCTGACTTGTGCTCGCGGACACGATCATAAACATGACGTTTCGTTTCTCCAATGTAGCAATCACCACAAATGCAACTCAATTTGTAGACTCCAGGATACTGTAAGTCAGGATACTGTAAATCCGTGATTTGATTCCATCTGTGAAGGTTGTCGTTCCTGACTTACAGTATCCTGGAGTCTACAAATTGAGTTGCATTTGTGGTGATTGCTACATTGGAGAAACGAAACGTCATGTTTCTGATCGTGTCCGCGAGCACAAGTCAGATCTGAAACACGGCAGAACTGATTCTTCGGCCGTTGCCGATCATTGCTACAACTCGGTGGGCTCTCATGAAATTGTATTTTCCGAGACCAAGGTTCTCTGCAAACCTCCTGGCTACCATCAAAGGTTTGTACACGAAGCCATACAAATATACAAACACAGACATAATTTCAACCATGATGACGGTTACAAACTGAGTAATCATTGGAAAGATGTGATTAACCATGCAAAAAAGATTTAACTACACTTATTTGCCAATCTTATTTGACAGACAACCATTACTGTTTTACCATGTTTAGTGGTGGCCTTCTTGTTACAGGTTGAGTCACAAACCGCACCTCTCCATAACAAAGGCTCAGCCTTTGTTATGCAGTCTGTTCTTAGTCTCAAACCTCACCTTACCATATTAATAATAAGTATGCGGCCCTTGCCCCACCACCTTCTCCAACCATTATATAAACGCAGTGGTAACTCCTGCAATCTCTCATTTACTTGATACAGCTGTCGTGGCTGTGACGGTACCACCTGAAGACGGAAGCTTGTGTTGCCTCCGAAACGTCGTGATTTTTACTTTTTACTTTTATTTTATTTTACTTTTTTAATGTTTTTACCTACGTGACTTTACCGAAAAAACCTAAGAATATGCGTTCAGAGTATTTGGCTGCTTTAAATTTCCACGTGAGAATCCACTTCGTTGAGCTATCGTTTGTGGCCAGGTCGCTTCTTTAAAAAAAGTCAGTGGACCTTACCTGAATAAAATAAAAGGTTTAGTTCGTATTTTTTTTTTTGGATCAACCAGGGGCAGCCAAAAAACACGGATCGGAGCTGGCGCTTTCCGGGTCGAAAGTGGAACGGGTGAAGAGGGAGCTGGCCTACCGTCATGAGCAAGCCACGGCTCTCTCTGATGGCGCCGCAGCAGCCCAGGAATCCCAGCAGGAAGAGCACCACTCCCGCTGCCAGCATGATGTAAGTGCCGGTGAACAGCAGCGGGTTGGACGCGACGATCTCCCGGAAGCCACGCGGGTCGGCCGCCACCCAGATGCCGACTGCCAGAAGCGCCGCGCCTCCAAGCTGCGCACGGGAACAATTGTTCGTTCAATCATTCGTTCATTTTATTCGTTCAACACACAGCTTCAGTCATTCGATCACTGCGTACAGGCGTTGTCGGAGATGCACTTAACTTTTTGATATTTAATTTTACCAAAATTGCATTACACGGGTCTTATCGGCATTGTCATCATCGTCAGCCATGGTCAATCCACTGCTGGATGAAGGCTTCCCCAAGCCCCGGCCACCTCTCTCACAATCCTGCGATGTATTAATCCACCTTGCACCGGCAAACGGGAAGTGATTTTTTTTGTATTACTCCATCCCCCCGGTTGGATGTAAGCCGGTCATACAGCAGGCAACACACTCTCCAGCAACTCTGCACTCGGAACTATGATAATATAATTAACCTACGTATGCTCTCTCATGCGTGTGATCCCCTCTCTGTTTCTCGATGTAATTCCAAGCGGCGGGCATCTGTCCACGCTTCTTTACGCGCTTTTCATTCTTTGTTCCGTTTTTGTTTTGTCTTAATGATCGTGTTTCCGAGCCACATGTCATACAGCAGGTGGCTTGCACCCATTAAACACTTTATTACTCTTTGGTTCTTTCGGTAAAGTCACGTAGGTGTAAAATAAAATATAAATAACGACGTTTCGATCGCAACAAAAGCGGTCGTCCTCAGGCGGAAAAAAATGTATCCAGCAGTTTTTTTTCCAGCATATTTTTAATATATTTTTTCTGCCTAAGGACGACCGTTTGTGTTGCGATCGAAACGTCGTTATTTATTATATTTTATTTCACACCTACGTGACTTTACCGAAAGAACCAAAGAGTATGGATTCCTGCAGTCACAAAAGCTTCACATCAAGATTAAACACTTTCTTATTTAGGCACGTTGCGATTTTCAATAGCACTCCAACCTGCTCCCTTCCACCTCTATATGTCATCATTTTGATTGCAGACCAACGTCAGTAGCTGTCCTGCGTACGCATCTTCTACTGTGCTTCCCGGTTGTGTGGATGTTCAACTTCTTCTGCAACCGTGCTAATCGGAGGTGCGGGGGAAGGACAACAAACTAAACACAAAAGGCATTTCTAAAGAAGTGAGTTTTCAATCTACATTTTAAAGTGCATAGCTCCAGTGGCTTTCTAATATCGGAAGGAAGAGCATTCCAGATGACCACAGAAGCACATCTGAAAGCGCGCGATGCGGTGACCGTCTTTGTCCGATGGCTCGCCAGAAGCCACTGCTGCGAGGATGACCAGAGCTGGCGTGATGCTCCTTGTCGGTTGTGTCCCTCCAACAGACGTGTCCAATTGTTTTGCAAACTCGTTGTACCTGACCTTTGCTTTGTTCGCATTTAGTTGAATAAAGGGCGTTATATTAACCAGCGAGAACACCGCCCCGATCTGCCACATTAAAAATACGGCATATCATTCCAGCCAGATGTAGGATCGTGTGTTGTTGAGCAGGTGGACTTTTCCAGTTCACAGTCAACGCTTGAAATCCACACACTGCTGGGTCAGCTTGGAAAGGCCACTCTTGCCTCAGCAGTCTAAGAGAGCTGACAAGGCCAAATTGAGTGTCAAAACAACTGTTTGAGGATTGTTTTGCACTGTTGCCTAAAGTCCACTTGAAACTGCGCCAAGACTGGTACAATGAGCCACACGAGTGGAGCTCTAACAAAGCCCCGAAATGCGTTGCCGCCAATTCAGTTTCCACGCGGTGGAATTGAACGAAGGAAGTTAGACTTAGCAGCTAAAAAAAAATCTGCGAATTTTGTCAGAGTTGTGATGCTTTGTACCGCGCATTGTTCGGCTCGATGTCGGAACTTGAGCTCCACGTGCTGGCAGCTTCTTCAGGAACTTTGGTTCAAGTTGAAATGTCAGACATCGTGCCAAACAATACAGCTACAATACTGGAAACTAAAACTACTTTTTTTATTTGACCAGGTATGGCCCACTGCGTAGCGAGCTGGCCACAAATGAGAGCTCAATGAATTGCCTTATAACGCGGAAATTTAATGCAGCCGAATGCTCAAGACGCATGCTGATTCTAAATGTGTAGGGGAAAAGCGGAGGACCCAGAGACAAATCCACGTGACCATGGAGAGAACGTGTAAAGCCCAAATATACAGGCATCAGGGTCGGGATCGGGATCGAACCCACGACCTCCTGTGTACCAAGCGAGGGAGTTAACATGTCGTCACCGCAGCACTCCTTATTTACTCAAACTCATTTGGGACACGTGGGTGGCTCAGAGGTCGGACCGCCGAGTTGGCACCACTCAGGTGCTGGGATCCATTCCGGATAGTCACCTGTGTTTTAACGGGATCCACAAATCCAGATAATGTCTGGCTCCAGCCCGGTCACCAATGATTGCACAAACAAACAAAAAACCCTTCGCACGGACTTAATTTGGGATAAATTATAGCTCTGAGAATTAATCGATTTGACTTTTATATGAGGTCAATTACCATCAATGGCAGAGCGAGCAGAAAAGTGGGTCACTGGAAGGTATCTCAAGGGTAGCTCTGTCATGTCTACTTCCGTGGGCTGTTTTCTAACACAATGGGGTTCAACTTCGTGATCTGAATCAATTCTACATCTCGTGACATGAAGCCAGTGGCACGATGAGGGCAAAATATGGGAAAGACATTGAAAGTACACAGTTACGCATCACTTTACTAAATTATTGGAAGGAGCTACGAGTTCTAGTGTATTTTTACTCATTTTCCAGTGCGTAATCAGGTTACCCTTATTCAGCATTTACGTGGTCGATTACTTTGTATAAATATTCCTTACACTCTTGTTTTACATTAAAATTATTCCAAACTGAAACCGGGGGGGGGGGGGGGGATGTTCGTGTCAGCAGCTTGGGTTAATGCCAGTAAAGGAACAGCCAATGCGTGCAGATCACGCTACGAAGCCTACAGCCAGCATAGCACTGTGTTATAAAGTGACACGAACATCACACGTGGTGATTTGAAGATATTGATCATGAGTGTTTTACATTGAAATGACCGTTATTGCAATGTGCTACATTGTTTATAATACTTCGAGTAGTCAGTCGTCATAGAATAATTATATTTAAAGTAACCCCATCAAATGGGCATTCTCAGCGGCCGCCCCTAGTCTCTGGAATAATATCACCGCAAAAATACGGTGTTGACTTTTTTCATTGCTGTATTTATTGTATTTATATTTTCAATTTACAGTTTTTCTGTTTTGTTGATGAAACCCGATTCAAGAGCTTCTTATCTCACAGGGCAATTCTAAATAAACTGTTCAACTGTGCAACATCTCCTACCACGAGTGTATTTTCTTCTCATTGTTTGGAGTTTCCAAAGTTTAACAATTCCTAGTCTGAATGCTCCATTCATTTCACAACCAATAAAGGCATTGTAATCCAACAGAGATACACTGTAACTGAGAATTTTGTTTGTATCAAGTGAACTCACAAACTGAAGCATCCCGGCTAATACATCTGGTGATGCTGCTTTGGGAGTGGTGCACAAGCACAATAATTAATAACAAAACTCAACAAATGTCGTCAATAACACACTGTTTGGCCGTAAAAAAATTAATCTAAATATACAATGGCCGATGCTTCAGGGAAAGGGCCTTCTTCATAGGACGCATGTGCGTGAAATGTGACCTCGTCTTCTTCCACGCGTTTGTCCCACTCATGTCCGGGATCCGTTGTCCTTGCCAACCTTCTCCACGCTGCGCTGTCCTGCGCCATCTCTCTTTCCGCTCCTCTGGCCACCGTGTCCCATCGCATCACACCCCCCCCCCCACCACTTCTTCTGCCTTCCTCTTGATCGCTTTGCTTCCACTTGCATCATTTGCACCTTCTGACCCATATACTTTTCCCGTTGTCTCTCCAAATAACCCGAACCACACCACCCTTTCGCCTCTCATCTTCTCTGTGATTTCTACCACCTTGAGGCTTCCTCTCACTTTTTCATTTCTCACCCTGTCCCTTCCTTGTTAAACCCAACATCCACCGCAACATCCTCATCTCTGTGACTGACATAGCGTGGTCCTCCCTCTTTCTTATACACTACTCTACACTACTATACACTACACTATACACTACTATACACTACACTATACTATACACTACTCTACACTACAATACAACTATACACTACACTATACACTACACTATACACTACTATACACTACACTATACACTACTATACACTACACTATACACTACACTCTACACTACTATACACTACTATACACTACACGATACACTACTATACACTACACTATACACTACTATACACTACACTATACACTACACTATACACTACACTATACACTACACTCTACACTACTATACACTACTATACACTACACTATACACTACTATACACTACACTACACACTAACTCCCTGCCTTAGCAGTGCTTCCACCATATATTCTCAGCAGCTCTCCCGCTATATTTTTCACCTGATGACGATTGCTTGTGTTGCGATCGAAACGTCGTGATATTGTTATTATTTTTATTTTTTTCATTTGTTCTATCTACGTGGCTTTACTGAAAGACCCAAAGAATACTCTACACTACTATAAACTACACTATACACAACACTGTACACTACACTATACACTACTATACACTGCACTAGACATTACACACTTTTCCCTTCAACCAAACTGGGACTCTCTTATCGCACACCACACCAGTCATCTCTCTCGCAATTGCAGCCATCCAGCCCCTGTTCTCATCTCTCCTTCGAATGATCCATCAGCACATATCGTTGCACCCCATATATTGCATTATTATTGACGAATATGTTTATATATATAACTGGCTTTTACAGCCTTCTGAACAGTTACAAATGTTTAAAATGTCATCCACCGAGCCAAGCATGGGCGTTTACCTGTCAATCAGGAAGGTTGTGAGTTTTAAATCCAGGTTTGCTGGTTGATACAACTCTTCACGACTACCGTGTTTAACCTAATGCGTATAGATGATCCCGAGTTAGTGAGTTACTCATGCAAATTCTGACGGTGTTGTACAAGAGCAATAAAGCTAAGCTTCCGTACAATTCTAGTCGAGTCTATGTTCAGACCACACTACTATGTACAAGCCCGTCTGTCAATCCACTGCTGGATGAAGGCCTATAGACCACAACGCATCGATGTTTAGTGGTGTTTTAACCATACTTCACCACGCTGGTCAGCGCAGGTTGGGTGAAGTGGGAGACCAGGATGGGTCCCGGTATAGCTCGCCATTGATGTTAGCCGTGGCGAGGAATATGAGCAGTGGTCACCGGATTCATAGTCCAATGTGGAGGGTGATTGGTATTACTCCTTCAGTGCAGGGTCAGTATTACGTTAGAAACCAGTTTCAGTCCGATGCAAAATATACTTAACAATGTGCGATCCCCATTTAGCAATGATGCAGATGATTAATCTCTTGTAGCGGGTAACACTAATGCCAATAGAAAGAAAGTGAGCACTGCCCAGAACCAGTTATTAGTTTAACATAAGGACATATTTCATAGAACACGTTTTCAGGAAGACATAAGAAAATGTTAAAATCTAAACATGGATTAATTCATGTGTTTAAGTAAACATTAGGCACTAACTACAAAGCCCCAACTCATAAAATAGCTAAGTGTCAGTAAGTACTTGTACACTTACACATGTATAGTGCATATATTACCTTGCATCAATACACAATGATAACTGAGCATCCCCTTTCCCCTATGTATATATGTGCGTGACTATCAAGTAGCTGGCTGGGTCACACTGTGGTTTAAAAATCAAATCTCAGTCCACGGCTGTCAGCCTATCATCACTCGATGGTCCATAATGTAAAAAAAATTCACGCCATTTCATCGGAAACCTGATAATGGTTGATCGATAGAATGACTGCCCCTACCCCCTCCGCCCGCCATAGCAATGTGGAATGTCCACTGGTGACTCAAGGCCATCAGCAGGGATGAACAATGCCTCCCACCCTCGCGAGCAAGGAGACGCATGCGACTTGTCGAGTTAATCTACATCAGAGAAACGTATCCGTCACCAGCGTTTACATTTTAACGTTGATGCAAAAATCGTTGCCGACATTCGTTAGGATTACGGAAAACAGTGATACCTCCAAATGCAGGTATCAGTGTTGACAGTTTGACATACAAATTTGATGATATGTTCACTGGCACAAATGTGCAACGTACGTTCTCTCTTGGTGAAGCTCATTTAACACACACTTTCACCTGCTGCCCGTATCCAATCAGTATATCAATCAATCAAATTACATAGCTGGATGACAGTCCATCGAGATTCGTTATCTCTTTTGAATTAAAAAATCTTGACTGTTATTAATATTTAGTTATTTCATATTCGGACTGTTTTTCAAGTAAATATGTATCCCTTCTCAAGCAAGCATCGAGGGTGGCACTTATATCCATTGGGTGTCCCTGAGCCAATTATGACAATTCCACATTCCCATGGTGGGTACCAGTCCATCCATAGAACAACCGCTGTTGAAGTCCCACAAAGTGGCACTCGTGCTATCGACCTCGGGATGGATGACAGGCTGAGTCGAACCCTGACTGTCATTTAAACTCGGCAAACAGAATTTGAATGCACACATATCGATGAGCAACATTTTTAAAGTATTCAGCAGTAGTTGCATGCAATGCATCGTGAATTAATTAATTCTTAGTTAAGACATGACGATTCAAGACATTTCTGTTTGCACCTCAGGTCTACAGAAACGACAATTTCAAGGTCAAGTAGGAGACCATTATTTCAACGATAACAAAAGCATCGGCAAGCAATGATTGCTGAGTGTCTAATGCGCGCGTAATCAGAGGGAAGGAGACAATAAGGCAGGCAGGCAGGCAGAACAAAACACAAACAGGTGACGAGTTAAAAACGACTGTGCGATCCGCCCCAATTACCCCGACAAATCTACACGACGCAATAGCGGGAAAGCCACTTCAACGCGAGTTCTCCCCCTTTCGACTGAACAGCGGGCGCATCGGAGCCGGCAACGGCGCGGGTGGCGTGGCGTGGCGCGGATGCGTAATCGCTTACGAAGATGAGAAAGTTGAAGAAGAACATCAGGTATTTGACGCAGGACAGGCAGTTGCTCTCCATGTTGGCGGCGAGGCTGCTTGTGGCAGCGCGACTTGGTTGGAGTGGGAGATCGCCCCAGCCGTCGACGGTCTATCTCTGCCGAAGCGGGGCTCTGTGGAACAGATTCACGCACGCGCGCGTACATCACTCTTAGCACAACGGCTCTCTCTCGCTGCCGTGCTGCCATGACAACGGGCTGCTCACTCTCTGCCAAATGTAAACACCCAACATTTTGCACGCACATCCAGACGGACACGCACGCTCACGGACGTGCGGACATGCATAGATGGGGTCCTTGCATGGAATCGTACAAAGGCGGGGACAAAGGCACAGGGACACACGGACACGCACGCAGATGCAGGAGATTAGTTCTAGTCTACAGAGGTTGCTGGGGCAAGTGATGTTAGCGAGCGCCTATTAAGACCGGCAAAGGTGCATCGGATACTCATTTAAGCTGAGTCGACCCAAGTCTGGTTCACTTATTTTGGCTGAGAGCAGGAATTTAACTCGGGTTTCCAGGTTCATAATGCTGCAATACACGACCGCCTCCACATTCATACACAGAGAAACAAAGAAAAAAGACAAAGATCTCCCGCATAGCCGACACAGACTGTTGGCACACGTGCTGTGAGCAAGCTATGAAGGTCGGCACGGCACACCAATTGGTGGGTGGCCAACACCACGCATCGGGATGCCTTTGTCTCCCGAGTGGCGATGTTTACACACCGCATCAGGTATTCATTGCAGGCTGAGTCGACCTAGGGGAGACTCAGGGCCGGTTCAGATAATCGTCACCGGTGTTGGCCGTGAGCGGGAATTTAACTTGGGTTGCTGGGTTCGAAGCGCAATGGGCTAGCCACGACACTTCCACTCCCCACAATGTATATGCACACACACGAGAACGAATACATACACACGTGTCCACACATGCAAGTACACAAGCGCATGCACACAGACGTACAATGTCAATTTGCTTTCGGACTCAAAGGCGACACTATGCACGCAAGGGCAGGACAAACGTTCCACTCACAAATTGGGAAAGGCTAATATTAGCGAGCGCCTATTAAGCCTGGCATGGCAAATATGTACCGCCTGCTTTGCATTCCCAAGTCCTGAATTCACGTTGTCCACAATGTACTCATTTTAGGCTGAAACGACCTACATTACCGTGAAACCCAAGACCAGGTCAAGATGTCAATAGCCACTGGTGATTGTGCATAACCAAGAATTTAACTCTCTTAGATAACAGTGCAGTTTAGTTTGCAGACCATACATACCCTGGCACGCTAGGAGAAGACAGTACAGCAAGTGGACTAATCTCCACATGTTTATTTCTGTACAGGGATAGCGTGTTGTCCCCTCGCACGCATGCATTTTCTCCGGGTGCCACGGTTTTCTCCTACTCGTACAATAAACACTCATCAATAATTGGCTTAAAATATCAAAATATAAAAAATCCAATGCAGGACCCTCCTGAAAAAAAGGGTCATACGACTCAGTGTGGCTCTCCTGGATAAATAAGTCAATCATTATTATTTATTGTTATTACCACTCTGTCAGGTCCCCCCCCCATTAGCCATATAAACTGCCGAGGCAAGCGCCGAAAGCGAATTACTATTTTGATCATAATAGCACACAGGAGAGCGCTGCTGCCAACACGACACCCGGCCACCTTCGTCTCCCCAATGCTCCGATGCTGACGCTGCGCCATGCAGGAATTACACTTGGGCCGATGCAATGCTAAGATCTGCGCGATGATGTTCAGATGATAATTTCCCACGGGCAGGAGTCGAACCAGGATGGCGCTGGGGCTGTGGGGCAGTGGCGCTAGTGACACGAATGCCCTCTCACCGTGAGTCGTGCGTGTAGCGCACTAATAGCACGCGCGGGACATTATACACGCGGCACACTCGTGTGAATACAAATGTTCACCAACAAAGAGAGCAAATATATTGTCACATTGATCACGGTGACAAGGCCAACAACAGCGCAGAGTTTAAACAAACTCTGGTGATTCTTTGAGCTTATATAATTTAAGCGGTAATAGCCAAGATTTGTTGTATGTTGCTATTTTTACTGTCACACATCAATCTCCACGTCGCAGCATTTAGAAGCCTATCTATGTCACACGCACAATGTTTGTCCGCGTGTTAATTCTACGTGAAACATTTAACAACGCCCACATCAAACATTGTGATCATATTAACGTCACTTCATTAAACATATGGATGTCTTAAATATAGCGGAGTAACAGCCACATTAGCATAACATCTCAGCACATGCTCATATTGCCTTAATGTGTTAACAAATCAAATGAAACACCACTTTGCCCTCTTTACGTGTAAGATGTTTTATTCGCAATGTTCAAGTCTGTTGTCAATCCACTGCTGGATGAAGGCCCTCTCCACATGCCGTGTCGATCATGGGCGTTGCTTGACCATACTTCACCACGCAGGTCAGTGTGGGTGGCTGACCAGGATTGGTTCGGATATTACTTCGCACCGCTGTTCACTGTGGCCAGGAATCAAACTCTGGTTGACGGGTTCATTGCGCTGTTTGCTAACCACTGCACCACCACTCCCTACTTTAGTAATACTGTAGTACTGCATACACTTTCATATATAACACATATGTATGTATGTTGAACTTCTTTCGCACCGTACATACCCAACCGTGCTAATCGAAGGTGTGGGGGAAAGACAACCAACTAAACACAAAAAGCAGTTCTAAAGAAATTAGTTTTCAATTATCCATTCATTTTGCTGCATGAATCAACATTTAATTTGTAATAAATTATGCAAAATTGTCAACAGAGGTTATGGAAGCCTAATTGCGAATGATGAGTCCCATATATATAAAATCAATGGGGATGTTGTAAAATAAATACATACATATACACTCGCTTGTGTAAATTACACAAATGACTGGTGGTGAAAGCCAACTGGAGTAGTAAGAAAGAGTTCTGAAGGTGGGTGGACATGCCCAGGAATAGCCCTGTTTGTTGATCCACTGCTGGATGAGGGCATCACCATGCCCGTGTCATTGGGGGTTATTCGATTATACTGCACCGTGCTGACCAGTCGGTGAATGCGAGGAGTTTTTTTTTTATAATCGACGTTGGATCACAGTTACAGTCCAACAGTGGGGTTTCCTGTTCATTTCACAGAGAGGGCGGTCGCTCATCTCGGCACTTGTGCAGGCTCAAGGCTGTTTAGCTTCTGAGATCTGAGAGATTTGGTACGTTCTGGATGAATTAACACAGGCAGGGAAACACAACCCAATGCAGCTGGGCAGTGTTACATTAAAAGGCCACTATCCCTCCAGGGTTGATACAAAGAGTGCCGACTTCATGGGAGGTCAAATACAGTCATCTTTTTTTTGTAAAACAAAAAAAAACCGTCTTCCTATAATGAGAATGAGGATGTAACGCCACTGTCTAGGCATCACAAACAGACGCGAGCCCTCTATCAATTTTCTCATTTGAGCGGCGAGGAGAATCGACCACAGTTTAGACGTCAGAAAACGCGACCAGCGCGCCTGTTTTCAGGTGCTCTGTCTGTCTTGCAAGTGACCTTGAGAGGGAATTCCCAGAAAGCGGCGACAGGAACCCTGAGAACAGATCCCAATGTCGACCTCAGGTGGCCCAAAGATGTTCACAGAAGCTGATTTAATGCCTTGCTGTTACAGATGCTGCTCATGGGAAACTCCCCGGCTCGGGAAGCAAGGCAAACGAGACCACAAAAGGGCTATTGTGCAGCTTGGTTTAGCTCCGGTCAAAGAGTCTACATCCTCAAACAAGCAAAGGGGCAGTGTTTATCTCCGGATAATTTTCACGTTTCCACTGTGTCGGCCATTCTCTCGCAAAATGGTTCGTAATTTCTGAACGGCCTGAAGAATGATGGGCTGAGTCCACGGTGGGACTAGGACTTCAAGTTATAGCCTTCGGATTGCAAGTCAAATGCTCTAACCAACCAATTGACTTGATTTAACGATAATCTCATTTTCCTAGTGAGACTTTCAAAATGACAGTGGTGGTGGTGATGATGATAGCTTCTTGCACGAGTGATTGTGGCAGACCAGTATGATACGTAAATGCATGCACGGTTTGTAAGAGGACACGGACATTACGTTTTATTGGCAGAATGGATGTTCATGATCAACTTGGAGTGTACCTTGTCATGCATTAATAATGCAATTTGTGCCCATCTCAAAAGCCTCTGATGGTTTAATATTCGTGTTTGTTCAAATCTGAGAGCACGCATGTGTGGCTTTGTTTTTGGAGAGCAGTGGCGGCGTGGTTAGCACGTTGAACTACAAACCCGGCGACCGAAGTTCAATTCCCGTTCATGGGCCTCACCTGGGTCGACTCAGCCTCAAATGAGTACCTGATGCGACGTGTAAACATCGCCACTCGGCAAGCAAAGGCAGCTTGGCGTGGTGTTGGCCACCCACCCTCTCGTGTGCTGTGCCGGCCTTCAAAGGTGCTCACTAACAGCACTTTCCCCAAAAGTATGTTAAGGCTACAGGTGGGATCTTTGTGTATTGTTTGTGTGTTCGCATGCGCTTTGTGACCAATGGCGGTGTGCTTTAGATTACATCTGAGTGCGACTACAATTTTTTTCATTGGAAAAAAACAACACATTCGCCGTTGTGTGTTTCTCTGCGATAGAAACCGATCTGACAGATTTTTCAATCTTGAACGCGTTAACTCGCAAAGGCACCTCAATTCCTGAAAGGAATAATTCTCTCCCGCCCCCTAATGCGCTGATGGATTAAATCACCTCTGACACAGGACGACATTCCCACCCTTGCCCACATATCTGACCGTTGCACTCCAAAGGTTGGTCGAAAACATGAGAACAAGATTAAAACAACACAGCTGTTTGGCCAGATTTCAACAAAGCTGCCACTGCTTTTGTAATTCTTGATTCATCGCTTTAGCTTTTCTTCTTGACTATTGCTTTTTTTTCCCAATTGAATTCCTAGAATCATAAAATTGTCAATTTAGCTTCGGCTATTTGAGGCAACCATTACTCCCCATACACCACACCGGTAATACAATAACAGTTTTGCTCATTATCCGTATTGGTTTTACTTTACCAACGATAATACCGCGTTACTCAGGTGGTCCGGATAGACTTCATTCGGAGAAAGTGGGGACCCCAAGCATCCCGGTTGTGCATTAACATCAGGATCTTCCCAATAAGCAAATAAAGTTGGACCAATGTTGGCATGTGGTAGGAGCCATTGGAGTGCTCCCTTTGTTCTCAATCCGATGGACCAACCGTTCTGTGAGAGACGGATGCCTACACTTTGATCACACGCTGTAAAAACGACAAGTTTGTGCATGCCACCGTTGTATAATGGTGAGCTTCACGGTTGTGAGATGGATGTAGCTTAGCGTCTTCTGACGGCGTATTCAGTCTATTTGTGTTGTAGTAGCCCCAAGGAGTTTGTCTGAAGTCAGTAGGTCAGACTTTGTGCGAGATTATTTCTTTACTTCAAGTGTTATTATTGTTTTTCGTGCCCTTATGTTCGAGCGTGCACAGTGTGTACGCACTGCGTGATTGTAAATGCACGGTGTGAGACCGCGTGTGTTACCTGCCAGGTTGTATACTGCTTCTCTGGGCGTTGATTTATATCGATAAATTCAGAGGCCGTATCTTACAGCCCGTTTGTGCTCGCGATTCCATTTTTGGGAGATAAAACATGGCGTTATTAGCTGCCATCTTTTGTCACATTTACAGCCTTGTAGTTAATGAGCTCGTTGATATACGTTTATATACGGCTTGTGTACGTTTTACTGTCAGTAGGGTAGTGGTGTCTCTCTATTGGACCAAGATTTGCAGTAATTTGATGTTGGCCTTATTTAAAGAGCCCTCTCTCTTCATGTCTTAACAGTGACATAATCAAGATCAAGAGGGCATCATGGCTGATACAGTTGATGCCCACTACACTTTCGCCATCACTTCCTTCCTTCTGCCAGATCATCCAACCACTTCTGAGTAAAAAAAATACCTCCGATGTCTTCCTTCAAAAAAGCATCCCGCCGTCTGGCTTAAATAGAGTAAGGATGATGTCATTGCTGTTAAGCCTATCAGGAAGATTTCTTTACGATTCTGGCAAAATCACCTGATGAAGCTAGTTGTAATCATCAGCGAAACGTCGTACTCAAATTGTAAATGTTCTAGATTTAACTCTTCAACACATAACCGGTGTGCTAAAGTAGAACCCATTGGCAAGTTTCGTTTACGTGACAAATCTTGCTGTGTCGGAATTGGTGGCGGGTTAATGAGACATTCATGTTAACGATATCGAATAATAATGCCAGCCAAATCTTGGGTGCCACCCGACCGCCTGTCCCGGTAGCCTGCCCTCCCCCATCCTCTGCGTGCATCCCACTCACCGTCACCTCCAATTCTGAAATCCCTGCAGCCCCACCAACGCCTTTCTCTTTACCAAAATTGCACTGTGAGTTACCAAGTTGCCTCGCTCATCGTGCCAAGAAATGTATGGTATCCTCCACATGCGCGAATTATCTAAGGCCAGAAGTTTGTTTCATAGCAGCTTTGTTATATGGTCTGTTCCTTGGACAAATACAGTGGCAATAGATGTGTATTAGTGTTGATAAATGCACACGCATGAACACAAATTTTACCGAATGGTTTTCCTTGCCATCAAAAGCTGTATATGATGGGAGGCAACGGCAAACATCAATTGTGAACGTATTGTATTGACGCTTATCATTGCTGTTGTGTGCAATTGTTGACCAGGATGCGACCATTAAACTCACCGCGCACACGCTCTGAACCCTGCAGGACAAAGAGATACCATTTATTTTCCACTCGTCAATTCCGTGCACTTGAACGTGGCATCTCTCAAGCGTAAGTTGACCCGGGAGTCTGACAGCCCATCATTTTCTGTGGCCCACTCAAGCAAAAACATCCCGTTCGGTTTCAGCACGAAAAATACACACCACGCAACTCGTGAACACCGCCGTGTTGCACACAAGCACTCTCCAAAATCTCGGCTTCAAATTTTCGGCCTTCCAACCAACCACAACTAAAAGGCACTTCCTCTTTTTGTTCCTTGAGTGGAATGCATCTTTTTGTTGTTGTTGTTGTTATCCTCGAAAACAAAATGTAACGATGTAGCAATGGAAGTGAGGAGCAAAACGATTTTTTTTTCTCTTTTAGAGCTCCTACAAAAGGGCCGAGAGACGACCCCGCAGCCGCTTGCAGTGCGACACCAGTTTCAGTGTATGCATGTTAAACTTCTTTTGCACCGTACGTAGCCAACTGTACTAATCGGAGGTTGTCGGGGAGAAGGACAACAACTGCTACGGCACGGATCACGATGGTGAGGCCATCACGCTGCGTGAGAAGCTGTTAATCGCGCATTTATCATGGAAAGGGCTAAAGAGCCTCAATGCTTGAGTAAGCACTGGATGCTTCTCATCTCCAATGGCAGCTCTGAGCCATCCCCATAGCATTGTGGGGGTGTGTGGACTGGGATGGAGAGCGAGTTGATGGGCTGAGCCAGGTTACCAATGGCTGCACTAAATAAACAATCGTACGAAATTTAGTTGGTCAATAAATGCAACGCGTTCCACATTCCAGCTACGTCGAATCAAACAAGACGTTGCAATTCCATTGTCAGCTTGCCATGCGACAAGTCCTCTTACGTAAGGTCCACTGCGTGTTGTGTTTCGAGGTCTACTGACGTGACTTCAGAAGTACTTGCTGTGGCATCACATCTTCCGGGGCTGTTACACAACATGAAGTAATGGTGCACTGCTCCTTCTGAGTCACACAAACGGAATGTGAATGTTGTCAGTCCCAAGACCTGGTGCTGACAGGACAATTACAATGTAATTGGAAGGAAAAAATACACAACAAAAATTGGAAAACATTCATGCATCTTTCTTTTCAAAACATTCCATGGCATGGTTGGCCCTGAGCTAATGGTGGACATTTCGCATTCCCAAGGCAGAATCAGACTATCCATAGGTGGAGAGTAGGTCACTGATGACAGTCCTACGAGGTGCTTCTGATTGTATAATTCCTAGCGAGGTGATATTCTACAAGTTCCAACAACACTGAAGATTGCTTCTAATGGTGTAAAAGCCTAGTTGTAAATAGCCGAGTGCAATATAAGAATAGTGTTCCAGTCAGTATGAGGATAATTGATAACATTTTAAGTTAAAAAACGTATTCTTCTTTTCCACGGTATATTTGTCTTTTTTTAAATGTTGTTAGTTGTTACAGCAGCGATAAGTCAAGAAGTCGGTGCTCTCCGTTTGCTCTGGGTGACAAGTGGTGGTGCTGTGCCCTTGCGCAACCCTGGCCCAGCCTGACCCCACAACTCATTAATAAAACAAGGAATTCTCATTCGGTGAAAGGTGACGAATTACTCTACATTTCGTTTTTCTTCTTCTTCTGCGCGAGCACCGTAAACGTTGCGCGAGCGACCCGCAGGCTCCCAGCAGGGCCCGGGTCTCCTCCTCCACAGACAGGGGGGCAGTGAACGGTGAAAAGGGCAAACAGTGGGCGCCACGGTGGCAAGATGTCAACTCCCTCGCCTGTTATACAGGAGGTCGTGGGTTCGATCCCGACTCTGACGCCTGTTTTTATATTTGGAGATTGCAGTGTCTCTCTCTCTCTCTCCCCCCGTGGTCGCGTGGATTTTCTCCGGGTCCCCCGGGTTTTCCCCTCCACATTTGGAAACATGCGTTCAGAGTGTTTGGCGGCTAGAAATGTCCCCTAATAAGCCACTTCGTTGAGCTATCATTTGTGGCGGGATCGCTTCTGAAAAAAAGCTACATAGCTCAGTGGGCCTTACCTGCTAAAATAAAATAAAGTTTAGTAGTTTGGTTTAATAGCTTAGAAAGTGGGGCGTGCTCCTGGAAAATCCTCGCCCTCAGCCTAGGGCGACAGTCACGCGCGATGCCTCCGGCTAGCGCGCGTTTCACGCCGGCGTCAACACAGTCACCCATTGAGAATAGGTTTCACCCCTTTTTTCTGCCAACAAAACAGCTGTGTTAAGATGTTAAAACACCAAACTGAAACCTTTTGCAAGGAATCATGTCTGCATTGACCACAGATACAAAGGGAGGTCCAATGATACAGTCCACCCATTGTAGCAACAGGTGGCGGACATTTCCACCTGAGCCATTTCACCTGCCGTGGACGTTAATAAATGAGCCGCGCTGCTTTGCAGCTGTGTATGCGCGCGCGTGTTTGTTGGGAGCCTGCGTGACAAAAGGGGTGGTGGAGCGGTCAGCGCTGCGCTGCGCTGCGAAGCTGACCACCCGAGTTGGGTTCCCTTCCCACGGCCAACACCACAGGGACAATTACCTGAACTGGTCATGGGTCGCCCCTAGGTCGACTCAGCCTCAAATGAGTACCTGGTGCAGTGTGTAAAAATCGACACTTGGGAGACGAAGGCAGCCGTGCGTGGTGCTGGCCACCCACCCCCTCGACAGCCACTTTGTGGCAACAGGTTGTCCTGTGGAGAAAGTGGCTCCTCACCTTCATCGCTCCACCGCTGGTTCAGGCGTGGAGCGATGGAAATGAGCGCCATGCCCTGCTGGATTGAGCGTGGTTGACCTATTGCGTTAGATGGGTATTAGATTTCGTTTCGTTTGCGTTGATTTGCTTCGCTTGGAGAACCTCAGTGAATGACAAGAATATCCCTCTTTGGGCTCCATGACGCTTTGACATTTAACTTCATTCACCCCAGGATAGCCATCGTGTGCCTTGCCACCGTTCTGTTGCCTTGATTGCGGCGCTTATTGTCGCTGCTTACGGGGGGGTGGGGGAAGAATAGGAGAAAATCACAATCTCTGAGAGGATGGCACGACAACATTTAAGTTGCAGTCCATCCGTGAGTGTAATGCATTGCATCTGACCGTGCGGCACAGGGCTTAGAGCAACATGAGGCTGACATTCGGAAGGTGGTGATTTGAGATCTCAGCCAGAGGGTGGTCTGAGCGTCGCGTATAAAACGAGTTACCACTTTGCGTGAAGTCACCAGTAGTCGTCCAAAATCGTGAGAGAAAACAATGGCCCTTGTCGTAGGAATGCAGAATTTCCAACACGAACTCGGAGCTGTGAATGGGGTGAAAGCAACTCACAGCTTGTTGGGGCAGGGACACACTGCCATTTTACTTCTCTGCTTCCCTTAATATCACAGTGCGTGCAAGTGAGCATCTATGCACGCATATTTAATTAATCAGCACTGAAAATCGAACTTCACGAATTAATGAGCAGCGTTGTCATCGTTCATTCGATTGGCCGTCATCTTTGGATTTCATCAATTGCCACGTACAGCGCAAACGGACATGTCTTTTCTTCTGGGCATCATCTAGGTTTACTCAGCCTAAAATGGCGACCTGATTCAGTGTGGTCAACATTAGCAGTGGGGAGACCGCCCTGCCATGTGACTTGCCGACCCTGAACAGATGCACACCAACAACACTTGCATTGACTGGTTACAAATGTAACCAGAATATGGACACAAATGATTTGCATTGTCATTGGTGCACGAACACATTCATCAATATCACTGCCATTATAAGGTATATAATATATATAATGGATATAATAGTCGACGTTTTAGTCAATGGCTTTTCAAGCAATATCTTGAGTTTTTTTTAGCACTGACGTTATGTAAGTGTACCTGGGGTGTATTTGTTTCTGTGCTGAAACTGTTTAAAGCCTACATTGTTGACCACAGGTGAAACATTAAAAAATAAAGAACCGCAGTGCATAAAGCAATTGTGCAATTGCCTTGGAAATGTTGTGTGAAAGAACGCCGGCAAACCCTGTTGCAAATCAACGTAAACAAAATCTACATTTGCTGCGACTCCATTCAAAGATGGACAACGTTACGAGCACCATGATGGCTAACCTTTTGCCGATTATTTTGCGTCGTGCGCATGTACTACTGCGCGCGCTGTGACACATGTTGGATGGACCTCTTCGGGTCGTTCAAGATAAAAAAAAGAAGACATGCCACGTCATTGTTACATTTAATGAGGAAATTATTTTTCGAATAAAGATTGCGAGATCAAATCCGGCACAGGGGTTGACTTGGCCATTCATCCCTCCGAGGTTGATAAAATAGGAACCGTATTGAAGGGCGTCGGCAGTGGATGTACACGTTTCCCTCCTATCGTGTGTGTGTACTGTTTGTTGTTGTTACGTTCTGACCCGCCAATACTGGACATCTGTGAAAACGAGCGTTATAGCTCATCGGATTCCTCCAACATAAATACACATTAAGATTATGAATGGAGAGACGACCATTGCGATATTCTTATTTAAGCAACACTGACGCTTTGCTTTGTAATAGAGCACCCTGGTATAAAACAAAATGCTATTGCTGCCTCAGTTCACCAAATATTACTTATAAATATTCTTGGTTCTTTCGGTAAAGTCACGTAGATAGAAAACGAAAATCTAAATTAAAAACAAAAAACTCACGACTTTTCGATCGCAACACAAGCGGTCTTGTTCAGGTGGAAATAAACTATTTGACAATTTTATTTTACCAGGTAAGGCTCACTGGGCTATGTAGCTCTTTTTTCATAAGCGACCTGGCCACAAATGATAGCTCAACGAAGTGGTTGATCGTGTGGAAATGTACAGCAGCCAAATACTCGAAAAACATTTTTCTAAATGTGGAGGGAAAAATCGGAGGACCCAGAGAAATTTCCACACGATCACGGGGAGAACTTGCCAACTCCAAATACAGCAGGCGTCAGGGTCAGTATCGAACCCAATACCTCCTGCGTACCAGGCGAGGGAGATAACATCTATAGCTGCACAGACATTCACAGCTGTGCTGTATTGCTCTGCAAATTGTTTTCGAGTTGTACTGCCTGTTGTTTGGAACAATGTCCGACGTTTCAGACGGTTACTGAAGAAGTTCTGAGCACGTCGGACATCGTGCCAAATGAGATGCGATAATATAAACTGGCCCACAATTTTTTATATATATTTGTTGATGTTTACATATAAACAGATCACTTAACATAACCCTAACACATCACTCGCGACACTGGTATGACAGCAAGAGCAGTTCATGTGAATGCTGGCACAAGAGGTCACATTTTCTGCAACGGTCCTTCACTGACTATTCATGATGAATGAATGAAAATTTTAACAAGTAAGCTTTTGCGACCAATATTATCCATAGTATAGCTTTTTTTTGGGTTAGCTCAAGTAATTATAAATGTGTCGTTAAATCCGCCACCGCTCGACACAGCCGATTAGTAAGGTTCGTCATGTAAACAAAACGTGCCAATTAGTGACTAGTTCAGCACACCGGTGCGTTGGAGAGTAAACCCACAACATTTACATTAAGAGCACGACATTTCGCCAATAATTACAACCGGCCTCATCAGACAACATGCATAATTCTGGCTTTCGCCTCATCAGGTGTGTGCACCATTATTTTAACCACTGACCCAGAGTGGATCACATAAATGTGATGAATACAGTTTGATTATTCAGTCTGTAAACGGTAATGCCTCATTTGCAATGGGATCGTTAAAAGTTTAAATTTCCTTCCTCGCACGGGAATTTTTTTTTTTACAGAAAAGTGTTGAGTTTTCTTCATTTGCCATCATGAACCCAATCGCCGTCAGCAACACAGATCAGAGAGAGAGAGAGTGGAGCAAATTCTAATCAGGTGGGGAGACAGAGCTGGGTAATGAGCTCCAGGGTTTAGCCGTGGCACGTGTGAAGAAGGAGGCCAAGTGATTTGCGAGGTGGGTTAATAAGGCCCTTATAAGGTCGCTCTCATCACTTGTCACAAATGAACCACAATACCCGGCTGATCTCGTCAAAGAAGCATAAACCATCACGTGACCTCTGGTCATCCTCACAGTGGCTTTTCCCTGGCCATCGAACAAAAACGGTCACTGCTAGATTTGAAGCTTTCGTGACTGCAAGGAATCATATTCTTAGGTTTTTTCGGTAAAGTCACGTAGGTAAAACATCAAAATTAATGAAAATAAAATAAAATAAAAAGAAAAATCACGACGTTTCGGAGGCAACACAAGTCTCCGTCATCAGGTGGGACCGTCACAGCCAGATTAGCTGCATCAAGTGAGGCAATGATTCAATATGTAATCCCTTAAAAGCGAGTTGAGGGGGGAGGAGAGGGAGGGGGGAGCTCATCAGAATATGGTAGCCAATGAATGGAACGTATCGGGAGGGAGGGGGGGCGGGGCCAAAAGGGTGGGCGACGGCGTGGAAGCGATTGTGCGCAAGCGACAGTAGTTTGTCGCTAGGAAGCCACTGGAACTTTTAAATCTCGATTTAAAACAAATTTCTTTGTAACTGCTGTTTATGTTAAGTTTGTTGTCCTTCCCCCGCACCTCAGATTAGCATGGTTAGCTACGTACGACCTGAATGAACTTCCGCATGCATATGTGGTAGCATAACATGCGCAGAGTTTGCAAACAGAAGTTGCATCATGTGCGGGGTTGCAGACAGTGAGATCAGCTAAGGTTGAGCAGGTGCAGGCGGGTGGCCCGGGTTACAGCAGATAGAGAGACGCCAGCAACCAGGGAAAGAGGCGGTGATTGGCTGGCTGCAAATGAAAACGCGGGGTCGGCGCCACGGAGGCGAGAGATCGTGGCGATAAGGGGGGGAACACGTGCGTCAGGCGTGGGGAGGACGCTGGCTTAATGAGGGCCATCTGGGGGCACTTAATGAGGAGGAGGAGGAGGAGGATAAAAGGGGAATGTGTGAGGCAGAGGAGGTGAGTTGGTTGGAGTGAAGACAATGGAGAATTCAAGTTCGGGACCCTGCACTCCACACCTCGTCCTCTCCAGCGGTGTTGGCTGATCCCCCGCTGGAGGCAAGGGCGAGGTCGGAGGACTGAGGGTAGACAGGCTGGCAGTAGAGAGGCTAGCGGAATCTTGAGTGTGAGAAGGCTAGCAGTAAAGAAGCTGGCAGAGTGTATAGTAAGAGGCTATCAGTGGAGAAGCAAGCAGAGTGCAACATAGCAGGCTAGCGGAGCGAGCGGAGCATAGCAGACGAGCAGTACAAGAGGGAGAGTTGCGATGGAGACGCGTGGTGTTGAACGCGAGGAGTTCTGTACGAATAAAGTGACGCAGCATAAAAATAAGTTGTCCATGTGAAATAACACCACTACACATACATACATACAAGGAGATGTAATTCATCAGCACCATGAAGAGATAATCACACGAGTGGGTGGGTGGACAGAGAGAGAGAAAGAAATGGGTGCAATAATACGACAGAGTTTATGCATGAACTGACCAAATAACTACAAGTACAAGGGCAAAAGGAGGCAACAGGATAATAACAGCATACATGTCTGAGATTATATGTAAATTGAAAAATACGTGTCTTCATAAATAAATTAACCCTTGTTCTTGAGCCTCGCCCCAAAATATGCATGATTGGTCTGTCGGCTTACCATGGCCCACACCGATGTAAACCAGCGCCACCAGTTGTTTATGCGCAAAAACTGTCGACTGGTCTCAACCTTGTGGGGTTCCATCCCCAAAGTAAGGTTTGCAGAATACATAGTGCCGGTTAACCGGATGTTATTGGTAAGAGTGCTCCATCTGAACAACTAGGCGACAAGCGTGCACAAGATCTCATTATGCGTTGGTGTGGAGCATTGTGGGTAATGGACTAAAGAAATAAAATGTTACGCACTTAACTTAGATAAAAATTGTCTGTTTAACGACCATTTGATGAGGCAATACGGGTGAGTAAGTTCCACCCCCTCGTGTGGATACGAGGTCACTTGATATTTCTGATGCAGTTCTGTGGTATCTCCTTCTGTGGATCGTTCTGTGACATAGGGGTAATGCACTGCCATGTGAGAGTTCCAAATGGATTATTCATCTCGTGACATAAAAACTGAAAGCACAATTTGAATTAAATTGAGGGAAAAGTACTAAAAAAACTCATTAGAACATCAGGCAGACTGAACACTAATCAAGGCGTTAATAAGAAAATCTGTTCCCAAGCTCAGGAAATATATTTTTTAAAAACGTTATTCCCGTTATTTTGAAATTATAAGAATTGCCAAATTTCCCAGCGCTGCAACGTCTTGTAGGCGAAACTAAACACGCGGAACATTCTTCATAGCCGCGAAAACGTCGCGATTTCAAACATCCCGCATGATTCCATTCGAGGCCGCTCCGCCCTATCACACACGATGCAATGCTGGCACCATCGACCAAGATAATCCAGTTAAACCACACTGTTTGTTTGACCTCAATGGGCGCATTATACTCTACCCACCGAGCCGGGCATGTGATGCCGTTGTAATAATAATAATTCAATACATTGCTGATGGGGTTTTACTCAAGAGCCCCCTATTGTGGCATTCATCACATGCCTGATGAGTCGTGCATTATTTAACGCAAGGCCTTTTTTCACTCTCTCTCTCTTCCTCATGTGTTCTCCGTGAGTCCACACCCGTGGTCATTTATTTTTTGTTCACATCATTTTATTTTTTGCACGGTGCATTGTGTTCCCGCTGCGCAAAAAAACAATGATCCGACGGTGTCCGTATTTGACGCAAGAAAACGACACCCCCTTTGTGATGGGCTGCTGCCGGTCGGCCGTGGCGCTTGTCTCTGCCCCAAAAAAAAGATACCAAGGTGCCCGTGAGAATCGTTGGTGATGAAATTGCAACTGGTCGTCGTTACTATTACTGCGAGAGGAAAACAAAAATCCCAATAGACAAGAGTTGTGATCAATGGCTCAATAATATAACACGCGATGAAAAGAATAAGTAATATTTAAAAACACTTTTAAAAAAACACGCTTTTATGAAATGTACTAGTAATGGAAAAACTCCACGACTCTAGGAAGTGGCCCCGAAGCTTGCCATAACGTAAGGGACCGTGGCCAATTACAGCCAACGTCAGTTTACTGTGGACAATTAGACCCAAGCCGAAACATAACATATAAAAAATAATGTAAAAAAATAGATATCTTTTTATTTTTTTTATGATAGAATATAGTATTATCATCAGTATGACATAAGTATACCAAGTTTGCAGTCGATACCACATTGGGAAATGGGTTTAAATTGAGTTACAATATTTGATGATACAACGACAACAACAACGACAACAACAACAACCAAAGTGAGTTAAATTAAAGCGTGTAAAAAGTCTACGTGAGTTAATGTGAAGATGCATACGCGGTACGGTGTTAGTGATTAATTTGGTTATTGCAGACACTGAACAGTGTCCACATATCCAGGGACTAAAGTACTGTCTCGGCGGATATGCGAAAAGGTCGGACATGTGGACCTCTGTAGAAAGTGACGCTTGGCTCATCGTGCACGAATGATCCTGTGAACTACTCTCTTGTGTTTCGATTTAAAGCTTTCGTGACTGCAGGGATTGATATTCTTGGTTCTTTTGGTAAATGCAGGTAGAAGGAAAAAACAATAAAATAATAAAAATAAAACAATAAAATTCTCACGACGTTTCGATTGCAACACAAGCAATTATCATCAGGTGTGAAAACCACAGCAAGAAAGAAACAATAATATACTCTCTTTTTGCTTTAGAATTAAGGTTGGATTTGTGAACATCTGTGGAAAATCACAGATACACCTGCACAAATATTTCCTTGGGTGTGTGGGCTGTTAATGATTGTTTTAGCAGGTAAAGCCCACTGGACATGTTGCTTCTGAAAAATAAACTAATAGCTCAGAGACCTTCACCTGGTGAAATTCAAATATTTGTGATTTACTTACCTTTCCTATCCTGTGCACTCCTGTCCTGTTTCTGTATTGTTTGTTGTTGTAACTTTATGACCTGCCCCAACTGGGCTTCTGTGAAAAGGAGCTTCATAGCTCGTCGGATTCTGATTCTGAATTGGTCTTGGCGGATATGTGACGGTCAGACATGTTACATTGTAGTGGAATGTATTATTTTGTGGTCAATATGTCTCCATCCAGAAATGAGTGTGGGGTGATACACAACGCCATTGGAAATCCTTGGCCGCTGGGATATCGGTATTAATATAGGATGATCACCATTGATTTCCCACAAAGTGTTACTCATTTTATGAGGCCAGGAGGGATGATGATTTTAATTCACAAATTTTCCGAATGTGAAAATGCTCGAAAGATAATGCCACCTGGTTGGAAAAATATCATAAAAGTAAACATTTAATGTGGAAAATATCATGTTATTGTAATATAATATGGCCACATATATAGGGACCATAAGTGCCACTTGTAAATTCCCGAATAATATATGAAAAGTAAACCAGAATGAAATATAATCATCACAATTTATAAAATTGACAAATGAAGTCTACCCATTCTCAATCCACCACCGATGGATGAGTGCCACCTGATACCGTCTCAGTCAAGGGAGTTCATCCTCTTGGTTCTTTCGGTAAAGTCACGTAGAATGGAAATAATAAAATAATAAAATAAAACATAATAAAATAATTCTCACGACGTTTCGGCCACAACGCAAGCAGCTGTCCTCAGGTGAAGAACAGGTCTGTCGAGAAGACAGAGTCTGAATGACACACCCCAGGCTTGGAGCGTCTATTTAATCTGGGATGGAGGGGGAAGAATTTGCATATCAAGAGGAATTTAGCATATTTACATGATAAACAACTTAAGGGAGTTGTTTGACCATACTTCACCGCAACGGTGACTGCGGGCCAGCAAAGGGGAGAGAAAGCTGGATGCCATTCGATAACCTTCATCACGGATGGCAGCCATAGTCGGGAATCGAACCCGGGCGGGTGGGTTCATAGCACGGAGAGACAATCACTCATCCGCCGTTCCGCCCCAACAACATTTACAATTGCTACTTGCTACTGCTGCATAAAGACAAACAGTGAGAGGTTAACGATATAGGAATATTGAATTCCCAGCACAGGGTAAGGGTCAGAATCAGAGGTGAGCACTACAGTCTGTTCACCTCTGCCGGGGCGACACATTTGTTTGAGAATCTCGTGAGATGCAGTTTTCCCTTGCGAAATAAATCACGCATTACACTTGGGTCTTCACAGGATAAACAAATTAAATAAGGCGCTTGCTTTATTTACATAGCATAATAATGCGAGTACAAACGTGAGTGTATATGTAACGGTTCATGGAAATTAAAAGACGAAAATAATTCAATCGTAGCATTAAAGCATCTGATAAAATATTGACGTGATATTAACGGGAAGTGCATTATTTACGGGAGACATTTTCATAATGACACCATAACCTGGTGAAAGAAAACAACATTATAGACTGCCTTATGCTGCAGCAATAATGTCTGGCTATGAAAACACTTAGCCCCTTGTTAGGGAACATTTATTGATGAGCAGCGTTGGGAATTAATGCATAGTATGAATTGTTCAGTGTGTATGCAGATTACAATTACTTAACTAGTACCAGTTAACTCCAGTACTTTTTTTACAACTGTTATGCTTTCTTATTCTTTGGGTCTTTCAGTAAAGTCATGTAGATAGGTTCAAAGAAAATAACAAAAATTAACAAAAAAAACTACGACGTTTCGATCACAACACAAGTGATTGTCATCAGGAGGAAAAAAGACGATTGTGTTGTGGAATTTTTTGGTTAATTTCTTTGAACATATCAACGTGACTTCACCGAAAGACCCAAAGAATATGAATTCCTGCAGTCACGAAAGCTTCAAGTCAAGATTTGTTATTCTTTCACGACAACAGGTTAGCAGTGGCGTGATGGTGGCTACGCACGGGGGCTGTAATCCGGCACTGTGGAGGCAGTGAGGCTTGGTGGATCACACAAGCGTTGTGAAACTCCCTTCTCGCGGGTGTCGAGGAAGTGCCTTGCTCCGGCTTGCCAGGAGAAGGCGGCACAGCAAATGTGAATTTCACCTGCTCCCTCGGTACGCATTTAATCGAGCCAAGAAAAAATGATACGCTAACTTGATTTCTAACACATATTGGACTGTGTTGTGTTATTATTAATATTACGCTTGTTTACCCAGGAAAGCTTCACTTAGTTTAAAGAGTATAATTCTTTAGGAGGCTCCTGCCATGTTTTAACTGCGGAGGGCGATGTTGCCTTGCTGCAATCCCATTTATTGTTAGAATAATGTTGAACTTGTACATGCACAGTATTTGCTCACTCTTGTAGAGAGACAGGACGATTCAGCGGTGCGAGGAGGAACCACAGACAAGCAGGAAGACAGCCAGGCAATGAGTAGGCGCCAACAATTGCCCAATCTCTGTGGTCCTCTATATATTAAGTTGCTATCGGCCAATTCATGAGTGTTTACATGTGGGAGGAAACCCACAAAACAACCCACGCGTACGAGGGCGAAGCACTCTATCCCATACAGACCGAACAGGTTGAGTCCACATAGTTGCTATACTGCCGTCTCCTGGTGAGCAAGGGTATGGCACCTCGACGTCGATGAGAACCGAGTATCACAACGTTTGTTTGACCCACAAACCCTCGCCTTCACAGTGATGGATTACGGACCATGTGCAAAGCCACCATTGGGCGTCGCTGTGGCGAGATGTTAGCTATCTCGCTTGGTATACAGGAGGTTGTGGGTTTGATTTGAAGTTTGCACGTTATCCCCGTGGTCGCGTGGATTTATCTCCAGGTCTTCCGGTTTTTTTCCTCCGCATTTAGAAACATGCGTATACAGTATTTGGCTGCTAAAATGTCCATGTGATTAGCCACTTCGTTGAGCTATCATGTGTTGCCAGGTCGCTTCTGAAAGCAGCTACATTGCTCAGTGGGCCTTACCTGGTAACATAAAAAAAGAGTTAGTAATTGCGTAATTTGCAGGTACATTTTCATCATTTGGATGTTTGGCCCAATACCAGTGGCATTGTATGCGTGTGTTTGTTGTATAAGCTTAAGGCTGAAATTTCAAGTAATCAATAATCGGGACTAATTATTGTAAGTAACCCTTCCAATCCTGTTGATTAGATATTGTGCCTCGAGACACCGATGCTATCTCCTGCAGAACAATAGCCAGCACACAGCACCTGCTACAACAGCCGCATTGCGTGTAAACAATGGCTCACCGTGTGCACCAACAACAACAGTAGAATAGAAACAATACAATGTCAATCTTGATTTGAAGCTTTCGTGACTGCAGGAATCCATACTCTTTGGTTCTATCGGTAAAGTCACGTAGGTAGAAATAACATTTAAAAAAACACGACGTTTCGATCGCAACACTCAGGTGGAACAACCACAGCAAGAAAAAATGCCTAAGTAGGCGAGAAAGCTGCCGTGACAAGAGGTTATATAGGTAAGAAAAGGGGGAGGAGCAAGGGGGTGAGAGAGAGAGAAGCGGGGGGGGGATCAGGGGAAAGGGGGCTGCGTGAGCGCTAGGGGGAGAAGAAGCGAGCCTGGGGGGGAAGTAGGCGGGGCTAGAAGTGGGAAGCTGAGTGTGGGACACGGGAGGTGGGGGGGGAAGTAACTCGGAAAAAAATTGACGAGTACCCGGCGGGTATGATGGATAAATAGACGAGTACCCGCGGGTATAATGGAAACAACCAGACGACCACTTGCGCAGTCTGCCCGAAGCCAGTCATGGCTCTGACATTTACTTTACCGCAATTGTGTTTCCTTCCTGCGTTCAGTAAGCCGTAGATAAGAGCGATAGTTCCGTGCTATTAGTCTTCTTGTTGGCATGGGTTTTTTTAGACAATAGCCAGGCTTGCATTCTACCGTGTTGCTTGCTAAACACTCGCTCAACGAAATGACATCATTCGTCCATTACTAAAGCCCGGCGTTCGTGTGTCCGTTTGCATGAGAGCCTTTCACACCAGGCCTGAATCGAAAAGTTATGGAAAGTGGACCACCCACCCCCAGATATTAGATATGGGGAGTAAAAAGTTGATCCAACAGGCACAAAAATGTCGACCCCCCCATTTTTTTCACTCCCCCCCCAAAACATGAATTTGTTCTGTAGGCATATATGCCTATACACCCTACATACATACAATAGAGCCAGTAGTATCTGGGGAAGAAGAGGACATCAGTGGGGGCGACGGGCGATGCGCCCTGGAAAGGTTGCTATATAAATCCTAAACAGAATGAAATAAAGACGCCCTCCGCATGAGCTCGAATTTCGGCAGGCCACAGACCACAGGCCGCCGAAATTCTGGTTTCTTAAATTCGCGTGCCGAGCACGCAATTTTCTTTTTTTTTGCTGAACTCATGTACAACCACCTCGTCAAACCACTTCTTGATCAAGGGCTTCAGACCCCATGTCCTGCAGAGGGTTTGTTTGACCATACTTCACCACGCCGGTCAGTACGGATTGGTGACAGAGGTGGGTGGGAGACCAGGACCAGTTCAGATATCGCTTACCACTGACAAGGGCAATCGTGGGGACTTTAATTCAGCTAGCCGGTTTTATAGCAGAGTGCTGCAAAGTCAGAATTCCACATTCTTACGGTGGGTTAGAGCGCGTAACTCACCATCAGATTGTCAGCAGTACATGCTTTCAAATCCCGGTCAGTGATTGACTCAGCCAATCATCCGTCTTGGGTCGATAAATTAAGTGCCACTTCATGGAATGCCAGAGGTGGTCTTTCTGTGAAGATTGGTCTCTGTCATGGGAATGTGGAGTTGTCAGGGCTCAGGCGAAACAACCACGAGCATAAATGCTACGAGCGCAGCCTCCTGTGCTTGTTTGAGCAGTGACACTTTTGACTTGTATGGAAGTGGTGGCTAGGATGTGGTTCTGTTAAAAAAAGAATCTGAAAAGTAGTAATGAAGCGTCTGCTCCCAGGAAAGATCATTATAGCCCGTTCGCGCTCGCCAAGGTGTGAGCCCGAATTCTGACAGCAGCTGTCGTAGGATGCATCAATACTTTCGGCAGCATCACCTGCTCAGACCATCATTACCTGGTGATGTTCATCGCCAGCGATGGTGCTACCCAATTGCGGGCTCTAAGCAGAAATCAATGTTAGTCCCCCCTCCCCTACCCCTTTCAGTTTAAACACTGCTAATGAGATGACAGCAGAGGCATGGGGTGCCACCGTGGCGAGATGTTAACTACATCGCCTGGTATACAGGAAATCGTGGGTTCGATCCCGACCCTGAAGCCTGCTGTATATTTGGAGTGTGCATGTTCTCCCCGTGTCCGCGTGGATTTTTCTCCAGGCTCCTCCGGTGTTTCCCCACCACATTTAGAATCAACACGAGTTTAGATAGTTTGGCTGCTGTACGTTGCCACGTGATGATAAGCCACTTTGGTGAGCTATCATTTGTGGCCGGGTCGCTTTCTGAAGGAGAGCTGTACGGTGTAGCTCTGTGTAAACATGACAAACCCAGTCATAGCGTTGTGACGGCTTCACTGTCGCCTGTTGGTTGGTCGCACATTCTCAACTCTTCGAGTGGGTCATCTCAAACGACAAAACGGCCATGCGTGCAGTTCTATTGTGCTGGTGGTCTGTATGAGGCTGAGAGGTTTTTGCACAAGCTAACAACCTCTTTCAACAACGCCACGCAAAACAAGTGGGCGGCACAGAGCAAAAGGGGTCTGTGCGGAGCTAGGAAGCCGTCTTTTCTGCATTAAAAATCCGCCTTGATAAACATGTATCAAATTTGCCGGTCGCCCCGGGAACACAAGTTCTCACCTTGTAAAGAAGGAATGAAAATAAATACTAAATCCATTAGGGGTTTTTTTAGGGACGCGAGTACAAAAAGTGGAAGCCGGCGCTGGGTTGTTTTCGCACTGTAAAGTCACGCAATTGGCACCAGGACAAGACAATTAGTCGCATGCCCGCATGTTTTGCGACTCTTATTCTGGCATAAGTGCTTCATGTGCAGGAAGGAAATTGAAATCAGATGGTTTTGCGTTGCAATAAATGTTATCCCACTGTAAGTCGCGTGCTCGGAGGAAATATGTATTGTTAGAGAAAACATTTCAGCAGGCGGCACTGAGAATGGTAATGCATGCACGGAGACTCATGTAAAGAATATTTGAATCGCGTTTGCTGAGCAGACGAAAAGTAGGAGTAAGTGCTGTTAGCGAGCACCTATTTTAATGCCAACCGCTAGGAGCAGTGTTTGTCGATATTGCTGACTACATTGTGACCTAGTCGAATGCCTCGATTGAGTTTAAAATCGCAATGGACACTGGTGCTGGATTTTGACTGGGAATCAAACCCAAGTTGTATGTATGTATGTTGAACCTCTTTCGTACCGTACGTAAGCCAACCGTGCTATTCGGAGGTACGGCAGTTGTGCTAACGACTGGAAGGGGGAATGATGCAAGATTCAATGATTTATTTCGATTAATAAGCTCGGAATGCGTGTAAATCAAATCGCGTGGGTAAGAATTGATTATTATATTTGTAGATGTTCACATGGCCCATATTCTCCGCTCACTGCGCTACCATCCACTGCAATGTAATAACAAATCTCATCGGCAATGTGCTGAATCGTGCTGATTCATCACATTGCCGATTTGGCAAATCTTCACAAATAGCAACTTTATTATCCTGCCCTGTATTCACCAAATGTACACGCTGCGTGCAGTGAGCAACTACGCATTTCTAATATATTTAAACAATGTAATTTCCTAGAAATCCACTCACATACCCCCTGCTTATAACGTTTCCATATATTTTTTCTCTCTCTCAAATGACAGCGTAGTGAATTGAGAAAGTGGTCGACAAAGCACGCCCTTTTTACAACCACTGCTTTCCCAGAACAATGGCTATACATCTTCCCCATTAGATTAGTGTGGAAAGGTCTCTTAAAATATGACCTTAAACATTCGCTCGAGGCAACAGACTTCCCCACAGACGAACATTCATCAAGCAACGCACTCATATGTTTATCGACACTGAACAACAACACCATGCCCCCATATATTGTTCTAGACGAATTTCCGTCACACTACTTGCGATTACTATTCCGACCGTAGGCTGGGTCACGTACATTTTACAGTCGAGGACTGCACGCGAGGCTGGTTTCTCACGCGAATCCGGTCCCCATATCCAACCGGTGGCCATTCCACATTCCCCGTCTTTGGGAAAGTCTGTCCATACAATGACAGCTATTGACTTGCCAACATAGGCGGTACCAATGGATCAAGCTCAAATGGGATGAGGGCCTTATAGTCTTAGCTACAAGCTGCAAAAATATTGATTTTAGTTCGTCACAGATTAGCTCCACCGACGGAGCAAACAGCCGCCCGGTCAACACGAAGCAGAAGAATAAGAACGTCACAAAGCACTGGGCTTTCACGAGCACGCGAAATGGGCACAAATAGTGGAGCGAGTTTAATGGTCTCAGCCCGGCCTTGGATGACAATAGGACGGCCACTGTTGAATTTCCCACAAAGCAGTGCTCGTTTGTCGACCTCCAGAGCGACGGTGGGCTGAGTTAGACACCTACCTGGGAATTCAAACTGCAGCCTTCCGATTGCGACTTGGTGTCTCTGCCCACGTCTGTCACGCGGCCAAATCGCGATCACGACAGCACGGCGCTTAAGTGGTGCATGAAGTGAACATGTCTAGACTGATCGTTACTTCAACGATTGTTTCTGTCTTCTCCTCAATGTCACCCCGCATTGTGCTACTGGCATTATGTCACAGTATGAAGAAACGTCCATCCGTGTAAAAACTTCTAAGCGGCGCTTGCGTTAAGAGTACGGCGGGCGGAACGTGACATCCCTTAGGGGGGCTATCCATAGCCGAGGGGGGTACCAGACCAGGGGCGAATCACACTAAACTGGAACTATTACATCTGATACCACTGTGACGTGGAAGCACGGGGCCCCCCAAAGCACGGGGCCGGGGCGGTCTCCCCCCATTCGCCGTACCTCTAGGGACAGCTCCGTCTGGGTTTGAATCTGGGGAGCTGCCTGCGGATCACCTTGCATGTGAAAGAGACTTGACTTTTAAACAACTTTTATTGCCGCCAACAGCAACAGCACTGGAGGCGATTCCGATATGAAATACACAAAGTCACCAGCAAACAAATGAAAACAAACGCTATAGATCCACACGCTGTGGCACTTAATGCACCGCGCACAACACGAAAGAAAAGTCACGTGGTGGTGTTCATCGCGCACGCCACGGTGACGAGCGAGCGCTTCAGAAGGTGAACATGAGGGTGCCGTCCACGCTGGTACAGAGAGGGGCTTTTCCAGCTCCCCAGCGTTCGAAGAAGACGTGCACATCACCGGCATGTGTGTGGTATGCGTGCTCCAGCTGGAACTGCGCCTTAAGCAGGCCTCTGAACACTGGAAGCACAGAGCAGCCGTCAGTGTCACCTTCCAGCATCTTTTTCTCGTTTTGTACACCACCAAGAGAGAGAAGTGCTTACCATTCGTGTCAGAGAATTAGCCGCTGAAGTGAATTTTGTAGAAATACACCGGAGATCCCTTCAAATTACTTATAATCCGCACAGTAGGGGGCACTTGCCCTGCTACAGACAGTCAACCACTCAGAACTAGAAGTTTGCCAAAACGAAGTACAGAACAAAACTTAATGGAATGTTTTTTTGTGTTTTCAGTCATTAGAGATGCCCTAAAACCACAAAACCTCTACGCTTGAAATCCCGGTTTAATCACAGGCAGCTGCCCGCATTAGAACCCAGGATTTCATCGGTGCCAACTCAGCACTGTGACCTCTGGGCCACCTGCCCACCCCAACTTTACTTAAAAGTACAATGTTAACATCTGCAAAAGTACTCAACGCATAAACATTACCAATCTTTATCACCTGAAATGTTCATTGCATGAGAGTCAAAGCAATACTTTTCTATTTACAATTTCTTGGACCTCAAAAATGCCGACTCGGTGATTCTGACCCCACAGTGACTGTTGCTGGCACTGTGTAAACGCTGTTCACGTATTTTCAGAGTTACAGACCACATTCATGCTTCTTTGGGTCTCCTTTACAAAACAGACAATGGGGTCTCCATCGGGCTGTGAATATAGTGCGAGGAGTCCATAATAAGTGAACCGAGTGGAGAGAGAGAGAGCGAGACAGGGCGGAAGATCGGTTGTGCTACAATGACGTAATGCTGGCTCTGCTAAGCTGTTTCCCAGAGCAATGACACACTGCAGTGGATGTCCGTAGGGTGAACCCAGCAGGTGGTTTGGGGAGGACAGAGGAAGCAAAGCTGCCGAGTGCTCAGCACAACACCCACTGCGAGTCACGCACGTGGGAGTGCAGACTGCACCGTGTCACACATTTCCATCGCGCAAGTTCAGAGTGAACCAGTAGCGATTTTGCGGGCATTGCCTCCCCAACTCCCAACCCACCCAACACCTGTCTCCATACATTTCTTCCCAAATGTTCCTAATTCCAAATGCCTCACATGACCAGCCAACGTGGCCGGCCATGGTTAAGACAACTCGACTCAACGACGAGCTCAAGTCCCGGTCATGGATCAAATTCACTCACAATCACTCCGGTGTCCGTGACATCAGTGCTTTTGGCGCACACATTAAAGCTGGTTTCTCGAGCACGCTGCCACCACGTCTCACCGCCGCCACTCGCGCGCACATTACTCACGCAATTTGGCATTGTTGCAGCAGATCTGGCCAGATTTAATCAGTGAGATTACTGAGAGTTGTCGGTAATTGAACTCGGAAAAATGAATGCTGCCTTGTGGGAAGTCAACAGCGGGGTTGTCCTTTGGATAAACTGGGCCTGACCAAAGGTATGTGGAATTTCCAGCACTGACGCAGAGCCACGAACAGAGGAAGGCATGGCCCGATTTGTCGGTTCGAGCAGGAAGACACCTTGACTTTGACTGGAGGTGCAGTGGTTCACAACTTCGGAGATTTTGATGAACTGTGGCGATTCAGGGTCACATATCTAGTCAAAGATTCAATCTTTTCTTTTTTTTACACAGAGATGAGTGGAAGCGCCTCTAGTGACTGCATGAATGATGTGAAACCTGTTGCACAACGGGAACATGCAAAACCATCCATTTTTACACGTGCATTTGGATGTGTGTACCGTGCACTTTGGAATCAATGTTCATGGATGAATTGCTGCACTTTCACATTCATAACACATTGAAACTATTAACGTGCCCTACAGTGTTCGCTAACTCCCGAATAGAGAGCAATGGCTCAGTTACACGAGGAGGAACCAAAGATAAGCGGGAAGGGAAAGACAGGCACCGAGTTGGCACCAATTACACCCCCTCCCCCGAGATCTACAGTCCTTTATATATTAAGGTGTTATTGGCCAACATCGGCCAATGAATGAGTGTTTACACGTGGCAAGAAACCAGAGTGCCCGGACAAAACCCACACATTGCAAGGGGGGGGAAACACATTCCCATTACAGATGGAAAACTTGGGAGTCGGTACTTTCACGTACAACTTTCTCCTGGCGAGCCAGGATATGGCTCATCCTCGACGCCCACGGGAAGGTAGTTTCGCAACATTTGTGCGATCCACCTACCCTGTAGCCCATCACAGTGATGGGTTCCAGGCGTGCATAGCCACCACCACCCAGCTTGAATGCGGGCTTCTGGGGGTATATAAAAGAGGTCTATTTTGAGCAGGGGTAACACAGGACATCTGGATGCATTGCTCCAGATTCACGTTCCTGCGTGTGTATGATATTTTTTTTCTCTCGTATGAATAATGGGGCTCTTGACAGGTCACATGGGTGCTCCAACAAAATTAAAAGTGAAAGTCGGCAGAAAATGGTGAAAAGGCTGATCTGGAAATTGCATACTTGGAACGAACTGCGTCTCTCTCCAAAACCCACAAATCCATCTGAAGCCAGCAATCACTTAGGGGATTTTTTTTTTAATAAACAAAATAGTTATGAAAACATGTCCAAAGGCAACCCTTTTGTATGTAGGCTTTGTACAGATTGCACGATTTGCTGCTATACTGCATCGGCATTGACGCGCAATCAGATACAACAACAGCTGGGTGATGGTAGCTACACACGCGGCCTGTAAACCAGCACTGCGGAGGCAGCGAGGGTTGGTGGAACACCGCGAGAATGATTTGGAACTCCCTTCCAATGAGCGTCGAGGAGCCATACCCTGGTTTGGCAGAAAGGGACGCAGAACAAATGTGCGCTCCTCCTGTTCCATCTGCATGGGATAGTGGGTTGCCCCCTCGCACGCGTGGGCTTTCTCTGGGTTGCTCCGGTTTTGTCCCACGTGTAAATGCTCATTGGGTCGGCCGGTAACAAACTAACATATCTACAGAGAGAGGAGCACACAACTTAGGTAATTGGCACTGATTGAATGCCGGCTCATCTCTGCTTCTTCACGTCTCTTGAGTGGTTCTCTCTCGCGTTACAAGTTGAAATGATTATCGTTCTCAGCTAATCATCTTATTTAACTAAATTATCTCACCGAGCCTCATGTTTGGATAATTCCTCATATTCGATAAGCCGGGTGTCCCATTTTAGCATTTGGTCTTAATTATAATATGATATTTTATTACTGTTCCATTATTCCGCATCGGGTACAGGATGTTATGCTAAACATTTTATTTCGCATATATTATAAATGTTGGACATCCACGTCAACTTTATCGCATGCAATGCACTTTGAGATGCCCTTATTACCGTGGCGTGTATCGCGTGAATGAAGGCGGATTGATTAATCGATTTTAAACGTGGGACGAAACCAAAGTGCCTGGGAGAAAGCTGCGCATGGCGACACAGGGTACCGTGCTACCAGCAACCAACTTGATGTTCTACCACCCCCGCTTTGACACCTCGCTGCATGCGATTCCTTGCACGACCCACGAACACCCCCTTCCAAATGAGCAGGTCCTCAGCGGCAGCTGCGACTGACATCTCCTCTCGGGAGTACAAAGTGCCGCGGCAACGCCCCGCAGTGTTGGGCTGAGTGGCGGCGGGGGCTGTAACCTTCCCGTCTGCACGCGCAGCTACAGCGGTGGGTGTCTCTGTGTGTGGATACACCTCGTGGGGCGCAGCAGTGCTGCCGCTCGAACCGAGGGAGCGGCGGTGTAGCGGTTGGCGCAGCGCGCTACGAACCCGGCGACCCGAGTTCGATTCCCGCTCATTGCCAACACCGGTGATCATTTTCTGAAGCGGCGCTGGGCCCACCCCTCGGTTCGAACCGGCCTCAAATGAGTCCTTGGTGTGGCGTGTTAAACATCGCCGCTCGGGAGACAAAGGCGGCCCGGGCGTGGTGCTGGCCACCCCACCCCCTTGTGTGTCGTGTCGGCCGTCCAAGGTGCTCGGCATAGCACTTGCCCCAACAGTCAGTTAAGGCCACAAGGGGGGTCTTTGGAAACAACTTGTGGATCCTGGGTGCACGGGCACATTGGTTACTAGGCAACTTTATAAGCAAAGAATATTTTAATTTGTTACGTGGGGAGACAGATGTATGAAGGCCACGTACTGTCGGCGTATCTATTCTGTTGCTTATATTCTCCACAGCGATGCTAATGATTGCTTTGTGTTAAGTATGTGTTTTGTTATTTAGCATTGAACTAGGACCAGTACCTTGTCTTGGACATCTGACAGTTCACCAGCAATGATTCAAGCAAACCTCACTTTGCTAATGAGACACTTTGAATGTCAAAACCGGCCCAGAGTTTGCTTGAACTGAATCAACGCTGCTGAAATGATACACTCCCAGAAGGTCGTGAGGCTGATGGTTGTGTAAAAAAGACATTTATTTTCGTTTTGCAGAGAGACAGACATATGAAGGAGATATATTATCTGTTCAAGTTTCCTGTTACATGACATGCTCAGTTTGACAAGTACTCAACTTCCAACTCGAATGAGCCTTGTGGCCAGCCCCATCCACTTTGGTGGGTCTGAGCCACTGCTGTGGAAATTCCACATTCCTATGACGGCAGCGAGTCTCTCCATACGGCAACCGCTGTTGAGGGCTTACGAAGCGGTGCTCATTTCATCGACCGGTTTACCCCCTCCGCCCAGCCAGATTCATCCATTGATCCATTCATCAGTAAACAGCTGCATTGTGAAATGAATAAAGCCGCACGGTTCCAATGAATGAAGGCACGCGACGCTGAGTCGTTGCATTTGAGCAATAGAGTCGTTAAGATGCTGCCCGAATGTTCACAAATGTTGGGTTGTGTTTGGAAATGGCACGTGGAATGTATGAAATGATGGTGAATTTGCGGCCGAAATTTCCCCATTATATCAGAACACAGTTGTATTGTTCTGTCATGAAGGGGAGATTAATGTTCTGGTGGTGTGGTTTATTTCGTTCTCCGTGACAAAAAAAAATGGAACGCACATCATTACACAAACGTTGTATGTCTCCCGGGGGAATCGCGGGGGAATGTCTGCGTTAAAATTGCTACCAAATGTCGTTTGTAGAATTTCTTACACCTACGCATACACCGCAGTTCATACATATCGCTTTGTTGACATGTATAACGCTTGTGCAACTGCCTTTTTTTTTAAATGCACATTTTAAAATATGCACTAGCTGCTTCTGTTGTTGTTGGCACGTAGTCAAGTACCCTGGATGTCCAATGTGTGTTCAAACTTTGCGAGTGAAAAGAAACAAAAATACTTTAAACTACTCTTAGTCATATTGAGAGAGCTCCCTATGTCTCGTGTCTTCTCGTGGAGTCACTGCAGACTTAATGCAGAAATGGAATAACAAAGCGGTGATGTCATCATCACCGACCAGAGTGAATCTACTGCTAGATGAAGACCTCACCAGGTCTAAGCCACCTCTTACAGGCATGCAATCGTGTAATGTAACAAGCCACCAATTGATACAAAGTTGTGACGTAGTTGTATTAAAATCGAACCATCCCAGTAGAGGTGGAAGGTTGGGTCAACGTTGAGCCAACGTTGAGCCATAGGTTCCAACCGCATGCCAACGTTGGCCCGACGTTGGCATGTTGACTGGGATGGGCTGGCTGTTCTCAAACAAAGGCTGTGTGTGATGCACTGCTCTGCAAGTGCTTCGAGTGGACACTTTGTCAACTGACCTTGATAACGAGAGCATATTTTTTATTATTTGGAATAAAAAAAAGTGAAAAAGACAAAACAAATGCGACATTTAAAAAAAAGAGTTCACAAGCATCGTGTTCAGGGTTGCCAGTTTTTACGGGTAAATATTTGCTTGAAAACAGTAACCTGATTGATTACAGGAGTTAATAAAGGGCAGGCATATCCAGTATCATGACGCTAATACAATTCTAAGCTTCCCTTCTTGTAGTGGGCTATCACGTCCCGTCACTCCTCTGTGTTTTATAACTCAGTGAGTGCGAACAAGTGAACCGCCTTGGTCTGGACTCATGGGGGCTATGTTAAAAGGCACTTGTTCCCGTGTTCATAATCCTGTCGTGTCACACGTGTTCTTGTGTACACGTGCCCGGAGGGCTTTACGGCACATCCGCCCAATGTTGACGACTGCCGCAGCAAACACTCTGGCTCGCAGCATTGCTGGCACTCGCCTTGATTAATGCAACGCCATCCTTACACGGACTGAAGTAAAACGCCTCGACAAACCACACAGCGGCTTTAAAAACAACCTGTCATGGGCACGGCCGTACGGCGTCCGTGGCTTCACTAAAAAAACTTACACTTGCCTCTACCATCAAATCAAGGACACGGTGCAACATCGCTATCATGTGCCAGCTCTCTCTCAAGGTCTCCCGCTATACCTCCCCAACCTCCTCTCGCTCCACTGACCACGGCAAACCCCACGTCCTACGGAGTACGTCCAACGACTCAGTCATCGTGACCAGAACCACGACTGCCCTGGCAGAGCGGCGTTTCTCCGCAGTTGTACCAGCAGCCAACTGCACGTGCTCAACACCCAAGCGCCATTGTCCATCGTCAAGTAGCAGCTCAATGCTCTCACCCATCCAGGCCCTCACCTGTTCAATCCCTCATCCATTCAGACTCTCACCTGTCCACGATCTCACGATTGTAAAATACGTGTTTGCTCTAGAATCTGGTATGTTCATCTGTGTGCCCTTTCTCAGCACATTGGTGCAGCATTACGAATCGCAACCCCCGCCATGTGGCGCTGCGGTTGGAGCACGTGACTACCCAGCACACATCAACACCCCTGCCTCGTCTACTCCTTCTCCGCCTACAAGGCCTTCTGCCAATGGGCACAAACACTACAGACACACGTGCTTGCAGTATTTGTAGGACGATCACTAAATAGCAACACTCTTTTATGTGCTATGAAGAAGTAGCCACTGCCATGAATGTTGCTTATTATGCGTTTTATGTTAAGGCCACGTAGTGTTATTGACGAAATTGTCGAAGTTTTTTTTTATTTTTGGTAATTGTGCTTCTGCACCACTGCCAAATCGACAGCACCACCATTTTTTTTATTTTACCAGGTAAGACCCACTGGCCGATATAGCTCTGAACGCGTGTTGCTTCTCAGTGTGCAGGAATAAAGCACAGGGCTCGGAGAAAAATCCACGCAACTACAGTGAGAGAGACACGCAAACGTCAAATATACAGCAGGCATCACGGTCGGGATCGAACCCATGGCCTCCTGTATACCAGGCGAGGTAGATAACATCTCGCCACCGTAGGGCCCTGACCAAATACCTGGGATGAGATTCAGATTACATTGTTTTTTTTATTTGGACGTTGAGATGTTGAGGGTAAAGTTGTATATTTTACTGATGTAAAAATATATATGTAATTTTAATGACTTTCATGTAATCATCGTAAACATTCATATTTTAATATTTTTACGTGAGGTTCCATGATTAAAAACAATCATTGTAATATGAACGTTAGTATATTCAACTTTTTTTTAAACGAAAAAGCGATGTCAAACATCGTCGAAATCAGGTCACGTGACGTCACTTTCAGCGTGAAAGTCACGGGCGTGACATCATGGGAGAGACACCACTCCCTGTGCCGTCACACCTCTGGGTCAAATCGAAGCAAAGCCAAACTCGGATCATCGAAACTTTTGTATCTAGGCCTGATTTGTTTTTATTATTTATATGAATATCGGGAACAGATCTGTAGTATGCATTGTTTAGATGACGAACACTACGTACACGTTTCAAATGGTGCAGCGCCGTGTTAGATACTATGTCTGTATGTTGAACTTATTTCGCACCGTACGTAGCATACCGTGCTAATCGGAGGTGCAGGGGAAGGACAACAAACTAAACACAAAAAAGCACTTCTAAAGAAACGAGTTTTTTTATCCAGATTTAAAAGTGCAAAGCTCCATTGGCTTCCTAATAATTAACATCTGAATAAAGAGTCACAGAAGCAAACGAGACAATGGGAAATTTTTATTTGTCTACCCTTACAGGGCAAGTGTGAATTACAATCAACATTATTCAGCAGCCTGGCGTCTGCTCTAATAGTCCACCTATGGGAACGTTAGACTTGATCCTTGGGGCATCAGTAAAAGGGTTGAACATTACAGAAGTTGCTGTCTTGGGACAGACGCTCATGCAAAAAAAAACAGAGTGCATTCTTTAATTAACAGCTGT